>NW_027132813.1:46001887-46627984 GCF_026122565.2 Emydura macquarii macquarii
TCTGAAATACTAGCTTGCTGTGTTCTGTCTGTGTGTGAATTCTGCAAGTGAAAATTAAATGCCAAATAAAATGCAAAATCTTTGACACTTGTATTTGTTTTTCAGTAACTGAAGTGTCTATCTGTGAAACTAATGTGGTCCCTAATACCTGAGCACCTCACAATCTTTAGCCTCACAACATCCCAGGGAAGTACTGTTATCCCCATTTTACAGAGGGGGAACAGAGGCACTGAGACACAAAAGGCTTCTCTTTATGAACATCTAGTTCGCAGAAAGTTGAGGTGTGAATCTATCCCACACTAGCCTGCCATGGACTAATTGTCCATATGGAGCTTGCTGATGCACCTTAGGAAATTGTTTCAAAGAGGACTAGATAAAAGCACATTAGTGAACTGTTAATAGGTGTCAGCAGAGTCCACCCAGACAGTTAAAGAGCAGCACAGATTAGTTTCACACTCCATTTTACCACAAACCAATGATCATATAGACAAGCCCTAGGTGACTTGTACTTGCCCATGGTTACACAGCAAATCTGGGGCACAGCAGAGACTTGAACACAAGGCCCTCAAGTCCTAAGCGCATGGCCTTACCACTGGACCATTCTGTGTCTCATAAGCAAAGCCCTGTAATTATTTTGTAGGTTAGTGTAGCCAGAAGGGCGTAACTGCAAAGTGAATTTAGTTCAGCATAACCCTACACCATATGGCCAGGCTGCCTGTTTTTATCAACCTAAGGTCAGATTCAGCCACTGCAGTCTGAAGTGAACACGTGAATGGATAATTGTAGATGAGCTTTCTGGAAGTCAGTATTTGGAGGCAATACAGATTCACAGAGTTAATGGGAGCTATGTGTTCAATCTTGCAAGGTGCTGTATGCCCTAATCTTCAAGGGGATTTGAGGGTACTCAGCACCTCACAGGTTTGATGCTGTATGTGTGCATCAAAGGGAGAGTGCTGGTTGCCAGCCAAATTAATGCTTTGTTTAAAAACCCATCTCTAACTCAAAATAGTTACAGTGGATGAGGATAGATTAGAGCTTGAGGGTGGGGATCCCAGTAAATTATTGACTGAAGATTTAAGCAGGTCATTAAATTCAGGCAATATTGCACAACTGGATGTTTAAACCTAACACAAATGTTTTACTGCTGTTGAGAGAAGGGGTTAATATGGATTTCTTATGAGTGATGGTTATTAGGAAGCTATAACAGGAAAGCTACAGTAGTATGATTAACGGATTCCCAGTAGCTGGAAGCTGCTTTTCTTTAGCCACTAAAAAGCTATTTCTAGATATCTAATCTATTTCTAGCTATTTTTAGTGTGGCATTACTTTTATTATTGTTATGCTAATATATGTGGAAAATCCAGCTTTGTCTGTCTATCAGCATTAGCAGTTAGTCATATATATGTCAACACTAAAATGTTTCCTTAATCAGTAGATGCTTCTTACAGACACACTTACTTTAGAATTTCAAGTATGTCTTTTACTAACTACTAATAATATAACAATACAAATGATTCTCTAAAAGATTCCTGTCCTCATTACTGTAAGAATATAGCTGTGGGTCTGAGATGCTAAAACATAAAATATTGTTACTCTGTCAGACTCTTAAATATTTACTGTGCATAAATATTATTAACATTGCATTCATTATGTTAATGGTACTTCCCGGTGGTTGCATTTACAAAGAGTGCTCCAGTGATAACGATTTAATTTAGAAGGAAAGCATACTGAAATAGTAGCTTGCTTATTATAGATCAGTCCTACCTTGTGTTTGAGACACTGCATGACAGGATTTCAAAAGCTGTTTGTACAAAAATAATAATGTCAAAATTGAGTAATACAATAAGAAGCAAATAAAATGAATGAAAACTAAAATGAAATTGAGAGATGAATGCAAGAAAAGAATACATAAAACAAAAGACTAATAAATGTGAGTGCACATTTTATGAAGAAGTGTGTTTCCACCTACAGGCGTATTAGTCTGCACTGTACATCTGCTATTAAAGGTATCTCCACCAGTATGACATGGAAGAGCTATTTAAGACCTTGAAAAGATTTGATGCAGTTAACTGGAATACACATGACCAATAGCCAAGTGTCAGTGCTCTGGGCCTGATTCTCCTTTCACTCATCCTAGTGTATATCACAAGTAAATTCACCGAAGTCATGGAGTTACACCAGTGGGAAACAAGTGTGACACCAGAATCAATCTCAGAGCCTTTTATAAGAAACTCTATATGATAAATTCCATGCAAAACAATTAACAATGATGCAGCTTTCTAAGGGTGAGAAATCAAGCAATCATAAGTAAGGAATTACAGAGTTTAAATTAAAAGCTCAGCCCTAATCCTGCCCCTCTTATCTTTATATTGGGCTGGACCAAAGCCCACTGCAGTCAATGGAAAGACTCTCATTGACTTCATTAGGCTTTGGATCAGGCCTTTAATCTCTTTATATCTTCATATATTATTTTGTCAAGTAGTATAATTTACACGGCAATAGAATTGTCTGAACCAGTCAGATTGCAGCGATGCTGCACAGTTACTGAAGCACAATTATATATTTTTTTCTCATGTATTCACACTGTGCACTTTGATTGGCTGTGTGTGTCTGATGGACATACTGTCTTAAGATCACTTTGTGCTGTGGAGGAGGCAGCTAGGGTGGAAATTATAACTCCCTTGAGTGAATCTAGCATAGTGCATGTGATTGATCAGAAGAGTTCAAATTCTGGAAAATTAGTGAAAAACTCAGGAAATAAATTTAACCCTTGAAGGCGATAGCCATTAAATCCAACCTCTAGATCTCTCTCACCTCACTGGGTTTGCGCTTGCAGAGTCCACCCTGGAGTTCCCACTTCATGAGGGCCCCCACTGCAATTGAGCTTGAATGATAATTATTGCCCTGATGGCTCCTCTTTTTTTAGCAGGGGGAACCACTAAAGAAACAATTTTGCCACCAGGAATACGTTTTGAATTGAACAGGGCCAGTTTTGAAGAAAATTATTTTCAGATAAAACCCTGGAATTGTCACCAATTCTTAGAACAGGACTCAAACCAAAACCTTTTGAGGCTTTGAGATATTTTGAGCATTTTTTTCATTCCTATTTTCCCATCAGAAACAGAAGTGCCAAATATTGAGAGAAGGGGTTTTTCTTGAGGTATTTCCAGACAGGGCTGACAGTGAATGTACTGGAATTCTGGGGGACTTCCTATCTAAATTTCCAGTCTCATGAGATTTGAACAGGTTGGAGGATGAGCTCCGGATAAGCAGCCAAGTTTTGGGTGGGTATGTGAACCAAATCTGAATTCCATACTGTGAAGTCCTTCCAATCTTACATTTTCAACTCCCAAATAGCTGAGTGGATAAAAATAAAAAGCTGTTTGGAGCCAATTTCACAGAATAACTAGGAATACATCTACACACCAACCAGGAGGTGAAATTCTCAGTATGGGTACACATACACATGCTAGCTCTGCTTGACCTAGCGCCTAAAAATAGCAGGACCAGGGGCAGCTCACGTGAGTTGCCCAAGTAGAACCCTCCCCAGTCTCCTGGGTACATACTCAGGTGGATAGCCCACGCTGCTGCCACCACATGGCTAGTTTGAGCAGAGCTAGTGGACATACGTCTACCCAAGCTGGGTATCACACCTCCCAGCTGCTGTGTAGATGTACCCCATGAATGGAACTGTACTCTTTCTCTCTCAATTTAGTAACTCACTTTTAAATGAAAATACCTGCTCATTCTGCTTCTCCAAGACTTCTAGATGCTCAAGCTGAACTTTTCTCAACTGATCCATTTCCTTTGACTGCTTCATTGCCAGCTATAAGCAAGAGAAGATAATACAGGTGACTTGTAACACAAGATTTTTTTTTTTAATGGATAAGTAATTTCCAGTAATATTGTTTATTGGCTGGTGTTCTCAGTGCTGTACAAAACATTAGGAGGAGGCATGGTCCCTGCTGTGGATAGTTTATCATTTAACAGCTCTAAAATATATACAACAGCAAACTATTTTAATTCAAATAAACTAATGAGTTATACATAATTTGCACGTGTTACTTAAATATGATTTTAAACTCTGCTTAAGATTTTGACATATATGTGATAGAAAACAGTGACAAAAATCAATTTTATGGGTCAGTTCTTAACTCAGGTAAATGGAAAGGTGAATTCAGATAAAATGCTCACAGACTTCAGTCAGAATTTGGAAGTTCAGGAGTGGGTTCCATGTCAACTGCTTGGTGAGCAGAAACCTTGAACTTCAGTTTGAGAATGACCCTGAATCTCTAGTTTCTCAAGCTAGCAGAAATCATCATTGTCATTGAGATACAGAAAGTGAAGGGTACATTTGCAGAAGCTGGTGGTACACATTACCCAAGAGGCAAGGTTCCTGCCAACAAATCACATACACACTTCTGGTTTCTTATCAAAATTATACTTACCCTTTTTCTCTCTTCCAGAAACTTTTTAGTGTTGCTGCTGTTTAGTTCTCTCACTCGCCTAAAACACATAAAATGGGGTATTGTGCTTGAGGACTTTTTAATAAGTCCAAGATTCAGAACCACAAATCTGAGTCAAAGATAAGGGGAGAGAGAATTTAGGCATTTATTTTGCCACCCTTATGGACCACCTCAGACTGTGAATAGCTCCACTGAAGTCAGTGGGACTAATTGCAAAGCGAGGCCCTACTCCGGCCCTACTTCTTTACATAATATTTCATGTTTCTGGCTGTCTTGGATGCGGTGACTAAAATGGTTTGAAGAAACTGACCAAGATTGTTGTGAACTAAATTTGCTTTGATCCTCAGTCTAGCGTGTCTCCTTTAATTGAGGAGTTGGTTTTATTAATCCATGTAGCTCCTATTGCACCGTTCCTTAAAAGCTCTTCAGTTTGCAGTAGTTTGTATTTACCATATCCAAACAATGTACTTAATTATTAAAAATCACATTGATCATCATAAATAAAAAAGATATTTTAACTAGTGCTTTACAGTGCGAGTCACAGATTCCTAGGCCAGAAGGTACCATTGTGATCATCTAGTCCAGTGTTTCTCAATTGGGGTTCCGCGGAATCCTGGGGTTCCACGGGAACACTGTTAGGGTTCCACGAGCAGTTGTTCTCCGCACCGCCGAGAGCAGCTGTTCTCCGCGCTACCGAAAAAGGGAAGATGTCCCGGATTTTTCGGCGGAGGGTATCGTGTGTAAGTGTAATTTAATTTATATTTAATTGAGAAACGCTGACCTAGTTGTTTGTATATAATTTGCTTATTTTGACATTTTTTGGCCCCATATGTAAAAATACTGTTAAGAGTTTGGGGGGTTCCGCAATTATTTATTTAGTTCAAAAGGTTCCATGGCCAAATTTAATTGAGAAACACTGATCTAGTCTGACTTCCTGTATAATACAGGCTATAGAACTTGCCCAAAATAATTCCAAGAGCAGATCTTTTAGAAGAACACCCATCTTGATTTAAAAATTCTCAGTGATGGAGAATCCAGCACAACCCTTTGTGAATTGTTCCGGTGATTAATTACTCTCACTGTTAAAAATTTACACTGTATTTCCAGTCTGAATTTGCCTATTTTCAACTTCCAGCCATTATATTATACCTTTCTCTGCTAGACTGAAGAGCCCATTATTAAACATTTGTTGCCTATGTAGGTCCTTACAGACTATAATCAAGTCATATCTTAACCTTGTCTTTGTTAAGCTAAATAAATTGAGTCTATCACTATAAGGCATGTTTTCTAATCCTTTAATCATTCTCATGGCTCTTCTCTGACCCCTCTCCAATTTATCAACATCCTTCTTGAATTCTGGGCACTAGAACAGGATGCAGTATTCCAGCAGTAGTCGTACCACTGCCAAATACAAAGGTAAAATAACCTTTTGACTCCTGCTTGAGATTCTCCTGTCTACGCATCCCAGGATCTCATTTGCTCTTTTGGCCACAGTGTAACACTGGGAGCTTATGTTCAGCTGATTAGCCACCACCAGCTGCAAATATTTTTCAGAGTCATTGCTTCCCAGGATAGAGTCCCCCATCCTGTAAGAATTGCCTATATTTTTTGTTCCCATTTACATTTAGCCATATTAAAACACACATTGTTTGCTTGCACCCAGTCTGAGTCAGTGACATGTCTTCTTATTTACCAATCCCCCAATTTTTGTGTCATTTGCAAACTTTATCGGTCATGATTTTATGTTTTCTTCCAGACCATTGATAAAGATGCTAAATAGCGTAGGGCTAAGAAACAGACCTGCTCAATAATAATTCCTGTTTATACTCGCATATTGAGACCTATCATATAGCCAATTTTTAATCCAGTTAATGTGTGCCATGTACATTTTATATTGTTCTAGTTTTTTTAACCAAAATGTGCAACACCAAGTCAAAAGCCTCACAGAAGTCTAAGTATATTACGTCAACACTATTATGTTTTTTTGATGAGATTAAAGGTATCAAGTTAGTTTGACAGGATCTAGTTTCCGTATTTTATAGTTATACAGATAAAAAGAAAAATATGTAATTAATGTTTACATACAATACACATTTGTAAAGTGCCTTTGATGGCAAAAATTCTAATGAGCTGACAGAAAATGGTTGTAAGAGCTGATTATACTAATTGCAGAAGTCTGAAAAAGAGCAGTGTCTTCGGTCTACTTTTGTACATAAACACAGCTTAAGTAATTTAATGTCATTAACAGAAGGTTTCCTAAACCTGGAACATGATTATCAAGGGCTCCGGCAACTGCTGTTTCCAGTCTGTACTAGAAATCTGTATAACGCCATTGTTCATTCAGTAAGGACAAGTTCAAGTCTTAGGATCAAAATAGCCCAGTGCAAGGAAGGCAATACAAGGAGAAAATGTTTATCTAGCAAGTCCAAAGCCATGGGGAAACTTTGAAGGCTCACGGGAAATCATCATATACCTTAGATTAAAAGGGAATTTTAAAGAGCCATAAAAGTGCAGTCCAAAACCTGTGGAAATGCAAGAAGCGGTCCCTGCAATCTGTGCCTCTGGTCTCCCAAGTTTGGTGCTTGAACTTCCAAACTAGGGCTGGCTCTCCCAAATGTGCAGTGAAGACATGCTGACTGGCTTTCTAGCTTCAGCTGTGGTCTTGTCTCGTGGGGCTTGGAGCCCCGATAACAGGAAATATCGGTGAGGTTTTTAAGGCCAGACAGCACCAGATGAAGGAGGAAGCTGTGGTCCAAGTAGGGAGGATCAATATACAAATGATACTACACTGTCATCAGGAAACAACCCCAGCTTCTCCACCCTGGACACCTTTCTTTGGCACCATCCCCCAAAACTGCCCCTCCCCCTTACTAATCTCACACCTATCCCCCCCTTCTTCCCTTCTGCTGCTCCCTCTGGAATGCCTGTTCCATCTCTCATCCCTACCAGGAGTGGGCTGGGGTGAAGGCCATGTGATGCCTTTTCATTGGTTCCATTTCCCATTCCCTTAGTAGGACTATATCTGAGCCCAAGGCTACCCCAAATCCCTATCCAAGCCTCAACACTGCCTTCTCTGTGCATCTCTAACAACCCTAAAAGTAGTTGTAAGAAATGATATTGTACAACATTTTGAGGGGGAAAAAAATAGATGATTGAATAAAAACTAAAGTCCTAATTCTGGAAACACACGTGTAACTTTATCTATGTGATTAGTTTGACTGGAGTCAGTGGCACTACGCGTGGGTGTGACATTTGCTCCCGTGTTAGTGTTTCCAAGATTGGGGCCTAAACTAGTTGGTCCACACCAAAAAATTGTCCAGAAACAGCCATCTACAATATATACAACATAACGAGTAGAAACACAAGCCATTTCCTGCACATCAAAGCATACTTTAGTCAATGTGTGCACAGATCAATGCGTTTTAACTCCTTTCATAGATGGATCTGACACTCACCTCTCCCTTTCAGCCTTATTCTTTATAGATTTATCCTGGCTTATTGCTTTGCTGTTTTCCATAGAAATTTTAGCCTGGTTGGCACGCATTTCCTTGCTTTCCCTAGGGAAATATGAACAAAATCATTATCAGTTGAAATGTGATAGTTAATGGTTGTTAAAGTAGCTTAATGATATCTTTCCATATAATGGCTAAGATTGTCCCTGAAGTATTAAAGAAGTAGAAAGAACTGACTATATAAATAATGTTGTCTTCCTACTGGACTATGTTGTTTGAACAAGCACTTACAAATCTCAGGAGGGACTAAAGAAAACAATTTGAAGGAATGGTTTTAAGCATTTTATACTTTGAATTAAACAGACTATAAAAATACAGTACTGTCTCTATGGTTTTTAACATTTGACTAAGTAAGAGCTATTATCAGTAATTTAAGAAGTGTTACTTGCCTTTTCAAACTGCACAATAAATTTACAAAAACCTTGTACATTGAATATATGAGTAGAGTACAAATAATATTAACACTTGCTAGTTCTAGCATATCAGCATCTTATTTTTATGATTTCGTGTTTTAACTTCAACTAGGGTTTGACATAGTTTGATAAATTGTAGAAAAACAATTACAATACAACAGCACGGATGACAAAATCGAATTAGGGAAAAAAAAAAGTCTAAGTGGCACTTTCAAAAGTGCTAAGCTCCAGCCTAAATTTTCTGCCACTGAAGTTGATGGGAATTTTACCATTGAGCTCAATGGGAGAAAAGTTAGGTCAGCACTAAGCGATTTTGAAAATGCAACCTTGATTTTACAAGGCTCCTATTTTCTGAGTAAACAAAATAAAGATGACTTGTTTGCATTTATATTCTAATTTATCTTCAATAAAGTAATTATTATAGTGATTGATTATTTATATTGTAGTAACATCCAAAGGGTGCCACTAAAATCAGGATCCTATGGAGCTAGTGATGCCATACTGCCCACAGGAAGTTATAGTTCCTGCCTCACAGATTTTAAAATCCAATCTGTAATAATTCTAATCCAGTCAAGGATTTCTTTGCATGTGTCTAATGCTTCTAACATGAGGATCTCAAAGCACTTACAAACAAAAGGCCAATTAAGTTTTAGTCTACCCCTGGGGTAAGTTTTTTTTCTGCATTTTACAGATGGGGAAACTAATGCACATATAGGTTAGTCAACTTTCTCAAAGTCACACAGACATTCTCTTGCAGAGTTGGTGCTTTTTTCTTTCCTCAAAGTCCTATTGCAGTATTTTTTTTGTGACACCACAGACATTGCCATGTCATCTTACTGACAGCAAATATAGAGGACCAGGGCTTCAAGTGAGGAATTTGCAGCAGGAATGGTGAGTTCCTACTGCAAGAAATGTTTCACACAAATGTCTTTAGTAACAAAAGAGGGCAAGAGAATTAGGTAACATATGGTATGTGTACATTGTACACACAATTCTTTCTTCAGAGTTTTCATGAGGTATCAGTGAGTGTTTAAGTACAGTACAAATAAAAATGATTATACATTAATAGCTGGTATTTTACTTTTTTTGTAAGTACATAAAAGGAGGAGTCTGACAAGGAAAATATTGCTAAATTGCTTGGGGGTAGTGACATATTGCCAGAAAAATCATCTACATTGAAGTTTACTAACTATTTTATTTTATTGTCTGCAAAAGTCATTAACTACTAAATGTTATTTAACTTTGCACCATGCTTACTTCCACACATTTCCATTCAACTACAAGAACATTAATGAAAATGCACATTTATTTCTCCAAGGCTTTATATTGTGAAGCATTTCTTAAAGACCAATACAAAATACAGAAATCAAAGTGGTATTATAGCAACAATAAGATACAATACACTTAGATATTTTGCATTCTATCAAGAGCACTTCTTACTGCATACGATCACAATACCAAACAAGTGTTTATTTTCTGTCTTAGGTTTGAAAACATGTAACAGCACACTGTCTTAACAACAGTTATAGAATAATTCATTTTTAATGTATAGTGCTGTAGGGATTGAAAAATGTAAAGTGTAGGCATTCAAACTTATTAATAATTTTATACAGAAAACAGTTAGGGGGCATAATTCTCCCGTCTATCCATCTGGATATACTGCAAAATGTGGCTACCATTATGTAGTATAATGGAAGGGAGTAACATCCACCAGTATGTAACTATCTTTTTCTTTTCCGTGACTGTTATGCACAAGTTTAGGTAAGTGCATTGGTGACAAATTGGAAACAAATGAATAGATACTTTAATGCATCACAAAGTACACTTCCCCTTGGAATCAATAGGAATAATTTGTCTATGGGATTAAGAAGATCAGATCAGTCACTGACAGCAAAATATGCTGCCACGTCTTGGACCCAGGTTCAAATCTCAAGCTCATTCCTTGCATTAACATCCAAAGGGCCAGATCAGGATCCTCTGGTGCTAGGAGCAATATCACCCCCTAGGAAGTTACAGTTCCTATTCCAGAAAATTTACAATCCGCTCTGCAGTAATTCTCACCCACTCAAATATTTCTTTGCATGTCTCTAGTGCTTCCAACTCAAGGATCTCATACCACTTTACAAAGTGTCAATTAAATTCCATTGAAGTCAATTATATATTATCAATATTTTATTCCACTTAATGCAATTTGGTGCTTTCTGAATAACACTTCTCCACTCCTCTGCTAATCTCTGCCTGCATTAAAAATACTTTTGTTTTTCTCTCTCTGACTCATTACCAACACACATTAGTTAACCTTGGAGGGGCATTTTGGTCAGAAATGTCTGTTTGACTCCCAAATTTTCTAATTTCTTAAGTGCTCCAAACACAGTATATCTAATTCAGTAAAGTTAAATGGACAAAGCCAAAGGCAGCTCGATTTTCTGAGAGCTATCTGAGTTCTCGTGCATCATGGAGCTAGGAGACACATAGCACCCCCAATGTTCAATGGCAATCTTCAGATTGCAATCATAAGCATTTTTTGTTTCCTGCATTCTTCTTTCAATCCGGTCAGTCTAAGCATGAACTGTAATTGCTTTTTCCACCAGGAGTGGAAAATGTTCTATTCTCCACCAGATAACTGCATCATTTCAGATTACCAATCTCTCTACTACCACTCTGTACACTGTCATGATAGCCATTCAGCACCAGTCTCATTACTCCAGTTAATACAGAGCCTGAAAGAATAGTATGCTGCCAACTGCCTCTTCCATTCTCAAGATGATCCTTTCTTTTCCAAGTGGCTTGCTCAGCTGACTCTTGCCAGTTATTTATACGACACATGTTCTATAAAAGTTACAAATGATGAAGTGTAAAGCCCTTTGGGGCATTATCAACAACAATTCAGTATTTCACATTCAAAAGCATTCTGGTTTATGGACATACACAGATGTAATAGTGTTTAACATCTGTCTAAGGCAGGAAAATCCCCAATCTTTATACAAACAGGTTGGATAAAAATCCCTTGATAAGTGGTGAACACAGAGACAGCAACAAATAAAACCAAAAAGATTTGGAAGGTGTTTCCTACCTGAGATGGCAAAAAACATTATTTAATGTTTACCAAATGCACAGAAATTAATGTGTTGTGCTCAGCACTTCTGAAAAATCAGACCAGCACTTAGAACAATATGGTACAAACACAAATGATTTTATGGAAGAAATTCAGTATTAAAAATCTATTTCCAAAGACGATACAGAACCTTTAAAATAGTATGGAAATGTGAAAATTCTAAATCTAAAGCTACAAACTGTGAAGAAAGGATAAAGAAAGTAAATTTCCATATAGCTTAAGTGACATATGTTTTCCTGGGAGAGATCATATCTACCCACACTGATAGATTTAGTCCAACATACATAAGAGAACAAGGGAACTAGGTATAGAAATGAAAATAAAAACATCATTTCAAAAGAGATTAGAAGAAATATTCCTCCAAGAAAGAAACTATAATTTAGCAGAATAGATTATAAAGAGTATACTGGATTATAAAATGGAACAGAAAGCAAGATTGTGGATAACAAAATGTCTGTGGTTCCTTTGTGGGTTTTTGCAATGACATAATTTAGAATACCCCAAAGGCTGTTCTAACTTGTATTAGGGATTGAATCTTCCCCTGCTTGGTCCCAGAACTAGGATCTGTAAAATAAGGTCTTTATAATGTATTTCACAATTTTTAAAAAAGTATATAATTATAAAATAAACAAATATATTTCCAGACAGTTTGAATAAATGGAGATTTAATTCGGAGATTAACAAAGATGAGCAAGGTACAACCTTTTACTATGCAATCTCCTCTTTTGGATGGAAAGCATGCAGGTCTCAGCATGGATTCTGTCTTATGGTAAGGTAAAACATTTCATTCAGGAATTTTGTTAAAATAGAAAATAATCTCATTTAGCTTCTTTAGATTTGGCATCATTTATGATTTTTGGGCTTCAAACTAATGCTGAGGAAGGTTTTTTTAAAAACAGTATATATTAAGTAAATTCATATGGGTGTGGACTTCCTCTCATCATAGATTGTGGAATGAGATAATTCCTCTGCTCTCTATTTTTTTGTATGTATAACACTGGGGATTATGATGCTTACATTTCCTCAGTAAAGTGCTTTGAGATCTACTGATGAAAACTGCTATTTTAGAGATAGATATTATATGCATTCATTTCATTTCAAGTAGACAGTGCAGTTAAATATAAAAGCAATGACACTGCTGCAATATGGCATTTTCTAATTCTGGAGATTGCAATATGATACTTTATTAAAATAATGTGTAATTCTGAAGTAGTTACACTGAAAAAAATATAATCGTAATGTTTTCATGGTCTCATCCCTCATGGGCTTCAGAATACCAGTGCTACAAGGGAATGCTATATTTAAGTCTCATCCTGAGACAGGTGGAGCACCCACAGCTCTTATCAACTTCAAAGGTAGTTGCAAATGCTCAACACCTCCCTGGTTCAGACCCTTTGAATTCAAGTTGGTTAGAATCAATGGAGCTAGAACAATTTATACCAGGTGAGGATCTGCCCCATTATCCCTTAATTCTTCATTTGATAATTTGTTTTACTGCTACGAGGTTATATCCTGATGATCCCATCACCAGGGCACAGGTTCTCAGGATGCTGAACAATGACACTGCCCTGCTCACCTGTCATGAGAAAACTTTAACTGTTGGGTTTGTTGCTCATGAGCATTAATCAGCAGTTTTTTCAGTAGCTCACACTGCTGGCTCAGATGTAAATCACGGATTTCTTGTTCTTCGGCACTGTGGGTGTTGATCATCTCTGACCACTCTTTAGTGTGCTGTGCTACAATTTCTTTTACCTGTAGAGAAAGAACAGTGACTATTTTGTCAGTACTTCTCACAGCTATAATAGAAGGCCAATCATGAATGCAGTGGAGATCATTTCAAGATAATTACAAAAACCACAACTAAATTGCAAACACTAAATGACATAAACCAAACTGCTCCACACTGACACAAAGCCACACAGGAAACTACAGTGTATGGTAAACATCAGATATTAAACACAAAGTAAAATGCACCCTCACTACTAAGGCTCTCTGTTATGCAGCTGCCCTTTGTAAAATGACTGCATTAATGCTCTCCATTGTACTAAGATTATTTTTAAATCTCCTCTAATGTATGCTTAATTATAAAACTGCTAAACATTCCTGGCTGCCACAAAAAATATAAAATCAAAGAAATTAGAGAAAAATCTAGAGGGATGAATTTCTCTAAGGGCTTAAACACAGGCTCTGATTTTGTGGAGACAATCTTATACACCCAGTCAGGTTATAGAGAAATCCTATATTTAACACAGTCTGAATCTGCAGATAGGCTATGTAGCTGTGTCTGATGCTCATTAAGTCAGCGGGGAATCTGACAAGTATTCTTTTCTTGCTCAGCTCTCAAACCTCACAAGAATAATAAGATTAAAGTTTTGGAAAGTTCCCAAGAGACAATACGAAGAAGTCTAAACCATCAGAGTTGTTATTATAATAGTATATTGTACTCTATGATTTAAAAAAGTAATTAATACAAAGATACACTTTATTATCCCCTCAGAATTTTCTATGCTATTTTGACAATATGGAAAAGTAGGGTATACTTTTCCATAAATGCACACAAAGAGAGAGACTCAGGAAAAAATCATCTATTTTCAGAAAGGCATTTTTTTTTTAAAGTGCTACTATGGAAACTAATAGCCTTTTGATGTTCTTATATGGAAGCTAATTCTAATTCTGCAAATCAAAATTGCCATCAGAGCTTCCAAGTGAGACTGTGATGCCAATCACCCCAGGAGCATGTACCCCCCGGATGTACTTCTTCTAAAATGTATTTGAGGTAGGTGACCCACAGTAAGATGCGTACAGGCTCTTTCAGTGAAACGGAGCGTGAGAGAGACATCCTAGCGAGCAGAGCACCACTAAAGGCAGCCAGTGCCCGGACATTCTGCCAAGGGGACAAGCTAACAGGGAATATGTTCTGTGTTAAAAACCGGATTCCTAGTTGGTAATGAACAGCTTGCTACCATTTCCAAGCTAGGCTGGTATCTAATCTACCTAAAAGCTAGTCTCACGGTTAATTATAATTAAATATATGTCCCATACCAAAATGCATATGGTTTGGTGCAGAAAGAGCAGACAGAGAGCTGCATGGAGTTTGGCATTCTCCAGCTGGCAGGAAAACAGAAGCCTTTGGAGGCAGGTGACTAATACAGTAAGGGTCACCGTTCAACAAGGTACTTACGCATGAGCAGAACTTTAAGCACAGGAGTAGCCCCACTTCAATGGGACTATTCATGGTTAATGTTGTCGTAGTGCGTAGTACTAAGTTGGGACCTAGATGCAGAGGAGTGAACTTTATACTGAAGGCTGGGAAACAGCCCATGGAAAGAAAGCCTTTAATGACAGGCTCCCACAGTAATATTGACCTCAGAACCAGAACATACTGGGAATTAGGGAACCGAACATATCCATGGAAATAACTAGAAAACGTTCATGCTTTTTGGATGGGCTTTTCGAAAGGGCTTAGTATTGGCCTAACACTTCTCTAATGGCAACCAACAGGAGTTTTATTGTTGACTTCAATGGGAGCAGAGTTAGGCCAATGCTGACATCTTTGGAAAATCGTGCTCTTCATGTTTTTACACCAATGTACAGGATGGGACAAGCCGTACCCAAGGCTCATTGTAGAAGACAACACAACAATGCCTGAGATAGCTAGGGGCTCAATGACTGAGGAAAAATTACATGAGTGAGTGAAACCATGCCAGAAGCAGGTCCATATGATCAAAGACATCTATGGTCATAATCTTGGAAAGCTTTTTTCCCCCCCCCCCCCCCCCCAAAAAAAAAAAAAAAAAAAAAAAAAGAAGATCAGCACTATGAGAAGACACACGTACTAGGGGAGAGGGTATAATGAGGCTTCCTGACCCCCCACCACCTTGCACTCCTTCACAGGTGCCACCCACATTATTCCATGCAGACAGCTGCAGTTGTAATAGCCTTCCCAATGGGGGGAGAGCTAACGGCATGCTGCACCCTTTAAAAAGTTGGTACAAATGTGGCAGGCTTGGCCAGAATTTCAGCTTCATGTCTTGCTGCAGTGTGACTCCCCCACATGCTATCCAGTACAGGGCTTGGACTTGAAGGCACAAGCTGCATTTAAAGGGGCCTGATTCTCATTTACACTAAAAACCACATTACATTGCTTTACCAGCACCAACAGGCATTAGAGAGGATGTAAATATAATTTACTTCCATCTTAAGGTTCCTTTACACTGTCAGAGAGAGATAAAATAAATCAGGGCCAAGGTGTCCTGCTTAGAAATATCTTGAATGACTAATGCAAGCACTGGAAATCCTGGTGAAATCAAGTACTGTGTTGCACCAGTGACAAAGAGCCTCTAGAGAACCAAATAAGTACAGAAAAGCAAATATTTCTAGGCTTTCTGGAAAGGAAGGAAAGAAACGATCAGATAATTGTTTCTGAATCGTGGCTACATATATTACAGAAGAACACAAAGGAAGAAATCGTGTACACTGAACAGACTCTCTAATACCAATGAAGAAACCAGTAACAAAGCTTAGACAGCTAAGCAAGATCATTATTCAAGCGCTTGATCCAAAGAGACAAGGATAAAAATCTTAAAACTCAGCCCACGCTCATGGAGAGATGTGCTACAGAGGATGCAAAACAATAATTTCCGAGACCTCAAAATGAGCATGCAGCATAAATTTTAAGATAGGTACTGCTCCTGGTAAAACAAGTCTCTCTGAAACCATTTCTTTAACTGAATATCCTGCAAAGCTCAGAGGTTGATTTCAGGTAAAGCAAAATATATCCTGGGATGAAGAGAAATCTGTCAGACAAAAGTGAATGTGACAAGTTTTGAAATCCTACCCTTTCATCTGCTTCTATGTAGTTCTAGAAAGACTAAAATCTTGATATAGAACTTTCAGTAACATTGCATATGCAAGATGTTTGCTTAGGCACTAAAATCTTGAATGAATAAACCTTGAAATATTTTTTCTTCTTTTCCTTGCCTTCGCTTCTTTCTGTATACTAGGAACCTAGCTTTCCAACACAGGAATGTATCTTGCATCTACAAAGGTAATTGTGTGTAAAGTATGCATTTGTGAATTCAAAACAAAAATGAGTATTTCATGTCAAAAGTGGACTGGATTTGTATCCATGACATAGAGGAGCAAGTCTCTGTAGCCCATTACCACTGCCTGTGCTCCTGGGCATAAATGCATAGTATTTAATTTCATTTATATATGTTGTGACATGTGGATGATGAACATGTGATATGTGCTGGATAAATGAGTTGTAATTTTGTACTAACCCTCTGAGCTCACTTGATCTTAAAAATCAATGGGCCAAATTGTGAGCGGTTTCTGAACACCTGCTGAGTATCTACACCTCCCTCTGAATTCAATGGGAACTGTATGAACTCAGCATCTCTCAACATGATTTCTATTTGCCTAGCTGTACCCTGTTGGGGATAGAAGGAATCTACATTTCCATTTGATCTAGAGGAAACCACCCAGGTAGGAGACTAGCAAAGGCCAACATCAAAGGTATTCTGAGGGACCTGTAAAGCCATAAAGGCTGGAAGTTTCAAAGGCGCTCAAGCTCCCTCAGGGTCCTTTGAAAATCCCAATCTAAACCTAGACATGGAGAAGAAAGAAAGTCACCCTTTTGTGTGGGGAAGGATTACACATTTGACAGCATCTGTTTGGAAGTGGGCATGTTAAAAGGACATAACCTAATATCTAAAAATGTTTGTGGAAAGGGAAAAAAAATCATCAGCCAGACTCATTGGAAGTAGGTTAGTGAACAGTTGAATGTCCATGTATGTTAGAACCAGTTTGGGCAGCTGAGGGCACAACAAAGACTTTTCTGCTTCAAGATCTCTGACTCTTTGCTTTGTATCTAAACTCACTGCCTAGCTAGCAATGCTCTCTCTAGAGTTCAGGTAGTTACACTGATTTTTATAACTAGCTTTTATTTTGTGCTTTTCTTTCTTTTTATCAATCTCTCAATAGTCTGCTTTTATTTAAGACAGTGGCTTTGACATTTCCTATTGTGGCTACTTTGTTAAGATTGTTATTTTCTGATAGATACTCTCCTTTCCCAAGCCCAACCTCACATCTTGCCTGCAGCAGCTACAAACTGTGGCCCCGATTTTCAGCTGTGGAACTCAGGAGGTGTAGCCAGAAAGGAGGAGGAGGGGCAGAGTTTAAGCTATCTTTGCATCTCCCAGACATTGGGCTCTGCTGGATACAACTTAGAGCAACCCTAAGTGGTTTCCTACAGCTGCCTATGGGCCACTCTACTGGCCTTACAGAGCTAGAGCACAGTACACTCATACTTCTTCTGGCTGAGAATTTCCCCATCGTGCTCTATCACCCAGGCAAATAAAGTGATGGGGAGCACATAGCACTGCTCCATCAGCCCCATGCTTCCAGGAAAGACCCTTGATACACAAGGTATTACTCTTTTTCACCAACGGAGAGATATAAATAGGCTGCAGAAGGGAAGAAAATTACTATTTGTGTCCTGGTTACATTAAGTCTGATATTAATGACAAGATAAAAATGAGTTTTAGTCTGCTTAATACAGCGGCTTGGTTACCTCTCCCATGTGGTATCTGTGACTGTTTGATTTTTCTCCCTGAGAGTAAGACTTTACATTTATTAGTTAAAAATCCTCTGTTTCCAATCTTCTCTATTCTAATATCTCTGTGTCATTTTGCAGACGGTTCTATCCTACTGTGTATTTGCTATTCCTCTAACGTTGACATCAACCACAAGCCTGACAGCAGTTCAAATGGCACCAGAGAAATCTTTGACAAAGAAGAACAGGAAGGAATTGAGCCAGGTGCTAACCGAGGATTAGTTCAAAACAGTAATTGCTCAGGAAGTCTCTGGAAATACTAGATAAATTCTGGACTGCACTGCAACTAGCATGAAGACTGACTATGTTTTACCTCTGCAAAGGAGCAGCTCCATGCTACTCTTGAAAGTGGTCCATGGACCATAGCTTGAGAACAACTGATTTAAAACAACTGGACTTGGATCTTGAGTGCTGTTATTTAGGGACAGGAACCTTGGAGAAAGCAACTGACTCACCCCAGGAGGAGTAAGAAGTAACAAAGTAACAGGTCAGATGCAAATAGCCTGAGCCCAAGAGAAGGACAATAAGGGCACATGGAGTCAAATGTCTGGCAGGATGTTGGGTAAGGTGACACTGATGTAAAACTAACAAGTAGCTAATTCCATTTACATACATATTTTTGGTGGCAGAATTCACCTCCAAATTTCATATAGCACATTTTCCCCTGTTGTCTGTGAAACAGCTACAAAATGACAAAACATTTTTGTTTCATAATTCTAGGAATATGGCACTGTCTTAAAAATTGTTAAAGATCAGAAAATGAATTTTTCTCTTTTTAAATTAAAAAACAAAAAGCTTTTAGACACTAACTTACTCCCATTCTTTTCTGCATGTCATTATTGCTGAAAATCATTCAAATGCTTTCACAAAAATAAACTACCATTTGGGTTTCAAAAGAGCTCCCTCAAATGTTGCATGTGTTAACACTGGCATGTTTTCTTACCTTAGATTTGTGATCTGATGTTAATGCCTGAATTTTAATTTCAGTTTCTTTCTTCATTTCAAGACAATTACTTCCTCTAAAAAAGCAAAATTGCAAATGTGTGCCACAAGTTAAATATCTTCCCATCGAGTCAGCTCATACTAATGAAAAGGTTAGTCAATGATAAAGCACTGTAGTGTATTGGAATGAAATTATTCCTTCTAGCAATTTATTCATACCTTACAAATTATTATTAACTTAATGATCATTCACTTCACACACTTCACCTGTTATTTCTAGAGGGGACCCACAATTATTCAATTGCTAAGGGTATGTTGGCATGTCCATTTATTATGCTGGTTTCTTTTTTCAGGGATTTAAAAATGTCTAGCTAATAAAATTAACTTCAGCCTGAAAACCTGCAAACAGATTCACTGCCTCGGTATGCTTTATTTATTTTTGTTAAAGCCAATTTTACAACCTTTTAGTTTGAGGCATGAAAAAAGTATCTTGATGGTTAGTTTCCATTGTGATTTGTGCATCTTTAACAGAAAATGACTTATTGTCAGGTACAGCTACCTACAGTGAGTCCCCCACTGCAGCACAGCTGAACTGACTGCAAGGATTGGTCTTGATACCCATGTGCCATGAAGGAGCATCTGCACAGCCCAAACAGGCCAACGTGGAGTGGATGGCACAGATCTCATCCCATTACATTCAGGTTTCTGGATCTGAACTTTGCATGGATCCAACAGCACCAAATCATAGAATCATAGTATATTAGGGTTGGAAGGGACCTCAGAAGGTCACCTAGTCCAACCCCCAAATCCTCAAACAGACCCTCATCCTGCAACAGAATGCACATAGCAGTACCTTGGCACCCCGATCCCAGATAAAGTTAATGGGGGTCTGTGCAGGTAGAAGGGTCCTCCAGTACTGCAGGACTACAATCATAAGGAACTTGTAGAGGTGTCACAGGCTGAAAGAGGGGCTCTGTTGCTGCCCAATAACTTGCTGGGGGTGGGAGTTAAGGAGAGTGATGGAATTCCATCCTCTTGCAACACATTTCCCTTCACAAACCTCAGTTACTTGAACTTTGTGCTGGGAGCGGTGGCGGCATACAATGTAGGATCTAAGGTTCCATTACAGCAACAAGAAAGGTTTCAATTAAAGTCTTACAAGAGTCAGTAAATTCTCAAAGTTGACAAGCCATCCTTCTAACTCTGACCTGCCATGCCCCTTTTTGCAGTGAAAGGTTCTTGGAACAGCATGCAAATTCACACACCAAACTTCCTGGCCTTTTTGTTTTGGTTTTAGAACAAATCTTTATTTTTAATGGACTATATTTTTATTTCACTTTTTCTGCAGCCTCTTTTAAAAAAAATTCTCATCAGATCCTTGGTGTAAATCACCATGACTCCACTGAGTTGAGTGGAGCTACACTGATTTGTACCAGCTGAAGATTTGCCCCAATTAGATTGTTTATTACTTGGCTGAAGTAAAATTAAATTAATCACAGTCCTAGAAATGGAGATTTATAAAATTATACCAGTTTGAAAGCCTATTTTAATATCAAAGTGCTGCTAATTTATGGAAATTAGCCGAAAGCTTTATCCTCAAATGTTATTAGAAAAGTCTGTGTTGAAAATACATGGAGTGTGATGTGTCTTGTGTTTCCTATGGGTTACCCTGAGGATTAATCACTGGTTTGCTTGTCACAGCAAGGAAGGTTTTGCAGAGATTTCTGCCATAGGTTTGATACTTTGGAAAATGCTGTAGAACTATAGGGCCAGTTATATCAGCCTAAATCTGAAATAGCTGCATCGACTGTAGTGAAGTTACTTTTGTTTTACACTGGTGTAAATGAGTTCAGGATCTGGCCACAACATAGCCAAAAACTTCTTATGCTTTATGAAAATGACCTCCACTTAGGAGACTCAAACGTATTTATTCAAAGACGTATTGCTCAATAAAATTTCCCAAATCCCAATAGTCAGTACCAATTGTTTATTCTTTTTTTTAAAAAGTAACATTTAATCTGGGGGGACGGAATGCTAAGATTCAGATCATGTTCAGCCATTCACCAACTTATGCACTTTCAAAATGTATGTATGCTTTAGGCTATATAGCTATAGAAATTCCCTAGCAACAATCCTACCCCATCCCACAACTTGATGCATACAAGCACACATACACGCACGCACATGTCCTGTATTTCAGACCCAGGACATCCCTGGTGATCCAGGACTAACCTTGAGTCCCCCTCAACCACATTTCAGAGTTGGAACATGGGCACACAAACTCCCTTGAGTCTCTGAGATTTATGAGCACGTATGGCATTTGTAGTGCACATCTGAACTACTTGCTCAAGCGCACAGGGAACTAAACCCTTTCCATCTGTTAGTGAAGGACTCTGTAATTAATTTTTTTTCCTGAAAATTATGCGGCTGACAAATATCTTGCCATGTGGGAGATACATGAGAAAAAACTACATGTAAGCATCACAAAACAAGAATGGAAACCATATTATATATCTATCAGGAAGGCATTTTTGCCTTTTTGATCAAGTATACACCAAATTCAAATCCAATTTCTTTCATTTCTTAAAAAAATTATTTTAAATCAACGTATTGCTTGTGAAAGCCAGAATGACAGCAGTGGAAACCAAATACATTATTAGCCAATGAACTAGGGCCCATATTCAGCACAGCACCTAACTAAATGCATGCCTAAAAAGCTAAAGCATGTGCTTAAATTGGATTGGCTGTTCTTAAATTTAAGAATGTGCTTAAATGTACTGTAGAATAGAGATGGACTGAAGCATGCACTTCAGCTCCTTGTTGAATCTGGGCTCAGAGCAGCACAAATGACGACAGTGTAAGCTTCCACCTGCACTACCCTTTCTGTACACCTGGATCCAGATGTGAAGGATCCATTTTTAGGAGTAATAGGGTAAACCAAAAATCTGTGCCCATACAGCACATTGGTCTGTCTGTTAAACCGTCAAGAATGCACACAGCTATAATAGTGTATATGGTAAGGACATCTATCCATTAGGGATTAGAGAATAATTCTTTTCACTTGCATCACTGAATAGCCATCAGATGATGATGGGTTTGGGGTTTTTATGATCTAGGATGGAGTCAAGATGGTGACAAGTAAATGGCGCTGTGTCCCATCATGACTGCTGCATCCCAAAGCCAGCTGCTCCTACATTTTAAAAATAAAAATAAACCAAAGTTTAATCTTTTAGTTTTCCAAAGTATGGACCAAAACTATCAGAAATCTTCAGGAGGCCCTGAGACCAGAGAAGTGTTATAAATGCTAGTGGAATCTTGCTGTAATCTAATTTAGATACAGGCAGCAACTGGGAATAAGGTTATAAATTATCTTTCTCAGGTCATTGGAAGAGGTATTACATAGATGTTTTTATTGATTGTTAATGGAGTCATGGACAGTTATTACCACCTTTAACTCTGATATCTGCCTGTGTTTATTTGCTGTTTTGCCTAACGGTAGAAGAGGAGGAAGACTGATCTCTTCTTAGACCTGTTAATGCTGATTCATAAATCTTCTGGCTCAAGATTCTCAAAATGCAGAACAATGGGAAGCCTCTCTCCCTGGAAGGCAGATACAGTAAAATTTCCATAGTTTGTCACCAATGGTCCAAGGAGTGAATACCTCCCCCCCATCTTAATTATAATCCCAGTTCACAGCTGCCATCGCTTTAGCCATGTGCTGCAGTTTAGTCAAATGAAATGAGCTTTTCCTGTTTCACCAGCTCCTCTGGTAGTCAGAGTGTAGCTAATACTTCAGTGATCTGTTTGCAATATTAGAATTGTTTCTGAATGTGCTGCTCAGCCTAAGAAATATTTGGGTCCTGATGATGGCTGTCTTTCCTTAGAGTAAAAACAGCTCAAGGTACACTTTGGAAGAGTTAATGTAGCCTTTTCATAACTTATTGTGGAGAATTCTTGTTACCTCATTTGCTTCAGGGACTGCTACTTCTATTCTAATATGAGTTTAGTTTAATATAATTTTCAGCACACATACATATTTTACAAATATTGTTCATCCAAATAATACATAAAACATAGTAAAGTATTTATGAAAGAAACCATCACCAAAAAGGCCCCTGAATTCCATACATCAAATAATTCTACCAGAGACTGGACCAAGAGCTCAAGTATGTATATATATACACATATATACATATATACACACACACTCTCTAGCAATAACCCAGTATTAATAGTTTAATATTATTTTATTAGGTTAGTTGGGAGGCCGAGAGTGAAATCATTCCAGGACCCAGGAAATGTTGTTACTAGATCAGACAATACAATTAACAGTTAATGCTAACTGCTAACATAATTCTTTATTCTACTAAGAAAACTCATTCCTGAATCTCCAGGGTCATAGGTTAACTCTGTAAGACTAATAGTGCGATATTGTTATTTCATCGCAAAGGGACTGGGGAGTTAGAGGTCAGCCACTGGGGAAAGTAGAGGAGAAGCTGCTTTAAGATAAAGAGTTAGCAACCAGAGAACAGCAGGAACCTGGAAATAGAAACCTCTAGGTTCTGCAAGAGACAAATTTTATGAATTGTGATGGAAGATATTCCAGTAAACTCAGGAGCAATTAAGAAGCAGCATGTAGATGATGGGTCAGATCCTAAGATAGCCACTAAGTTGAGGTAGCTTCAC
This sequence comes from Emydura macquarii macquarii, assembly GCF_026122565.2. Taxonomy (NCBI): domain Eukaryota; kingdom Metazoa; phylum Chordata; order Testudines; family Chelidae; genus Emydura; species Emydura macquarii. The sequence continues at coordinate 46,025,638 of NW_027132813.1, forward strand.
TGCTATCATAGAAGCCAATTTATGCCAGCTTAGAATCTATTTACAATTCCTGTGTTGAGAGGAAACCTTTTTTAGGTGATGGTAAAGCAGAACTATTATTTGATTTGAGCTTCCTTCTACAAAATTCAAGATTAATAAACCAATTTTTTTCTCCACGATCAAATTGTGTTTGAAGTCTGATGGTGTAATTTATGGAAGTTCTGAGCCTGCTCTCATTGAAACTAACAGTAAAATGCCCATTGATCTCAATGGGAGCAGGGGCAGACCCACGGGGCAGAGACTGAACATCTGTTGTGATTAATTTGTTTCAATGTCACATGCTGAGAAAGTAGAGGATTCCAGTAAGGCAAAGTACAACACTTAGGGCCCAATCCCTAAATCCTCGTACAAATTAAACTTGTATTGACTGAGAAGGGCAGGGTCAGGCTGCTGCACGTTAAATATAAAATTACTTTTCTAGGAATATTTTGTTCCAGACAATAAAAGCATAAAATTTGTTTTGATTCTTATAAAACATTTTTAAAATCTTACCCCTTCTTCTTGATTGCCTTCTCTAACATTTTCTCATAAGATAACTTTTCTTTATCATATTGCGCCACTATTTTGTCAACTTGTGTGCAGTGCAACTTCTGCATAGCGCTGTGCTCCTGGAAAACAGTAGGACCTTACAATTAGGTTGCTGGACTTTTTAACGTTTTGTTTTCTACAGTGGAAAATTCAGTGTATGAACAAATATGTCTGGCACTGTACTTAATCCTTTTTAGCTGCCTGGTACCAAGGGATCCAAATCTCCCCCTACAAATGCAAAGCCTTTCTCCTCATGCTCCTCTCCTTGCATGCTGTAAGGAAAATCTGTTGTTGCACTGGGCTAGTATCCTGAAAATATGGTATATAGATACCATAAACCCCAGGAATTTATGGAAAAAATGCCAACTGTAATACCTACATATCTTTTTGGAATAAATGATAATTTAAATGCAATGCAGTAATAAGATTTATGAACTCAGACCAGGTATCATCTAAAGATTCCGGAACCCAGAGAATCACAAAAAATAGCAGGCATTCCCCTAACTATCCCAGACTGAACATAGTGCCAGATCTTCAGCTGGTGTAAACTGAATAGCTCCACTAAAATTAGTAAAAATTTACACAGGCTGAGGCTCTGGCCCATAAAGCCTAAAGACACTGGGAATTTTGTCCTAGCAAAGGTTCATCACATTGAATCTGGTTTCTTATTCCAAGTGACTTTAAGCTATGCAATAAGATTTTCCAGTGTATATTCATTGAGCTGCAATGGACTATTTGTGTGTTTCTTTTCCGCCTTCCCCAGGCACATGCTATTCAGAAAGGGCCTGATTGTCATCTTTATTGCACCAGTGTAATTCCACTGATTTCAATGGAGTTACACCTGATTTACACTATTGTGATGGGGGATCCAGTTCTTCAGACAATGGGAAAACAATTTTCCCCATGGTAATAAAAGGTTAATTATGTACACGTTACATACACAGGTCCATCTCTACTAAAACTCTCTTTCGGAAGTAATACTCCTCGCTTGATGCTTGTGTGTCCTTGCTATGCACTGGACTGAAACTCATAAACCACTGTAATCATTCTTCATTACGAAAAATGTTCATTACTCTTCAAATATTTGGCTGCTAGAGATGGCATTTGAGTATTGCACATACACTACACTAGGGAATGTTTCTGTTTTAATTATTTGATTAACATACTATAGTTCTAGATTTTTATCTAGTCTTGACAGAACTGTCTTGTATTAATTGTTATGATATGGTTTACTGTGGGAAATGTAAACAGATCACATTTGATATTAAAAAGTTACCAGGATATTTTTTTTGGTCTGTTTTCACTTAGTTTCACTACACAGTCTGAATTTACACTACTGCTCTATACCACAGGTTTCATTGCTACTATTTCACATACATCATAGCAACCGACTTATCCACATAGTTCCTTTTAAAAATATTATTGAAAGAATTTCACATCCATTTTAACAAATGCAGCAATGCTTTGAAAAGCTAGCACTAGAATTCCTGAAAGCCTGAATTCCAGCATCTGCTATCCATCCCTCTAGGCAATAACATAGATGGCTCCTGCATTTTCTGTTCAGAATGAGGTACTGAGCTCTCTGTCCTGCAGAGGTCAAAGTAAAAAAATGGACGCCATCAGCATGAGAAAGATGACAACTTCGGCAGGGGATATAGATGCTGATTAGCAGTCTAAGAGAAATGACAGACAGTGAAAAGGCTGAAGCATGTCTGACATCACTACACAGTCACAGGTGAATTGTCTGATATATTTAATTACTGAAGCCACGTACTCTTCCCCAGATAAACGAAATGGTACAATTCTTGATCTAAAAGACTAAGCATAATTATTTGAAATTATATGCCATCTGTACACTTGTCTGGCACTTCTGCATACACTAGGGAAAGGAGACCATATTCAGAGCTGGAATCCTGCTTTACTTAGGGACCGTACAAAACTTCCCTATCACAACCTAATTTTAATCTTTTCTGAATACTCATCTTTATCTAAGATATTATATTCCCTGAAATGCTATATTCAAGAGAAAGCTATTTCAAGTCGATAACCAACTGGGCTGTGTTTTCTTTGTGGACACACACTCCTCACAAATTGTTTCATAGAACAACCATTTATTTTGAATGCACACAAATACATCCAGCTAAAAAGGAAGAATGTACAAAACTTTGTGTAGTGGGAAACTGTACTGTCTGCCTGCATCATCCAAGTATTTGGGTGATGCTAAGTTAGCAGACCAAAGATAGGAAAAGATCACTGGAGAGAAGTAGGAGGATGTTGGAGAGGCGTGATGACAGGCTGATTGATGGGGGATAACTCCAGGTGCTTTGCTCTTCATGTTGGCACTGGTTGTTTCTAACAGCAGCAGTGCAGCTCTCAATTGTTCATTAGAGCATTTAAAACCCTTTGAGCAAGTTCCATTTTTCTTCATTCTCTCCTGGGATGTATTTATGCTCATTGTCTCCTCCTGCACTTCATGCACCTTTTCATCCTCCTCCATCTGCCACCTCTGGCTATCTTCTTAGCTTTCCTCAGCTTCTCCTGCAAGCTGAGAATTAACTCATCATTTTGCCTCTTATTGCCTTCTTCCTTCAAAAGGTTATTGATGAACGCTCAAGCTTTGCCTCTGACTCTCTTGACAAAGCACTGATGACAAAGTAGCTGTAAGCAAAAAACTTAGTCCACATGCACAAGATCCTCCTTGTGATCTGGGGATGTTTGTCGGGAAGGAGAAAGCAGAAAAAACAAAGATGTAGGTAGAAAAATGTTGCAATGTATCTGTCCAACTGTACTATTGTGGGACATAACTTGCTGGCATCCATTGTTTCAAATGTCCTTGAATTTTCTGAATCACTGTATGAAATGAATTTCCATTTCATGCATCTGACGAAGTGGGTTGCAGCCCACGAAAGCTAATGCCTGCAGAAATGTGTTAGCCTTTCAGGTGCTACAGGACTCTTGTTGTTTTTGCAGTATACAGACTAACACGGCTACCCCTCTGTATGAAATGACTGCACTTTCAATGAAGTGACAATATTTCACCCAAGTCCCATTACTCTCTTTAGCTGCTGGGCCCACTACAAGATGATCCTCATGGTTAGTACACTTTTTAATGCCCAATTCTCTTTTCAGCTTTGATTTCTAGCGCTTAGCACAATAGCACGCGTTGTATTTATTAAGGCTAATTTGGAGAACAGGGCCATTGCAAACAGTGGTGCAGGTCGGGGAAACATTTCTTCTGGTCTTCAGAAGGACATTTATGAGTCTGAAGCCACCTTCCGAAATTTGGAATGTAAAAAACTGATAATCAAGCCAGCTACACACATGTAATAGCTGGGGCCGTGAATTTTTATGGAACAGGTGGAAAAGTAGCCTTTCTGATTTATTTGTTAAATGCGTCTTTAATCTGCATCTCCAAAAAAAACTACAGAGGAACATTTTGAATAAACTTAATGCAATACATTACTTTGTACCATGGTCTTTTCATCCCTAGATGGCTTTGCCTCATCAGGATCATCGATGTCTTCCCTTGCCTCCAGTTTTCACCCTCTGTCTGAGTGCACTCACACCTGGATCCTCAAAGCAACTGGTCCTGCTCTCACAGAAGAATGAGAATTGGGAGCTCTCCAGTAAGCACATAGGTGCAGGCAGGAATTTTTACCCCCCATGTAAGCCCAGTTCTTATGGGCAGATGTGCCTTTCTGACCTAGAGTCACAAAATTATCATTCAAGACTATATTATAGTGACTAACTTTTGACATGGCTTGATACTTCCCAGTTTGAGAGTTTGTCTGGAGCCATCCTGTACATTTACTGACTGCAGAAAATGCAACATAGCTCTGCATGGCCTGACTAATTCACTCCAGCTCACAATCCAAGTCCTTATGTTGGACTCCGGCCAAACAGCTGATGATCCATCTCAGATGGTGAGCATGAATGTTCAATGATCCAAGAGAAACAGCAGCTGACAATCAGATATGTATCATGGCTACCGCCAGGTTATGAATACACCAGCATGACTTTTTTCTTCTAAATATATAAAGACAGAAACCACTGCACTATCAGATGCATAGAGTAATGTACAAAGAGCATAGGGAGACAAAGCACTACCGAAGGTATCCCACATTATGGGATTGCCAGTCACAGGGAGAACTGGGAGGAAGGAGGACTAGCTAAAATGGCTTAGCTGACACGGGACTGATTTCCTGTCTGTACACACTAGAAATAACTGTTATATCCACAGCTGTTGTCCAGACTAGGTTCCAAGAAAAACCCCATGTCAGTTTTACAGCATATTTCACAAAACATGCTTTTGTAAATGTAATGAAACTTGATTTGCCTCCATACACAAGTGGAAATATGTTCTAGACTGGTTGATAGTATATTTGCAATACCCAATGCAGATATAGCATACATTTCTAGTTCTAGGATTTTCTGAATCCTTTGTCATTTTGAATTCACTTGTTTCTTTTAGACAAAAAGATTGCCAATATGTAATTTTTGGGTATCAGACTCCAACTTGTCGCCCATGATACAGCTGTAATATGGGTTTCAGAGGCAAAAGGTTTGGTTTAAAAAAGGCTAAAAACAATTTGAGGCAACAACAGTCTAACCAAGAAAAGAATAAAAGGCCATGTAAGTTCTCCATCCAGTGCTCATTAAAAGCAAAGAAAATGTCATTATTCAAGTTAATAAAGGAAACAGGAAATGACCTTGTGACACACAAATGTTATTCTTGCTGCTGTGCACTATTTTCTTATAATATCACAAATAGCTCTGAGACCAATTTAAAGAAAAGCTAGCTCACGGAAACCTCATGAAAGAACTGCAAGACAAGAAAATAGAAAAGTATCATTTTCGAATGGTCATTTCACTAGGATTCTGTTTATCGCATGTGGAGCTCCAAGATAAAATGATGCACCCCATTAACTCTCCATTTCCTTAAAAGCTTGGCCTCCCTTTCTGCATAAGTCCCAGAGTTGGGCACTCGCTTCTGCATTGTGAAAGGCAGATGCATTATTTTGTTTTGTTTCGACTGAATTAGGCCTTAGTTGAAAAAGTACATGTGATTTAACACGGCCTTGCAAAATGGCAGTACAAAATTATCAGCAAAGGCAGAGACAAGTAGGAGATTTATTCTTGGGTTGATGTTTTTGTGATTATTTTGCAACATTATGTTGCTTATGTTCACCTGTAATTAATGAAGGGGACACTTGTTAGTACTACCTTCTTACCTGAAATGGCTAGAATTACAGTTTTTATGTAATGAAGCACAAAAAACCCCATTGTTAATGCAACATTAAGGATAAGACATCATGATTCCTCAGAGAAAGTTATACAACCTCCAAACCCAACATGCAGCTGAAGGCTTTGGAGGTGAAGGAATAATTGCCCACAATGACTCTTTGGTTCAACAGTCAGGACCTTAGCAATTTTCAGGGCATTTCTGTTCACTCTTGGAACATCTAGGAAATGGGAGAGGAGTCTATTTAAATAATTAAATACTGTAAATACATAAATAAATTGGTAAGAAGTAGTATCAAATGCTGTAGAAAGGCTCAGCAGGATGAGTACAGATGTACTTCCCTTGTCTCTAGTCAGGAGATCATTCAAGTGCTGGCGCTACTGTGCTATTGCCTGCAGTCTTGACTAAGAGAGATCCAGGATACTGGCAGCTAACAGGAGGTGTTGGAGGCTGTGATAACTTCTCAATTAGCTGGCTTAGAAAAGAGGTTGTACACAGGGAGGTAGTTTACAAGATCGCTAACGTTGGGGAATGATTTCTTCAGCACTGATAAGCTGGCTGCATGTTTTAGAAAGCTGTTACACTCTTCTTATCAAGGAGATGCTGACAATCTCTGGTATCATGGGTTCCAAGAATTCCTTACTTTCTTTTGCCATCCAGGAAGGTAAGCCGTTAGAGTCACAAGTGATGACCCTAGAAGACAGCAATACTTCTGTAACTATTAACCATGTGAATCAGCTGAATACTTGGTGTTTCTGACTCTGTGTATGATTCATGCTTGGTGGCCAATGGAGACATCCCAGATGTCTTCTTTGTGAAACAATTTCTCACAGTGGGAGGTGCTGTATTCTGGCAATCTGAGTTTACCAGGCAATTCACAGTCTGGAAAAGGTTTGCAAAGTGAGTTTGCTGCTTCTGTGGCAGAGAAGTAGACTCTCATTGCCTCCTTTATAACAGCAGCATTAAGTCTAGAAACTCTGTGGGTCCAAATCTGCCTGTGTCAGACTGTTTCTACCATCGATGCTCAAGTTTTCTTCCTTGCAACTTTCTCTGTTGCAGGTTATCTGAGAACCACATTGTTTTGGAATCTGGAAAGGTGGGTCCAGGTGGGTCATTGCAGTGATTTCATCTTGCCTTCTGACTAGGAGAATTCTCAATTCCCCTTGGAGAAGGAAGTGATCTAATGGGGTTGGTTTGGGATTTTTGGATTTCTATTAATAAACAGCCCAATAATCCAATGCAGGGTATAGTCAGCTGTGCATGTGAATCTGGAGTTAAAAATCTAAGGTGGAGGGTTCAGAGTTTTGATGCATCCTATCAGAGGCGTTTTCAGAGTGATTTTTGAAGACTTCCAACACAATGAGTGTTGTGAAAATCCCAACCACACCTGACAATATCACTGCCAGTGCCTCATGGAAGCCTTTGGTATCTGGCAGGGGCTGAGCTGAGAATAAGCAGCATGTCCAGGTTACTCTCGTCTCTCATCTCACAAATTAAGTGGGTGCACTTAAAGGATTTTAATTAGAGTGAGTAACTGTTCCTGCACTGAGCCCAGAAGGGAAGATAGAATGGCTACTCTGTCTCTGACGAAGTGGGTTGCAGCCCACGAAAGCTTATGCCTGCAGAAATTTGTTAGTCTTTAAGGTGCTACAGGACTCTCGTTATTTTTGCTATATACAGACTAACACGGCTACCCCGCTGGAACTACTCTGTCTCTAGATTTCTTATCCCCGGGTATAAGTATGTGGTGAAAAGAGTAGTCTTGGAGGATGAGGTGGATAACATGGTCCTGTGTTGTGTCAGCCAGCCGAGGTCCTGCGGCACTGACAAAGTCAGGTGACTTGCTGGTGATAAGTGCATGGATGGGGAAGGGCTCACTGAGCACAGATCTTGCATCGATTAGCATGAGTTGGAGATGCTGATACTTCTCAGTGTTGGGATCACCTAAGATTTGCTGATTGCACTGGATTTGATACGGCTGTTCAATGATCTCTTTTCTAGCTCCGCTTGGTGTTCCCACCATTTATTTCTCCCTAATACAACCTGTATTGGGCATGTTCTCAACGCCAGTCACACCCTCTGTCACATGTGTAAACCCTTCTGTTGATGATACACAAGAAGGAATAGATTTCAGTTCACTCTCCCATAGCTGTATTGGCTCTTCAGTTCTAAAAGAATTACAAAAGTAAAGTCTTATTTTTGTCCCTAAAGCAAACAGATATGATTGAATACACAAATACACCCAGAGAGTCGAGTTGTTGAGCAAGACAGCGCCATTTTCATAGTAAAAGCACATGTTCGTTTTTGGACTTTCCTAAGTTTTGCATAACTGATTTGTCAATGTTAATATTTGCATTCAATTTCTCTGTTTTTCTTGTGTGACAGTGAAGGAAGATAGTTAAAAAAAGTGAAGAAAATGAATGAGAAAAAAAATTTAAGATGAAAAAAATGCTTTGGAGATTCCTTTCTTCTTCTAGACTCACATCCCCTCTGATCTCTAGCTGGCGTTCATCAGCACCCTCTCCCAGGCCATTTCCTCCCAACTCGTTGGTTCTCTCCTCCTTCCCTTTCCAACCTCCAGGGTTTGTAGCCCAGCAGTGGAGTCAAGAAGGAGCTGGCCAGGTCCATGGGGCAGATGAGGTTTCTGAAGTGCATATAAAGTACCAAGATTAATTTAAAGTCCATTAGTAGTGTTAGTGGCCTTCAGTGCACTTTAGGAGTAAGCTTCCTTGAAAGAGCTGAACCAAAGCAATTTAAAGAGACCTGTATCATGATCATTCCAAAGTTTCACTGTCTTGCCAGCTTTCACAAATACGTTTAGTTTTAAAACCATAGAAAAAGTAAGTATAACTCTTCTTAAAATAAGAAATGCATGCATGTGATTGTAAATAAAGTTGGATGCTTGCATTTTAATGACCTCTTACCTCACCCAATCTATTATTGCCTGATCAACACTCATAGAATGTTATCTTTAGTAATGTTATTGAATGTGTACTATTGTAAAGTTACTTTATATATAATGTATAAGGAATCTAGGTGTTACATTGTAATAGGTTTGGCTTTATATTACAACATCGTATTAAGGCTTTATACATATGTATAAGGGATTTTTTCTCTGTGTTATATGTTGCAATATTGCATGTCTACTATGCTGTGCCACACGAAGTATTCATAACCTTATGTTAGAATATGTGCTAAGGAAATGTAACATTGTGTTATGAGTATTGCATTTAAATTTTATGGTTTATGTTATATTTGATGTTGCATCGCTTTAGGTTACATAGTTTATAGTGTCTGGTATTGTCTTAGGTGACTTATGCCATTTGTTACATTGTGTTGATTTTCGACTTAAATTGTATTAGAATTAGCATTTAATAAAGACATTTTGTTTTTGAAGAAATTACTATCTAAGGATTGATACTTAGAACGGAAGCCTGTGTCTGTGTCCTCCCAAGGGCAAACCGAGGCAGGCAGGTCTAGGGAGTTTTCTAAAAGGTTAAAAGGGAAATCCCTGGTAAATCCTTGTGAATCCCTTAGGCAGACCACTTCCTGTTACCCACTTACAGAATTAAAACTTGTAATTTCTCCATTAGCACACCTAAGCCATTATAGGGTCTCTTGGGTCCAAAGTTTAAGGTAACAAGCTGATCTAGCCAGCAATTTATCTTCAACAATAATTGCTCAGAACTGAAGTTTATCTTCTTGTGGGAGTTTATTGGTTAATTCTGAGAACTTATTATAATTAATGAAATCCTATTTTGACATTAACGTTTAGTAGTTCACTATACAGAACTCTAAACTCACTGACCTGAAGTTCTTTTTCTCAAAGAGGTCTAAACATTTTGCCTTCTTATCAGTGGATATAGATCTGGGATAGTGTTGCTAGATTCTTTTGATGAAATCTGGCACCACTAATGAGTCTGGAGTGGTGTGTAATATTACATATTCTGCCTCCTTAGACAGCACATAGTATTTCTTCTCTGTTCTCTTTAAAGTAGGAGCACAAGTAGCTGGAATATGCCAAACCATCTTGACAGTTCTAAAATGGCCTTGTTAATTGGCAGTGCCACCTTACCAGGATCAGTGCTCTGGAGGGTATTCAGTAACTTATGAAGGGTGTCCTGTACTTCTTTCAGGGGGATCTGGAATTTACCTGTGATTCTCCTCAGAAGGTGCTTGAACTACCTGCAGTAGTCAGATGGCGAGGCTGATGCCACCACCTCATCTGGGGACAACAATGAGAACTTCACCGGGGCAAGTGGTTGTTCCTCTTCCTCAGACTGCTCCTGAGTTTGAGGAAGCTTGTCTTGACTTCTAGTGTGACTGTATAGATTCTCATGCATAGATCTCAGAGACTCCAGTAAGGCCAGTGCAAAGTGCCGTAGAATAAGTAAGGCAATCCCTATGGAGGAGGATACTACTGGTTCTGAGGTGGATTGTCCTTTCTATGAGACAGGGAAGGTGCCCAAGAAATGTTGGTGCTTCTGTCAGGGTTTACCCACCTTTCCTGATAGGGGTAGTGAAGCTCTCTCACTGATTCCGGACTCAGAGGAAAAGGACAATTCTGTCAACGGGTGGTGCTGTCGGTAAAGGAGCCTGGATTGGTTGATGGTACTAGTAAGTGGCAAACCAATCATGTAGGGACATCCCTATTTGACTATATCAGCACTTCTGGATCCACGTCGTAGATAGTAACGTCCTCTGGGGCAATATATCTAGCCCCTGATACTAGAAAGTGAACTGAGCTTTTGTCCCTTTGTGGCACCGCCTCTATTGACTTCAGATAGGTCACAGTATTCAATACCAACGACTCTTCTCTCCACATAGTTATGGATGGCATCAGAGACGTCTGATGTCTTCTTTCTCTCACCGGTACAGTGGATGGGAAACCAATACTGTCCTCCGTATGAGCTCCTGATGCTCCTGTACTGGGTGTTGGAATATTACTTGACTTACAGGGTGTTGGAGAGGAGGTCCTCTTTTCAGATGAGGACTTGGTGGGGGATTTCTCATTATGAAAGTGTTTGCTATTACCCTCCTCACGTCTTTGTTTGGAAGAGACTTTAACCGTGCTCTGATTATTCTTAGAGCTGGAGACCACCATGCTTGGAGGGGTGCTTCTCAGTGCCTCTGCCCAATGTACAGGGGGGATCTGACAGGACAGGAATGTACTGGGGAGTCATTGCACAGTCCATCAGGAATCTTCTAAAATTGTACTCATGGGCTTGATGAGTTCGGCCAGGAAAGGACAAGCAGATGTTGCACTTAAAGTGGATATTAGCTTCCCCAAGGTAATAGAGACATATGTTGTGGTTGATGCTGACTGGGAAAGCCCAGGGGCAGGTCATGCAGATCTTGAATCTGATTGGGGTTGAGGACCTGAAAGCCCTCAAGACTACTCAACAACTTTAAATATAAACTATACAAAAAACAGGGTTTTAATTATATACAACTAACTACAATTTTTTAAGAATGCAGACACTTTAACAGGATCTGTCACAGACGCCAGGAGGTAGAAAGAAACTGAAGAGGTGGGTCCAATATGCTCCTTAAGCCCTTGGTTTGGAGCATGAGGAGGACAATGGCACAGGCACAGATTAATGGACACTGTTAGCAATAATCTTTCAGTCTCAGGCGCATAGAGTGCAAGCACACCTCAAGTAGAATATACATAGGGACCATCACTCAAACAACCCTAGTTAAATAAAAATGCTATTTTGTCTTGACGGACTCCAAAACCTGTTGTTTCGGCCTGCCATCACAACTGATGTGAAACACTGAAGTTGTCCTCCCTTCAATATTTATTCACAGTACATTTTCCTGCTTTAATTTCTAATTATTCCTCTAATCCCCTGCATTTTATTCTTATTTACCAGGAAGATGTCTTTAAAAGCAGTACCCTGTCTTTTGCAGAGCTTTGTATATATGACTCCCCATTTGCATCACTCATAATCCTCAAAATAAAATTTCTTCTCTTCACCATTTCCGGGATTCATAAAATCCAAAATTCCATGTTTATCAGCAAGCTGTTAATCTGACATTAAGGGAACATGGGAAGGTCTAATTTTATCAAGGAGCATAAAATGACTGCCTACTAATTATGAGGCTAATCAGCAGGTATGCTTCTGCCATTCAAATGATCCATCCACCTACCCTACTTAGTATAAAAATCTCATTTTATACAAAGACTGTATTTTCAACTGTCCACACATTTTATATGAAAAACAAATGGGCCTGTTCTCTTTAATAAAAAACATTTTATATGTATTTTATAGCCCCTTCTAAGGTTATCATGCTTTTTCTTTTCTAATATCTGGTGTTTCAGCCCCTTGTTAACAGTAACATGTGAAAGGTTTCCACCCCTGGCATCTTTCTGATCTGGTGTGACTCCTACATACTCCCACTAACACATTTTCACTAGCCTACTCCCATATATACACAGCATGACTTCATTCAACCATTTATTATCCCATACACACAAATGGTGTCTTCACTCCAAGAAGCACTTCTGCATGTTAGTTGCGGAAGTATTTTTACCATTGTCTTTAGAAATACTTAGACTGATAAGCATTTACACTTAAAAGAAAATAAAATCAAGGAACATCACTCTTCATATAAAAGATGCATGAATGCTGTTGTACGTGTGTGTGAAAGAGACACCTGTTGAATACTTGTTAAAAGTAAACTGCTCAATCCTTTTCCTGTCAGGCCCCCAGATGCTGAATCAGTCAGCTTTGCTGTTACGCTCCCACTATTCATCATGGTGCAAAGGTCAAAGTTACCATGGACTTCCTCTAAATGGAAATAACACACAGGGACTCAAGGAAACATTTTCAGAAGTGCCTAAGTAACCTGGATAACTAAGTCCCATTTTCAAAACAGGATTTGTACACTTAGGAGACAAGACACATTGCAAGTCAATGGGCCTATAGATCATTGAAGCACTTTTGACAGTTTTACCATTGAGCATTCTTTTTGTTTTGTAATTTTCTGGTTTTCCAAAATGCAGCCGAATGAAGAGAGAATAGAAAGACTAGCATTACCATATGCCCAATCCCTGCCTCAGCATCCAAGGGCTCTCTCTCACCATACCTCACCATGGCTAATCGCCAGCCCAGAAGTGATGCTAACTATTTCTCCACAGTTCAGCTGAGCAGATGTTACCAGTATTGGGAATCCTATGGTAGCCAATGTAATGGCTGCTGACACTTTGAGTAGGAATAGATGACATGGTGCTGAAAGTGGCGTCAGCTGCAGGTGGTGTGACTAAACTGGGGTGTTCCCAATTTCGTTAACATGTGTTCATCATCTGAACTGATGTTAGGATGATGGGAAATTTTTCAAAATTTTCCCTGGCACAGACCAGGCCTTAGAAAGCGAAGGGGAAAAGCGGTCTGAGTACAGAACTGAGAATCAGGAACACGGCTGGCCTTAGAACTTTTGGTCAGACCTGCAAAGCTGTTTTTTTCCTAGCCCCATATTTTCAACATAACCTGTGCCACTATCACATCACTATGCACGATGGCAGCCTAAGAAGTGTGGGGAGGGTGAACTAAATGATTCTTCATGGTACCTTCCACAAACTTAATGGACTCATTTTACATGGAAAGTGGCATGCAGAGAAGTGGGGATGGTGAGATAGTAGGCCTTCTGCTGCAGAAGTGGAGCCTCGCTGCTTATTCTTTCAAAACCAGCGATGAGTTCATATCAATCTATATTTTCAAGGCCATTTTTGTAAGGAAAAGGGATAAAAAAAATACTTTCTGTAAAACAAAAGATAAGAATCTCCTTTACATTCCTTATTCCTCCAAATTTGGAGTGCCCCTGGCCAGGAGCTTTCAAGGGTCCAAACGCTGGTTCTACCAGGAATTCTTGGATTCAGTGGGTCCAACAATGCAGAGTTTCTCAAGCTGATCATGGCTGGCAGCTTGCATGGCTCTCCGCCTCCCTTCCAGCTGCTATAATGCATTATAAGACAGCTAAAAATACATCAAATAATTTCCTAACATTACTCTTCTGTGCAAAGAATAGCTGCAGTTACTGCAGGGATAATGCATAATCCCAAATGGGGGAGGAGGGAGCATGATGGGTTGCAAAGGAACTGAAGGGGTCCAAGAGACTCTATGAAGGTGAGGGTCTCACTACCAGAAAGTTTAGGAATACGTGATCTATTCTATGTATTTCAGATATTTCAAGGGTGCCCATCACTATAGTACAGAAGTACTAATTTTGGCTCTTAAAATTGACTCTCTTGTGACTTTGGACATTCACAACTTCAGTTTCTGTAAAAAGATAATACTTATTTCCCTCTCTCCTGGCAGTGGGGGGAGGGATTTAATTACTTAATTTTAAAACAGTGCATTGAAGATGAAAAGCCTTGCATTAAAAGTGCTAAGTATAATTATTAGTACCCTGACAATTGCCAGCCCAGCCACAACCGATGGTCTTTGAAGGTAAACACAAGGATTTTTCTTTTAGAAGATGTTGCTGCATGTTTTGATGAACCTTCTGACACTAAAAGTGATCAGCCACATATAATCAGTCCAAGCATGCAATGAAAATTAGTCCTCTGCATGGGAATCCAAGGATATCAACAAACACTTAATAACAAGGAATAAAGACTGACTATAAAGCCAAGCAGGCTGTCAGCAGAAGAATGGGACCAAATTCAGAACCTCGGTACTTTCTTCACTTATTATGTTTCCTTTGTTACCAGGAATGAGTAGGGACACACTATGGGCAGAAGGGAATTGAGTGTGCCATAGTATGCTGTGGAGTATAGTAGTGGTGGAGCAATATTTTGGTAATACTATTATGCCAATAATATCAAGCAAAAGGTGACTACCCACGCTGTAATTATTATACACAGAAGGAAGAGGGATCTAATTTTCCAGCTACTCTCCCCTACCTCCGTTTTGTCTCCATGCAATTCCTACATTGTCTTTGATACAGCATATTCCACCTAGCTGATTCTCAACATTCTCAGCAAGACTTAGAAACAATCATCTAAGAGGCGAGCAGAAACCACTTGTAAAGTGGTTCAGCTCTTTACACAAGTCAAACAAAATTGTATTGGAAGCTGAGGGGAAATTTAAAAATGCTCTAGGGAAGAACTGCCTATTGGCAGGTGTCCTTAATGTAGGATAAAACAAACATGTATTAGTTGCTAATCCAATTTACTTATCCCTAGTTTTTCTATTGACTATCATTAAAATCTGTCTGTGCTTATGAACTTTTTTTTTTTTTTTTTTTTTTTTTTTTAATTAAAGTGAGTGAACTTGCTGGCTAGGTGTGTTTCCCCAAACTCTTACAGCTCTAAGAAAATTATCATACCTTGGCATGCTTCTTCTTTAAAGCATTCAGCTCTTTCTGTTGTTTCTTTAAATACTTTATGTAAGCCTACAAAAAAGAAACTTGGATCAATTTTCCTGTAGTCATAATGACTGACACCAAATAAAATCTTGCTGTTTGCAAAAATGTATACATATATTGTCTTGCAAAGTTTATGCCCAAACGTACCTTCATTTGCTTTAAATCTTCTATCTTCACTTGCGGAATAAGTTCTATACCTAGAAGGCATTAGTACATTTTATCTAGAACTTCAGACTTATTAGTATACACCATAATTTCTATATTTAACTTCACTACATTTATATTTATGTTAGTCAGTAATAAATGTGTTTCATATTAAAATGTATAACGTAAACAAGCAACCAATTGAGTTCCCTTTAAAAACAAATTAAGTATTGAGACCTGGGAAAAGTATGTTTAATTTTTTTTCCCCAACAGCACTGCACCATCCATCATCTTACTGGTGTAAGGAAAAAACAAAGTAATAGCTGTATTCCAATCTCCTTTCATTTCCCACTTGAGTGTCGAACAAGAACAAGATAAGAGTTTGCAAAAATCATTTGCTCAGAAACAGAGCAGACCATTTGTGCAACTTCATAATTTACCTCTCTATAGGTTCTGGCAAATACTATTTTCACTGGCATATCTTAACAGTCTTTCAGTTACAAAGTGGTATTTTAAACATTAACATTAAAAAAAAAGTCAATATGATCCCATGAGAAATCTAGAATGCAAGACACTCCTTAATTCTTACATAAAATGTTGGGTCAATCACTACTATACTTCATATCGTTTAATTCACTACCTTATGGCAGGTCTACACTTAAAATGCTGCAGTGGCACAGCTGCACCGGCGCAACTGTGTTGCTGTAGAGCTTCAGTGAAGACGCTACTACACCAGTGGGAGAGCTTCTCCTGTTGGCATCCACCTCTGCGAGAGGCAATAGTTATGTCAGTGGGAGAAGCCCTCCTGTTGACATGGTGCTGCCTACATTAGGGGTTAGGTTGGTATAACGGTGTTGCTCAGGAGTGTGGATTTTTCAAATCCCTGAGCAACGTAGTTATACCAATGTAAGGTTATAGTGTAGACCTGGCCTTAGTTTCCTTTAACTGTAAAATTCCATTTGTCCTACAATGGATTATCTGCCTTGTAAGGTAAATTCCACTGAACAATATTCAGATCTTTCAAAATAAAGAATTTCTGCAGGACAGGTGAAATTTTAACCTTCTAAGGACCTTAACATTCAGCACCAATAACGTATTATTTCTTGGTTAATGCCATAAATATGCATGGTGCTTTATAATACACATAAAGACAGAGGGGGAAGTTTTCAAAGCGATAAATGGGAGGTTAGGCACTCAACTCCTATTGAAAGACAATGGGAATTGGGTGCCTCTCATCTGTGCCTTTGAAAATCTCCCACAGACTACCTTACATTGCTGGACATGTAATGCCCATTGCTCAATGTGAACTGTGCATTTTAAGTGAGGGCAGAATGATGCAGGTCTTGACAAATAATAAAAATAAGTAATAGGTTAATAGGGATAATCACAAATGACCTGCTCTATTATTCCACAAGTGGATAGGCAAGAAAAAGAGGATGCAGAGGAGATGGCAAATGTACAAGCACTGAAATCATAGCTTAAGAAATAGTACTACACAATGTTTGTTGTGATATTAAAAAAAGAGGTTCAGATTTAATTTTAAAATGCAGAATCCCTATTCATAATTACTGCTTTGTTATTATGTGTTTTTACTACATTTTTAACCAAGAATAATTATGCTTCAGTAACCAGCCTGAAAATATATTTCCTTAGACTAGTAACTGTGAATTCATCCATGCTCCTAATTAAAATACAAGAAGATTACTACCACATGAAATATGAATGTCTACAATTCATTGTGTCATTCTTTTTATATTTATACCATAGTATCTCAATTGACAAAAAGACAACACACTATTGTTTTACTGGTAAAGGGAGAATGAAATACTTTAGATTCCAAACATGACCTGCTTTACTCTGAAGAGTGACTATAGAGAAATGGCATCTTCTTTCCCAACAGCTCTGCTTATTTGTGTGTATTCAGCCCTATCTGCTAACTTTCATGCCAAAATAAGTTTCTACTCTTTTTTACTCATTATCCCTGTAAAGCCAAGGTAGCTGCAAGAGAATGAGCTACTTCTTCCAGCACATCAATAGAAACGTTTACCAAGTTTATCATCACAGACCCTTTATTATCTGTGATGATGTAGGAGACAGAAAGAACCCACTTGGTTTGCAAAGATGATTTTGCAGGACAAGTGACATATACAAGAAAACAGCCTTCCCCTCTAGCCTTGCTCTGGTAGATCATTAATAAATATTATTCCCAGTGTCATTCATATTTCTGCTGGTAGCATTGACTACCCTGGTGCACAGACATGACATTTAATAAAAATCCAACCATGCTGGCTTCTGCTTCAACAGAAATATGGATAAAGCAGTATTTGCCAAGTGGACAAAGTCACCACTAGTAGAGAAAGATGTTACTCTTTGAGCTGTTCAGAGGGATTAGAGACAATAGCGAGTACAAAACTAAAACCAATGAAATAGTTCTTTTGAAGTGCCCTTCTAAACCATGTAAAGGAGAAAGAGCTCATTTTCCTTTACCTTTTTTAGTTTCCATCCCAGGTCCGAGGCCAGAAGTAGTACTTGGTCTAAGTTCAGAGCTACTCTGAGGAGTCACACTTGCTTTGGCATTATTAGCTTTTCCTTTCTTATCATTCTTTGAGGTGTCATTTGGTACATCAGCTATATCACTCTGGAAAAAGCATTATTACAAAATATCGTTTTCAGGGGGAAAGAAATGAAGTAATTTATTTTTTAAAGAAAATTCCCCATATATTTGCTAATACTTCTAGAAAAATATTATTCTCAGATGAAGAATTTATAACTTATTTTTACTGAAACTTAATAAGGATGGCTCCTTTCTAATTTCAGACACATGGATGTGCTGCTGTGACTGATAAAAAAAATCCCTCATGACTGTAACTATGTTTGGAAATGCAGTGAAGGATATTTTAACAAATCTGGCAACACATGTCCAGGTATTTAAGAGTAGAAGAGTTCTATATTTGAAAACAGAGACTAAGAGAATAACTTGCATTAATGACCAATTTATCAATGGGAGAACTGACCAAACATCAGGTCCAAAAATTCTTTGCAGTGGTATTATTTCTTATAAAGTGTAGCCTGTATTTTGCACTGTCCACTATATGAAATTATTTTGCCTATGTGCATAATTAGTTTCTACTTACAGTTTCAATACCCATAGCTCTCATCTGGTCTGCTCTTTTTTCCATGACTGATAAAAATTTCTTTGGATCTGACAAAGCATCCACAATATCTGAAAGAAAATGGAATATTTATCAATATTTTTCAACATGTTAAGAGTCATTCAGAAAGCACAATGTAATTTAGCTTTCACAAAGGCTTTATTCTATTCTGGCCACATGTTCCACAGTCCTCAACATTGGGCCCACTTTCCCTACTAAACTTGGTAGGACTGGCTAAGCTTTTAAAATGTAGTATTCCTCCCCCTTTCCCCCCCCCCCCATCACCAGAGAGAAAAAAAGAGATTAAAAACATCATGATCATTATACATATCTGCCAAGCAGCCTCCTTGATTCAAAAAAGGTTATTCTAGTTCTATTGTGGACCAGCCATAGTACATTAACCACCACATCCATTTTTCCCTCAGACTCCTACTCTTTCCAAGCATTTTTCTATCTGCCTGTCTATTTACGTATCTGGTCCCCATCACTATAGTGTCTGTAAGCATTAGGAACATTAATGGATTTATCATCTCAACACTCTTATTGGGCAAAAGAGTATTATTATTCCCATTTTAAGGTGGAGAATTTAGGCACAGACAGAGTAAAGGCCTAATCCAAAACCCAGTGAAGTCTATGAAGAGAATCCCACTTCAACAGGCTTTTGATCAAGCCCTAATAATAATATAGCACTTTCCATCAGTAGATCTCAAAGCACTTTACAAAAGCGATTGGTATCGTTTCTATTTTACAAACAAGGGGAAACTGAGGCACAAAGAGAAGTGACTTGCCCAAGGTCATCCATCAGCCAGTGGCTGAGCTGGGAAAAAAACCCCAGGTTTTCTGAGTCCCAGGCCAGTGAACTAGCCACTGCCTCCCTTCAAACATAGGTTGAATTTTTCCCTTTGGTTGCCAAGGAGCATGCTTATCAATTTGGAAGAAAAGATGCCTTCACATAAACTGATATTTGTGTTTCTGTTATTTTCCATGGTTCATAGGTGAAGGGAACTAATTGTTTTACATGGATGATGAAAAACAATAGTACACACGACATCTTTTATTTATGGAATTCCTCCTGTATGACTCATGACAGCACTACTACTACCACTCAACCTGCCAATGCCCAAACGTGGGATGCAACAAGAGGGACAAACAAATTAATCATTTAGGGCTGTATATTGTGACCCTGCTCCCACCGAAGCCCTTCTGGTTGGAGCATCCTGACAGAAGAATTCCTGCTCCACAGGGCTAATTTTCAGTTGTGTGGAACCTTAAAACGAATCAAGCATGAATCCCTTAACAGCACTCTCAGACAATGGTTGTATTTGTCAGTTGAGAGACGGACAGAACCAATCAGGGCAAAGAACCTCCTAACCCCAACAAGTAATGTTTTGTGCGAACATCTCCGTCTGTTTCCTCTTCCACCTGTTTTCTATGGAGAGGGACAGAATGCAGAGAGAGCTGCTGGGGGTAGGAGAAGCTCATTTAAATGATCTCTCTTCTACCCCTCACCCTGAGTGGTTCTGCTGCCTGGTACTACATAGTGGATGTGAAATCACTTTACAGTCTTATCTTCTTGTGAATTTTACTCCTGCATAACTATGGGCCACAATTTCTCTCCTAGTGCAGGTGTAAAACCTGGCGTAACTTCACAAATTTATATTCCACAACTGCCTTCCCTTACTCTGTCAAAATAACTTAATAAAACCTCTTCCTTTTTTTCCTAGAAGCATTCCAGCTAGAAGGAGTGTTCTTCACTTTCTTTTATTTACACTGCATGTACTGCATCCATTTGTGTCTTTAGGTCCTGATTTAGCAAGGTACCTAAGCTCATGCTTATCTTTAAACATGAAGGTAGTCCTACTGACTTCAGTAAAACTACTCATGTCTTTCAAATTAGGTGCAGGCTCAAGTACTTTGCTGAACTGAGGCTTCATTGTGGACCACTGAAGAAAACAGGAGTTCTGCTATTCACATCAACAGGCAACGGATTAAGCTGTTGAGAGCTCAACATAGTAAGCTTTTTGGAGCAGGTATAGTTTAACCACTCCACAGTGCCACATATATTTATAGCATGATATGAACAACAGCTTCCCTGATTCCCTTGACAGTCTTGATACACATTTGGTTTTTTCATATACAGTGTTTCATACTGGGTAGTTGAATTCGGTTACACCTTTTTGACAATGTAAATTCTTAATACACAAATGGCCCCAGCTGTGATCTTAGTTATTCTAGGGCAAATCAGGTGTGAGATCAGAATCAGCCCCAAAAAAAGTACTGCTAGTTTTATGTACCTGTCTCTCTGTTATATTGCAGTGTGTAAAAATCAATACAACTGAAATTAAATACACATTTGCATCCCATAAGAAATATTATTTTATGGATTATGTGTCGTATTTTTTGTGTGCGTAGCTATTAATGTGCATCTGTATATATAGAGCTACACAGACACATATCAGTCCCTGCTTCCACAGGAAATATACCTTTTCAGTCCTTTATTTAAAGACAACCAAGTGAGTCCCAAGTGGCAAAGACAGGTCATTCATAATGAGAAATGCTGTGTTAAAAATTAATTTGATTTTAGTATCTACAGTAATAAAGCATCCACCACTCCTGGGGGAATTCTGTGCCACTGCGCATGCGCAGAATTCATGTGCCACACACACGGAATTTTTTTCTCTGCAGAAAATTCATTCTGCTGGAGAAGCGCTGAAGTTACATCTTTTGCCCATGAGCGGTCGCTGTGGCGCCAGAACAGATACCAGCTGCTCTCCAGCAGGAGCGGCCTCAGCTGGAGAGAGGGAAGAGAAGAGGCATGGTTTCTTTCAACCCCTGCCCATGTGGGCAGGTCAGGAGACACGGGATATGGGGGGACAGACAGCGTGGGGCACATGGGGCTGCTGGGGGAGTGTCAGACTGGAGTTCAGAAGGGCTAGTGGGGCGGACAGACTGGGTCGAGAGCCAAATGGGAGTGGGGGTGCACGGACACATGGAGGAGGGAAGTAGCTGGGGGGTGGTGCAGGGACACATGGGGACTGGGGCAGATGTGTCTGACTGAATGAGATAAGCTAGGGATCAGCCAGGGTCTTCATGGGGAAGGCTCCCTAACAATCCCTCCATTACTTCCACTCTCCAAACCATTCCATTCTTCTCCCATCCACACCCAACAACCCTCCAGGATCACATCCAGGCCCCTTCCCACCAATTAGTTCCCTCTCCTGCAGCTCCTCTGTTACCCCTGACTTCCCAAAGCCTTTGCACTGTTTCTGAGGGGTGTGGGAAGTACGTGTCTGTATTGTAGTTTAAATAAATTATTCCTCAAAGTTCTGTATTAATATGCCTAGTAATGAATCTGTGTGTCAAAAAATATTCTCTGAATCTTTTTTGTTGTCTGTACTGTTACAGACATGCTCGCTGACAGGTATTTTGAAATAAATTAACAAAATAATTGAAACTGGTGTGATTATATTGTGTTATTTTGACAAATAAAATATGCAGAATTTTAAAACGTGTGCAGAATTTTTAATTTTTTGGCAAAGAATTCCCCCAGGAGTAATCCACAGACAGTAGCAATGACCTGATGATTAGAACCCTGCAAATCCACGGATACCTGCATCCACAAACCATTTTTGTGGATCGCATATGGATACCAATTTTGTATCCACGCAGGGCTCTACGGATGATCCCTGTGTAACTTTAACTTAAGTAACAGTCAAGAACACCTGTACAGTGAAAAAAGTATCAGCTGTAAGTGAAAAGAGTCCTTAAGGACTTTCCTTTGAGCAGAATTACATTTTAAGGAGGATGGGTTTTCGTGATAAGGAAGAAGATAACCAGTCATGCAGGTCATAAATGAATTGAAGTACAATTAATATTTTAATGTTTCAAGATACTGCCCCTTTCCTACAGGTGAAAAGACAGTCACTAGTGTCTATTACATTGGCTTTTCATTTGAAGAACTATCACACAGAAATCCAGAATACATTCATTCTATTGTCTAAAAGCTGTACCCTGATTCAACCATTCATTATAAAATGTTGTATGTAATATGCCTGAGTTTTTGTCATGACCATCGTGGGAGTCATGGATGATGTTCTAACATTACTGAATTTTGGTGAAATGCAACTGATTATTGAGACAAAATACAACTAAGCCCTTTCTCACAGACTGGAAGGAGAGTAGTGACTTCAGTTACTGCCCCTCAAACAGAACACCATGTGCATAGTGGATTCTTTTTATACAGAATGTTGTAATTTAATAAAGTAAACCCATCTTCCAGTCGCTTATCAGTAAAGATAAACCTTTCTGTGGGCTTGCATTCCAGATAGTCTCAATAATGTAATGGCTCTGTACTTCTACAGTGATGGTTTCAGCAGTCAAAGATTCCATAAAGATTTGAATTTTATTTCACATACCAGAATCCTGTGTCATATCATAGCTATTTTCAAAGTAACTAGTTGTGATGTCATAGATAAAGAATTGAAACTAGGGACTCATGTACCAGTACAGGAAAAACATATTAACCAGTTAGAATTTTGGGGATAATCTTACAGTCTTTACTCATGAAAACTTCTCACTGAAGTCACTGGAAGTTTTGCCCAAGTCAAGAATGAAGGATCAGGCCCTCTGCCCTGTATCTGCTTGTTCTGTATGTGAAGGTAGTTTTGTACAAGATATGAAAGCTGCATTAGATAATATTTTTCACCCAGACAGCTCAGATTAACTACCCAAAACAGATTGTTCCAATGTCACTGTTCCCCATCAACTGGTATCCTCTCTCACACTCAGCTTTACTTCCCACAGATATAAAATGGACAGAGCTTTTTCCCAAGCACATAATGACCCCAACAACCTGAACATTATTGTTTTCTCCTAAGTGACCCAGCTGCCCTTCCAATCACTAGATCCTACCCTTCAACAAAAATCATGCCTGCTTTGGTCCTGCAATCATGACATAGTATTTGAAAATGGAGCTTGAATATCAAGCACTTTCTAGTAAAAAAATAATTCACTGCTCTTTTCTACTCTAACACTTCTCTCTACTTAAGTTTTCCTTTTCTATGGTCTTTTTAGTAAGGTAACTGGATACCAAAAAGTTATAAAGCTATGAGTTTAAAAAAAAAAAAAAAAAGTTGTGTATAACCAGTGTAACCTTGGGAAGCATATGTTATAGACATAGAACTCCCATCACTACCACATGTAATACTACTTATTTATGTACATTTTCTATATATTATATAAGACTCTCTTTGAAGTATGATGTCTCATTTTGCATTTATTCAAACCATTATTGTGTACCATAGGCAATTATGAGCTTTTGAATTGAAACACAAAAACCATAGAAAATTAGCAAACCACATTAAAAAAAAAAGAAAAAAAGAAAATGGTACACATTTTTTCCTAATCCTATCATGAAGAAATCATTATCAGAAAAGGAAAGGAAAGCTGAAAATTAAGGTTCTTGATACTTTGCCAAAACAATCTAGTTACAAATGAGAGATACTAATTGTAGTTCATAAAACAATGTAAAAATGCAGAACAGATGACAAGCACCCAAAACCCATATGTAAATATAATCGTAACGATGCCTTCTGAATGTCAAAAGCAACATCTCCAGTCTCTTTGGGTCATCAGGCTATTGCTCTATAGCAATGCGAAAATACAATGGGTGACACGTCAAAATGACAGTGATTGGGAAAGGAGAAATAACAACTGAACTTATTTAGTTCTAATGAGTACAGAGCCCATTTTTCCTACCCAGGCAACAAGATATCACACAGTTTCCTCATCCTAGCAATATTTCCCTTTAATGATAAAGCTACTCAGGGGTAAACATATATTTTTTAATGTCCTGACATCTTACAGATAAACCATCTGCAGTAATGTTGGCAATTTAGCTGATCAACCAACACTGTACTTTTACACAGCTTGCATTTTATAAACTGATTTTCAAATTCTCTTTGACAAAAAAATGTCCATCTCATTTTTGGATTTGTGTGTGAGCAGTACAATTCTTAAAAAAAACCCCCAAAACAGTTAATAGTAAACTCAATGGAACTTCATTTATGTTACACTTTGGCTAAGCTGCATTTTCAAATGGAATTCTCTTTTAGAAATGTGATATCAGTGATGTATTTATTAATGTGATAACTGGGTTCCAATACTTTACAAAATTTTTGGTTCAAATTCAGGAACGCATTGTGTTTAAGGACAGCACTTAGAACATATGCTTACGTGCTGTCCAGAACAGCATCGACTTAAACACATGCTAAAGTTCTTTTCTGAATTGGGGCCCTTACTAGTAAAAACTGTTTGTTGAAGTTCATCAAATAAAAGCACTGGGTGAGAGCCTGGTACCAATCAAGTCAATGGCAAACCTCTCATTGATTTCAGTGGAGTCAACATTTAACTTATTTTTACTATAAAAGGCCCTGATCCTGCAAATACTTAGGTATGTGCTTTATGCATGAGCGTTGTTGTCCTATTAAAGCCATGGCCTATGTTTTCTTCTTCAAGCTTGGTGGTAAATGCTAGCAAATCATGTATATATATTAAAACCTTATTTGACTAAAGTTTGTCCCTTTAACAATCTCTCTCTCTCTATTGTCTGGGATGTGCACAGAGCACCAGAGCTGGAGGGAAGGGAGGTTGGCTTGGCACTTAACTTCACCCCTGGGTCTCTGAAGGAGCCGTTGTCATAGCCCCGCACCGTACTGCCCCCCCATGCCAGCCATGCACAGCACCTGGGTGAAGCAGCCTGGCTGGCCCACAGGAGGAGAACTGCATGCAATTGTCTTAAGCCCAGGGGCTACGTACTCCAGACCAATTGCACCTCTTGTGGTGATTTATGAGGCTGCTGGAGCCTCTGCCCCTCAGACTCACCAGGCCCTGGCCCTGCCCTGCCCTCCAGACACACCAGGCCCTGTCCCTGCTGCATCATGGTGCCCCCCTGAACATGGTGCCCACCTGCTGGTAGTACGGTGATGGTGGGTGAAGCTTTGCTGGCAGTTCTTGGTGTCTACTCCTTTGGACCTAGGCCTCTACTCAAACTTCTGTAATTGCTCTTAAAAAGTGGCTTCAATAAAGTTATGCTGGTTTTTTTTAATTCAAGCAAATATACTGATACAGTATTGTTGTAGGAGCAGTGTCAGAGACCTATCTACGATAATATTTATCTTGAAGAGAGAAAAGTTTGTCTTGTAAAGAGAAAAATAACTAGAGCGAGTTTTCAGAGAGCAGCCAAAAAGCGCTATCTCAGGGCACTGAAGATAATAAAGGTGGCAACTTTCTGTAGTTTTTAACATTGTCACTAATTAGTGATAGCTAAGATTTAATTTAAAGAGTCATGTGAAGTATGCAAAGCTGGGGGAAAGAAAATCACTTGTAATTGCAAAGTTTATAAAATTTTGAGAATTCAGAATTTTAAGTGTCCATTTTTAAAAGCAGGAGTATTTGAAGAATATTAAAATACTTTAAAAAACAAAAACAAAAAAACCCCAGCATCTTGTTTGCACCCTGGATTATGAAACTACAATATATGTTTTAACCTAGACAATTAATCCAGTTAATATATCCAGTGAGTTCTTTCTAAAGAGTTTAAGTAATAATAAATTGAACAAGATCAAATTCAGGTAACTTTGGGAAGCATAATTCTAGCTTTGTTTCTTTGCCAAACTATAATATAAATCACTGTCTTGTATTTTGATGTTGGAAGACTACACTCTTTTCATTATTAACATTAAGGCATTTGATACAAAAGTAAAGGTATTTTAACAAGATATAAGAAAATTTCCTACAGATTAAAAAAATATAACATTTTTCCAGTGCTCCAGAGATTATTTATTTTCTATTGCATGATGTGTTTATATTCCTTGCAGACTAAAACCTGAGATTCACAAAGCTGTAATGTAAGTGTTCATCTTACCTCCAAAACCATCAGGCACATACGTTTTGAGCACAATGTTGCAGAAAACTGTAGGCAGAGACAGTGGTTTGTTGCCTTCATTTCGAAGGGAAATATGTCTGTAGCCTGCCTGAAGACCATCAAGAGGCAGGATCCTCTGACCGATCAGCCTGTTGTTGTCATCATACACTGCTATTCTCAGGACAGCGAGATCAGGTAGAATAACCTGGGAACCCATAAAATAAAGACATTCACCAACTCTCACAATGTTGCATATTTCCCAGAGTACCACAGTTGAAAGCATCTAGAGATCACACAACATTGTGGGTGTCCATTTCCATTACTGTTAAGTCAAAAGCACAGCCTACGTATCTCTTTAAGGGAATACCACCATTCTTTGCTGGATGAAAGTTGCACACTTTCAGACACTGAGGCATTACTGGAAAGGTTTAGTTTCTCTCTCTCTTTCTCTCTCAGTTTTTTGGAGCACAGAAATTGCTCTTTGAAGAATTCTCCAGATTGTAATCAAAGTGATTAAATATTTTGCTTATTTATTTTTCATCACTGGAGGCTGATGATGCCTGAAAGTGCGCAGGGAAAGCTTAGGTGGGAAGTGGTAGAAACACAAACGGGTAGTGGAAGGCAGATGGGTAATGCTGGGGAGAAGGGACAGGCAATGCTGCGGGGGAGGGGAGGGAGGCTGGCACTAGGAAAGGACATCAGTAATAGAATAAGGGTGGTGAAAAGGAGGAGGAATGGGGTATAACACCATCTGTGGGAGGGGGGTTGCTGTGGAGAGGTGATGTGCACTCAGCTGGAGCGGTCTGATGGGGAAGAAGATGACACATGTACATTACAAGGCAACTGAAGGAGGGCAATACCCAGTGGGAGACCTGGTGCTGGTGGGGCACGCTCTCAGCAGGGATGGGCGTAAGGGTATGCACAATGGGAAGGGGTAGTGGGCCCTGATTGCAGGACAGAAGATACCTGAAGCTGACAGTTCCCATTCTGACCAACAAAAGCAACAGCAGAAACAACTTTAACTCCCACCTGGATCCAAAAGTGCTAGCCTGAGACCTGTTCCACCTGCTTCCTAAGAACGGTGAGCAGGGATAGGACTGGAGAAGAGAGGATCCCCTGCACTAGGAATGTCTTCACAGGGCAGGCCAGCAATCTTTCGTTCCCAGTCTGCCTGGGCTGCAGGCCGAAAGAGGGCCCTGACAGTGGGAGTGGGTAAGAGACAGAGAGAGGAAAGAAATAAAGAGGATCTGATCCAGAAAGGAATCACTGAGACATTATTACTTTCCTTTCTCTCTCCACCTGGCTCTATTAGTTGATTCTTGTGAAGAAACTAGAAGTGACTCAGTGAAGAAAATAAAATAGATTTTTCCTCCCTTGGACCCACTGCTTTCATTTTAAGCCTTAAGTAAAGAGCACAGAAACAAAACAGGTTTTTGAACTCTGCATGCCTGAACAATTCACAGACACGCAAGTTAACTTGTCCTGTTAAGGACAGTCTTACTGATCAGAGGTAAGCATCCTCGACATACCATATCACAAGCATCAACCCCTCACAACAGAATGACAACACAAAACTTGGATTAGAATGGCAAAAGCTTTAATATCAAACAGAACAATCAAACAGAATTCACACATTGCCTGCTTGCATTTGTGTAGGGTTAATGCCATCATGGAAGGTCAAGCCCAAGCTGACCCAACTAGGGCCACTTAAACAGCACGGGTAAAATCTTCCCTTTACCTGTCACAGGCCAGCACACCATTCATTATGTAATGGACTGTACTCTATCATTGCTTTCCCTGCTAGTCACTGGCTGTAGAAATTCAAGTACCTAGCCTGTAGCGAATTTTAACAGCTCCTCTATGGTCAGGGGAGGGTACCAAGGAACAAATGCCCTTTGGTGTTAACTCATATTTTATTTACAAGGGGTCAAGTTGTGACTAATGAATTACTATGGAACCGCTGGGGCAAATCATAGTTTATTGTACAAGCATGTGCCCTCTGCGTGGGAAGAACCCAAGAGGCAGCAGGTGCAGGTCATCTGATTACCCAACCTAGCGAAAGGATGCCCATCTGGGACTGTTCACAGTGAACTTAAGCATTTCCTCTTGCCCATTGCCTAGGCACCTATGCAGGAAAGCATTTAAGCCCATTCTTGAGCTCATCCCTGTTCAGGACATCATTAAACATGTACTGAACTGGGATGTGTTCCTGAACTAGGGTCCCAGCAGCACAGCATTAGGGCAAGTCACCTCCCAGGATATCTGAGTCCACTACATTAACTTCAGTTCTATTAAACATTTGCTACACTGGAAGCAGATTATCAGTGTTACACAATATACATATAAAACAGTATGATCACCAGGCACAACCTGTCACTAAAGAAACACAGTAAAACTTCTGCAGGACAACAGAACAAGTGAAAGAAAAGCAGACATTATCAAAGACAGCACTGTAAAAGCACGTATTTTGGATGAAACTCCAATTGACAAAAAAAAATCAGACAGATTAAAAACTGAACATTAGCGATGACGACTGATTTCCCTCTGTAAGTCCACCATACAGTACCATGAAAAAGGTGGTGTTTTGTTTTGTTTTGTTTTGTTTTAAGGACATGATACACATGGTCTACAGGAGGAGGGAGCTGGCCACATGTCTGAGGAACACAGCACCCTTCCATCTTTTCCATGTAATGACATTGACCTTAGCTTTGGATGCTGCCTCTCACCTGCCCTCTTGGCTGAAGGAACAGTGCAAGATAGCAGCCACTGTCAGGGCAGGGAAGAAGTCATCTCCAAGGAATGTTGGTCTCCACCATCTGGAGTTCTTTCTGAGCAGACTGCATACCTGGAACACAGGCATTGCCACGAAGGACATGGGTTCCTCCAAGGAGGAGGAGGAAGCAAAAAAGAGGAAAAAGCCAAACAGACAAAAAAAAAAAAAAATCATGTGACAGCTACAGAGGTTATCCATTAAAAAAAAAAAAAAAAAAAACCTGTTGAAAGTTTAATTCAGCCTTAATGGTTTACAGGTTTATGGTGGTAAACATGAGTCCTACCAATTTAAGATCCAATTCCGCAAATCCTTGTTCACGATCCTTATTCATATGAGCAGTCACACTGAAGCAAAGGGGATTGCTCATTCAAGTAAAGAATACTCACATGGGAAAGAGTTTGCAAGAGCAGGGTTCAAAAACACCAAAGCGTACATTCAAGAAATCCTACCTTTCGAAATACAAATGATTCTTCATTGTAAACAGGATTCAGACCATTGTTCATCACCATGCGGGTTCGAAATTCTTTACGTATAGTATCCGTAGGCAACCCATACATATCCACTTCTACATACGTACCAATTTTTTTATCTGATAAGAACTGACCAGATATTACCTGTAACAGATGACGAAGAAAAGGAATTTAAATGCATTACTCTGGTCTGAAGAAAGTAACAACAATATAAAACATTCATTACTTTATAATGAGTGGAAACAGTCACCTTTTTTTTAAATCAAAAACACACGTTCATTCATTTATTATATTATATTCATTGTGTAATTTTTTCCCCACAGCATCTAATACCCATTAAATTTCATGTCAGTACAACTGGTTTTGTAAACAAAAGGTAATTTTTAAAAAGGTTTTTATGAACATGTGCCCACACCCCCATATACAAATTAGTTAAACGGTGTTACACACAGAGTAAATCAGTGACGTATTTAGCCAATTTATATATGTGAGTATTCTAGTACATTTATTTTTTAAAACTAGATTCCATGCTGGTATTAGGTATCTGTATGAGTAACAAGTAAACAGTGTCTTTTCTGATTGGATTCCTCTTTATGCTGAATTTCAGTATTAATGAAAGCAAGAGGCTGACTGCATGTACATTCTAACAACAATCCAATGGGAAAATCATATAGTTTTCACTACTTTTCAGCAGCAGTATATGCAATACTCTCAGCTCCCAGGCTCCATTACAGCACAGTACTTAGGCACAGGCTGAAGTGCTTTGCAGGGTTGTGACCTCACTGCAGAGACTGAATGCTGAATAACCACACATGTTCAAGTGCGCTAATGTGCAGTAGGTTTTTATAGGGGTAAAGGCAGTGGCTTTTCTCTCATGAATATGTACGTTCAAACCTTGATTTGGCTCACAAGTAGTCTCTTTCTCTCAAGTTTGCCATATCAATTGAAAAAAATTGGCAAAGTTGGAATAATTTTGCTCAAGAGGCACCTGGGCTTGTAACAGCAATTTGGAACTGAGATGTTTTTTCAAAGAGGGACTAGATTGCTCCTTTATAACAGGCATGTGAAAGCGTTCACCTCTAGGTCACTGCCACTGCGGTGATTGTGATCTCGCTCATTCTGTGGCATGTATGTAATGAGTTGGTGGTATCAATCCATTGGAGAGTGGACAGGTGTAAACTTTACATAACTACTATCATAACTGGCACTAACAAACTTGGTGGTAAAACTGAACAGCAGGCCAATGATCTGATGGAGGTGGAGACTGAATTATCTTTTTCTTCTTCATTACTTGTATTACCACAGGGCCCAAGAGACCTAGTCATGGACCAGGACTCCGCTGTATTAGGAACGCTGTAAACAAAGAACAAAAAGATGGTCCATGCCCCAAGGAACTTACAATCTCAACACACTGACTGTGGTTCCTACAAAACAGGATTGCCTCATATTAGTGGGGTGGTGCATAAGGGAGTTTACCCACTGCTACTGCTACATATATTGTTCTGTGGACATCCATCTACAGTGTTTGTCATTCCAGCACCTTTCAAAAACAGTACATTTTCTCAGATGTTTTTACAAAGATATGGATTGGCAGAACTATATGGTGAAGTTTGCCTTGAGCCTGTCTGTACTATGCCTTGTTCAAGCCAGTGAGGATCTGATCCAGCAGAGCACTTAAGCACGTACTTAACTTTAAGCACATGAACGGTACCACTGACTTTAATGGGACTATATGTGTGCTTAGAAGTGCTTTGCTGGTGTATAAAGACCTCACTGGGAGAAAATACTGGGGACTAAAGGTCTCTTTAATCTATCAGAGAAAGACATGACAAGAACCAATGGCTGGAAGCTGAAGCCAGACAAATTCAAATTAGAAATAAGGGCCAAATTTTTAACAGTGAGGGTGATTAACCATTGGAACAAACAATCAAGGAAAGTGGTGGATTCTCCATCTCTTGATGTCGTCAGATCAAGACTGCTGTCCTTATTGAAGATATGCCTTAACCAAACACCAGTTATGCTTTAGTTAAATACAAATTACTGGGCTCAATACAGTGGCATGTCTAGAACAAACACAAATCTCCAATAAATTCTTGGAATGAACTGGGGACAACTTCTTGTTTCAGAAGATGGGGGACAGCCATTTTAGACTTGATTCTGACCAACAAGGAGAACTTGGTAGTGAAGGCTGAAGGCAATTAGGGTAAAAGGGATCATAAAATGAAAGATTTCATAGCTCTAATAAAAGGAAGTAGTGAGAGCAGCAGAATAAGGACAATGGACTTTAAAAAAAGCACACTTTAGCAAACTCAGAGACCTGGTAGATGAGACCTGGTAGATAAGATCCCAGGGGGAGAAAATCTAAGGGAAAAAGTAGTTCAGGAGTTTCTCAGACAAACAATATTAAAGGCATACAACAAGAAACTATACCGATGCAAATGAAAGATAGGAAGAATAGTAAGAGACTAATACGGCTCCATCGGGAGCTCTTTAATGACCTGGAAATCAAAATGCAATCCTACAAAAAGTGGAAACATGGCTAAATTGTTAAGGATGTGTACACTGGAATAGCATAAGCATGCTGAGACAAATCAGACAGACTAAGGAACAAAATGAATTACACCAAGCAAGGGAAACAAAAGGCAATAAGAAGATGTTCTATAAGTACATTAGAAGCAAGAGAAAGATGAAGGAAAATGTAGGTCTTTCTACTTATCAGGGAAGGAGAGCCAAAAAACAGATGACATTGAGAAGGCTGAGGTGTTTAATGACTATTTTGCTTCAGTCTTCACTAAAAAGGTAAATTGTGACGAGATACTTAATACAATTAATATTAACAAGGCAGAAAAGCTGTAATAGGGAAATATTATGTTACAAAATATTTAGATAAGTTAGATGTATTCAAATCAGCAGTGCCTAATGAAAGGCACCTTAGGGTACTTAAGAAACTTGCTGAAATAATCTCAGAACTCTAAAATAATCACAACAGAACTAATGGAGGATGGGTGAGGTTCCACAGAACTGGAAAAGAGCAAACCTAGTACCTATCTTTAAAAAGGAGAACAAAGAGGACCCTGGGAATTATAGACTAGTCAGCCTAATTTCAACACCTGGAAAAATTACTAAACCAACAATGTGTAAGCACCCAGAGGACAATGTGGTGTTAAATAATAGTGAACATGTATTTGTCAAGAACAAATCATGCCAAACCAACCGAATTTCCTTCTTTGACAGGGTTACTGGCCTAGTGGAATGAGGGAAGCAATAGATGTGATATATATTGTTTTTAGTAAGGCTTTTTACATAGTCTCACGTGACCTTCTCATAAGCAAATTAGGGCAATGTGATCTAAATTCAATTGCTATAAGGTGGGTTCACAAATGGTTGAAAGACCATATTCAAAGAGTAGTTATCAATGATTTGCTGTAAAAACTGGGGGAGAGGGGTATAGCTAGTGGGGTTCTGCAGAGGTCAGTCCTGGGTTTGGTACTAATTCGATATTTTTATTAATGACTTGGGTAACGGAATAATAGTATGCTTATAAAATCTGTGGATGACACTAAGCTGGGAGGGGTTGCTAGCACTTAGAGGATGGTATTAAAATCCAAAATACCTTCAAAAATTGGAGAATTGGTCTGAAATCAGCAAGATGAAATTCAATAAAGATAAGTGGACAGTACTATACTTAGGAAGAAAGTAATCAAATGCACAATTACAAAATGAGGAATAATTGTGCAGGCACTGGTGGAAAGGATCTGGGGGCAAGAGTGGATCACAAATTGAATACGAGTCAAAAATGTGATGTAGTTGCAAAAAAAGGTTAATCTAATTCTGGAGTATATTAACACTCCACTCAGCAGTAGTGAGGCCTCAACTGAAGTGCTGTGTCCAATTCTGGGTACCTCACTTTAAGAAATATATAGACAAGTTGGAGAGAGTCCAGAGGAAAGCAACAAAAATGATAAAGGTTTAGATAGCCTGACCTTTGATGAAAGGTAAAAAGAACTTGGCATGTTTAGTCTTGAAAAAAAAGACTGAAGGGAGACTAGATAAAAGTCTTCAAATATATTGAGGTCTGTTATAGAGAGAATGGTGATCTACTGTTCTCCACGTCCACTGAATATCGGACAAAAAAATAGGGGGCTTAATCTGCAGCTAGAGAGATTTAGATTAGATATTAGGAATAACTTTCTAACTGTGTGTCTGGATGTTATTGTTCTACTTTAATTTCAGTGCATTATACTAGCCACTTCCATATGGTACTCACTAAACACATAAATTTATTTTAATACAACATCTCTATGCAATGCAGGATACTTAAAAAATACCTACTGTAATGGAAGCTTTTTACAAGATTCCTATATTTCTCTCTGCATATAAATATCTTGAATTTGATGCAAATTTATTCCAAGTCCATATTTATCTGGCTACAGCAGACCATTTTCCTGTGACAATTTTTTTGTTTTACTAACATGATCTTTTATTTGCCAACACAGCATATGTTATTCTGTACCATCAAGGATTGAAGACAAAAATGAAATATTTAAAATTGCACAGACCAAAGTTGATTTTGACCTGTTCTTTTATGATGTGCACAAAAGTATCTGGTCTTACATTTTTTAAATACAGAAAACTTGAAATGACTGATTTGAGAGGCAATGCAGTCTAGTGGCTTGGTCACTGGACTAGAAGTCAAGATGCGAGTTCTCTTCCTAACTTTATCACTGATGTGCTGTAGGATACCTCTTTGGACTCTGGGCATGTCTATATTGACGGCAGCACCATCAGCGCTGCTGGATCAATTCTGCGGGATCAATTGAGAGGCAGTAGAGACTTGCTCAATCAATCCGGAAGTCAACAGCGTTAATCCACCCCCGCAAAAAGATTAATGTTGCATGACTCTACGTAGCTTGCATATCTCCCGTCGACTGCTGCTGAATTTCGCTGGCAGTGTAGACCAAGCCTCTGTTTCCCCTCTCATCCTTTCTCTGTGTTCCTCATGCAAATTGTAAATGCTGAGGGAGGGACAGCCTCTCCAATGTCTAGCACAATGGGGCCCCAATCTCTATTGTAGTTTCTAGGTATTACTGTAATACGAATAATAACACTGACTCAATCAACAAATTATGAACACTATTACCTTAGAGAACATATGTTCTTATTCCTCTTACCCTAGTTCTCCTTTCCCTTCCCTACTATTGTTTGTTACATCTAGTAGTTGTGTCTTTTCTTAAATACAACAACTGTAAATTCCTTAGGGCAGAGACTGTGACCTCTAATAAGTTTGTTCAGTGCATAGGGTTTTGATTCAGAATGGGGCCACTAACTAATAACCCACTATAAATCAGAAGTTTTGCACTTACAATAGCACTTTGCATTTATATAGCACTTTTCATCTGAAGATCTCAAATGCTTTACAAAGAGGGGTAAGCTTTATTATCTCAATTTTACAGATACAGAAATAGGCACGGAGCACTAATATGACCTGCCCATCATCACACAATGAGTGCAAGTGGCAGTAGAATTGGAACAAGGATCCATATATCCTGATTATTAGTTTGTGGATCTCTTTGCTAGATCCCACTGCTTCTAAGGAGGTGAGATACACCTGCTCTACACAAAACATGCCTTTATTCTTATAATTGCTGATGTGAAGCTTGGGTAAATGTATGACAATTTTGCTTGGGGATGCAGTTTGGAATTTTCACAACTTTTCCTCTTCTGGAGAGAGATATATATAAATATAAAGTATACATACAAAGTGATATACATATAAGTATACATATAAAGTGATCATTGAGACCAGAATATTTTCCAGAGCAGCATTCTGAGGTATTGAGCTAACAGAGTATTGGCAGAGAGTGGAGGCAGGAACCCAGATGAAATGTGTTAAAATGTCAGTCTGTCAATCTTGCTTTCCTTCCTAAAGGTTGGTAGCCTCTACCCAGAGGATGAACAGAAAATTTAGATAAGCTTAATAAAATATCATGGAAGTTTCATGGACTCTGCTGTCTCACACGATTCACATCATTCAAAAAGTTAGGACCTCTCTAACTAACTTTTTCATAATGTTCAAACTGGTCATGAATGAGGCTACTCTATGAATGAAAAGTGTTTGTATTCCCCCACACACCCTCATCTACACTAATTTTCCATAACTGATTTTCCACAATTAGTTCTACTGAAACCTTGAATTATCTCCTTTTGTAGAGTAGCCATAAGTGATAGCATAAATGGGGCAGCCATTCCTGAACTTCTATATCTATTGAAAATATCCTACAGAAAAAATTCCATTACAAAACATTGTCTGACTCTGTGGCAACCAGTGGAGCAGGCATGATTCTGAATTACTTGAAGGAATGAGCTCATCATATTTTATTTTGTGATGGCTGCTCTAAATAACAAAGAATAGCGAGGGATTTAAAATTCAGTGACACACTTTAAATGGATAATTACAAACCATTTCTAATTCTATCATGTTCTATTCAATTTCATGTAAACACAGATGTCATAAACAGCAATCAAAGAACAATAATTAAAACAATTTGATGAAAACCACAAATTCCGAAGAAATTTGCTGTACACGTTAAATTTCCGCTCATTTTAAAATGTGCTTTTGGATGCTTTTAAGATGACGGCAGTCTCAGTTAGATTTTACCTGCACGGAACAAGTTGCTGCAATAACACCATCTACTGGCGTTTCAGAGAAAGGGTCAAATGTTCGATCTGGTCGTCGCATGAAATCTGGTTTAAGGAGATACCTTTTTTTAAAGAAAGAGAAGAAGAAATGTGTTGGCACGTGGAACTTTAAATTGCCACTTTATTTATTACAAGTCATATTGATGGCCTTGCTTTAACAAATGACATCCCCAGGGTATTTTAAAATACATACTGACATTCCGACCTTAACTCATGAAACGGTGAGGAAAAAAAACCTATGGTGATCTGGACTAAGTGTTTTTATTCAAAATTGTTTTCTAAAGAATCAGGCCCCACGCCCAGCCAAGATTTATTTAGTAAATTTCATCCTGAAGCTGATTTTTTCACCTGAATTATAAACCTTTAAGGAAAAGAGCTGATAATGCTAATACTGACAGACCCTTAATTATAGTGGTGTGAATGGTACAGTAATAATACCAATAACAGTACCTCTCTGGGGACTATGCTCTGGCTCAGCTTATCAATGAACCTCATTTGTGCACTGATGAGTAACAAATGAGGATTCTGATTTTAAAATAGAATGGTAGAGCTTCTGGAGTTCAGCTGTGTCAGAGATGAAGGGAATTCTCTTCCAACAATGGAAGAAAACATGCAAATGGAGTCTTCCTGCCAATTCAGCAGCCATGCACAGACAGCAGCTGTTAGAACCTCATATTTCACCCACGAGATTTTCTTCAAAGTGTCATTAGTACAAAGGGTTATCAAGATCTAGACTGCAATCAGAAAAAAATTAAAATACGCTGGAAGGACTATGATGATAGAAAAAAAATCCCAGTTTCACTTTCTCCCATTTTTATATTAAGTTTGGTTTCTATTAAGGAAAGTAATTTTCCTCAGCACTATATGACAACATTATATAATTAGGGTGTGTTGCTTTCTAAAATGACAATCCCATTTAATCATTTAATACAGATATTTGGAGTGAAAGGGGAACTCGTGGATATATTCAGGATGCATTTTTAGCCTTGACTGGCTGTGTTAAGGATCAAGTGGGACTGACTGTGCTTTTACACTGATATGAATGTGGAGTAATTCACTGAAGCCAATGGAGTAACAACAGTGTGAAACTGGGGTAGGTCAGAAAAGAAATCAGAAGGCCCACTATATCTAGAATACACACACAAGCAAAAGGAACAGAACGTATCATACATGGTACATTTCTTTTTTCCATAACATCAGCACATTTCCACCAAACAGTTTTGTGCATAAATTAGCCTTATTCTTTGGATAGTCTCATAGGGCTAAATACCAAGTGCCTTTTCGTTGTACTATAGGGCCACTGGGCAGAGAGAGACCATGCTTTGCTACACCTGAGTAATGGAGCTGTCCCAAGCAGCTGCTGATAAAACATGTATACCACATCAAACCTTCCAAGTACTATGCATATTACAGAAACATTACTTCAGAAATGTTCTAGGGTGTATCCCACATTCCATTATATATCTTAGATGTCAGATAGGCAGACAGAACCATTCAAGCCAAAGACTGACATGCAGGGGTAAGTTTCTGTTTGAAACTGAAAACACATTTTTTAAAGTATGAGGGGAGTAGTAGGGAAGCATCAACTGGGATTTATCTGATTTCAATCCTCTCCTGGGCCACCTTTTTTGTTGCTGCTGAGGAGATCACAACTGATCCATTTTGGAGAAATAAACTGATTTTAAGCTTGACTGAGACACATGACCATTTTCTGGGAAATCACCAGCCACATTTCCATGCTTGTAATATAATTTCTGTTCACTACTTTACTATAATAGTACATGCCGCTTTCTTCAATTTTTTAGTATTCATTATTTATATTGTGATAGTGGCTGGAAGGCTCAAGCAAGTTTGGGGCCTTAATGTGCTAGGGATTTTACAGTCACATAGTAAAAGACAGTCCTTGCCTCAGAAACCAGATAATGGTTGGGGGAAAGGAACTTGTATCACCTCCATTTGCTAGATGAAAGCCTTTTTTAAACTTCATCCACTAGGTTTATACAAATTATCTCTGGATGCACTAGTATCCAGAATTAGACATCACCAGTAAAACCATATAAGGCCTATCTACTTTTACAGATATTGAATATTTCATGGCTATAAACAATTATCTTATTTTCACAGTAATTCTGAGGAAATTTAAATAGATTCTGGTTTCATTTTCTAGGTAATTTAGTATTTCCTAGGATTCATCAAACTCTTTCTCCTTCTTCAGGTGTATTAGTCACTCTCTAACTCATGAAACCACAAAGATAGTGCTTGAGAAGATCAGAATCAATCAAAAAAGAAGCAGAGTCACCATGTGTAAAAGAGTAATGGAAACATGTGCGAGAGAGAGAGAGAGAGAGAGAGAGAGAGAGAGATATGATGCATGGGTATCTGCTATGCAATCTGCTCTTTCATAACAAATTAGTGGTTACTGTTTCTTGTTTGGACACAGCCCTACATCAATTTCAGTTCTTGCCCATAAGCTCAATGTACTTTTTTATTTTTGCGTTTATTTTCCAAAGACTACAATCAGAGGGGGAAAAAAAAGCTATATACATTAGTATACAGCATGTCCAAGTAAACTGAGATTTCTTGTGAACTGTACAGTGAATCTGTATTCTGAGACGTGTTTAAAAAGGATTCTTAATTAAACATGAAGATGAATTTAATTAACTCTGCATGTGCTTTGTACAATCTTTATAATTCAAAATCTCTTCTATCTCATTTAATGAAATTGAGTAGGGCTGAAAAGTGTATTTACCACACTATTTTGCAAATGTAAATCAATCCCAGGAATTCTGCTCATTTCTATTCTATACCAAATGAAAAAATGGGATGCTAGGAACACATAATTAGATGTGACAAAGTTTTATTAATGTCATAGTATGGTGCTCTGATACATAGTGAAAATAGTTTAAATAACTTTACTCACCCACATGATCCATTATATTCAAATTTTCCCTGATTCAATTGCATTGCTAAATCTGTCAAGAGACAAAAATAATTTAATATTTTGTCTCCCTGAATAATGAAGATATAGAGCAACCTTCTTTACAAAAGGAAATAGAATGCACAGTTTTTTGTCCAGATTAAGCAGTTTAACTTAAGGTAACTTCTAAACACACAGCTAGAAGACTTCAGATCTTTTTACAATGGTAAAGTTTTTCTTTATCCATCAGGCTAAAGTCAAATGTGCATTAAAAGAAGAGACTATAGATATAAAAGCGTTAGGACCTGATTCTGCAAGTCACTGAAACTCTGCATAAGCATGAGGGTATGCCTGCATGGACCAGTTTACAAGATCAGGGCCATAGAGACTATAGGAACTATTTTCAGCTCAGAAACTTATTCAAGAGCCTCTGAATATTATTCTATTCATGTATAGGGCACCTATCCATAGATCTTTTTCCTTGTATTAATCACATCAAATGGGTCATACAAGTCCTCTCCTTCCAGAGTCCTCTGTTCAATGCCATATCATCTATCATACCACATGCTAAACAAGTCTTCTTTTATGAAATCCAACCACTTCTTGTTGGGTCAGCCTCTCCGTCATTTGCCTTTAATCTTCATCGGTTGGACTCTCTTACTCACATAGTTGTCAAGACTGCTTTACATGACTAAACCATGTGAGACTGCACTCCCTCATTTTTTTGATTATGGACGTTACTTTGAGCATGTCTCTAACATACACATTCCTCGTGGTCTTTCTTGCTTACACCACTCATACATCCCAACATTTGCATTTCTGTAGAGCAGGTCATATGCTCATGCGTCTTCTTTGTTGCCCAACTCTCAGCACCATACATTATAACCGGATTGACCACCATTTTAGAGACTTCCCCTTTCCATCTTACTGGCATCTTCCTGTCACATACTGCCCCTATCCACAGACAGAGGCAGTAAATACAAAATCAAAAAAACCCTAAAATTTACCAACACAAAATTTTCCCTGCAATTTCTACACACACTTCACCTATGAAGAAATCCCCTCTTATTTTTAGTGATAACTCTTGCCTCCTCTTGCCCACAGAATTTTAGGATTCTACTTTCAGACAGAGCTGAACCCTTCTTTGGGCTTCCCAGAACACACGTACGAAACCAAACTACATTGCCTCCAATAATATAAAAGTATGGGATTTGGAATAAACTCATACTAGCAACTTCCTTACTTAGCAGCACCCAGGCTTAACATGTCATCCTTCTAAAGTTTATTTAGTGGGCTGACTTGCACTTCCTCACCTATCCTCCAGGCTCGTAGCACGCCTTTCTGACAGAACACTTAACAGAGCAATGCTGCCTTTTTCCTTATAGTAATCATTTACAAAACAAAGGGCTGAGAATGCTGGGGAGGGAGGGGGATTGGTGCAGACCCAGGGAGAAGGGTGAAACTTGCACTGCTTCCTTTATCCCCACATGGTGTCCCCATCTGAACTGATTTACATGTCTCAGTGCAGCTCTTTCTAGTCCTTCTCTCAGCAAGAGGTCGATAATGGCCGTGATGCAGCTTTTTGGAAGAGGAGTCAGAGGGGAAAAATGGGTATGATCATTAGGACTTTCTTGGGGCCCGGAAGACACCACCAAGGGGGAAAAATAAGAACAACAGCGTTGTAGTTTAGAAGAAGGCAATGGAGGAACTGGTCTGGCATGTACAGCTGAAGAGGTTTCTTGATCCATTGCAAAAACTAATAATTATATATGTTTTCCCCTGCCAAAAGGGCAAACCAGCTATCTCAGAGGCTAGGAGAGAGCCATGTAAGCTCCCAGTCTGTCTGCCCCTCACCACCCTAGGAGACTGGCAGTCCTATCCCATTTCCCACTGCTAACAATGAGATTTGTAAGTAATTGCTGACTGATCTAGTAACACAGCTAACATATAGTTATTATTTCCCATCTTATCCTGTGTGTTCCTCCAATGTAATGTTCTCTATGGAAGCCATGCACTTGGTTGTTGCAAGAGATGACTTTTGTGAAGAGGGTGTTTATTTTCTAATTACAAATTATATTAATCATATCACTATTACATTTATTTGAGATTCTAAAGTAACTTGGCTAATTATTTTTGCAAATAAAACAGGACTGAATTTTCTTCCATGCATTTTTCAAAATAATTCTTCCTTGTCTTATGCTTCTGTGATTCCATACACATCATCATATTGTTTAGCCATATGGTCTGTTTCCTCAAAAAATGCCAGGAGGAAATCTGTGGCATCTGTTTGAGTGTTCCTGTCCAAGCCTTTCTTTAGAATTTAGGTTCACTGGACATCACTGCCTACCTGGAGTCTGAAAGTTCAGTGAGACCATCTGGCAGCCAGCATTCCAGAAAATTTGAGGCATGTAATTACTGGAATCCACTCGGCCTCCCTTAGGGTATATCCGACTCATTTGTCGTTTATTATAACTGTGTAACACGTTAAGGAAAATGAAATAAAAACAACATAGAGACTTAAGTTCATTTACTCATATCATTATTACTTCTTATTTGCTGTATCCTATTTCCCATGCTCCTGTGTGGACACTGTATTATAAACAAGAATCATTTCATTCTCATTTTACAGGACAGAAGTCTATCAGCTAGTCACAAACAGAACTGGTATTCAGTATACCACTTTTAATAGAAGGATACTTCACAAATTCAATTGCGTGTGTCTTCAAATACCCTAGTCCCACTGATTCATTAAAAGAGGACATATTGTAGTGAATATTGCGTTCTAGAACAATAAGAAGTAAAATCCATTTTAAAATACTGAGTATAATAATGGAGCAAAATACAAAACAATGCAATAAACACTATGTAATGTTGTAACTGATTTCTCTCTGTTTTTCCATTATTTATCATTTTACAGAATCAAAATTATATTTGAAGTAATCTTAACTGATATTTGCTTATTTGTCATTCTCTTCAAGACCATTCCTGTGAACCACCAAAACTTGGCTTTTATATTTATGAAAACACTTAAATAACATAAAAGCAAGAGTGGTATAACTAGATACTACAATATGGTAAAAGTTTTAGGGTATTACATACATCACAATAAGCAAACTATAGATCTTTTTGACAATCACATTTATCCTACTTTAATGAAAGAAAAAAGTAGTAAGTTTACAATACATGATCATTCTTTCCAATGGGTTCAATATGTTAACATAACATACTCCTAATAATTCAATGCCTCCATGTCAATGACCAATCCACCAAAATTCATTCTATATTCCAGGTAAGTGTTCTGTAAATACTATACAAATGGAGTTTACTAAACTACAACAAGAATTTTAAACCGATTATAAAAACAGCAAATTGGCTACAAGAATTATTACATCAAACTAAGTAGAAGCAAGCAGACAAATGTTGTTTCATTCAACCTTTTATGTTACCTTCTGCTACATGGAAACCTTGAAACTTTACAGGCTGAGCATAGTTGATCATTGTTGATAAATATGGATGTATGTTGGTTGTAGCACCAACATATTTGTAAGATGCCATCCATGCTTGTTCATCTTCAACCGTAACTATACCCTGAAAGCACATTTAAAAGAATATCCACTAATCACTTTTTTTGTACTTATTGGAATTTTCAACAAAGATGTAAAAAATGATCCTGTATCTCCAGAAGTTAAAACAAACATATGACAAAAAAGTTGGAAGCTCAGTATTGCAGATTAAGGTCTATTCTGTTATTGATATATGCAGAACACTCATTAATGTTAATGGACATCATGCATGAGGTTTGATGGCAGAACAGACTCCTAAGTAGTTGGCAATATTATATGACGTTAGTAAAACAACATTAGAATCTAGGATATTGATAAACAAAAGTCAAAGGGGGCTGAACAATGCTGTGAGATAATGCCTTGTCTTATCAAATACAAGCCTGATCTTTTTAATACCAATTATGTCAGATATGAACAGTGAGGGGGTGACTTTGAGGCTGTTACCAAGCGGATCTTTGTCATCATCGAAACTCAAATTGGTGCCACTGATCATCTCTGCTGATAAGACCAAGACTGAAATTATAAGGGAATTTGGGGATCAGAATTTGATCGGACAAGCTTAGCTCCATTAAACTGACAAAGTTGTGGAGAAAGGGGGTGCATAGCACACTGTGATATAAATAGTGATATAAATTCCTTTCTGTCATGTGCATAAAGATCCACCATGCATACAGAAAAAGTGGCAAAATCTTCTTTGAGGTATCTAATCTGTAGAGACTTGCAACAAGAGTAATTTCTCATGTTATTATACTGTCCAAATACATAACAAAATGGGTTGAAATAAAATATTGTTATAGACCAGAAGAGGTCCCGTCACACTAGCCACACAAAAAATAATTGCACATACTGATATCTACAGGCACTTTTCTGTTTAGTTTCTTGGCTCATTCTGCTCTGCCAACCACTTTCCTTCACTCTCCCTGACTTAACAAAAGGCTTTATAAAGGGCACCAGGGTGGGATCTTCTCTTGTAATCTGTAGCCCTGGTTAGGACTATCAATATTCTCATGTGACCTACTGTGTGAAGTAGAACAAACTAGCAGGGAATTTAACCCTATGGATTCTAACTTTGACATAAGCCTTTGCATCCTGTCACAGTTAATTTCCTGAAAGAGGTACAGTGTATCTTAAAATACATCAGTATTGTAATATAGCTTTTTATTTTCAGAATGCAATATTGCTCTGTTATAAAATATTTTTCTATTATGCCAGGAAACCATGAATAATTGCAAATACTGTAAAATCATTTTTTCAGGCAAGGAGCCTCTGCATCTGTAACAACACTAAGGCATGACAAAGTAACTTAGTCTACTGCACCTCCACCTACCGAATCTCATTTATTTCAGGGGAAAGGGAAGGAAAAGCAAATCTGTTTGCTAATATTATGCCATATACTTGTGCCTGCCTTATGGTGCTGACACATATTTAAAGCAATAAATAGAATGAAACTACCTTATCCTATAGTCTGGTAAAGCTAACACAGCAATATAGAAGAATCTGGGAGGGAACACAGGGGGGTGCTTCTTTTCTTCTTATTGCCTCATGCAACCATATAGCTGGAGGGCACAATCTAGCCTTGAAACATTGAGGCCTGGTCTACACTCGAAAATTAGATTGGATTAACTATGTCGCTCAGGGGTGAAAAATCCACACCGCTGAGCGACGTAGTTAAACCAAACTAAACACCAGTGTAGACAGCACTATGTTGATGGGAGAATTCTCCCATCAACCTAGCTACTGCCTCTTGGGGAGATGGAGTACCTACACCAACAGACGAACCTCTCCTATTGACATAGGTAGTGTCTACAGTGTAGACAACCTATTAAACTGACAAGGAAGGGCAGTACCTGCCAGTTACTGATTGCCTGAGGGACTTGAATGACCATGGAAACCCAGGGTATGTTGTCTGGTTTTCAGTACACACAAATTAAATTTTCCAGGGTCCATATAATGAGACCAGTATTTTATTTTAATGTTGTTCAACAGGGCCCAGTCCCACAAGCGGTCTGCATC
Source organism: Emydura macquarii macquarii (assembly GCF_026122565.2). Taxonomy (NCBI): domain Eukaryota; kingdom Metazoa; phylum Chordata; order Testudines; family Chelidae; genus Emydura; species Emydura macquarii. The sequence goes on from NW_027132813.1 coordinate 46,070,474, forward strand.
AAAGTCAGTGAGTGTTTCACATGCAGATGGGCTTGCAAAATTGAGCTCTTGAGATGTAAATCACTAACACTAACATTCTGTAGCCGTGCAATATCCGACTTTTAATTATTGTGCATTTTTTGCTATTGGGTTAATGTAAAGTATAAAGTATAATTTAAAGTATAAAGTCTACTGCCTACAGATTAGAACAAACATCTTTAGGTCTGTAGGCTAAGGTTTTCCAGATGTGACTAGTGATTTTGGATGTTTCAAGTTTTGGGAGGCCAATTTGAGACATTTTAAGGAAGCTTGATTTTCAGCAATTGTTGAGCACCTATCTTCTGAAACTCAGGTCCTTTCAAGGTGTCCAACGCTGGCCACAGAAAATCACTAGTCACTTTTCACAATCTTGGTCCTAAAGCATATAAATGAAAAAATGCAGTGGAATGGAAGTCAGTGAGAGTTTGTATCCTGCTACAGGAGAACAGGGCCCCAGGGCTGTAACTGTACAATACTCTAATGACACAAGAGTTCTACTACTTGAGGATGTTCCAAGACAACCTACTGATTATTAACTTTAATATATCCACTTACATACTAAAAGTTCTGACTCCCATTGCAATATCCACAGCCATGGATCTCGGATTTTAAAACGAGGTTGTAGGCTTTGGAAATAAGAGGATGGGATGCCACTTACAGCCATCCCCTCTGAGCTGAAGGAATGGTTACAACACATGGCATTTTTAGAGTGCTAGGGTGAAAAAATTAGGATCCCTGTAGACTCAGATCTCAAGAAAATCAGCAGAACCCCCTGAAAAAGCAGAGGATACTGAAACTAAGTGTGCTCAGGAATGGATTTAAATGATGGAAGGGAAGAAACGCATGGAGACAAGTAGGAGGAGGGAGGAGGGGATGAGACTAACAGAAGAAATTCTTGGAGGAAGATAAATGCACAAATCGCATGGGAAAGAAAAAGGAGGAAAAAAGAAAGAAAAATAAAGAGATAAATAAAGTAGAGCAGGATAAAGAGAGTGGGGAAAAAGCTAATGTGATTTCTCTCAACCCCTCTTAAGGAATCTCACTTTCCCAGGCACATGAGATTGAGGTGTAATAATTTCTACTGGGATCAGATACTTTTAACTGAGGGCAGGTCATGCAGCCCTGTCTGTCCCCCTTTAGTGTTATCACTATTAATTTCCCCCAAAACTCTGTGGATAAGGGAAGTGGGAGGAGATGGAACTGCAAACAATTCAGCATCATTACAGGGAGAAAGGAGCCACAAGGTGCAAAGAGATAGAGAGTAAAATAGTTATACAATTAAGAATGTATTTTAGTTAAAAATGTTATATATAAAGAACTATAACAAAAACTATGTAACATGCTATTGGTCACCTTTTTATTATTTTCTTGTTCCGAATCCTCCAGAGCCTAGGAAAAAATATATATAATTACACAATGAAATTGCAATATGAAACACTCCCAGTTATAAAAGAAAACCCTCAAATGGCTAATTCATTTGGCAAACAGTATATCTGCTTCCAATTCACTATATGGTTCATTTATCATTTAACTCTCAAAGATTTGCAGTATCTTTCAAAATCACATAGAAAAGGTGTGGAAAGATACAGCTGCTCATATTGGTAGTAGGAAGGACACCAGGCAGTTAAGTCCAAACCCGTTGTAGTGTCATGTGGGGAAGGGCAGAAAGTTTGGGGGAGAGATTGAAAGAGTGAGTGCACATGAAAGATCATTTACCATACTCTGTTCAGGGTGTCCAGACTCTGAGGGCATTTGAAGATGCCAGGGTTGAGGCTGCTCTGTATTATGTGCTGTAAATGTCCAAATGTGGAAGAATGCTGCTATCTGCCCCCAAGAGACTGTAAGGTTACATATCACTAGAGTTCCATTCACTGAGTGACTCTCTCTGCTTTCTTCCTTCCATTATAAGCAGGTACCACTAAGCACCCTCGACAGGAAAATAGTGACTTGGCTCTTACTGTATATACTGAGAGAATCAGGATTTACTGTCAAGCCATGGATCAATGAGATAGCAAAGATCTTATCCCAGGGCTCATGCAGAGAATGACTGACCCCTCAGAGTAACCACTAGGGCAGTTGGGGGCCTGCCAGTTCAGTAAGTAAAACAGCCCTACCATAGAAAAGGAAAATTTGCAGTTCATTCAGAAGCTCTGTGAAGGTCCTGAAGAAGCAAGGATGCTGAATCAAAGACAAAGCAAGCAGGCAGCTCGGCTCCATTTGTGATAGTGCTCTTTAAAGATATTTTGCCAAAGGCAGTTTGTATAGCAAGGAGGACTTCACCTATTGATATTTCCATCTCAGACAAGACTCACAGCTAGCCAGGCAGGAGAGAAGAAGGCTTGAATGCTTCTGTGACAGAAGAGAATGGTAGAGTTCCTCAGCAGTTGAGTGTTTTTCTGTGGCAAGCAGGCTCTGGTGCCTGGGGTGCCAGCAGGGCCTAATTTTGAATTCCACTGTGCTCTATCTTATGGCAGACAAGTGCTATACCAAGTAATGTTCCCTTACCAAGTAGAGAATGACAAACTACTACGGTAAATACCAGTGGAAGAATAAGCCCTTGTGTCCCGTCTGCCTGCTGACGTCCCAATGCGATCCTCTCCAACTGGGGCTATTTTCCTGCTTTCCTATCTATTTCACTGTTTCATAAATGCATAGCAGGGGCCTGCTGTTCAGAGTGCGCCAGTACAAAAATAACTGAGGAAGTCTGTAAAATAAGGAGTGGGCTGAGACCTAGCCAGGAGTAATGCAGGAATGAGGAAACTGATATTCACCCCATAGTACGGCTCTCAAACTGTGACACACAATTCACAGCTGGGAAGGAAACTATTTGCAGCCATGTCTGACAATTTTTGGCCAAATCCTGTAATTTGTGCACAGTGATTTCCCAGGTATAGCTCCCATTTGCTATAATAGAAGTTTTTGCTTGAATAAGCGCAGCGGGTTTTGGCTTATTAAGTTTTATATCGCCATGAATTTAAGTGTCAGAAGCTTTGCAAGAATTCCTGTGTGATTCATGCTGTACTTTCTCTTATAACGAACACATATTGTGATCCTTCCGCAAAATAAAAGGTTTTTCCCAGCCATCTCCAGGGAAAAAAACCTTCCAACAAAAATACATGTCAGAAGCAAGCCTACCTTTTTGACAATATTGGCAACAGCTTCTTTTTGACTCAAGTCATCTGCAGAAAGCTCAGTTCCAAATTTGAATTCTGGATGGGCTTCTTCTTCTTGGTCAGCTGCACAACAATGAAAAGGAAGGGAAATGTGTGTGAAAAACATAGCAGCAGGTATTTTTGTAGAACCAATTAAAAAAACATTAGACCAGTGTGAATTGGCTCATTTTCTAAAACACGTAAAAATAAGGAGGTGGCAAGATTTCCAACAAGTAGTGGGAGGTTAAAATAAGTCCCTCCGATTCCTTGGTTTACTAGCTTTTATCTAGTAAATACTAGTGTCCATTAAGTAAATACTGTAAGACAGTGTGTAAAAATAAATCTGTGGATCAGCTATAGATATTGACAGATAAGTTTATCATGTTCTTGGAAAACTCATGAATTTGTCATAGGAAAATGTAAAAATCATGGGCCTGGGATAACAAAAATGAAATGAAGCCAGGGCTCTTTAAATATAAATGCAAAAGTTTGGGTGCAACTACTTGAATTCTCATATGACTACACCCAGTCTCTTTCCTTTTATCCATTCCCTTTTATTCATGGATCTGTTTAATTTCTTTTTAAAGATTGTTAGTGGCTTCAAAGGAGCCAATATGGTCCCTTAAATACATTTTAAAAGATGACTAAATAGTGTGTACATATCTATTTAGATGTAAATAATAATTTAAAAGGATGTCTATCCAAGCCTCTAGGGGCCTTAACACGTAATTAATAATACAGTAAAATCCCAGCAGCATTACATTAATCATTTCAACAGGAACCCAGCCAACCACTTATAGAAAATCCTTTCCACCCCTTCGTCATCTAGGAAACCCCCTCACCCCACTTCAAAACTCTACTGACAGATGTCTTTTGCCGCACAGCTAGAAGGTCACCAGATCTGGGGTATTTCAGACTGAGTGAAGGAGCAAGTTCCAGACTCCTGACCACTCATGGAGAATGCCTGGACAATCAACCCTTCTCATTTATAGTGAAGGGGATCTGGCTCAGCTCAAGCACCTCACTGACTGCGGCTGTGGCCGTATGGCATGGGGACAGAGATGATCCCTCACGTAGGCCAGCCCTGGGACATTTAGGACTTTACAGGTGGTCATAATCCAACACCGTAAACTCAACCTAGAGACCAACAGGTAGCCAGTGCAGATCCTGGTCTTATAACCTCCCAGTAAGATGCCCCACTGAATATGTTAGCCACTGCGCTCTGCACTAGCTTCAATCTCCAAATGACTTGAAGGTGCAGCCTCATGTAGAGTGCATTGCAACAGCCTAATCATGAGGTAGCAAAAACATGGACAACAGAGAAAAGGTCTGCATCTGAAAGGAAAGGTTGCAGCCTCCTTGCCGGGTTCAGATGGGAAAAGTTGACTGAGACACTGACACACATCATTCAAGTTGGATGAGAGAGAGACATACAGTTGGGTGTCATCAGCACATTGAAGACAATGCACCCAATGCCTTGTTACTAACCCTCTTGCCAGCCCCCCATGCAGGTTGAACAGGCAAGGTGACGGAATGGCACCCTGCAGCATCCCATTTTTGAGAGCTTTGAGAAGAGGAGTAATTGCCCACAATTACCCATTTAGATCTCTCAAAGAGAAAGGAATGGAACCAGTGAAGAACAGCTGCATTGACTCACACCAGTGTCCATAGGCAAATCAACAATCCCTTGTGATCTATGGTATTGAAGACAGCCAATAGGTCTAATAATACCAGCATGGACACCTGGTTTTCATCTATCACTAGGAGGAGGCCACTGACAAGCATGACCAATGCAGTCTCTTAGTCAAAGCTAGCTCTATACCCAGATTGACAGGGGTCAAGGAGATCAGCGGCATCCAGATATTGTGAGAGTTGTCTTACTACAACCTTCTCCTCTATCTAGCCCAAAGAGGGAAGAGAAGATTCAATACTCATCAATGATTAGATTGCCAGCATCAAGCAATAAACACATGACCAAAGGCTGTGCTATTGCTTCCTTCAAAGGAATGGTTTGCCCTCTCTAAGAGAGGCATTGACAATCCCATAAGCAATGGACCCAGTATTTCCCCACTGGCCTTTGCCGGCCAGGAATGACATGGATACAAAGCACTTCCTGACTGCACTGGCAACATTCTGTATGTGTGAAGAGAGATATTAACACACAGATGGACAAATTCAAACCAATACATTTGAAAAGATTGGTGTTCAGTACATGGGAGAAATAGCTTTTTTCATAGTGCTTATAAATCAATTGAAAAATTAAACTAGCAGTTTCAAGAGCTATTGGCAGGATTTTCTGCACACAAAATATCATTTACATGAGGAAGAAATACAAATCAGCTTTCATTATAATATAAAAATATTGCAGATCCTAGTCTACCATTTCTATTTTCCCCTGTTTAGAGATGGTGTTTAATCCACTGACCCACCATTTTAGCTCAAGGTACCCCATTTGGACAATTCCCGATATCACTTCCAGGTGGTGTACTAGGTAGCAAGAATAAGATTCAAACATAGTCAATGCCTATCTCATAACGGATCTAACAGTCCATCCTCCTGGTTTTGACATTCCACACCATCTATGGGTAAAGCTTCAGATGGAGAGTGATCAGATGTGCCTCTAGCGGCTATAAGTGGGGCCTTTGTGACTACCCCTTTTGCCAGTAGGCCAGTTAGAAGATATAGGCCACACGCCTGCAGGGTGTGCTCATTGGCAAGGGCTCCTTGGTTCCCTCATGGATTTTGTACAATGCTCTTCCCTCAACTATCGAATGGTTAAGACACTTAGACTAACACGCCTAACTTGACTGTTTATGTAGCTGCAACTGCAATACATACATCTTCACAACTTCATTCTGCTTTTCTTTTTCTGCACCTCTCTTAATCTCTGCTTCTCTTTGGTGTATTTTTGCTTTTTGTATTATCCTATCCCTTCATACAACCTTCTCCTATATATCTCAAAGGGCTATCCCTGAGATATTCACAAAGAAAGAAATTAACAAAATAAATGGGATCAACAGCAGAACCGTATTTTAAGGGCAGCACAGCAGGTGCAATGAAAGATGAGACATGAAAGGGTTAATGCAACTTCTTTTTATTATGGCCTAACTTGCTTAGTAACATTTTCATGTATTTAATTGGACATGTGCTTCAAGTTCACAGAGTCACTGTTTAAAATCTAAACAAATAAACTTACTTATGAGTTTATGTTGCCAGTCAGAAGTCTATAAAGGCAGTGCTTGTGAGGATATGCCAGGATAAAGGGACGCAGTTATATTAAAAAGGCTTATATTGAGGTTCAGTAGCAAACGTCTTTTTGTGCTCCTCCCTCCTTTTCCAACATGCAAGCAATGCCTGAGAAGCATCACTTATAAAATCCTTACCGCTTTCTATTTCTTCTTCATTGTCATCCTCTAGGATATTTACAGGAGCAGCTGTTTCCCCAGCCTCCATCATACTTTTCAGTGCCTCAAGCTGTTCTATTTAAAACATTAAAAAAACACAGAGAAAAGAAAAGTTAGTCATGTAATGAACAGTTCTTATTCAAAATTAAATATTTTAACTCAAAATACAAGAAGAAAACCCAAAATAATTAGGACCTGATTCTGACAGGTGCTTGAATTTAATGAGAGTTGTGGGTGCTCTGTACCAATTAGGCTCATATCTGCAGTCAGCAGCAAAGGTTTACAAAAGAACTTAAGAGACCCATTGTTGTTAGGGATAGTTTGATAAAACGGTTATTACCATTGCTGGATCAAAAAAAGAGCAATCAGTAAGGGTCTGATCCAAAGCCCAATGAAGTCAAGGGGAGTCTTTCCAGCAACTTCAAGAACTTTTGAATCAAACACATTACTCAGAACTTGCCCACGGCAGTAATAGATCGCTGATCACTTTCACAGCCTGATACTACATTCCATATTTGAATGGAAATTTTACTCAGTATAGTGCAGGACTGGGCTCTTACATTATTTCTGATTGGTGTATGTAAGCTGCACAGTATAAGCCCAATCCTACATCACTAAAGTCAATGGGAGTTTAAGCCACTGACTTCAATGGGAGAAGGTCCAAGGCCACCAGTATGGCCATAGTAGGAACAATGGCTATCCCAACATCATTATTCATGAGAGTATCAGGACTGGCAAGAAAAGAAGTCATTTGAAATTCCATTTCAGTTTTAGTTCACCTGGCAGATGTGGAAAACACAACAATGACAACACTCCCGCTCTACAACAGACTATCTGTGTTACATTTTAGCCTGGACAGCAATCAGATTGTGACCCAGGATTATGTTTCAAATTATACCTATTTATAATCTCTATACACTTGTACAGAGGACAAAACTGCCACTGAGATGAAACACAAGTGAAAACAAAATGTAATGTATAGAAATATACTGTATCATCTGCAAATATTGTTCATTTTGGAAAGTTTGGTAGAACATTGTTCAGTTTTCTAAAGTGTGTGCTTTTGTTTCAACGGAAAGGTTCAGTGAACTTTACTTACTTTTTTCCACTTCAGGTTTCAGTCTTTTGTTTTTTATGAGTATCTTTCTTTTGAGGTCATTAGGGGACGGTAAGGGTCTTCCTGGTTCAAGCTACAAAATGGAGAGATGGGCTTATTGAGAATGATTTGCAATGATCTCCTCATTTACTCTTTGACCACACATTTTGGGTTGGATTTTGACTTTAGGCACAGCCTGAGCAAGGGACACCGAGTAAGCAGCACCACAGAGGGGCTACCGTGCGGCCAGGGCAAGATGGAGACAGTGACATAAAGGTAGGACTTCCACTTCCTCTGAGGCCACCTCCCTCCCCACTAAATGGAAAACACGGGATCCCATTCCTCTCTGCCCATGGATGTTGATGGGATCATTTGGCCTGTAAACTGTAAAGTCCTTATTGTCTCATATTCCTGTAATGGGCCACACACAAAATGCTCTGAATAAATCAGAATAAAAACAACAGTTACATTAAAATACCAACAAAACGCAAGGACATTGAAAAAGTTATTCATTTCTTTTTTTCTTCTGCTCAGGATTTTATATTGCATCAATAGGATATTAAAAATAAAAGGTTCATATCACCTCTTTAAATATCTATATATGATCAGTTAAGGATGTCCCTCTTTTCGCTCTCTTTTCCATTCAGTATTAATCAGAATATTTTGAGGGACGATGTTTGAGAACTTTGTGATCTTAAATTTGTCACATTCTGAATTTAAAAGTACAGCTAATATGCAGTCATTTAATTTTGTTTACCTATATTAGTTTTATTTAATTGCTACTCTTGCCTCTTTTAGCAGAACATATTTAGATATCTATTATTTCCACCTCATGTTAAAGTTTGTTAAATTCTAAAAAAAAGTTCTCTCTTCATAGGAGAGAGAGAGACTGGTGTTATTATTTATCAAACCATCTGAAAACTAAACTCTGCTCTAATGTTGCCTCTCTGCCTGCTCATAACTTTCACAGGTGGCAGAATGGGTGTGCTGACCGACCACCATCCAAAAGAAAAAAACCTCAAAAATTAATCAGTAACAATAATAATACTTTACAGTTATATATCACTTATTGTTTGATGATCACAAAACATTTCACAAACATTAATTAACACAATGCAAGAGTGTGGCAGGAAAGTTTTACCATCTTCACTTTCCAGATGGAGACAAGGAGGCAAGAACAGGTTACATAGCTTTAAAATTAAAGCATTTATCATCTGGGCACTGTACAATAAATAGGGAAAGAGTTCCCGACCTGGAGAAATTACAATCTAAATAGAAAAGACACAGACTGGGAGGGGCAACAGAGGCAGAGAGAGCGATGAAGTGACGGAGGCAATGCCCCAGTTTAGTAGCATAGGCAGGACCAAAACCCAACTCTCTTAATTTCTAGTCCACTACCATACCCACAGGACCACACCACCTTAGCAGCAGTAGAGTTGAAGTCAGGAGACTAGAGTATCAACTCAGACATTGACTGGCTGTGTGATTTTGGGCTAGCTATTTAACCTCTGTTCCCTAATTTATGTCTCAATTTCCTAATCTTTTAAGTGTGGATAATACTATTTCCCAAGCTTATCTCCCAGCAGCGTTGTGAGATTCCAGCAACCAGTGCACAGTCCTGCAAAGATTTATCTATGCGAGCAGTCCTTAGCCAGGTGATGAGACTATTCCTGCCAGTAAGGGTTTGTAGGATCACTTCTTTGATGTTTGTGGAAAGCATCAAATGACAAATGCCATATATGTGCTAAGCATCATGGAATGACTTGCTCCATATTGGGAAGGGAGAGGAATAACCTCTGATGGCCATTCACTCTCCACTCTGAGGTGGGGAGTGTAGAGGACAGGATCCCCTGGTAAAAGCTCCAGCACATTGGCTGGAGACAAAAGAGTACAGATTTGGGTACTGCAGCTCCCTCCCATTAGGCCTGGGAAGGAAATGGGGGAAAGATCTGTTACCCAGCATCACGGCTGAAAAGGACTAGGGGTACATGAGGTAAAAGTGGAAGACATAGCCAGGGTTAGTAAGGGAGGCAGATCTGTTTAGAGTGGGTGGGGTGTTTAAAAAAAAAAAAAAAAAAAAAAGAATCAAGTCAGCTCTGTCACCGTGCAGGACCATGCTCTGGGAGAAGCCACTGTCAACGCATCATGCCTTGAAATCCAAACATAAGGAGAAGCGAACAAAGGTGGCAACAGTATGTGGAAAAAACAACAACTGGTGCAACATCCTTTCAAGCGAATATTCATTTTTCCATTATAATCATGTGAACTCAATCATTCAGTTCCAGCACAGCAATCATGTACAAAATCTCAACATGTGCAATGAGTATAAAATAAACTGTAGTTTATCAACTGTGACTAGCAGTGAATGTGTTTTAACTCCACTAGATGTCAGTACGAACAGGTTTTATCTATTTCCCTTACCTCTAAAATACCAGTCTGCAATTAAAAGCTCAGCTAGGGGAAGTACCTGCTTCTGTCAGTCTCCTGACTGTCCTGAATTTTCCTTCTAGAGACATTTAAGACAGCATACAAATACTCACAAAAGGCAAGTTTCAAACTTGCATCAGATGCCTTTTGAAAGTTTGCTTCACAAATGTATGTATGGAGGAGGCAAGGCGACAGAAAAGTGGAGATAAGAAAGAAAAACAAAACATAAAACAACGAGGAGCACTAAAAAGCAGAGGCTAGAACTGGATCCTGAAGCAGCAGTAGCGACAGAACTCCGGGAGTGGCAACATTTCTGTCTGGTCACAGGGCCACGAGTCACTTGTGAAAACTGCAGTTAGGCTGGGGAATATTATTGCCAGGCATCTGTCTCCTCTGCATACGCCTCCAAGAGTGGCAACAAGAGCTAGGGCCGGCCTTCAGGAAAATGGCACCCTGGGCGAACTTGTATTTTGGAGCCCCTGGCTCCCCTACCCCCATCACCCCTGGCATCCCACCCCCTCCATCACCCCTGGGCCCTGCTACCTCCCCCCAGTGCTTAATTTGTATTGAAAGAGGTACTGGGGCTCAGGCCCGACACAAATTAAGCACTGGCTTGGCAGCCAGAGAGAGGCAACTGCTGGCCAGGAGCCCAGCCCTCAAAGCAACCTCGCTGCCACCAGCAGCAACGCAGAAGTAAGGGTTGCATGATATATGGTGACCTGGTCAATCTCCCCACGCGTGTTGCGTAAGGGGAGGGCAGGACAGCAGCGCCTGGTGCTGCACAGCCCAGGTGGAGAAAGTGACCTGGATGCACAGAGAGCCTGGCATTGCTGCTCCCCATCCCCCGCAGCCCTCTAGGGGGCACGGAAGAACTTTGGGGGGCACTCTGGGTGTCACTGCTCGCCCCACCTGAATGTTACTCTGTGGGAAGAAAGCAGGGAGAAATCTGGGTGCCCCCCATGCCTTACTCTGGCGAATTTGGGGGGCAATAGCCTTCCCCACTCCCCCACACCCCGCCCATGCATGGCATGCCCCACTGACATGCACTGGCCTGGGTGTTCCCCTGACCACTGGCAGCAGGCACCTCTGCGCTGCGCACGGTGGCCCCTGACCACGGGGCCCTGGGCAGTCACCCACTCCTAAGGCTGTCCCGGTCTGTATGCATTCGTGCGCCCTAATTATCCCAGTCACATTTAAGAGAAGAGGGGAAAAAAACACAGCCCTGGAGATGATGGTATCACGAGGCAAGAGGGTCTAGTAGTCACAAGGGGCATCAGTGACTACAGCACAGTCGCAGGAAGGTGTGTCAAAGGACTCTCCTTCCTGCTGCCTTTCTTGGCAGTGTGGTGCAGCTGACAGCAGTTGCTCACCTCTGGCATTTGGTGGCTGCTGCTGGAGAGTTTGAATGAGTTGTGCAAAGAAGTGAGCAGGCCCTGGAAGAGCAAACCCTAGAAAACAGGAGGTCAGGCCCAGTTTGAATGCCGGTAGGACGTGCCTGTGAAGAAGGGCCTGGCTCTAGCATTTGCTGTGTTTCCTGGCTACATATGAGACTAAAATGTATGTGGATTTTAGTTCTCCTGACTGGTCCTGCTGTTGCTGCTTCTGCCCGGGAGCTCTTCACCCAATTCAGTTCCTAATGCAGCAGTGATGGTAGCCCACATTCCAAAGCGTGGCCTGGACCACGAAGCATGGTACAAGTCGCAGCTGAAGGTACTAGCCTCCTCCCAGTTAAGACCATAAACATGATCAATTACTTTGCATCTGTCATGTTCTTCTGTACCAAATATGAACTGGCTACAGAGCTTGCTTATACACACCAGATGTTTCATCATTAGATCCTTTAATGCTCTTTCAGGTAAGACGGAGGTTCATTTAAATAAGGTGTTTTACGCAATGCCTCCTAGTAGCTGAACAGTACATTACAGTTTAGCATTCCATTACATCTCCCCCTTTCAGTTCTACATTCCTACCATTTACAGTATTTACTCTCTCACACGGTCTTTGAAGTTCAGTACGTATCTGCCTGTTAAGTGTCTCTGAATCACACTCATTACATGATCCAAATGCGTAACGACTTGGACATCTGGCTGTCCATCACTTGCAAAGACTGGCTGTGTGGTCAGTTTGGAATCTTCTTGTTCTGCATCTGCCATCTGTAGAGTTTGCTCTGTTGCTAGTTCTTTCTGAGGAGCAGCCTGTAGATGTTGACGGTTTCTTTTGAACTCTCCACCGCCGGTCTCAATCACATGTGATATGGGTACTGAATTCTTCTTATTTATGACAGCTGAAGTTGTTTATCCTTTTTCTCCATCCATTTTTACATGAACATGGTTGCCAAGTTGTAGACCTGGCAGATCACTGACTGAGTGTTGTAAAAGTGTTCATAAGCTCTTGTAGCCTTTTTATCTGATTTGGCTACACGCTTCATGTCTGGCCACTTTGGAAACAGGTTCTTTTCCAAAGGTGGAACAGTAGTTCAGAGCTGTCTTCTGATCAGAAGGTGTGCTGGACTATATCCAGTAGCTGCTATTGGTGTGGATCTGTAACTCAGAATAGCAAGGAATGGATCTTCCTGCCGTAGGATTGTCTTAGTCTGTACAGCTCTCTCAGCCTCTCCATTTGCTTGTGGGTAATGCAGGGTGCTAGTAATATGATAAAAAAATCACATTTAGTTCAGAGTGACTTAAATTCTGCTGCAGTGAACTGTGGTCTGTTGCCCATCACTAGCTGTTCTGGAATAAGCAAAGTGAGCAAAAGTGCACTGCAGTTTCTCGATAACACTGACATGTTAGCTCTTTCAAGTACATTGTGCCTATAGACCTGGAAAAATAGACCACAACACCCAGGTAATGATGTCATCTGAATTTGCATAAATCTGCAGCTAGTCTCTTCCAAAGTCTCTCTGGTGCAGACGTTTATGCACTGTACACTCTTATAGTTGATTTGCACTGGATCAGCTGTCGGAAATCCAATATCACCAAATCCTGCATCAGGTTCTTCCACCTATCTCATTAGGCCCATCATGGCTGCCACGCTACAACTGAGAGATTTGTTGGTCTTTGATCACATGCACTCTGAATGCATAGCTTTTATCTTTGTTAGTTGTTTCTGTGGTGACCTGGCCTATGCCATTCAGAATACTTCCAGGGCTAGTCAGAGCTGTGTCAGCTGACTTCAGATCTGGGAAGGGTTGAAATCCCTTCTGAGATGACTGACATCAGCTCCTGTGTCAATTTTAAAGTCAATAGTCTTGCCATGAATATTCAGTTTCACTCTCTGGGAAGGTTCTAATGTCTAATGGATACCAGAAACAACGGCTCTTGTTTGTCTGTGATACGAGTCAACTCCCTGACTGCTGAGGTGTGGCAAACAGCTGCAAAATGTCCATATTTCATGCATTTCTTACACGCTGTGCCATTGGCTGGACATGCATCATCTCTTGAGATATGACTTTTTCCACACCTTTGCGCATGTAGGCTGGAATTGTCCCCTCTTAGCCTGGGAGCTCTCTCCTTGCCTCGGGGTTTTTATGACAATGGACTTTTAACACTCAAATGTCTGTTTGCAGTTTCTAAGCTGGCTTCGGATTTTTTACATTTGTCAAGTTTCTCTAGGTTTCACTAGTTCAGACTGTTTTGCTATTTAAATAGCTGAGGCTAGGGTTAAATCTCTCTTCAATTGTCGCTGCTGTGAAAGGTTTTGATCTGTTAACCCAATAACCAGCCTGTCTCTGGTATTTTGATGTTTTGCGTTCCCAAAATCATAGTTTTCAGCAAACGTATGCAGGACTCTTATAAAACATTCAACATTTTCCTGTGGTTCTTGAAGTCTCTCATGAAAACATTCTCTTTCATAAACCCACATTTCTCTGAGGTATGAAGTATGCATCAAACATAGCCAGAGCCCTTTCACGGTCATCTTTGTGATTTAAAGATTTAAAGATATGCTTTGCTTGCTTCCCCACAGCATAAATTAAAGAAGATACCTGCTTCCTGTCTGTCCATTGTGAAGGCTTTTGTCAAAGCTTAAGCTCTCTGGGGCATTGAAGAGTGGCATGTTGAGGAGATCCTGCAACTTTTGTTGCTTTGTTCCTACTGTTTCTGTTCTTCGTGTACTCCTGACACCATGTTCTTCTGTATCAGCTATGGACTGGCCACAGAGCTTGCTTATACACACCACATGTGTTTAGTATTCGATTCTGTAATGGTCTGCCAGGTATAGCAGAGGTTCCTTTAAATAAAGTTTTAGTACACAATGCCACCTAGCGGCTGAACAGCATAATACAGTTTGCATTCTATTGGAGCATCAAAGACTGGCAATTACAGAGAGACAGGGAGGGTGAGGTATTATCTTGTATTGAAAATCACAGGTCACAAGCAAAGGCACTACAAGTGGTCTCTTTTACATGGGAGGCAACCCTATTTGACTCAGCATGGGGACATGGCTCCCCAACCCTGTGCCAGAAGCCCTTCCCCAAGCCCTGTACAAAAGAAATTAAATGAGCCAGCTAAGCACAAGTTGGACACCCAAAACTTGGACATCCAAATGAAAAAATGTATGCCCAGAGATATATAAGCTTCCCCACTATGTATAATGCAACCCCAAGTTAATATACCTCTCAAATAAAATTAATACACAATTTTTAAAGATACATACTGGATGTGTATCTAGAGGTTGCTTCAAAAGGAGATCTCCAAAATAATCTTCACAGTATTTTGACATCTTGTACTGTTGGTATTTGCTGGAAAAAAGTGACATTAAAAAATTAACCAAGACTCTCCCTCAAATGCCTCCCCCCATCCCCGCAAGCCATCATCAACAGCAAAAAGTTAATCCCGAAGTAATACAAGTATTTCATACAATTTGCTGCCCACTTACAATAACATTATGAGACTTATAATACTTTTAGCTGTTTATAAAAACATAACGTAACTGAAAAGCCTGGATTTATTTAGACCAAAATAATGTGCTGATTAAATATCTTTCAGCTAATGTGGCCTTTCAAATGTAATTCACTGCTGCATCACAGCATTACTAAAAATCTAAAGCTTGACCTGTGCGTTAATGCAAACATCTCTGAATCTCTTCAAAGTGACTTCTAATCTAATTTATCTGCATAATCCTGTCACAGAATTTTCAAGTAAAGCTGAACTATTATGAGCCTTATCACAGGCATAATTGCACTTTCATTGTGCTATTGAAAATGGAAGATGAATATACTTGATACCTGCAGTGATTTTCAAATGAAAGAATGACAGGATACTCAGATGTAACAAATGCAGTTTCCTTAATGGCTTGAATCACATCCTTTAAAATGTTAAGAAAAGGTTAATGTTAAAACAGATCAAGCTGCAGTCATGAGTAAAAGTATTTTATAGTCACGGTGTGTTCTATAGGAAGCAAAGACAGACAGAACAAAGTACGTCTGTTTTATTTCTCCGTTTACTCCCACCCACTACTTGGACTCCAGGCTTGAAAAACTCCCTCCACTTGAGGAAGGAAGGTGGTGGCTACAGCCACAACCCATCAGTGCTGCTCTGAGCCATAGGGATGTGACAGATGATCTCACCGATAGGAAGATTTTGGCGGAAGGGGCAACTCCTGTATTTAGCCTGTCCCTTCTGCAGCTAAGTGAGTCTCTCTTGCAGCAGAACCAGTGTTGGCTCAGCTGTGCATAAGGTTGGCAGGATTTGGACAGCCCATGCAAAGGGTTCCCTTCATGCTTTCATGCAGAAGGGGGCGGAAACAGTCAGTGAAGCAGAGGCAAGCTGTTAAGAGTTCGGGGCATAGGAACCACCCTATATGGATCATTCATTCCATTAGGATGCAGTACAGCCATACAGCGTTGTGGTGTAGGATTCCTCCTCTCTACACAGTTCCCTATTGGCTAGCTGTTAGGGAGAGGATTTGGGCTTAACTACAAATGTGTAGGTTAAACTTTATCAATGATGTATAAATTCTACCTTGAAAAGAATATCCGTACACATTGCTTTCCCATGCGTTATTATTGGTTCCTGGTCTTCACCTTTTCCATCCCAACAATCCAGTTCAACACATCTAATAACCCAATAACAAC
Organism: Emydura macquarii macquarii; assembly: GCF_026122565.2. Classification (NCBI taxonomy): domain Eukaryota; kingdom Metazoa; phylum Chordata; order Testudines; family Chelidae; genus Emydura; species Emydura macquarii. Next base: position 46,086,647 of record NW_027132813.1, read on the forward strand.
TATGTCAATTTTCACAGTATTTCAATAAATACATAAGCCATTTGAGGGAAACTCCAAGCAATCTGTCATTTTTCAGAAGCAGAGGCTAGAGTAAATGACATGCTGTCTGCAACACACAAATTCTTATAATTTCAATTTGATTTGATAACTATGGAAATATTACATACACAATGTGTGGGGGAGCGTAAAAGGTCTGAGTGAAAGTGGTTTTTTAATATCACCTTAGCACTCTGTTATTTACTCTCTCATTAGCTAATTTGGAGTTTCCAGATTTATGCACTGCAAGTAGTTAAACTGGAAGTCATTGATTGATATCCCTGTAAATGCAAATTGGCTTAATTACACAGCACAAATCCCTCTGAACTGCAGAAGTGTGCACCCTACATCTTCCCACATACACCTTCCTCAACAATACTGCAGCCTCCTAAAGGCTACCATTTCCATATGTTTTTGTAAAATAAAGAATTTTACTTATGATATTTTTCCATATTTATCCGATTTGTTCTATTTCTATGGTATCATATATAATTGCTGAGGTAAATATAAGGAAGTATTTGATTTCCCTAGGACAATATTAACTATAAAAGCCATTATCCTGTGTTTCCAACCTGCAACCAGCCAAAAGCACTTGTCTGTACATCTCTACAGAAGACTTCCCGCCAAACTGCCTGCCTGTTAGATAAGTATTGTGGGAGGAACTGATGAAGTAGTGAGCCAAAGAATGGTCCATTTCCTGGTATAATTCCAAACGGTCTAGGAAGACTGGGGCATTTTCATCTGACATCAAATATCTGCAGAATCCATCACTTGATATAAGACCTGGAAGGAAATAATAGCTTCATGTTTTTTCTGTATTTATGCAGAGAACACAGATTATTACAGTGGTGGAAGGAACACAGACATTGTTACCATGAAGAGGTGCTGGTATTTTATAACAGCAGATGAAAGAAAATTAACAATAGTAATTTAAATACAAGATTCTCCCAAGTTTTCAAACCCTCGAATCCAAAGATTCTATTAGCATGATCCACAAAGTTATTTTATTTTGGATTTATTTCCAAAACATGGAAGGTTCAAGACTTTTGTTAGCCATCCCACTGTTTGAAATATATACAGTAGATTATTTTTCTGATAATGAAAACCAAAACATTTTCTGTCTAAACACTGGCACATTAGAACATGAAACTGTTTGTGTACAGTAGCTTTGACCACAGTGTTCATGGTATGTTTTCTTTCACCTCTTTTTGTTTTGTGCTTCAGAAATTGTAAAAGATGTGAGGGCAGATTCTGGTGTAAATCAGATCAGAATCTGCCTGCAATATCTATTTTTAAAATGGCCTTATGCTTAAAAAGGGAGGGGGGGAGGAGGTAGGCAGTTAACCATCCAAATAATTACATTACACAATTTGAATGCAATTTGAATTTGAAGTTCATGTTTCCTAATGTCAGACGTGGGACCTTTATAATTGGCAAGGGACAGGTCACAGCAGCTCTAATTTTATTTTGTTTCACATGACCTTTTTGTTTAAACAGAGAATCCATAAACCCCAAGCTCTCACTTGCTCATCACTTTCTAAAATATTCTCACTTGGGGCTTAAACTTTCTGTTCTTGATCTCAGTGAAATCCCTTTAGCTGGTTTTGAGTTAGGAGAAAATGAAAAGGGGAGGGAAAAAATCACACATTCTCATCTTATGAAATTTAATTTATGAAATTTATGTTTGTTTTTTTTTGCCCACTAAGAACTTTAAAATAGCAAAACAAAGTAGCTCCAAACATGACATGTGATTAGTCTGGAGAGAAAAAGGTATAAGAGAATGAAAAAAAAATCACTACTGTGTATAACTGGTGCATATCTGCTAAGATTTTAGTGACCGAATGAGGCCCTCCCCAATGATAACGTAAATAAGAGGCTGAGCGGCCTGTTCTCCCCACCTAGCAGGAGGAGAAAGTCTCTACAGCTGCTCTCCCACAGAGTTCCTCAGTGGAAAATGCTTACTGAGCCATTCATGAACTGCACAGCAAATGAGGAACGGCTGTTTGCTCCTTACTGAGTTCTAGTTACTGATCCTTACCATTGATTTACAAAAGTGGCAGTCAATAGGTGGGCCATGGGACAAATCCAGATTTTCAGCCACTTCTGAATGGACCCTGATGTTTTTTTATTTACTTATTATTATCATTATTTTCATTATTGTTATTACTTTTTATTATTATTATTTTCTCTGGAGTCCAGACCTTGACCAAGAAATTTGGACCCTGACAAAAAATAATTGACTACCCAAGCTGTACAGTGACTGAGGCAGGACTGGTTTCTTACAGATATTGTGCAGTGAATGAGGTCTTGCCTTTCACACAGTGGTATACAGTGCACACACATGCTTATGTGCTTTACTAAGTAGGGGTGTGGTAAAGGACTGCAGTGAACAGCCATCCCGCAGATAAGCCCTTGCCTCCATTGGAAGTTGCGGTAGGGTGGCTTCTCATGCATTCCCAGAATGCCAGACATTTCGGTACTTCCAGGATTGGGGTGGGCCCGCCACCACTGGCATGACCCTGCTGGCATGACTTCGCATGCACGGTGGCAGGGTGTGGTGATGTGCTCTTCAAAATGGCATCCACATCTGATATGGGACAAAACCTAGTCTGGTTTTGTCTCAACAGTGGATGGGAGGCAAACCGTCCAACAAGAGGACTGCTGGGTTTAAAAACCAGATGAATGGTCTGCCGATGTTGGGGATCCACAAGTTCTGGGGCCAATTCCTCCCCTTCTCCTACTAATTCCACTGGGGTAAAACTTGCATGAACTAACCCCACCAATGAAAGAACATCATCAGAAAAATCCCATCGATTCTTCTGAAGGAGACATTGTACATTTCCATACATTGCGACCGAAATCATAGAGAAAATAAGAATTAAAACCACAGGTTCAAGTTGCTACTCTGATTCAATTATTGGCTGAAAGAATAAGAAAGCAGTGTAGCAGTTTAGACCAGCATCATCTTCTAGATACAGTTTTGTGTCTGCAAAATCCCCATCTCTATAAACTACAGATTTTCTTTAACTTCTGGCCACCCAAAACATGGGTGCACATCTTTCATTCTGATCAGGAGCAAACCATTTTCATTATACCTTGTACCTTTTGGGAAAACATTTGAAATATGCTGGCATTTAGGTAATAGACCGATGAATGCATTAAACATGTGACCAATATGATTAGAATAAAAAGGAGGTAATGGGGAGCTTTTGGTACATATGGAGAGGAAAACAAAATAAGCTACTCTCCCAATAGACTTGGAGCCTTCAAAATTCCCTTCTATGACTCTAAGAAGAGAAAACAATGGATCCTGGAGTGTCCTGTGGGTAATTTTCTTTAAGAAATACCCTGCTATTGAGAGGCGAGATCTCCCATCTGATAGCCAGAATATTGGTTGAGGGCCTTCCCCTTTTTTACTGGAGTTCCCTGGGAAATTATGGAGAGACCATCACCTCACAGGTTCAATTTTAGCAAAAAAGCATAAACAGTCTGTTAACATATAGTGTGATGTAAGGATAGCACAGTAAACTCAGGTCAGCATATACAGAATGAGATCCTTACCCCTTTGCCAGTCACTCTACTCCAGGTGAAAGGGCCAGAGTGGTGTCAAGGCACCCTACAAGCCCTGTTTCCTGTGATGCAAGAACCAAGGAAGGTGGCCGCAGGCTACCGTCCGAGGACCTCCTCACAGTCCCTTGTGTAGGGAGTGCGTCAGGGGTGGATGGTGCAGCTGATAGCGCTGCAGAGATTCTGGGCAAAACTGAGGCTTTGAGTAGACAGGGTAGGATGCTGCAACTTAGACAAGGCCCCAGGGCTACATTATACCATTGGCCTCTGCAGCTCAGAGAATCCCAGGATTAGGAAAGCACAAAGGTGCATACCTCTATACCTTTCGTTAAAAGTTTACATGTCGTTTTACTATGTACCTGAGCAAAGATATATTTTAAGGTAGGTATCTATCTTAGGGTTTTATACTGGTCTCCCTTAACTGCAGTATCTGAGTACCTAAATGAGATATCAAAAAGGAGCACAGGGTAAAATTTTCCAAAGTGCCTAAGTGATTTCTTAGGGCAGAGCTACACTTAAAATGTGCAGTGCAGCTGTGCTGCTGTAACGCTTCAGTGAGGAAGCTACTACAGCAACAGGAGAGCTTCCCTGTTGGCATAGTAAATCCACCTCCCTGAGACGTGGTAGCTCTATCGATGGATGAAGCTCTGCCATAGACATAGCGCTATCTACACCTGTGGTTAGGTCGGTATAACTACGTTGGCTAAGGGGTGTGGATTTTTCACATTAATGAGACACCCAATCATACCGATGTAAGTTTATATTATAGACCTGGCCTCAACCCCATTGGGATTTAAGCTCCTAAATTACTTTGGTGTTTTTTAAAACTTAAAATATCTAAAGAAATGTGGCATTAATATTTGATACACAGACTTTTCCCCTTTGTTTACCTTTATTCTTCAAATCTTCATCTGGTTCATATGTCTCAATTATCTGCATTGCTCTTTTTGAATCATAGAACGGGAATAAAATTTCATTCAGACGAGGATCTCGTTGATGCTATGGTGGGAAAATAACATCATTTAGCAGGCTATATTCCAAGAACATTTCACTACTACAGACAAGAAAGAAAGAGGTGGACAACTTTTTAAAGCTAGAACTCACAGAATATCCCAACTGTAACTTCAGCATCATATAAATTTAAATCCACTCATCTATAAAAAACACAGGCAGTTTGCACAGGAAAATACTCTAGTGCAATCATATAGCATGTATTATTGCTATTTACTCATTACAGTAAAATAATGGATGTGGTGCATGTGCCAATAAAACTTTGACATTTAACAGCGGATCCTTTAACAACAGGTAAATCCTCTTCCTTTGTCAGAAATCTTTTATGTAGGTCATGCAGACTGATGGGCCTGACTGACAGTAATGTAATTAACCCCTCAGAAAACTTGTGACTTCATCAGTATGGATGACTAAAATATATTAAGAAAATAAAAAGCTACCAATATTCTATTCCAAAACCTGCATTTAGAAATATGTTAAATAGTGTCAATTATCTCTGTGAATTGTATTAATATTGGGTCATTCAACTTTCTGAAAAATCAGCTTAGGATCATAGAGGAAATCTGTAATTAATTAAAAAAAAATCTTCATAGTGTCATCCCAAAACTCATAGTAATTAATGATGTAGGGATTTAATAATATTATACAATTATATCGTTTAGACTATATTTATGCATTCTAGGTGTCAATGACTTCCAATAGATCTCTAAAAGTCTGATTCACGAAACATTCACTTTAGAATGTGCAATGCGATTTTCACTTTTTTTCCCCATACTAGATTAGAGCTGCACACTGTGTGCCTGATTCTCCATTAAAAAAATTAAAAACATAATTCAACTGAGTAGTGGCATGTAAGCGGATGCAAAAGCAAATAATAAATAAACCAACAAATATGACCATGGAAACACACTTTTACTAAGGAGGGTGCACAGTTTTGAAGCTGTAATTTACATTCACAAATGTTGACCAATAATTTAGGAGTAGACAGTGTGGGATGCATATGGCTTAATAGAGGCACTATAAGCATTTGCTGTAATTCCTTACATATAAATATTTTGGTATTCTGTTCAATAACAAGAAGTGTCCAATCAAAAATAAGCAACCTGATCTCTTCTTTACAACCAACACATTGGCATGTGTGGTTGGTTAATTCTAAGAAATTACAACTAATGCCAATTTAATCATGCAGTTAATGAAGCTTCTTTTATTAATGCTACTGACAGTCTACATACAGCATCTGAAGTATAGCAGTTAAATTCACTACACACTGGATATCTAAGTAAATCTCAGATGAAATATGAAACGTAAGCAGCTGAATGCAGGACATTCCTTGCCAAGCATCTTTTAGGAGCACAACACTAGCATGCAACCACATGTAATCACTTTGCACCATAAGTGAAAATGCATCATTTGAAAGAACGGAGAGAAAGAGGGGTGGGGAGTTCTTTTTAAAGAAGAGTGCTCTTCCCCACTTCACTCTTCCATGGATAATCATAAACAGAACAGAGGTGATACAGGGGAAGAAAACGGATGGGAGAAGGCAAACGATGTCTTCTTAGCAATCACAGACAGAAAATTAATGCAGGGAACTAATGGTAAGATTTTTGTTGTTGTCCTGATCACTGCTCATTATCTTATTTGTTTTTTCATTTGGGTAAAATATATGTCTAAGTTTAGTTAATTAAAAAAATTCTAGTAGTACTTGACAATTTGTGAGGTGTTATAAAAAAAGTAATGTCAAGTCGGATCCCCGGTGTAAATGTTTTTTTCCAATGAGTTTGTTGGCACGGGGAATTTATAATGCAAAACATAGCTGACCAATGTGAAAAGCACGAACCTCACAGGACTAATCACACATGTTCACCAGATCTGCTATTGCTTGTTCTAGTTACCATATTAGACAGGATCCATACCCTTCTACTAGACATTCCTTAACAATAGGAGGGTGAATCATTTAAGGGGGAGGAGGAGGGTTAGAGAATGCCTGTTTATTTTGGAAAGGGAAAAGAGGGAAGAAACAGATGCTCTCCAAATATGGCCTCCATTTACCTAGTCAGATAAATACTTTCTGATATATGAAACATTTGTAATTTGCTAGAAGCCAGTTCCATTATTGGGATTTTGTGAGGTCCAGCAGAAATAATGGCCTCTTTTCACCAAAGCAGAAAGGGGAAAGTTACTAAACAAGAAGGATCTTTTTCATAATGATAACCCACTTTAACCCACTAACCCTCCTTTGTGCTAGGACTGGAGATGTCTATGGCCCACTTCATTTTAATTAGTCCCTTGAAACATGTTGTTAACTCATATACTTAATAATCTGTTCCACCTTGTATTTGGCTGTGACACTCTGAGCACCTTTCCCAGATCTAAAGAAGAGCTCTGTGAAAGCTCAAAAGCGTGTCTCTTTGACCAACAGAAGTTGGTCCAATAAACAGTATTACCTCAACCACCTAATCTCTCTCAAAAAACTTTTATGTTTTCCAGCTCAAGGACCTCTGCTGACCCTAGCGAGCACTGGCCATATTTAAAGGGAAGAGAGATATCTGAGGTAGGTAGATCGCAAGCCACTTAAGGCCTTGCAGATCATAAGCAATGCATTAAACTCCAAGAGGCAACCAGTCCAGATCCCAGAGCACTGGTGTCATGTGTTCACAGCAAGATGCCCACCGAATAAATCAGCCTGCTGCATTCTGCAATAGGATAATTCTCAAACTGTTTTTAAGCTCTACGTACCAAATTTGCTATTGTAAAATGTGCTGTGTTTAAAGAACGTAGGGGTAAGTATGTACATTCCACTATATTTTCCAACAAAAGTGAGGTTTCTTATTTTAGGTTAGAACTGATATAACCTGACAAAAATCCACACGGGCAACAATTCAACTATAGGTTTCTATAAAATACACCGTGGATATACCCAGACTTCACAATATTTGCAAGGCTGAAAACAATTTGCAGAAAGAGCTGATAGGCCCTAAATAGTTCCTGTGGTTGCTGGCAGCTCATCTTTAGAAGTTTGGAGTTTAAGAGGGGACACATTTTTAAATATAATTCAAATAAAACACATTTTTAAAAATGACAAAAAGCAGTAATTTGCCTAAAAATTAGGTGTAAACATTACTAATTTTTAACAACCCAGATAAGAAAAAAACAGGCACTAAACTGAAATTCTACATGTGGTACAAAGGATATACCCAATGTTTCAAGCAGTTCAGCTGTTTAAAGCACTAAACGTGAAGCCTAGAGTAAGAGTCCTTTTAAGGAGGTCAGCTATATCTTTGCAACAGTTTAATCTGTTCTCTTCTGAACGTAAATGGAAAAAGGACTAGACTTGGGCATTTGACTGGTCCAAAAATAACTGGTCAATAGACCGGTCAAGTATTGTCAAATCATGTAAAAAACAAAACAAAACGATCAAACATTTTAAAGCATCAATTTATTAGAACAGTGACAACAATAAAAAAGAGTAGAGGTTTGCCTACAGGGTGCAGTAAGCACATGAGAAGCATATGATCGCTCTAGCGTACTACTTTAATGCAACTAGGTATCTTTTCGTTTGCACCAGCAGGGGCACCACATGGCAGTTAATGCACTTTGCCAACACCATGTGGACAAGCCCTGAGACTTTATGGTCTCCAATAGGCTTAGCCTGAGATAGATAGTTATGCCTAATTACAAACAAGTTACTAGACTCAGTTATTTTAACTCAGAAATAAGGGAAAAACAAAGAAATGAAGTTCTAAAAAATGAAAGAATGGCACTATGATGCAATCAAAAAGATTGCCCTGATGTATGTGGCAGCCATTTTTGCTGGAATATTTGAAAATATTTGACCACGGTCAAAAAATAGGCAGTCAATTAATCAGTCAATGGACATTATTTGACTAGTCAATTGGCTGGCTTGCACTTACACATGTGCTTAGCTTTGTAAACATGGATTTCAGTGGGATTACTCGCAGTAGTAAGATGAAGCATGCACATAACTGTTTGCAAGGTTGGGACACATTTGGGCAGCCACTGAAGTGTGGTTTACTCCATGTACATAGTCCATGTGACAGTAGTAAAACTGTAATCTCATCCTATCTTTATTCTTCTACTTTAAAAAAAAAATCCGTCCTGTGTTTGGTTTACTTTTGGTGATGAATAAGGTATATACTGCTTTTTGAACAAGGAACAAAAGGGCTGTCTTTTAGATATGCTATTAGCTTGATGCATAGGAAGATGCTTGCTTAAATCTCTGCACAGAGAAATGAGAAAATAGCAATTTGTTTGTATGCTTTTTTAAATTTGTGCTTAGATAACTCATCAGTTCCCTCAAAGTCCCTAAATAGAAGTCATATAATTCTGCAGTCCATTGGTAAAAAGCTGGGGAATTACTTGGTGTTCATAATACTTCACTTGTTTAAAGTAAATTCTGTCCAATTCACTTAAGTGGTGTGTAGCTCTGTGAATCATATTCCCACATTTTAATATGCTTTAGAAATAGAAGAAAATTACACACTATAATGCAGTACTTTTTCAGATATAGTGTTTTTTGAAGAAACTGCATACTCTTCAATTTATCTTGCTAAATAAATGTGCATCTTAGAAATACTGCTGCCAATATATTTCTTCCTATCCTACATTTTTAATATTTTCAGAATCACATATAATGCATTAAAATATCCTTATGATCCACAGATTTGTAATAAACAGACAAGATTATTGATAGTGGAGAATCAAACTACTGCATATAAAAGCCCACTTCATATTTCTGTTATCAGCAGATACAGTAATCAAATGCCTAGAAGTAGAATAATTGCTTATAACAAAACACTGAGTATATTTTATTTGAAATTACATTGAATATAACAATATGAAATTTATAAAACAAACAATAGCTTCACACCACAGCAAGTAATCAACAGAAGCAATCCGCAAAGCCAACACAGAGAAAGCACAAGAACATATAAGGTTGGAGCTGATTTTTGCACCTGGATATTGCCATAATGAAAAGATCAGCAGATCAGAAGCATAGCAAATGATGGCATGATACATGCAATGAGAAGACTGGAAGAAGCAAGCCACTGCAGACAGATTTGTATGGTAGTTAATGTATGAAAAAGCTTACTTCATTTAGAAAGCTCACTAATTGGTCTACCGTTAAATAATCAGTTTTGTCTCCATTGCTGAAAAGAAATTTATTAGAAAAAGTAAGTTTTCATATATGATGCTACAGAAGGTATGATTTACATGTTGACATTGTCGATACTTTCTAAACCTTCTAGTTTCCTAACACTGAAGTAGCTGTGTATTCTCAAAATGAACAGACACTGTCAAGGAAAACAAACTGTCTATGCTTGCTACAGTATAATACCTTCTCTTCTCAGTCTGATTTAACAGATGTTACTTTAGAAAATAACATGTAAGTCCTCCATTTGAGAAAAATTTAATGAACAAACTTTTAAACTTCTTACTTAATCTAGTTAGTTCACATACTGTGTTAATAACTTAAAGGAGCAGGTTAAAATTTTAGGTAGTTAGTAAAGCCAATGCAAAAAAAGTTCCAGGTGCTTCCTTTAACTCATGTAAAAGTTGCTCTAAAATACAGAGTGAACTTTTACATTAATAATTTGGGAGAAAGGGCAAGAAAATGTAGATGTGACTTGGTCTACTAATACTGTACATGGAATTAGGACACAAGGTTGTATTCTTCATAATGTTCAGTGTTGTACCAGTAATAGTAGAAATAGCCTAAAATGACAGTAAAACAATTTAAAATTGGTTTAATATTTAAATTAACTTACATCTTCCTGAAGAGTTCCTCTATGTCTGTACGAGGACATATCTTTTGGGTTAGTTCATAAAACTTCTCGTAAGTAAAAGCTACAGGCTCAATTTCATCATTCTGAAAAAAAAAAAGGAGAATGATTATTTAGCAAAAGCCTGTTTATTCTTTATTCTATCATCATGTCTGAGTACTAGAAAAGTAAGAACTCACTATGTCAAATCTTTGCCAAGTGCTCATGGCTTTATTTATATTTTCTGAAAACAACTCAATTTTTTTCCTTACCCCAAACCTGTTTAGTGTGCTGATATTCTGACTGCATAGTAACATTATGTCTATGTATGTTAATATAGATAATAAATCATAATAAAATATGTAAAAAGACAATACAGAACAAGGACATGGTCTTTATTTTGCCTCTTGAAATTAAAAAAAATAATTCAAGTTACTGTGTGAATGTTTGAATATTTATATTCAACACATTGGGACATCAGAAAAAAATCCTAACTAACTTTGGTGTAAAGTTTTACACCATTTAGCGTAACCATCTGATCTTTAGCAAATATTCCTGTTTAATTAAAGCAATAATGAAACTGTCTGAGAACAGAAGGAATGTTTTTTCACGACACAAATAACTTAAGTCATAATGATATAATCTGATCGATTCAGTGATTTCTTAATATAAAAATGTTATTTTAAATTTGTAGATACCTTTCCACTGGGAAGACCTAGTTCCTTAAGTGCCTGAAAGATCACCTTTTCTGTTTTACCTGATGCAAAGGTTCTGGTAATACTAAGACAAGGGAGAAAAAAAAAGTTAGTTACTTTCTAAATGAACAGTTTCAGTCTCTTACTCCTTTTTCTCCTCCAACATTTTCCTCTTTTTTCAACTGATTTATGCAAGTACCTGTAGTGACAGCTGTGTACCAGCACAGTTGTAATAATGCTGTAAGCTTCCACAGAGCAGAAATAAGTTGCCTGCTCTCTGTGTAAGCTAACTATTACAAGATTTAACAAAACAGTGATCCACCCAAAGGTTTGTTCAATTAGAGCTGTACAACACATTATTATGATGGCAGTTTTCAGCAAGATACACGGACAACTTACCGTGTCTAAAAAGCAGTAGGATCTACAAACAAGTAGATATTATGGAACTGAACTCTACACTTTGCTGCTTCCTCTATTTTCATAGTCGTGACTCCACATTCTAATCTGTCCATTTTAAGGCAACCACCCCACAAGGAAATCCTGAGCCATTCCCATTCCTCTGCTTCCCTCCTTTCTTTTGAAGCCATTCCTCTCATAAGAAGCTCTCCAAATCTGATTCCTCATTTTTTCACTACAGCCATCATTCACACACACAGGTTTGTTACTCTTAGAATCATAGAAGATTAGGGTTGGAAGGGACCTCAGGAAGTCATCTAGTCCAACCCCCTGCTCAAAGCAGGACCATCCCCAACTAAATCATCCCAGCCAGGGCTTTGTCAAGCCGCACTTTAAAAACCTCTAAGGATGGAGATTCCACCACCTCCCTAGGTAACCCATTCCAGTGCTTCACCACCCTCTGAGTGACGAAGTTTTTCCTAATATCCAACCTAGACCTACCCCACTGCAACTTGAGACCATTGCTCCTTGTTCTGTCACCTGCCACCACTGAGAACAGCCTAGCTCCATTATCCCTGGAACCCCCTTTCAGGTAGTTAAAGGCTGCTATCAAATCCCCCCTCATTCTTCTCTTCTGCAGACTAAACAAGCCTTGTTCCCTCAGCCTCTCCTCATAAGTCATGTGCTCCAGCCCCCTAATCATTTTTGTTGACCTCTGCTGGACTCTTTCCAATTTGTCCACATCCTTTCTGTAGTGGGGGGAACAAAAATGGTTGCAGTACTCCAAATGTGGCCTCACCAGTGTCAAATAGAGGGGAATAATCACTTCCCTCGATCTGCTGGCAATGCTCCTACTAATGTAGCCCAACATGCCGTTAGCCTTCTTGGCAATAAGGGCACACTGTTGACTCATATCCAGCTTCTTATTCATTGTAATCCCCAGGTCCTTTTCTGACGAACTGCTGCCTAGCCAGTTGGTCCCCAGACTGTAGCAATGCAAGGGATTCTTCTGGCCTTAATGCAGAACTGCACTTCTCTTTGTTGAAACTCATCAGATTTCTTTTGGCCCAATCCTCTAATTTGTCTAGGTCACTCTGTATCCTATCCTTACCCTCCAGGGTATCTACCACTCCCCCCAGCTTAGTGTCATCTGTAAACTTGCCAAGGGTGCAATCTACCCCATTCTTGAGATCATTAATGAAGAAGCTGAACAAAACCAGCCTCAGCACCAACCCCTGGAGCACTCTGCTTGTTACTGGCTGCCAACTAGACATTTAGCCATTGATTACTACCCATTGATCCTGATTATCTATCCACCTTTCTATCCACCTTATAGTCTATTCATCCAACCCATACTTCAAATTGCTAATAAGAATATTGTGGGAGACCGCATCAAAAGCTTTGCTAAAGTCAAGGTATATCACATCCACCGCTTGCCCCACATCCACAGAGCCAGTCAACTCATCATAGAAGGCAATCAGGTTGATCAGGCATGACTTGCCCTTGGTGAATCTATGATGATTTTACCTGATCACCTTCCTCTCTTCCAAGCGCCTCAAAATGGATTCCTTCCTGTTCCTCCTTCCCTTAAAAGGCTCTGATTTGCTCCCACCAAAACTATTCCTACTCCAGACAGACCAAATACAATCAACTTTGCTTCCTTCCCACTTCCACTGAGACACTTCCTCCAAACTCCTGGACCAATTTGGCTTCTTTCTGTAAAGGATGGACTTATTTCACCATCCATTACACTAAGAGCCTCATTTTTACTTCTAATAAAATAAATACAAGTAAGTCTATGACATCTGATACAATTAATATGAAGACTTTTGTTCTATTTCTGTTTCCACTTGAGATGAGTTTCCGAAGAGTCAGATCCAAACTTCATAGCCAACCTTCCCTTCTCTTTGAAGCCATGAACCAAAATCATGGGGCTCATCAACTACCTCACTTTGATGTTCTGATCTGGATACAAATACTGTGGTTTAGGGCCATGTCCATAATCTTAACACAAGCATTACATCAGGAAAGACGCTGCCTTCTATATCAAGTGAATTTGTTGAGATTTATTATTATAATCATGGACACTAAATGAATTATTCATTTATTTGCCATTATATGCCATTATTTGTTGCCATAGCAATCAAGAATTGTTTTGTTCTCCAAAGCACTTAAAACCACTTGTGTAAATATCTTCCTACCAATAAAATGAAGATCAGCAAGCCAAAGATGTAAATGATAAATTAATATTTTTTACAATTTTTAGCCAACATTTTTTTAAAACAAGTTCTTAAAGCTAGACTCCTAAGTCCATATTTATAGACCTAAATAAGTGGCCTAATTTTCAAAGTTGTAGAGCATCCAGAAGCTCCCATCGAAATAGAGGGTTAGGAGTCTAACTTTAGGCACCCATTTTTTTAAAATCTCAGGTGTTATCTATTGAACCCTTTCTAACTTTTAATGACATTTCACTCTAGGATGTGCAGGATTGCTAACTGCAAGATTTATCATCTAACTCTAGCCCAGTAAAAATTCTACATCTACTCCTATAAACTGTCCAATAATAGACATTTTATGTCAAACACCTGCTAATAACAACAAACGATTAATCAAAAACTGTGAGCCAAAATTCCATAGCTTAGCAGACCCATTTTAGGTGCCAAATTATCTATTATTTCATCAAAGAAGACAGTAAACATGGTAGTAATTATTTCTAAGCACATCAGCCTAGAAAAAGATCACGTGAATCACAAATCCAGTATGACAATTTTATTTAGCAGGAAATATTGTACACAAAACTACTGCTTCTAGTCAAAAGTGACTTGATCATAGCAGATTTGCATTCTTCTTTCCAATGCCTAGAAACAGAATTGGATTAGTGCTGAAGCAGGGAAGATTACTACATGACACATCCTACAAAAGTTTAATTATCATGCTCCACAGTGCGATATTTTGTCAATGTACTTATTCATCATTTATTTTTTAAATGTGTTCTGGAACCAGGGTTCAAGATCATTGGTAGTTCATTCCACTGCAGTTGTTCAAGATGGGTGAAATGGCAAAGATGCAAAAAGAACTGGCACACACCTTCACACAAACACTCAAATAATCAAACCACAGACTGTTGAAAACTATTTTAGTTTTGGTAACTAATTCTGCATTTCCTAGTTTTTCTGGAATTGGAATGATAACTGCCTAGATATTGTGGGAAACTCTTGTGGTACCGTGATTGCCAGCAGTTACCAAAGAGTGGTATCTGAGGCTATGTCCACATTACAGAGGCTATGCCAGCAGAACTAAACTCACATAGCCCTCTAGCGCAAACAGAGTTTACATTGTCAGAAGGCAATTTTCTATCCCTTACCCCTGAACGTTAGCTATGCCAACAGAAGCACTTGTCCATCAGCATAGCTGCACCTACTCTATTGAGTTTGTTGGCATAGCTATACTGGCTAAGGGCTGTAGGTTTTAAGTGTAAGATGTAAGTTTTAAGTGTAGACCAAGCCTGGGATTTCTTCTCTTTATTTAAGACTGGCCTGTGCACAAAGTTGTACCAATTTAACTAAAAGTATAATTTTAAACTGGTTAAAATGGTACACGGCACTGTGTGGAGAGTCAGCAGATTTAATCTTAGTTTATACTTGTTTAGATTGAGCTGGTGAATTTATGGTACAAGCTAAACTGATATAACCAGTTTTAAACCCATATAAATGCTTCCATCCAGAGAGTGGGGAGTGGTTTGCATCAGTTAAACTACACCAGTTTTTAAACAGACTTTAGTTAAATTGGTGCAACTGCAACCTGTGCAGACAAGGGACCAGGATACAAAATGACAGTATCAGTGTGGTATCTACTGACAGATCCTTATTTTTTTATAAATGACCACTGTTTTTTTGACCAAGCTATACAAAACTTCATGTAAAACATTCGGTTCTTGTAAGGTTTGCATTTCCAGATTAAAACTGCTCAGATAAATTTTGTGAAGCAGGTAAAGTAAAAATGAATGCCTCTGAGATTTTCCTATAACCAATTATTATGCACTCTCTCTCCCCAACCTGTTGATGGTAAGCTCTGTCCATAGCCCAAAGAGGTTATGTTAAAACCCCCCAAAAACCCACAAAGGAATAGAATGTTTGTTGCTCTGCACCGTGTGCAGTCAATTACACCAGGGCAAGGTCAGGCAAACTGTTCTGAGTTGGTAGCATTTACACCACTTTGTGCTGATGGAAATGACTGCACAAATGCAGGGCCAGGGAGAATTGAGCTTGGGAGTTCCACCTTCCCAAGCTTGGCATTCCTCCAGGCCTTTTGCTGTTCGTATGGGGTCTGTGTTAAAGTTCAAAGAAACACAAAGATTTCTCATTTCCCAGAGAAGACATTTCCCTCAGGCTTTCCTTAGGCTTCAGTGTCTAAATAAAATCAAACTGACAGAGTTTATTTTCCTGTCTCATTCTTCCTAGCTCTGACGTTGAGACTTGACTTCCTGAGGGAATGAAAATCCCATATGTATCCCCATAGCTGACAAGTCTTGTGCAATTCTAGCTCACATATTTCCTCCTCTGAGTGTCCCTGAGTAGTCGGACAGGGGTGGGAGACGATGGAAGCCAATCCCTTGCACCCGACACACCTGGGATGGGGGAGGCAGGATTGACTCGGTAGCCTGGAGAAGTCAGTGAGTATAAAGATATAGGAGGAAAGCAGGCATAGCCTATGCGGGATGGAGTCTGGGGGTTGTTTAGGAAAAGCACAAGGAATGGGAGTGCCTGAGGAAGCCGGCGGGGAGGGGGGGGACGAGTTATCAGGGAAAAGGGGTGCCTGGAGCATGAGGGAGATTCTGGGATGGGGCAAAGAGGGGTTTCTGGAGGCACAGTAAGGTCTGGAATCTGATAGTTGCTGGGGACAGAGTGAGGCCTGGACCCATTACCTCCTTGGCCTGCCTCCTTTCAGCTCCTATCCTCACCTATGTCTTATTCCCCTCAAGCCTGCCCATCTTGTGCCCCAGTGCCTGTCCCCCTCTTCCATCCCTGCTCCCCTTCTGCCCTGCCCTAGGCCAGCCAGTCTCTTGTGCAGTAGGCGGCCTCCTCCTTCTCCAGGCTGTCTGAGAGCCAGCTGAAGGAGCACTGAGACACAGAAGAGACAGTCTTCCCCCTGTCCTCACGGCTGCCATGTGACATCATAGCAGCCCCCAGTCATCTGGAGGAATACCTTGCTTAGCCCCTCCATCAGGGCTCCAGGAATGTGTGATAAGGCAACTCAGTGCATGACACCTGACAGACCAGTATCTAGCTCCACGCCCAGCACTACAGTTCCAGCAGTCCTCAGGGGCTATAATCCCCATCAGGATCTTAGTGCCGAGGGGAGGAAGGGAACATTCATGTATCCTATACATCAAAGCTCTGATCTGAGGCCCTAGAACGGGCCAGCAGCCTGGGTTTTCCTTTCATTTAAACTTAAACTGCTTCCCCCAACACCCCTTCCTTTTGTGCAGTGGCTGTCTCCTGTATTCTCCCAAGTTAGGCATGGAAAAGAGAGAGAGAGTGCTTGCACCAAAGACTTCTCTAACAAGCCCTAAAAAAGGGCTGGCACACCCGATCAGGGGCACCTAGATAAGCAGCCTGATTTTCAGAGGTGGTGAGCATCTGAAACTCCTGTTGAAGCCATTGGATTCAAAGTAACAGTGTTAAAAAATAGATAAATGAAACCACACGTTCAGTTCATCCAAGAAGTCTGAAATTTCACAGGATGACACTGAATTCATTACCATATATATTTCTCTGAGATGTCCAGCACTGTATTCCTTAGCTTTGAAGGTTCAGAATCTGAGCAACACAGTTTCCCTCTTTATAGCATGAAACAGGATTAGATCCATCACCAGCTGCCAAATGATTTTCTGGATTTATGAAAACTGAAATCCCTTCAAGGGAGTACTGCTGGCCGAAATCCACAGAGTATTCTTGAGTGATAATGTCTGCTTTGGAACTGCTACATTAGCAGATGTGCATGGATTTCACACATGCTGTATACTATCTTCATATCTGTTTAGCAGTCTACAATGAATAGGGTGCGGACATTTAATTATTTCATCAAAAGGCGGGATTTTTTGTAACCTGTCCTGGCCTTCATTGAGGCAAGTGTCAGAATACTAGACTTCAATTCACTAGTATGTTGTGCTAAAAACATTTTTTTTGAAACCAGAACATGAGCCCATTTGGAGATCTGGTTTCCTCGACATGGTAATTGTGCAAATCTAGGGTAACAAACTACTTAGAATTGAACAGCCTTTAAGGAAAGCCATTTATATGTATTGACCAAGATGATTACAGTACTTCATTTACATCACCTATGTGAGATCCAGGCTATGGATCTGGTAGGAAAATTTAAGTAATTAGAGTGATTGGACTGGACTGGCTCCAGTAGATCTACATGCAGAAAGGGTGATTCAGCTATTTCAGCATCCTTCCGCCATCCCCACTATTCTGCAGATACCCCTCCCATGGGTGCTCTACTTAAAAGACGCCCCATGGAGGTTTGGTGTCAGATCGAGAGACAAGCAGAGGACTGGCCATATGGAAGTTGATATATTAATAAACTGAAGCAGCATTCACTCCTTCAAGATATCCTCCATGGCTGCTGTTATTGTTGGAGCCATGCTACCACAGGAGAGACAAGGGCAATGCAGCAGGTGCTATGGTTCTGAGGATTTTGCTGCTTGTCAGCTCAGCAAGGCTCCAATCCCCATCTTTTGAAAAGATGCCGGCAGGAAACTCCACAAGGGGAACCACAAAGTTTTCTTGCTCCTCTTTCCCCTTACCACAGGTTGCTGTGGAAGTGAGCAATATGGCCCAATATTAGCAAGAGTGGTGACTTTTACATTTTTTTGTATGGGGAGAGGAGAAGGCAAATTGTTTGACTGGATTTCTAAAGTGTACGTGTAAGAGAAATGTAGTAAAGCTAGACAGTATGGAAAAGCGACATCAGCTACTCAGCCAGACAACAATTGCTTACAGAGAAATATACTGTTTTGCTCCACAGTTGCTTTTTTAATCTTTGGCAATAAGTAACCCAAGACTTGCGGTGGGTTGTATACTGCACAGCACAAATATTACTCAAAAAGTTCCTGTGAACACAACAATGATTCTGGCAAAGTTTCTCTTTCAGTTTTACAGTGAATTGCACTTCCCAATGTACCTACTATTCTATATGCAATGGTCTGAAGCATATGTATGCTGCTATTGACAAATCCTTTACAACTTGCCTTGTAAGTATTGAAAAACCCATTCTTGAACTCCTAGGGTTACAGAGCTTACAAGCTACTAGATGCCCTTAGCTCCAAGTGGATTTCATGAGAGTTGAAAGCACTTAACATTTCCTAGGATAGGGGTCTTAATAAGGAAAAATTACTGATTTCATTATGAGTTTTTCCTGCTTAAAAAGAAGGAATAGAACAAAAATGACGTCTTCTTAGTTCCCATCTTGTTTTTATGCATATATTACAATTATAAATTATACAAATATAATTAACATGTATATTAATATCATACACATGATTTGATACACATTACACAAAATTTACTTGATAGATTCTCAATATCTCCAGTTATGCTTACCTCCTAACTGGAATTTTGCCATTTATGTTTGTCAGAAACGCCAGCTTCATCCAGCTGCAACATAGAAAGAAATAAAATGTTCAAATCGTATTTATTTATTTCAATAAAAGCAGTGTTCTAGCTACTTCTATTCGTGTTAATGGTGCCTGCCATCTTTGTGAAAGGAACACAAAACACAGCAGCAATTTTAATCTTCAACTCATTCATGACATTTTTGAAATTCAAAAAGACAAAAAGTCACAGCCCATCAGCTGGCCAGAGACAGTCTGGCCCTTAAGCAAGCATGCATTGTAGGGAAATGAGTACAGAGCCCTCTGCCTGCCACTGTCTGTGCAAGGCCCAGGCACAACTGTAGTCCCTGCCTTCCGGAAAGTACAGGGACTGCTTCCTTGGAATTCATAGCACGAAAGAAAGCATGTCCAGGCAGGGAGGAGGCAAGTGTCACAGCTGCACCACCTTGCACAGTGGCCTGAAGAAGGGACAGGAAGTTTGCTCAACCTGATAAAGGGTGAGAGAAAGCAGAGAGAGTGCACTTCCCCTGTGTCCCGGGAAGCTCCAGGAAGTGTTCCGTCTCCTTTCTTAGTGCTCCCTATGGAGCAAGACAGTTCTACAATGCAGAGTTGTGCTCCAGAGGCAAAATTCATCCCAGAATAATTAGAAAATTGGTACATCCCTTGACAGACAACCTCTCCCTTGTTACATGCGTACAACTGCCAAAAGCAGTATCATCCATGGGGGCGATATGTGTGTATCAAGGGAAGAACAGACAAGACAATAATTAAAATTACACATCTGAATAGATTAAATGTATGCTTGTAAACTCCCTTACACTCTCTCAGACAGACACCAAGCTAGGGGCTTGGGAACTCTTATGGTTACAATGAAACCCTAAATGAGGTTAACACCATTTATCGGAGGTGGAAGGGGAGAGGCTGAAGTCTAAGGGAATTTTTTCAGACTGTTTTGGTGATTTCATTTGTTGAGCCAAGAAAAGAAAGGATGATCTAAAAAAGTTCATGTAGGAAAATATGTGGCCAGAAAAACATACAGAAGGAAAAACAGAGAGGGAAAAGTCTTACTGTTTCTTGAGGCATGTCATTGGACTGACATTATTAGCTCTAAAGTTATGTATGATGGATCCAAGTCCTTCTCCCCATTGCTGAAAGACAAGAAAACACACAGGCGCTTAGCTATAGAAAATAAAAAGGGGGAAAAGCAGGACAATATAGTCACTGTGCATGGTTGTTTCAAAGGAAAGGCTTTTCTCCTTTTCACGCAACTATACAAAATGTAGAGAACCTGACTTATAAAACGCTCTCCCAACACCCCGCTGAAAGAGAGACAGTATCCAAACTGCATATTACACATCAATATTTTATTCTTCAATAAACAAAGTAATTCAGCTACATAAAAGCTGCATC
This sequence comes from Emydura macquarii macquarii, assembly GCF_026122565.2. Taxonomy (NCBI): domain Eukaryota; kingdom Metazoa; phylum Chordata; order Testudines; family Chelidae; genus Emydura; species Emydura macquarii. The sequence goes on from NW_027132813.1 coordinate 46,107,160, forward strand.
TGCAGTGCCATTAAAACAGCTTATTGCCAGCAAAGGAAAGCTGCCCGCTGATTGATTTATTAAGCTCTCTATTTATAGACTGTATAAATATAAATCTCTTTCAGCTGCTGCTGGCAATATTAGCTATTCCTAAGCAACATTATACAATATGTGATGATATATTTAACTGGTTCTATTTTAGAAACAAAAATGAAGCAAAATATTAATAATCTATAGCAGACCACAGGGAGGTAAAGCAAGTGTGTTATGTGACTAACCAATCTAGCTGCCTGTTACATATTCCATCATGCTTTCTTTCCAGCTTTAATCCTTAAAAAGTAAAACATTCCACGGACCATTAAGATGTCTTTCAGCGAACAGCAGTATTACAGTGCTTACATAATTTCTTTATAAGGATCTATTTTTCAACTGTAGTTCATGTCTAGAGACTTTCCTGGTTTGCACTGAAAAGGTTTGAGGATTACAGCCTATCATTGATACCAATGGGAGTTTTGGCAGTGGGAAACTTGGATGAGCAAGGACAATAAGATTAGTCCCTAAAACAGCAGAAAACTGATGACATGACAGGCCAGGTTCTAGCTCAGTTATGCGCATATAATGCTGGGACTACTCTATAAACTATTTTCACCCATGTCATTGAAATGGGGTTTGCTCCAGAGTTCACCATCAACCTATTGAATAGAAAGCTTCTCCTTAAAGGCCAAATTCTGTGCATGCAGCTTGAACTCACCAGATGTGTGCCAAATTCTGTCTTTGGAAACACTTTTAAATAACATTCATTTTCATGAACGAGTGCTGTACATATATGTAAAATTTACATAGCTTTAGTTGGCTAAAATAACACTAAAATATCTGTCCTTAATACAAATAGCTGTTTTAAATGCACATTGACATTCAACGGTAGTCGTGTAATTTCATAAAGCATGGAAACAGAGCACTGAGTTCATTTCAACGCATCATGTGTTCTCAAAAACAAATTTGAAAGTTCTGCAGAAAAAAGACTTCATATAGGGTTCTCTCATTTTCCTTCTGCTGTGTGAATAAGAGCACTTAGGAAAAATCACCTCTCAAAGTGTTAGTAAATACTCCTGTACTGTAGTCCATTGTGTATTGCTTATTGTCTATTACTGTGGTATTTAAGCACTATTTTACCTAATACCTTTTCTTTTTTTAAAAAAAGGCCTAGAAACATCCTAATGGAAATGAAATGTTACCACTGCATGAACATTGTTATATTATTATCTGTCCTAATGTGAGCTGGATTTGTCTGACATTCTTTAAAAGCTCTTGAATTTTTTGACTTTCAGTAAGAAGTTCATTTTAACAGCCACAGTTTGCAAAAAATAACTGCAGGACCACTAAATTAAACAAAATGCATGTCATACAAACCTGCAGTCTTTTAAAAAACAGATTTTCTGCAACAACATGCCACCAGATGTCAGTAGAAGTATGGTGCACAATACTGTCAATGTGAACACATGATTAGGAAATAAAGATTCATGCATGTCGACTTGGATTTTCTGGTAGCTATATCAAAGGTAACCCAGCACCAAATTCGTGTCCTTAGCAGTGCCTCATAATCCTCAGGACCAACTGCCCATGTGCACCACCATGGAGGAAAATCCAAGTACATGAATACACCCAACCCATGAATCATCTGCCCAGCACTTTCTTGGTGAAAAGATTAAGTCCGACTTAGGAGGGTTTCCCAAACAGCCCTTCCCCAACAGGTAAAGCAAGCCTGTTCTATTTTACGCCAAGTGCAAAGATACATAAGTGGATGAAATCAAAGCCAATAACTGGTATATCATAGGGGCACACCATGCTATGCTGGCACAGGGCAAAGGAGTAGCATAATAGCTCTTATGCCACCACAGAATCACCCTTCTATTGGGGTGATGCTACCTGGGCTGCTTATGCCAGCATTAGGGCCAGACTTCCACCAGCTGTAGCACCCCATAGCATCTGTCTTCCTTGTGTTCAATTTGGGGCTAGGTCATATATCACATGGGTCACTTGATCTACTTTACCCAAAGGCTACTAGCTTGCCCCAAATTACCTGGGCATGGGACAGTCAAAAAAAGGATAGTGTACAGATTGCACTGGAGCTATATGATAATTGATAAAGAATTGAGCTACCAGTAAGTTTAGGCACATGCTCTAATGTGTCTGTACCCTGTGCATGAAGTGTCACATTATTTGTCAGGGGGGTCAAAATTCATGGAGTGGATTGCAGTGCATCATGGGTGTGGGTGCAATGTCCCATGACGCAGTTTTTTCTGTCACATCATTCCATGGGCTTCAGACTGCATTTTGCAGCATTTTTCTCCTGGTTACTGTGTGCCCATCATCTCTGTCTGAAAGGATGGATCCTGCACTGCTCTCCACTGTTGTGATCACTGTTATGAACACTTCACGGATGGTCATGCAGTATATCATGAACTCCTAACCTGAACAGGAATCAGAGGTGACTGACCTGCTGTGTGCCACGGAAAGAAACAATACCAGATTACTTTTGGCATTCATAGAGCAGCTGCACACAGTGGACTGTTGCTTTTGGGCTCAGGAAACAAGCACTAAGTGGTGGAATTGCATTGTTATGCAGGTCTGGGATGATGAGCAGTGGCTGCAGAATTTTTGGATGCGGAAAGCCACCTTCCTGGAACTGTGTGCGGCGCTCACCCTAGCACTGTGGTGCAAGGACACCAAAATGAGATCTGCCCTCGCGGTGGAGAAGTGGGTGGTGATCACTGTGTGGAAGCTGGCAATGCCAGACTGCTACCAGTTGGTCACAAATCAGTTTGAAGTCGGCAAGTCAACCATTGGAGCTGCATTAACACAAGTGTGCAGGGCCATTAATTGCATCCAGCTATGAGGGACTTGCAAGCAGAGACGTTCTTTCCTGACCAGAAGATTCCAATGGGGAATGTTGAAATGCCCACAGTGATCCTGGGAGACCCAATGTATCCCTTACTGCCATAGCTCACGAAGCCTTATAAAGGAAACCTGGACAGCAGCAAGGAGTGCTTCACCATTAGGCTAAGCAGGAGCAGAATGACTGTAGAATGTGCATTTGGCAGGTTAAAAGCACGCTGGGGCTGCCTTTATGGCAGGTTAGACCTAAATGAGGAAAATAATTCTATGGTCATAGCAGCCTGTTGTGCACTCCATAATATTTGTGAGGCTAGGGTGAACAGTTTCCCCCAGGATGGAGTGTAGAGGTGGATTACCTGGCAGCTGATTTTGAGCAGCCAGATGTCAGGACTATTACAGGGGTCCAATGGGGGTACTTGGATCAGGGAGGCCTTAAGTCTCCATTTTGAGAATGAGCTCTAGTAATGGGTCTTTCTGTACAGCACTCTACCATGCTTTGCTGCCTTGCATAAACATTTTTGATGATTCCTTACAGTGATTTGTATTCTGCAAATGATCCAATTGCCACTATGTATTAATTTCAGCAGCCACCACCAGGTGTAGCAAACAAATAAAGATTGATACTCTGAAAGATAATGTTTTTATTAAATACCAATTAACACCACACACAAAACACTTGGTGGGAGATAACAGTGAAGGGCATAATAGACTCTCAGAGCCGTGGGTATGTCCGGCTATCATTTTGGAAGCTGTCCGAAGGGGGGGAGTGAACAGGATGCTGAGACAGGGCGGGAATTTGGAAGGAATATGTGGGAGGAGTTTGGGGAAGGCATGGCAAGCAATTCTGCATTAGCTGCAGGGAAGGGTGAGCATGCGTGAATTCTGCCTGCAATGTGTTTAGGGACTTCAACGTCTCTGTTTGGTCATCCATCACTTTTATCATCTGCTCCTGGCCCATTAAAATTTGCTCCTAGCTCTTCTTTCTGTCTTGCCTGTCTATTTTATAATTTTCCTTTAAAAGTCTCTCAAGAACTTTGTGTTCTTGTTTTTCGGCCTTTGAGTACTGGAGCACCTCTCGAAACATGTCCTCCTGGCTCATCCTTGGTCGCTTCCTTATCCGATGGAGGTGCTTCACCAGTGTGTAGAGTGTTCTCCTGAAAGCCATATCTGAAGAAGCACAAGAAACAACAAAACAATAAAAAGTATGATTGTTAGTGCACTCACAGCATCAAATCATTATAGCAAAATACACCTCTTTTAAAATACAAATCAGTTTCTCACTGTTCCTTGGCACACAGCTCGGCAACTGCCCTAAACATGGTGAGTTTGGCGCGGTGGGGAGGAGAGGCGCAGGCACTCAAGATGGGGAAAAGGGTCTAGGGAGTTTTTTAAGGGGATCACTGCAGATGACTAGGGACAAAATTGTAAATTCTGCCACCGTTTTCCACAGGCGGAGGTCATTGTAGCCCAGCGGTTCTCAAACTTTTTCTATTGGTGACCCGTTTCACATAGCAAGCCTCTGAGTGCAACCCCCTCGCCCCTCTGGGCTCCCCACTCCTGTTCACCCCTAACCCCAGCACTGTGCCCTTTTCACCCCTTACCCCTGCACCAACACCCTGCACCCACCTGGGAAAACAGACCTGCATGCACGGAATAGCTGGTATTACCGCTTGCTTGCACCTTGAAAACTGTTGCTCCACGCACTCTTAGAGGGCTGTGTGTGTGTGTGTGTGTGTGTGGGAGGGAGAGGGGGGGTAACTTCAGAGATTCCTGCATCCAGGTCACTTTCCTCACTTGGGCTGCGTAGGGGAGGGCAAAGAGCAGCAGCTCCTGATGCTCGCCTCACAGCACAGCTCAGGTGGGGAAAGTGACCTGGATGCAGGGAACCCTGGCATTGCTTCTCGCTTCCCCCCCGCCCCCAGTCCCCTAGGGGGGCACGGAGGAAGATTGAGGGGGGAGGTGAGTAATATCTGTGCGTCACTGCTCCCGCCTTCCCCGCCACGTTCCTTCGCCGAGACTAAGCAGGAAGGCTCATAGCCCTGCGCCTGGCTGAGGCTCACAGCTCATGACCCCCAACATAACCACATCGCGACCCCTTGAAGAGTCACGACCCCCAGTTTAAGAACCAATGTTGTACCCGATCTCTCACTCCTGAGGGTAAGAAAGGATGCAAGGGTGTATCTCCTGCATGCGTGTGGCTTCAGACCAGCTCCCTATGCTACTCGCCAGTGTGCTGCTTTGCTCTCCGCACAAATGATTGCCTATTGGTGTGGGAAAGTTTCCTACAACAGAGGAGGAAACAAAGCAGCTGTGCCAAGGAACCTTCAGCAGTGGATTGGCGAGTACCTCAGGAAAGTTTCCTAGAGATCTCCCTGGAGAATTCCCGTGAAATCTCGGTATATATTAACACACTTTTCTGCCACATTGCTTAGCTGCACAGGGAAATGTGAAGCACACGCAAACAAAGCTAGTCTTGTACATTTCTATCCCTTCACCCAGTTCTAGAATATAACAAAGCAAAGGACAGCTCTACCTCATATAACTGAGCACATCAACTCAAAAAGATCACTTACCAGAGCTCCCCTCTCCTGCATCATGTGCGCCAGAGACAGAGTGCTGGGACTGGATTGAACCCTCTGGGATTGAGAAGAGACTCCCCAAGGTACCGGATGATCCTGTTTCCTGTCCCATCTCATCCGCCAACTGGTCCTTCTCGTCCACGACTTTGTCCTTAAGATTGAGTCGACTGTCTCCAGTCTGCTTAAATATCCATGAAGCTCTTGGCAGTGGAGCTTGGGTCGCTGCTGAGGATGGCGTCCAGCTCTTTAAAGCAGCAGCAGATCTTCAGCACAGCACCAGAGCAATGGTTTGGCTCCCTTGCCTTCTGGCACACCTGCCTCAGCTCCTTTATCTTTACATGGCACTGATGCGAGTCCCATTCGTAGCCCTTCTCCAACATGCCACGAGAAATCTGATTACAGGTATCAAAGTTCCTATGGCTGGAGCAGAGCTGGGACTGCACAGCTTCCTCTCCCCATATGCTCGGCAGATCCAAAAGCTCCGGTGTGCTCCAATCGAGAAAGCATTTGCTGCGTGAAGCTGCCATGGTCAGCTGGGAAGATGCAATGTGAGCTCTTTGCACTGAGCAAACAATAAGTGGAATTTCAAAAATTCCCAGGCCTTTAAAGGGAGAGGGGTGGATGCCTGTGTATCTGGGTGCAGGACAGCAGAGTTCAAACTGCTGACTAGAGTGGTCAGGATGGGCATTATGGGACACCTCCTAGAGGCCATTTACAGCAACATAACCAAGTGCATTGTCTACACTGACACTTTGTCAATATAACTTTGCCGCAAAAAACTCTAGGTCTCTCTTCATCCTGTAATTTCTGTGCCCACTGCTTCATTTTTTCCATTTAGTTTCATGGTCATTGCTTCCCTAAGAATAGATGCTAAGGGCCAGATTTCTCTCCTGGTTACACTGGTGTAAATTCAGAACAACATTTTGTGTCATTCATAGACAATAAAGGAGAAAGGAGGTAGATAAAGAACACCTCAGAGATCTTTTGACTAATTTGAATGAATTCAGATCAGTGGGGTCGGATGCTATTTACGCACTGGTAATAGTATTTACAAACTCATGGATGACAGGAGAAGTCCCAGACGGCTAATGTAGTGCCAATCTATAAAAAGAGGAAAAAGGAGGCGCCAGGGAACTATAGACCAGTCAGCCTGACCTCGATACCTGGGAAACTACTACAGCAATATATAAAACATTCAATTTGCGAATATCTGGAGGATGAAGGGGTAATCACTGGCAGACAGCATGGATTTACCAAGAACAAATCATTCCAAACCAGCTTGATTTCCTTCTTTGACAGGGTAACGGATTTGGTGGATAGGGGGAATGCGGTGGACATCATATACCTGGACTTTATCAAGGCTTTTGCCACAGTCCCACATAGCATTCTGATAAGTAAGCTAGAAAAATGCAGGCTCAGCAGAACTACCACTAAGTGGATATAGTTAAACAACTGCAAACAAAGAGTATCTAGTAATGGAATGATGTCAGATTGGAGGGAGGTCTCAAGTGGGGTTCAACAAGGATTTTTTCTAGATCCAGTGTTAGCAGCTTTATTAGTTACCTGGATGTAAGTATAGTGAGCATACCGATCAGTTTGCAGATAACACAAAGCAGGGAGAGGTAGTCAATACTTTGGAGGATACAGCTAAAATTCAGAGGGATCTTGATAAATTGGAGAACTGGGCTACAGACGACAAGTGAAATTCAACAAAGACAAAGGTAAAGTGCTACAATTAGGGAAGAAAAACCCAATGCACAAATACAGAATGGGGGAAAACTGTCTTGGCAGCAGTACTGCTGAAAAAGATCTAGGAGATGTGGTGGATCACAACCTCAATATGAGTCAGCAATGCGATGCTGTTGCAAAAAAAACCAAAAAAAAACCAAATGCAATTTTAGGTTGCATTAACAGAGACATAGCATGCAAGCCATGAGAGGTGATAGTACCACTCTACTCAGCACTGGTTAGGGCTCAGCTGGAGTATTGTGTTCAATTTTGGACACCCTGGTATAGAAAGGATCCAGAGACGAGTGACAAAGATGATCAAAGAGATGGAATGCAAACCATATGAGCAAGGCTGAAGGAACTGAATATGTTTCGTTTGGAAAAGAGGAGATTAAGGGGGCATATAATACTGGTCTTCAAATATTTGAAAGGCTGCTATAGAAAAAGATGGAGAAAAGTTGTTCTCTTTTGCCACAGAGGGCAGAACAAGAGGTTCAAACTACAGCACAGCAGATTTAGATTAAATTTCAGGAAAAGCTTCCTAACTGTAAGAATAGTATGACAATGGACCAGACTGCCTAAGGGGGTTGTGGAAGCTCCTTCACTGCAGTTTTTCAAAAGGAGGCTGGATAGTCATCTGTCTTGGATGGTTTAGACACAACAAATCCTGCATCTTGGCAGTGGGTTAGACTAAATGACCCTTGTGGGCCCTCCTAACCTTATGATTCTAAGACAGGTATTACCATTTTTAATCCCATCTGAGAGACTCTCAAACAAGATTTTTTCTTCCTTCTAAAGACTCTCTATAGTGAAAGGGAAGAAGGGATATTGTTAAAACAAAAGCCTTACTTAATACTGTACATTTGATGCTTTAACCGTTTTTCCTTCTTGTTCTGTATCTTTAATAGAAGGTTTAAAAGATTTTTAAGTGTGTTTTCCATGCTAATAAGCAGGCTGAGGTCTCTATATTCCATAACCTCAAACCTTGTTTAACTGTTTAGTATTGTTCAGTGATAGGGTCACGTTAAAAACCTGATCTTTCTGGGCCCATTTATTCCATCAAAAACAGTACTCTCCTATTCCCCTTCCCCTGCCCATGCCAGGGTCCCCCATTTTAACCACCCCCTATGCCAGGGGCTCTGTGTGTCCCCCATTTCCATCTTCCCGCTCTGCTAGAGTCCCACAATCTCCTCTCATGCCAGGGGCTCTGCGTGTGCCTACATTCCCTCTATAGCCCTATTTCTTCCACCATTCTTACATTTTTTTCTTTGTCCTTTCTTCATTTATTTCTCTTATATGCTGGGGCTATGTGCAGAGCTAAGACTGGAGGAGGGAGGCGGGCACTGCCAACTTATTCTTTGATCTGTAGACAATTACAAAGGTGGTAGAACCTGCTGGCTCGGCTAACCAGGCGCCAGGAGATTCTGTGTGTCCCCCATTGAAGATATTGGCACTCAACAGCTTCATGATAACAGGTGACAATGACTGAAAGCCCTTTACACACAAAACTGTAATGCGGAGACAAAACCCTGGTCTACATTACAAGGAAAGACTCGCGGCTGGTGTGGGTCAGCTGACTCAGGCTCACGGGGCTATAAAATTGTAGGGTAGACGTTCAGGCTCAAGCAGCCTGCACCCAGGTTCAGTTGACCGGGGCCAGTCATGGCTGTGCTGCAGGTTCTTTTATTTCATTGTACGTGTACCATAAGCTCCCTAAACATGGGCCACTGCCACTTCGCTAAGGCAGTTTTCGTTTGGCTCAGAAGTAATAGTAGGCCCATATACTCAACACATACAAAAAGCCAAAACACTACAACACTCCAAGAACTCCACTGGCTTCCAACATGCTTTCAGATGCAGCCAAAGTTTTGGTTCCATTTTATAAAACCCTGCATGGTTTAGGGAATGACTGTTTTAGTGATTTCCCTCTCCTGAATCACCTTCGTTGACAAACTCTGTGTGCGCACTTTTGGAGACTGGAAAGCTGTTCTTAGCAGATTGACAGTTTGTTCTACAGCTGGTGACAATGGGAGACTGTCAGAATTCACAGACAATCAGAATGCAATGCAAATCATGTCTTTTTGGTCAAGCATCTGGATTGTCAATGAGCTAGTAGAGGGCACGGAGCTACTGTGTTGATCAGCGTAGCCAAGAAAACTTATTGTGACACGACATTTCATCTCTATGTATTCAGATATTATGACAATGGGTGCATAAAGTACATATTAAAATGAATAATTAAACACATGCATGGATCCTTCTCTCTCCTCAAACCAAGGACACCAAGATAACTTGTCCAGATCAAAAGATGGCTAACCAGTGTATCCACAAAATATTCCAGACTACCTCGGGGAAATTGTTCTGGTAAGTATAGAAATGAATTCCTATAATAGCGCTCTTTTTTTTCGGCTCCCAAAATGTTTTCAGACCACAATTTTGGCAGGTTAGTACTCTGAATACTTTGATATCAGAATCAACATGCTGAGCATATATCCTAGTCAAACAGACTTAGTGTATCCATATTAGGTATACAAGTAGGTCCTCTACCATGGAGTTTATTCATTACACACAATGTTTAAGGGGGGTTGGTGCCAAGAACTCAGAAGTGAGGTGTTACATATAAATTGTGTGTCTTGCTGCATGATGGTTGCAATGAACGGTCAGACTATGGTTTCTGTTTATGAGACTTCCAATTATAAAAAGGAAAGAGGAAGCAGAAAGCCAAGGGATTTAGGTTATGTCTAGACAGAAAACAGGTGTGGATTGCAGCTCAGGTAGACACATCTGAGCTAGCTTTATTCTGGCTAGCTCAAGTACAAGTAGCAATACATTTTTGTGGCAGCACATGCTTCAACAAATGCTAGCCTGGCGAGTAATTATCCAGGATTTCACGCAGGCTTGTACAACCCATGCTGAAGTGCACATTGCCACAGCATCACTGCTCTAGGACTCAAGCTAGCTAAAGTAAAAAGTCAGCTCAGGTCTGTTTGCTCAAAGAGTAATCACACCCTGTGGCTGCAGGACAGATATACCCTCTGTGATACACATTCGCAAAATAGCCTTAATTTTACATGCGTGGAGTTAGCAGGCCTGTGCTAGAGATCAGTGCCCAATCATGTAGATCACAGGGAATATACAGTATAATACAACTTCAGGTCTACAAAACTAATGCTTTAAAGTGTGCTTGACCTTTTGTGGATAGAAAAAAGAAGTAATGAGTATTATTCCAAAGCATCTTAAATCCCTGGATCTAACCAAATGGTACATCATTACAGATCTAAATTAAAAATGTAGGCACTGATCCAGCAATTTGCATCATGCAAGCAGATCACCGCACCCACATGGAGACCTTAGCAGTTGAGTATTTTGGCAAACAAGCTTCATTACATGAAAACAATTCTACAAAACAAAAACAGGAAAAAATATCAACCTAGCTACCCTGCAATTCTATTAACCGTTGGTAATTTTATTTCCCTTTTTAGCCTTTTGAAGTCCTACGAATGGCACTGTACAAGTAGATCACATTAGAGCAGCATTTCGCAAACATTTGTAAGCTGAGCACCTCCCCTTTCAACATGTTGCACAGTCACCCACTTTAAAACATGGATCATCCACATCTATCCCTCTGCACCCCAACTAATCCTTTGCACAAATCCTCATGGGAGCACGCGCTACACTTTAGGAAATGCTGCAATATATATAGTGGCCTCCACCTATTCTCTTGATAAGTTAGCATGCATCGCAAAGCTTGATGAATTATCTATTTGCATTTCATTTCACCACATCTACACTCTGCAGCATGTTTCTAATGAATGTTTGTTGTCCTTTTGTGGAGTGTTGCAAAAGCCTATTAAAATGGTGTTCGCAGAACGGTAAGGCGTGCGGACTTCCTACAGAAAAATATTCCAGCAAAGCTCAGGAGCACTTTTCCCCCCCACCCAGGCACTGTTTAATTGTGGAGTACCTTAGCTACTTCTGCACTTTCTGCTACCATGTAAGTGAAGCTGATGTTCACCAGATCTGTGCCACTGCAGACACACACTATCCGCCCTTCCAGCTCATTTTCCGCTTTTCCCAGAGTCTCAAGAGCCACTAGTATTTTGGGATCCTGTTAAACAGAACAAACGAGTTGTTAGATTCACAGTACTTAAAGATTAAGATAAAAACAACATCTCAGGTTCACACACATGAAGACTAAATATTTCCCAGTCACCTTAAATAAGATCTTTCATTTAGAACCTATGGGCATGACTGGAAAAAAAATCTAATTTAATAATCACTGAAAGTGGCTGAATCATAAAAATAGAGAGATAATTGCAGTATTTTAAATACAGTTCAGAAAATATACATTACCTTCAGAGAAAAGGGAAATGAAAGATTTAAGCTCTGGCAATAGTTTATGGAAACTCTTAACTTCTTTCTAAATAAATTATTCCAATCCAGCCTAATCAGTAGTGACCAAAAGTTATTATCTGCATGGAATGAGCCGGTGATTTCTATCCATTTCTTAGCAGCACATCTGCTGCTCTTTGATACCTTTTCTGACAGTCAGGAGCCCTAGATTTAATAAGTCCAGAGACTTAACTATCCATAGAAACTGGGTATATGAAGCGGTGAAGTTTGAAGCATATTGATGGGGTATCATGGGGAAGTCTGCACAGCCACTGCCCATGACCTATTTTGTTGGCTGAAGATTTCAGTCTAATCGCCTTGCAAGAAAACTAAACTTCACTAAAAATTAAAAATTATAAAAAAAAACCAAAAAACCCACCTATGGTTAAAGTGAAAAATCTATTATTGGAACCATAGTCTGATTAGAGCTGTTGTATTTGATATCACTAATTACAGATGCAGTTTTTTCTGGACAACTAGATAGCAAAACTCCTAAAAGAAATGCTGTGAAGCAGTTATGCCCAAATTTATTCTCAGAAAGGTGTCTAAATTCCCAATGCATTTTAAAAAGAAATCTATATTAGAAAATATTTTAAAGGCTATGATTTCTGTAGAGTCCTCAGGTGGTCCTTCTGCAACTTGCTTTTGAAACAGCAGTTAATAAACACAAGCCGCGGAGCTGTCCTGACACAACTGATAATCTAAGTGTCTAAAACAAGGAAGCAAACAAAAATTCTAATGTCCATGTCAGTGAATCACAAGGATACATCCTTAATGAACAAGGACAAAAATCAAACCAGAAAATATTTTCAACATCCTAAATGATATAATAGTTAAAAAAAAAAATTTTAAAAGCCTTGACAGGACCCTTTTCATATTTAGTGTCCAGATTTTACAGACTCTTGGAAGGTCAGCACTGACACAACATTACTGGATTACAAAACCTTGACACAAATAAAATCACTTAAGATTAAAGCGAAAAGTTTTAGGCTATGATTTTACAATGGAAATTGTGCTGGCATTATTTAGTAACAAGCTGCTTTGCATTCCCCACTTCACCTTCAGCTTAAACACACTTTGTTTAAAAGAACAGTATAAACTTATTACAGAGTACCTTTGGTACAGATCCAAGACGAATACTGTTGATCAGGGAGCATTCTAATACCTGTCCTTCCTGGAATGGCAAGAGAAAGCCCATGAGCCCAAAGGTCTGGTAAAACACAGTGCAGATCCAAATAGGAAGTGAAGCAAAAACTAAATCACATGCAATCACAATTAAGACAAAACAGCACATTTTCTTTTCATGTCTGTTAGTAACCTTTCAAGAATTTCACTCATGTTAATTCTAAAAAAACAGCAGCCAAGCTATCTTTCTGTAAATAGTTCCAAAGCCACATATAATTTTAGTGATTAAAAATTAGCCAGGAAACAAACCAAGTACAACAACACAGGCAGAGAGTAATGTTCCTGGTATCACTGTACTGTACCTTTCCTTCACTTTTCCACCTCAGGAAAAAACCAAATTCATCCACTTTAAAGAGACAGTTTGGTTCAAAGACAAAGGACTCCTGTTGAAAAGGAAATATAACACAATATTTTGGTGACGTTCACAAATATTGTCAGGCATCCATTTGCTGTTCAAAACTAAAGGTTTTTTTTGTCTTCCCCAACTACCTTCATAGGACATTTGCAGTATTGCCAATCCCAAAAATTCAAAATCATGACAGTCCCCAGAAATCCTGAGATATTAGGACTTTTTTTTTCCTTCTTTTTTTGACACATTACAGTGGACTTAGTCCTCATTTTCAGGCCTTTCTCAGCAGCCATAAGGGCTAGAAACTTTTCTTTTTAAATGAAAGCGGATTCTCCCACCTAAATCAAAGGCTTCCAAAAAGAACCTCACCAAAAATTGCGAGGCTTGCGAGAGTTGGCAACACTGCAATTGGGGACCAAACCAACACATTTTACAATGATATTTGGGATTCAGGGAAAGTGCTTTCACAAAAGTTGGACCCTCACAGAAGCACTTCTAGAAAGTACACCCAAAAATATTTTGCAGAATGTTAGCCTGGCAGGGGAAATCAGTATTTAAAGCAGTTGGAAAGGAGTGGTAAACCACAGCAATTAGACTAGGCAACTAATCAAGTCAGTCTTACTTAAAAAAAAAAGCCAAACAAACAAAAAAAACCCACACTCCCCTCCCAACTATTTTCATGCCAGAGGTGAAACATCACACTGTGCCGAGTCAGTCATTTTTAAGGGTACAAAGTGCCCAGCCCTGGCCAATTTTTTTTTTTAATTAAAAAAATTAACTTGATAACAAACAGCAAGCATGTGTGTAGGGTGCAGTGATGCTGTGAGTGACAGAAGGCAGCACTTTGTAAAGGAAAGGATTGCAGGCAAGAAAATGTCTTCCATTTCTAAAATGCCATGTCCTCTCCAACGCAGGACAGCCAGGGAACCAAGCCCATGTTGACCACACAAGGCCATTTTCAGCACAAAAGGATCATGTGGATAGGAGGATTTGAACTTCTGAACCCTTCCATGCATGAAAACATCCTTTTAAGTTAATAAAAGTTTTGCTGCAGGATCGGCCACAAAGAGGACAGACCTAGCCATACCTGCCTACTTCACTCCCTTGACCCAGAACACATTCAGTATTGAAGAGCATCTGACTCTTAAATAATAGCACTAAGCATTTACATTTGGCACTTTTCATCTTCAAAACACTTCACAAATATTAATTACCGCAGCACCATTGTGAGGTAGGAAACAATTATCTTCATTTTACAGGTAGGGAAACAGAGGAGGAGGATTAGAATTTGCCACAGATTCAGGGACAGAGCCAGGACTGGAAATCAGCTGCTTCCAGTGCCCTTTCCTACATTCAAGACATTAAACCACATCCCACAGCTTACCGCCTTTTCCTTAATTCTTGCTCTTCACAAAATATACTGGATCCAAATTTCCCTAAATCATTAGTTTTACAGCTCATGTGTTTCCCTGTAAAGCTGCATATAAAAACTGCAGCTAGCCACCTGTCAACGTGAGAGCCTTTTAGAGTCTTCATAGACTAGAGTATCTCCTCAATAAGCAAGGTGAATGCAAATAAGATGGGCAACTCTTTTCATTGCTTGTTATATCCCCATGACTAAAAGCTTTCAGTATAAAAATAACTTTTCCTACAAAGAAATCCATATAAACTGCACTCAGTCCACTACTTAGCATTGACTGGTTCCACTAACTAATCATTTCTGTAGTTTTTCTTCTCATAGAGTAAGGGAAACACCAGCTACCACAAATTCCAGACGCTACATAGTCTAATACCACTGCTAACTTTTGGTCATCAACCTTTTCCACTGAAATATTCCCATTCTAAAGAAAAGAGCCTTTCTACATTCAGGTGTGGTACTGCCAGGCCCAAAGATAGAAAAAGCATATTTCAGCGTGGCCTGTAATTCCTCTAGCTCAGAGGTCCCCAAACTGTGGGGCTGGCCCTCCTGGGGGGCACAGAGGAATGTTTGGGGGAGGGCGCACTGGGGCTGGGGCCCAGGCCAGTGCCCACGGGGGCAGGGAGGGAGCGCCACCTAGCCTTGCCCGCAGCCCCTGGCCCTGACTCCACTTCCAGCCTAGCCTGGAGTCCCTGACCCCAGCACCATTTCTGGCCCCGCCGCCAGCTACGGCCCTGGCTTCAGCCCTGGCTCCTGGACCAACCATGGCTGCCAGCCAGGCCACGGCTCAGTTCTCAGCCACACCCCCAGCCCCACTCCGAGTCTCAGGCCCCGACTGCTGCCCAACTGCATCTCCACTCCCGCTCCTGCTCCCGGCCACAGAGCCACCCCCAGCTGCGACCCCGGCCTTGGGCCTTGGCCCCCCAGCCCCAACCACAGCCCCACTCCCAGCCCCGGCTCTAGACTGCAGCTGGAGAGAATGGGGGCGCAGACAGATGGAGGCGCGAGGTAAAAAGTCTGGGGACCACTGCTCTAGCCAATGTATACCTCTAGCAGAGAAAGAGAGACTGTCACAGTGATCTAGGCTTTGTTTCAGACGTGCTAGCCCCTCAGTGAAATTCCATTTTGTGATTTTGCTTCTTTTGGGAGGCAGTGCAGCCTAGTAGTGAGGGCACTTAGGACTCAGGAGCTCTGTGTTCTACTCACAGTTCTGCCACTGACCTGCTCTGTAACCCTGGACCAGTCGCTTCACTGTGTCTCTGCTGCCCCTCTCTGCTTTGCCTAGTTAGGCTGGAAGCTCAATATAGAATTTCAGTGGGAGATGCGTTACTAACCCCCTTCACAGGAGGGATCTTGCTAGGTATACATGCAATGCCTAACACATCGAGTCTCAAACCTAGGTAGGATATCTAGGCACTACTGTAATACTAGTCAATAATAATATCCCAGCAATCACAAACTTGATCTCTTCAAAGAGGCTGGGCTACCAAGCTGATCAGCTTACAAGTGTTTTGTGGCAAAACTGGGGAAATTTACCATACAGCACTTACAGCAAGCAATGAGGATACGGAATACCACACGTTCCATATTAAGGACATTAACACCATGCTTCCAATAAGGCAGGCAAGACCCCTATTGCCAGTCAATGTAAAAAGACATGCACATGATTTAGAAGGCAGTGAATGCAGTGTAGTACTTAATAAGATCTGATTCATACATACAATGGCAAGGCTTCATTCCACCACCAAATTGATTAAGCAGGTGAAACTACTAGCAATTAAAGCCAGGTTCAGTCCTTTTGCCATCTTTAACAGCCCCACCGTATCTGAAGTCTGCTCCAAGGTTACAAGCTGTACCATTCACATGGTTAGTGCTGTAAAAATGCAGCTTTAAGCTGAGCCAAACTAAACTATGTACTCAAATGTGCCACATAAAAGGCACCGCTGCCAGTTATTTCAAGGTTGCTTTTGATTGGTGTCCCCTTCCAAAACTAAACGTTCCTCAGCTACTTCTTAAATCTCAGAATCATCAAAATGTAGGGCTGAAAAGGATAGTGAGAGGTCATCAGGTCCAGCCTCTTCCACTGAGGCAGGAATAAATAAACCTAAATCATGCCTGACAGGTGTTTGTCCAGCCTGTTCTTAAAAACCTCCCATGATGGGGATTCCATAACCTCCCTTGGAAGTTTATTCCAGAGCTTAATTACTCCTATAGCTATTGAATATTGAACCTGACATTCTCTTGCTGCAGATTAAGCCCATTACTTCTTCTCCTACCTTCAGTGGACATGGAGAACAATCGATTACCATCCTCTTTATAATAGCACTTGACATATTTGAAGACTCTTATCTAGTCTCCCCCTCAGTCTTCTTTTCTCACGACTAAACATGACCATTTTTTTTTTAACCCTTCCTCATAAATCAGGTTTTCTAAACCTTTTATCACTTCTGTTGCTATCCTCTGAATTCTCTCCAGTTTGTCCAAGACTTTCGTAAGGTGTGGCACTCAGAATTGGACAGAGTTCTCCAGCTGAGGCCTGACCCATACTGAGTAGAATGGGACAATTACCTTCCGTGTTTTACATATGACACTCCTGTTAATACGTCACAGAATTATTTTAGCCTTTTTCACAACTGCATCACATTGTTGACTCAATTTCATATTTAATTTGTGATCCACTATAATCCTCAGATCCTTTTCAGCAGTACTATCAGTTAGCTAGGTATCCTCCATTTTTCAGTTGTGGATTTGATTTTTCTTGTTTACATGAAGTAGTTTGCACTTGTCTTTACTGAATTTCATCTTATTGAATTCAGACCCATTCTCCAATGTACCAAGGTCATTTTGAATTCTAATCCTGACCTCAAAGTGCTTGCAACCCCTCTCAGTTTGGCATCATCCACATTTTTACAAGCATACTCACCACTTCATTAATCCAGGTCATTAATGAAAATATTAACTAGCACTGGACCCAGGACTGGCCTCTCAGGGACCACACTAGATATGCCAGCCCAGTTTCACAACAAGCCATTGATTACTACTCTTTGATTATGGCCTTTCAACTAGTTGTGCACGCACCTTATAATCATTTAATCTAGACCACATTTCCCAAGTTTGCTTATGAGAATGTCATGTAAGACAGTGTCAAAAGTCTTACTAAAAATCAAGATATATCACATCTACTGTTTCCTCCTTGTCCCCTAGGCCAGAAACGCTGTCAAAGAAGGAAAATAGGTTGGTTTGGCATGATTTGTTCTTGACAAATCCAAGTTGACTATTCTTTATAACACTATTATCCACTCAGTGCTTGCAAACCATTTAATAATTTGTTCCAGTATCTTCCAGGTGTTGAAGTTAGGCTGCCTGGCCTATAATTTCTCATGAGCCACAAGTTGTAACTTGTCCTTAGAAAACGTCTGCCTGCCTTTAGAAGAGACTGAATAACCAATTCAGGGCAGCAAGGAACTTTTTACTTTATCTTGTACTGTGTGAGAGAACAACCATGCTCATAATGGGGTCATCCAGTGATCTTTATTAAACATTCTTGAAGGCAAAACCACACACATTCAGTTGGATCAGCTGAGCCCAATTATTTAGCATGTGCTAAATCACTGAAACGGCATTTGCAGAATGAAAAAATAAAGAATGTAAAATCCTTCTTTCAAAGGACAGCATTTACCAAACATGTTTCCTATTAGTTTACCTATTCCAGCACTGAAAAGTGGGGGATAAGAAAGCTAGGTCTATCTTGGCAGGTGACTATGATAAAAATACTTTTTGTTCATTTCAAGAGATTAAAGAAAAGCATAATATCCCTGAAGGCATTTCTCAAAATACTTTTAGCTTAGAGATTTTCAGGCAAATAAAAAAAGATTAAAAACAAACCCTAGTAAAACTATTTTCATAGGCAAATTGATGATGAATATAAGGCAGAGGTCTCTGCATTTTATTTTGGTAGCTTATATCAAATGTTATGTCCCACTTTACATTGCTTTAATAGACCGAGATTAAAGTGCAGCTGAAAGCAGGATCATATTAATCATATTCTAGATAAAGTATAGGTCGACTGATTAAAGGAGATAAAACCACCTTTGATGTCAAATGAGATCTTTGATTTACAATGTAAATGTTTAGTGATATTTTATTTTTCTGTATAGCATGTAGGTTCTTAGCCTATTTTTACAAGTAGGAACACTCATTCCATATATAGTAAGTTTAATAAAAGGACATGGTGCACTTTTTTTTGGTAATGTACTTTGTGTACTATACTATTATGACTCCCTACATCAGAGAGCTGTATGTATGTTTCAGATAGGATTTAAATGAAAATGTTTCTCTCACTCACTCACTCACTCAGGGATTATTTTCAAAACAAAGAATTAAATCAGACATTACAAAATGTATTTTAAAGGGCTTTTGTAGAAAGAAATTGTATTGTGACAAAGTGTTGACATATTTCTTTTCTGCCTTCATGTAGATTTTCTGTTTGAAATTTGTATTTGTGTAAAATCATAAGAAAAATGAAATATTTTTGTAACATCTAAAGTAAGAGGAACATTGTCCAACTAGCCCCTTACCTCTTCATATCTGTCAAACACAGCTCCATCTTGCATAAAGGAAGGGACAGACTTCTGCCAGTTAAATTCATAAGGTTTTGCCATGATTATGTGAGAAAAACCTGAAATGAAATAGCAAAGTTCAATTGTTGCTTTCTATAAAGAATATTGCCTAGATTGCTGAGGACAAACAGCTGTGTTTGTTTTGCTGCAAGAAAAGCCAAATTTATAAAAACACTACACTGGGTTTGCATATTAAGAATTTTCCTCACAGACATTAGTCTACCTTTGATACAAATATAATTTTAAAAGCAGAATATGACTGAAAATGTTTTAAAGAAAAGTGATTGAACATGACAATTAACTGAAAGACTACTGTAGATTGTATGATTAATTAATTTAAATACTTGGTTAAATCAATGCAAAAGTTTAATTAGGTATAGATTAATGTACACCTAAATAACATTAATTAGCACAGCTGGTAATATATGCAAGCTTTTCACTGAAAGGAAAGTGCTACAACTTAATCACATACTAAAAAGGCAAAATGTTTTTACATTTTTACTCTGGATTTTATATTTCAAAAGCCATTTACTCTACACACAGGACCAGCAATTTTTATACATTACGCATTACATAATGCATTATATTATCTATATCTATATAAAATATGCAGGTATATTATGCAGGTAATGATTCACAGAGGAGAACCTGTAGGGGAGTATAGGATATGGAAAGTGATTTATCTACCACTACCATGGATTTTTGTACAAATTGAGTGACATGTGGACAAACAGTCACTATTAATTCAGGATCCAACTAAAACATCAGTGTGTAAAGTCCACAGCATGGCATGTGCACGATACCATACCCAAACCTGTCTTATTCCTATTGAGTAGTACATCACCGTGCAAATAGTCCCATTGCATACAATTTAGTACTCTGTCAAATACTGACTTTGCATCATCTCATATACAAATTGTTGTGCCCAATTTGGTGGTGACTGGCCTGCTTACAAGTGTGCCTGCTTACAAGATGCACAATATCCTGATTGCTTCAGTAAACTGGTGAGCGGGAAACTCTTGAATTAACAATTATTCATATTGAAGTAGTGTGAGAGAGATTCCAACCTTCAACTCCAGGGAATCAACAATTTAATTTTTTCAAACTATGTATTAGTATGACTGCTTCAGGATTCAGTCATGATATTTTATCGTATAAAAAAACATCACATATCTCACAGGTGAAAACGAGATTTCAATCTGGCATTGTGTCATTTCATTATTTTTAAAGTCAATAAACCTGTGGGCAGGGATGTATTTAAAACCTTAGGGACGGATACGAATACTTATACTCATGCTGCCTAGTATCCTACTCTGTGAGAAGCCCCCGCTGATTTCAGTAGGATCGTTTAAATCGTCAGATACTACTCATTGTGAGGAAAGATGGCAGAATCTGGCTGTTACTCATTATATACGCTCTAACTTAAAATCTTTGGTCGAGACTGAGATTTAGGCACTGGCCTGAGGAAGGAGTGGTGTGTAAGTACCACCATCCCAGGAGTAACTCCAGGAGGCCCTGTGGTCAGACACTGCTGAGTCACCACCCCTCCCATGCTTTCTTCTTGCTCCCAGGTAGTAGTAATATGCTGCTACCCTTAGGTGAGACAACCAGTGAATGCATCGTACAACCAAGTCTCAGCACACTCTGCCCATTCTGCACATACTTGTTCCAGGGAGGAAGTGACCAAGTGGCTTTATCTAGTCCTGCACAACCAGATGCAAGGTCCAGGTAACCCAAACAAGGATTTAAGTGATGGGAGAATATTCCTTGGCTGGGTGTGTAGTCCAAGTCACAATTGAGCCTATATTATACCATGTTAGTCCTGATTCTGCACTCCTTATTCAGATGAAACTGCTACTGAAAGAGCAGGATGAGCCTTTCATGATTAAGGCTAACCCGCAATGGTAAGATTGTGACAAATAAAATCTGCGCTGAGTAAGCAGCAGTGCAAAGCCATGCTACTCCATGAGCAGCTCAGGCTCTGCAAAGCACAACTTACTCTCTGGATTCCCTTTTCTCCAGGGAGATAGTATTTCCTACACCTGTGCTGGCTCAACTACACACTGGCAGTCACAGTGAGGGAAGAGGAATCGAGGCCCATTCCACACACTTGCCTACCTATTCTCCACCCGCTTGCATGGGGGATGGAGTAGTGCCCCATGCAGATTGTCCTTCCATCCACATGATGGGTTAATGAAAGAGTGCCCCTTTTTCCTAATGCAAGCATATTGGGCAAGCACATAGAGAGAAGCCTGCATAAGATTCGGGAGAAGTGTTACTAGAGCCCGTGTAATCAGTGTTCTGGAAAATTCATTTGCAGTGTTTGCATATTACCGAATTCTAAATAGCAGACTAATACATTGTGAACTAGAATTAGAACACGGCTTCAATTAGGCAGAAATAATGCTCTGAATTTCTTATTTGATTGTATCTTTAACTTCAGAACAGACATAAGTATTCCCAAAAAAGGAAGACTGATATTTTCTCGCTCATTCTTATCATAAAATTTCCTAACAAAAGAATAAATGGCCTCAAATGGCACCATTATGAGACTTTGTCCAAGATTATTTTCAAGAACAGATACTTCTAATACATTTTCCACTTAAAAAAAAAAAAAAGAAATAGCCTAATTATAGGGGAGCGGGGGAAAAACAACCCTGCATATTTATGCTATTAGTCTCTTCATCTCCTGCCCTTTGTCAAACAGTCATTGACACATGCGTATCAAAATATATAGATCAAAAGCTACATGAAACCAGCCAGATCTTCTGTATATGTGAGTTCAATTCAGGTACTGTTATTATCAGAAATATAATCGGACAGTGATATATAACAATTAACTTTAATTATCTGCTTCTGCTGAAAATGCTTCCATTTGCACTAATGTGTAAAACAGTGGTCATTATGTTCCCCAATACAAAGAATTAGAGACTATAAATAATATTTAAAGAAATTTCATCTCTATGGTTTCTTCTCAAAAAGAGAAGACAAAGGATGGCCTTGTGAGTAAAGCACAGGCCTGGGTGGGTAGGACACAGGGATTCCTACCTGTGCTCTGCCACAAGCTTCTTGTGTGACCTGGGCAAGTTGTTCAATCTCTCTGTGCATTCAGTATACCCAGGGCCAGATTTAGAGACAGGCAACTCAGTCGACAGCCTGGGGTACTGGAATTGTGGGGCACCTGGCTTGGGGTACTCTTTTTGTTGTCAGTGACAGTTTGGGCAGAGATGAGGTGATAGGAAACTTGGAAGAAAAATTAAAGAGGGGTTTTTTTTGCTTGCGCATTGACACTGCTCAAGTGTCCATTGAAGAAAGGTTCAGAGAAATGAAGCACGACAAGAAGACCTGCAGGTTTTTGTATGAGCTTAGCAAGCTGCCAGCAGACAGGAAAACACTCTTGAACAATTGTAGGGACCTTCACTGGATGCAGACACATAGGGAATGTTCAGAAGTCAATGACAAAGTCCTTGATGTCAAATTGGACAACAGTCAGTCACATTTTGGCACATGGGAAGCACTCTCCACTCCAAGTTCCCCAATTCATTCATGATGAAGAATTGAAGGACATTTTTCCTACTGTGTCAATAGCTTTGGGGATTCTGCTCACGCTGCCGGTCACAGTCGCAAGTGGTGAGCGCAGCTTTTCATTAAAATATATCTTCACTTCACAATGGCCGACAAAAGACTGACATCACTTGCTCTTTTATCGCTTGAAAATGCCATTGGCCAATCTTTGGATCTCTCAGATGCTGTGCTTCAGTTCGTGAGGACAAATTCACGAAAAAGTGACCTTTTGAACTAAAGGACTAGTGTTAACATTCTAAGGCTGTTGCCTACTGTAACACTAATATTGGTCCACCCAATGTTGGTGCACAGTTCAATTTCTTGATGTTAGTACATTTCAGTTATTCTTAAAATTTAAAAGTTTCAATAATTTTAGAAATGAATATTTTTATTTTACTTATAGATAGCAAGAATAAATACTGATTTACAGATCCTAGCGTGCAAATTTGTCATCTTATGACAAGGATAAATTACAAATCCAAACCATGCATCAAAGTTGTGAAATGGGCTAGGAATGCAATAAAAAATAAGGTATTGAAAATTTTAACAAATGGAGGAGGGGGGTGCCAAAGACACTCCTCACTTGAGGTGTCATTTGGTCTAGGGCCGACCCTGAGTATACCATTACAAATTAAGAATGATGTGTACCTTATGAGGCTGTAAAAGATTTTGAGACCATTTCATTAAAGGTGCCATAGTAGTCTATCATTCCCCCCCCTTTAGTCATTTCTTTTCAAAGCTGAATAGTCCCAGTGCTATTAACCTCTCCTCATATGGGAGCTGTTCCATACCCTTCTCTGTACCTTTTTCATTTCTAATATCTCATTTTTGAGATGGTGACCAGCATGGCACACAATATTCAAGGTGTGAGCATACCATAGATTTATATAGTGCATTATGATATTTACTGTCTTAATAGCTATCCCTTTTATAATACTTCCTAAAATTGTTAGCGTTTTTGACTGCCACTGCACATTGAGTGGATGTTTTCAGAGAACCATCCAAAATGACTCCAAGATCTCTTTCTTGAGTAATAACAGCTAATTTAGACCCCATCATTTTGTATGTATAGTTAGAATATTTTCCAATATGCATTACTTTGCATTTATCAACATTGAAATTCATCTCCAATTTTGTTGTAAAGAGACAATGTGAGTGAGGGAATATCTTTTATATATACTCTGTGTATGTGTGTGTGTCTCTCTCTTTGTGTCTGTCGCCCAGTCACCCAGCTTTGTGAAATCCCTTTGTAACTCTTCGCAGTATGCTTTGGACTTAACAATCTTGAGTAATTTTGTGTCATCTGCAAACTCTGCCACCTCACTGCTAACCCCTTTTTCCACATAATTTATTAACATGTTGAATGGCACTGGCCTCGGTACAGATCCCCAGTGGACCCTGCTATTTGCCTCTCTCCATTCTAAAAACTGGCAATTTATTCCTACTCTTTTTTCCCTATCTTTTAATCAAGTAGTGATCCATGAGAGGGCCTTCCCTCTTATCGCATGGCTGCTTACTTTTGCGTAAGAGTCTTTGGTGAGGGAACTTATCAAAGTCTTTCTGAAAGTCCAAGTACACTCTATCAACTGAATCACCCTTGTCCACATGTTTGTTGACCACCTTCAAAAATCATACTAGATTGCTGAGGGAAAATTTCCCTTTACAAAAGTTGTCGAGACTTTTCCCCAATAAATCGTGTTCATCTATGTGTCTGATAATTCTGTTCTTTACTATAGTTTCAACCAATTTGCCTAGTACTAAAGTTGGGCTTACTGGCCTGTAATTGCCAGGATCTCCCCTGCAGCCTTTTAAAAAATTGGCATCACATGGCTATTCTCAGTCATCTGGTATGGAGGCTGATTTAAATGATAGGTTACATACCGCTGTTAGTAGTTCTGCAATTTCATATTTAAACTCCTTCAGAACTTTTGGTTGAATACCATCTGGTCCTGGTGGCGTATTAAGTTTAATTTATCAATTTATTCCAGAACTTCCTCTAAGGACACTTCAATCTGGGACAGTTTCTCAGATTTGTCATTTACAAAGAATGGCTGAGGTGTGGGAATCTCCCTCATCCTCTGCAGGGAAGACCAAAGCAAGGAATTCATTTAGCTTCTCTGCAATAACCTTATCTTCCCTGATTGCTCCTTTAGTACCCTTGATCGTACAGTGGTCCCACTGATTGTTTGGCAGGCTTCCTGCTTCTGACGTACTTAAAAATTATTTGCCATTAGTTTTTGAGTCTTTTGCTATTTGCTCATCAAATTCTTTTTTGGCCTGCCTAATTTTACTTTTACAATTGACTTGCCAAAGTTTATGCTTTTTTTCTATAAACTTAATACAGCAAGATTCCACAAAGATACTGCAGGAAATTGCTATATCTATCACACCTCTTTTATCGGCAATATGAAAATCACATCTAATGTAGCTTACAGACTAAGGAAACTCAGCATTAGCTGTAACTACAAAACTATAAACAATAAGTTTTAGAAAACTATTTTCAAAACAAGTAATGCTTGATTTTGCTAACAGTATAGTATAAAACTACAACCAACTGGAGTCATTTATGTAATCAATGTATGTTACTGATTTGTAGATTGCTGCTCATCGTAACATCTAGGAGCATATTTATAAAAGTTAAAAGAAATAACATATTTAAATCTACCCACAATGTGTATGTAGCATAAGTAACACACCAGCTGCTATCAGCAACCTTATTGTCATTTCATCTGGAATAAAAAAATGAAACAAAATATATAGGAAAATGCAAAGAAAATAAGCAATACTGAATACTGTACATATGTTTTGCATTTTGCTTTGATACCCACTAGATAAGAGCTCTGGCAAACCACAGGCATGGGGAGTCCAGATCTGTCCACCTAGAAATCCTGGCGCTGGTCCTAGAAAGCTAACCCAGGAACCAACAGCAAGAGCTTCCAAATGACTGCAAGCTCCCTGATGGATTATATTCTAGGTTTCATATTAGGTGACCATCTGCATTGCACCAAACAAAAGGGCAACTGTATGAAATGCTTATTTTTAAGGGAATCTCACCCCATTCCCCTCCACTGTTTTATTCATGATACAAGATCTTACAGCTGTATCACACAGTATGATCCTTTGCATGACAACATACTTTTAATCCGAGCAAATGCTTTTTACTAGCAGGGAAGTAGGCCTCAGAGAAAGGCGGTCACTTAAAATATAGGCCAGGTTGTTCACCCCGAGATATATGCTGCCAGTTCAAGTCACTATGGGTGCAGGCAGCTGCGCTGTGTGCTATATATCATGAGACATGAAACACTGAGCTTAGGACTGTGAGGAAGAATACTGTTCCACTATCAGACCATTCGATCAATGGTTTGGGAGGACTGCATTACAATTTCTTATCCTCCACCATTGACGTAGAGACTTTTAAATGCCATCTCCACAGATTCATAGATTTTAAGGCTCACGAAGTCTATTATGATAATTTAGTCTGGCCTCCTGCATAACGCAGACCAGAGAATTTCACCCAGTGATTCTTACAATGAGCCCAATAACTTGTGGTTGAACCTGAGCATGTCTTTTAGAAAGACACTCAGTCTTGATATAAGACTCCCAGTAATGGAGAATTTACCACATCATCAGACAAGCTGTTCCAATGATTAACTACCCTTACTATTAAATACGTGCTTCTTATTTTCATTTGAACTTTGCTGAGTTTAGCTTCCAGCCCTTGAATCATAGCTCTATTAAAGAGCCCTGCAGTGTCTGATATCTTCTCCCCATGTATGTACTTGCACTACATAATCAATTTGTCTCTTAACTTCCTCGTCAATAAACTAAACAGATTGATCTCTTTAGACTCTTGCTGGAAGGCCTCTTTTCCAGACTACATATCATTCTTGTAGAAATTCTCTAACTCCTCTCCAGTTTTTCAACAACCTGTTTAAAGTGAGGACACCAGAATTGGACATGTCATTCCAGTAATGGTCTCCCTATTGCCGTAAACAGAGGTAATATCTCCCTTCTCCTGTTCAATGCACCCTTTTGAATATATCCACGTAACATGTTGGTTATCTATGGCAACATCTATTGTATGTGCTTCCTAGCTCAGGTACACATATCTGCACTGACGTGAGTGCTAGCACCATCGGCGATGCATGGAGGCGGGGGCGTGCAGGGTCAAGTGCCCCCCAGATTTCTGCTCGGCCAGCCCTGGGGGAGGGAGCGGGCTCTGTCCTTCTCCTCTTGTACCTTACTCCCAGCATGTTTGGCCCCTGTCCCCAGCAGTTGGACCCAGGCAGGGAGTTGAAGGGGCATGACCAAGCCGCATCTCCCAGCATCTGAGGGTGGCCACTCCAGGTCACTGGTCTGTGCAGAGCAGCAGCTGCCTGCAAGGACCTAGCTGGTGAGGCAGCCGTGACCCACCCCCTCCGCTCCCCACCCAGGCCCGGCTGCTGGGGACGGGCTCGGTAAGCCAGAATCCTCCTTTCTCTGCCCTTTCCAAAATAGTCTCCTTTCTTCTATGTAGGGGCTATGGTCTTTCTTCCTATTTGTAGGACCTTGCATTTGGTGGTTTTGAAATGTGTTTGATGAATCCCAGCCTACCAAGAGAGCCAGAGCTCTATGTTAATGACTTGTCCTTCTTGTCACTTAACACTACACCCATCTCTCCATCAGCTCCACTCTCTCTCAGGTCAACAAAGTTCACGGATGACCTGTGCTACAGGAAGCGTAAATAGAAGACGGCTGGAATACCAGTAACGGAAGACAGACTACTTACAACAAATATGTTTTTAAGCCATATGCTGTGGCAGCTGCACAGGAGGTGAAGAAATAGTTCTTTGCCACAACAAAAGCTCTACTAGGTTTCCACAAATCTCTGCTCCCATAATTCTCTTCTTCCTCCTAACCTTCACAGCCGTAACATTTACAAAAAAAAAAAAAAAAAAAAAAAAAAAGAAATGCACTGTCTTAGACCTCTTTTTTAATCTCTGATTTCCCCCAATCAGTTCCTGAGTAGTTCAAATTATACAACTTCACCAAGATGTTCCAACACTATTTGATTGCATATATATTCAGCATGATTAGGATTAAGAACTATGCATTTTAAAGACATTTAATAACTATTCAAACTTCTGAAGACTTGATTGAGGGAGTTAGGGAATTTAGGAACTAGAGTTACAGGCAGCCAAAGGGTAATTTCAAGGACTTCAAACACCCATCCTGAAACAAAATACCAATTTTTAAAAAGAATTAATACACAAATCCTTTAAAAAAATTTTTTTAATACAAATGTCTTCTGAATAAATGAGTACAGTACCAGTGCATATGTTTCCCATCTGCAGAGAAAATATTCAAATAAAACACACACTGGGATTTGATCAGTGCCTATAAGGACAAAACTAGATTCTGCCCCATAAACTCTGCAGTCAAATGCCTCCTGAGCTATCTTCCAGGGCCATAACAGGGGCAAGCGGGGCGGCTGCCCAGGGCTCAAAGCCACAGGGGCGGAAAAACGAGGTAGCCCGTGTGGGGGCACGTAGCCCACCCCAGATTTCTGCCTTCCATTTAGCACAGAGATTTTCAAACTGTGGAGCTTGCCCCCCCGACGACAGATCAGAAGCTGGTTGGAGCCACCCAGTCCATTTGGGTCCCCGTCTCTCTGCGCTGTGGGAGCTGGGTGCTGGCTGGCTGCCCGGCAGTCCTCCCTGGTCTTTGCACAGCCAGGCACTCCCTAGGCAGGGTGAGTGACACAGCTTTGAGCTGCTCCCCTCACATGCTCCTGCCTCTCCCCTAAAGGAGCCTGGCACTGGCTGGCACTGCCCTCTGGAGCCAGCCCCTGCCTGCAGAGCCCAGCTGCCATGAGATCCTCGCTGAGGCAGTTGCCCAGGAGAAGCAGCAGAGCCAGGAGTGCCAGGGCAGCGGCCATGCATCACCTATAGGGGGCACAAATATGCTTGTTGCCCCCAAGTGCTAAAATGGCTATTTATGGCTCTGCTATCTCTCTCCCTTTGATTTATCCCTGAGGCCATCAATTTGGGCCATAGGAAATAAAGCATCTCTTGATTTACCTGAGGAGCACTTACAAGCTTTGGTAAAAAACAAAACAAAGAAACAAATCTCGAAACAACAGTATTTAGCTTAAATGTTTTCCTCTATAATAAACTTCATTGCAATAATCATGAAATCATTTCTTAAAATCAAAATAATTTCCCAAGGTGAAACTGCACCTGAGGAGGAAAGGTTTCAGTTAATATAAAACACACTTACACTGCTCACGTGTTCAGGAAGAGAGGCAATATTTTACATTAATTCCTTATTATACATTAATATAATGTATACATAATACATACATAATACATTATACATTAATTAATATTTTACATTAAGTGCTGGATGGGACTCCTTAGGCCTCATATGATACCCCTGTCAATACTGTGCCACCAATTTGAAAGGATGGCTGGGAGGATCCTAATGGAGCTCACCCCATCTCTTGCTGCAGTTAAACCACCTTGTCTAGATGTGGCTTATCCCTGAACATCCTAAGAATAATTCTTCAGAAGTATTGCTATTTCGCTTTGGGATAAGCCAGCTTTTACAAAGGAAAAGAAATTTGTCCTGGAAGGAGGCTCATTCGCATAAGGTTGTCAGCCCATACCTGCTTCTTCAAATCACATGAGCTACACCACTGTACTATACCTTCAATATATTCAGTTAAGGGTGTATCTACAGTATAATGTAAGCCCAGGGTATGAACTCAAGCTCAAGCCTAACCCCCCCTTTCTTCTTCACACAAATTGTGATAACCCAGGGCTTGGACCCAGGGTCCCAGGAGTCCCCAGATGTGGAGGCTCCAAGCATGAGTCAAGTCAGGACCCAGGGTTCAAGCCCTAGTGATTTGCACTGTAGATGCAGCCCCACTGGACTCATGCTCTGGGAGACGGCCAAAAGTATCCCTCAATCTCACAGGTCAACTTTTTATGTCCTCATGACAAAGTTTGGCAGACAGTCGATTTTTCCCACTCTGCACCACAAATCAAGGGCTAGAGCAGCCACATTGTGGGAGGGCGCTAGGAAGTCTGGGATATGGATAGCTGGACTCGGGCCCACATCTTCTTGCAGGGCAGAAGCTGAAGCCTCAAAATGGGATGTAGGGTTCAATAATTCCTATCCCGGGGTTACAAAGGAGTGTAGGCACTCAAGCCTTAGGACAACAAACACAGGATCTGTTAACTCCAGTTCTCCTACACCTGGGCTTACAATGCTGTGTAGACATACCCATAGTTTTCAGGAACAAATTATAACTTAATTCAATCTTGTTTGCCCGGTGGCATTTCTTTATTCCTTTGTTAAGCATTTTTCATTTATTTTGGAAAACAAATGAACATATTCCTCACATCTGCACCTCTCTCCAAGCACTCATAGCTTTTCCCTCCCTACTCCTTGGGTGAAAAAGTTTTATCACAGACAATATCCCCAATCCTGCCGTCGGATCTATGCAGGAAGATCCTTACTTTACATCAAGTCCCACTGAAGTCAATGGGGCTCTGTGCACGTGCTGCAGTCTGCCTGAATAAATCCAACTGCAGGATCGTGGCCTAAAAGGGAGAAAATATTTGTTCAAGCTTCTCACTAAAATGGCAGCACATCAATGCACCTCTTGTAAACATTTCTCACTCCTTTCTTACTGAGTCCCATTATTTAATCAGGCTGTAAATGCATCTTGCAATGCAAATACTGCAATCATTGCTAGATCTTTCTATAAAGAAAGCTCGTGTATTTTTGTATATTTAAAGCCAAGTTTATTTGGGTCTTAACTATACCAGTATGACAAAACGAAAAAAAAAATAAGAGTACAGAGTGGATTTATTTTTAAATGTAAAGATTCGTTTCTAGATTGGAACTTAGTACTCTGAATATCCATGAGCTGCTATTGTTTGAGCTCTGTGTTGTAAGTGATGGTAAGAATTACATGGCTGAACTTTTTGAGAGCCCATTCAGAACCATAATACATTTTCAAGATTCCAAAGCTCTATCCAGGCTCTCAAATAACTGCCTTTCATAAAATGTGCCTTTTCATCAGGCTATTTTAAAATTTGTTTGCTCCCATAGCTAACATAAGAGATGGAAAACATTCCTCCCAGGAACAAGGTCCAGAGCAGCAGATGAATACTGGAGCATGTATTGCTCCCCAGTGGTCATTTTATTTTCCATTTTTTGGTAATGGCTGCCCATCAACACACAGAGGTAAGTCACAGACAGAGAGACAGCCACCCTAAATTAAGCTTTTTGTTTGTATTCTGTACAAGTTCAGCGAGACTATACCCAGTAGAGCTTATCTACAGTTGGAAATGTATCTGTAGTCGACAATAGGAATCGCCAACCAACAGACTGACATGGTACTAAACATGGATTGATGCCGTCTAAGTTTGTGGTTTGACTTATGTTTCAATTGTCCCGGTTTCCGACAGCTGTTCGCAGCAACAAGTACATTTCATATTGTAAACAGCGGTCAAGTTTTCTATCAATCCACCCTTCCTTGAATCATTTTCTGTCCACAGGCCCAGACTGGTTTGTCAGCTCTGTCACCATCAATCAATTTCCGCTGTTTGGCCAGCCACCTTATCCATCCTAAGTGTCTCACTGCCTGATATAGGAGAAGCCAACCCATTGGCACACACATCTCAGACCCTGACTGGGACATACCACCTGTGAACAGATTTGTATGCAAAGAAACAGGTAATCTTCAAGTGGTTAAAAGGAATTTATAACAATATAATAATGGAATGTTTTGAGAATTAAAAAGAATATTTGAAACCCACATTATATGAAAAAATTTAAACACTCATTACCTGGGGCCAAATCCTGACAACCTTCCATCATTTTTACCAAGTTCACTGACTTCTGTGGGAGTTGCCTGAATAAAGACTAAGGGGAAAAACTGAAGGACCACCAAGGAGTTGGCCCTTGAATGTGAAGGGTTAAAAACTTCAAAACATAGCTCATGTGAATACTCCTACTGAAGTGTCTGTAGGATCACTGTACAAATTGGAACTGTTCTAAATTTGTACCTCAGACATGAAGGCTATGTCTACACTACTGTAGTGCTTCACTGTAGACACTCAGAGCAACGGGAGGGGTCCTCCCATTACTGTATTTAATCCACGTCCCCAAGAGGCAGTAGCTGGGTCGACAGAAGAATTCTTCCATCAACCTAGCGCTGTCTATACAGAGGGCTTAACTATGTCGCTCATAGGTGTGGATTTTAAACACCCCAAGCGACATAACTGGGTTGACCTAACTTTTTAGCGCAGACCTGACCTAAGGTGGTGAATTCCACAGAAGCATTAGTGAACACAAAGTAAATACATTATGAACAATAATTAAACCAGTTTGCAACTTTGTGCTGGGGCAGGCATTGTAAATGGGATTTGCTCAATAACCTTTTTTATTTCTTAGAAATTATGCCCTTTTCTACAGTATGTATATAAAATGAATGATCAGCACTGATTATTAGCAATGATTTTGAGACAGTTTAATCGTACTAATATCGCCTCTGCATCAATAAAAGAATGGAAAATCTCAATATGTTTATGTTAAATGCCCACTATTTGGAGATGTATTTGACTACATGACTTTTTTTTAAATTCAATACAGTGAAAATGTGTCTCAGCAGCGCTAAAGCCTGATCATTTAGATCTTCCTCTTTCATCACAGTGATGTATACTAAATGTTGGATTGATAACTAGGTCATTTAAGACTTGGAGAAAATGATTTCTAATTAGCCCTAAAATGATCAACTCTACTTTTACCTAAAGTCAGTCACTTTAATAAATGAAACACTTAATTAGTGCTGCTTTCACAGCCTCAATTATACTTTTTCCAAAAAGGACCTATAAAAACAACACAAATACACTCAATGTATGCCTACACTGAATACACAGAACTTAAAATCACTGGGCCATATTCTGCTCTAATGGCTTGATCCAAAGTGCCCTCAAGTCAACTGGAATCTTTCCATTGTCATCTGTGGGTTTTGGATCAGACCCTACATTACACTATTGTATATCTACAGTAAATCCATTCGCTTCAATTAGTGATTGGAATCAGAATTTAGGTCAGCGCAATTTGAAATTTTGGGAAAAAACTAAAAGAATGATGTTCAGGGAATTTTAATAGAATGTTTCCAGAAACACACATCTACAAAAAATAAATAGTTTGTCACAGGAAAAAAAAGACAGCAGAAAAAGTTATGTTTACAATACATTTGATAATTCCCATTTCTTGTAACTTCTACTATAGTAAAGGATAATTTACATAAGGAACCATAATCCCAGAACTGTACTCATGCAACTGCAGTATATTACAAATGCTAAGCATTCAAAAATCATCAGTCAGACTCCAAAAAATCATGAGCTTTAAAATATAAACTTTAGGTTCTGTTAATTTGCTTCTGGTGATTGAGCATTCAGCGTTCACATTTTCAAGTTTTTCTCTGCAGCCATGAGGTCTAAAAACTTAATTAAAAAAAAAAAAAAAGATGACATTTTCACATAACTCCAGGAGCTGGGATTTTAAGAAAAACACTAAATATCACAAGACTCATGATAAATTGCAAGAGTTGGCAATGCTGCAACTGATTATGTCAATGACCAAATAAAAAAGTAATGAAAGCAAAAAGAGCCACATTAATCTCAATTCTGTTGAAAACAAGAAGAATTTGATGTTTGCTACATGAGTAAGAATCCTGACATCCTTCCTCGGACAAGACTTCCACCATCATCTGAGATCAGTTAAAGTCGTATTTGAGAAAACACTTCAGGACTTGACACACAAGATGTATATGGAGCTTAATATTCTAACTCATCAAAAAAGTATAATTAACACATCAGAGTTAGTTTTTGTTTATTTAAAAAAAAATTCTTCAGTGTCCCTCTAATTCTAACTTTCTCTTTTAGTTATGAAAGCGCAAAGGAACTTTATTTTATATAGTACTAAAAGAAGAAGACTGCACCTTTTCCTATGCTTTCTCATGCTTAATTTAACTCTCCCAGTTAACGGCATGTAGAATTAGACTGTCTAAGAATGTGGAGGATGCTGTAGTTCATCTCCAGCTAGGCTGGGAGTAATGTTAGAAGACATTTAGTATTTATTTTTTATTATGATAGTGTCAAGCATGGCATTTCCTGGAAGCCAACTCCCCAGGTAGTAATAAGAATGAGTTGGACTTTGATGAAGGCAATGGTTTGTATAATGGTTGCCTGGGATCTTTTTGTAATTACTATAGCATGTGATATACGTACTTCATTTATCTTCATCTAAAAAGCAGTGGCTTCTATTAAATTTAATTACTTCACCCTGTGGCTGTCAGTTGAGGGCAGCTTCAAAACAAGGGCTTCTTCTATTAAAGAAAATACTTAGCACTTCTAAAGCACATAAACCATTTTCAAAAGGATATAACATTGACCTTCTGATGAGCCAGGCAACTCGTGACACCTTGTCAAGAGCATGATGAACTTTACAGGAAAGAGAACAGACTTTATGGGGAGATGGGCTCTTTTCAAGGTATAACAGGATCGTTAGTATTTTATTTCCATTGTTATGAATGTATAATTGGGATAGATTTTAACTGTAAATACTTAACCGTAAATATTGTTGATCCATCTTGGAGATACTTTTTTAACTGTAAATATTGTTGATCCATCTTGGAGATACCAATCTGAAACACTTATATTAATTGCTTGCATCATCTTACAGAAGCATGAATCAAATCCTGTCAAAGATTTTGGTACTTAGGACTTAAGATTTTGTCTTATTTCTCCTCTAACACAGGCAGATCTTCCACAGCAAACACATACAAAGTAATGTTATAGAGTGGACATATACCAAATGTATAAAATACTTATCTCACCTACTCCTAAGAAAAATATGTAAATAACTACTAATTATAAACAATGGGGGATCTGATGACAAGTTGTTCCAGATTGCTGTATATGAGATGCAGATACCATACATCATTTACAAAAAAAAAAAAAAAAAAGAATTATTTCTGCAGAATCAGAATTTTTTCCAAAGGTGGTATGTGTCAATTAACCAGGCACATTCCCTATACCCGAAATGCTTTGTTTCTTAAATGCCAAGCCATTAGCTCTAGTGTCTTCAGCTCGGGATGAAAGACCATCACACTCCCCATATAGTGGGCAATGTCAGTGTTCACCTATGAGTAACAGTACCAGATCTGGATTAGGTCCACTCAAGGATGATGATAACTGTACTGGTACAGTCTGTTCTAATTTCACAGAAGGACTAGGGTAAGATAAAATACTTAGAGAAAAGCACAGCTCCACAGAGTCTTATAGATCACACTTCATTCCACATGACTTACTTACAGATAGTGGTATTAGCTAAAAAAGAAATCAGGAGTTTTTCATAGACAAACAGATGATGTAGGGATGAAATTTGTCTAAAATTTCAATTAGTTGGTCTAGGGAAGATTACAGAAATCAAAATATCTCTGTACACTTACTACCCCATTACTGTGGCCACGGGTAAGGTAATTCTTGGATGATTTAGGTGGGTAGATTGCTGGATTTTGCAGACTTTATAGTAACTCTGCTATCTTGACGGGTCTTCCATGATCTGCTTCCACACTTTTAGAGCTGGGAGTTTTGATTCTAAATTAAGATAAGTTATTACTGGCCAAACATCTCCTAGTAATGTCAGTGAAGAGATTCCTGGTGCCTATAACATGAGCTGTGTCAGGCCCTTAGGGCTCCAAGTCCAAAAGATTTCCACAGAGAGTTAGACAGCTATTCTTGTGGTTTAATCTGTTAGGGAGACACGAATTAATACTTGAAATGAGGATTTTAACAAGGATTCATCTGGGAATGAATACATGGAGACACCGCGTAGCTGCTGTGCTGCATCACATGACCTTGAGGATTTGTCTACACTACAATTAAACACATGCAGTTAGCCCGTATCAGCTAACTGGGGCTTATGGAGCTCTAAGACTGCAGTGTAGCTGTCCAGGCTAAGGCAGTGTAGGCATTTGGGACAACCAGCCTGAGCCCAAACATCTATGCTGCAGTTTTATAGCCCAGCAGCCCAAGCCCCACGAGCTTGAGTCAGCTCACACAGGCCAGCCACAGGTGTTTTACAGCAGTATAGTCAGACCCATAGAGAGCTGCCTTTTAGTCACTAGTAAAAGAGCTTTGGGATCTTTGGGAAAGTGTGGGTCCCTTACAGAATGGGGGAGGCAACCTAGTGACAGAGGATGTGGAGAAAGCTGAGGTACTCAATGTGTGGAAAGCTTTTGATACAGTCTCCCACAGTATTCTTATCAGCGAGTTAAAGAAGTATGGGTTGAATTAATGGACTATAAAATGGAGAGAGAGCTGGCTAGATCATCGGGCTCACTGGGTAGTGATCAATGGCTCGATGTCTAGCTGGCAGTCAGTAACAAGCGGAGTGCCCTAGGGGTCGGTCTTGCTCAACATCTTCATTAATGATCTGGAGGATGGGGTAGATTGCACTCTCAGCAAGTTTGCAGATGACACTAAGCTAAGGGGAGTGGTAGATACCCTGGAAGGTAGGGATAGGATACAGAGTGACCTAGACAAATTGGAGGATTGGGCCAAAAGAAATCTGATGAAGTTCAACAAGGCCAAGTGCTGAGTCCTGCACTTAGGATGGAAGAGTCCCATGCACAGCTACAGACTGGGGACCAACGGGCTAGGCAGCAGTTCAGCAGAAAAGGACCTGGGGGTAACAGTGGATAAGAAGCTGGATATGATTCAGCAGTGTGTGCCCTGGTTGCCAAGAAGGCTAATAGCATATTGGGCTGCATTAGTAGGAGCATTGCCAGCAGATCAAGTGACTTGATTATTCCCCTCTGTTCAGCACTGGTGAGGCCGCATTTGGAGTATTATGTCCAGTTTTGGGACCCCCACTACAGAAAGGATGTGGACAAGTTGGAGAGAGTCCAGCGGAGAGCAACAAAAATTATTAGGGGGCTGGAGCACAAGACTTATGAGGAGAGGCTGAGGGAACTAGGCTTGTTTACTCTGCAAAAGAGAAGGATGAGGGGGGACTTGATAGCAGCCTTTAACTACCTGAAAGGGGGTTTGAGGGAGGATGGAGCTGGGCTATTCTCAATGGTAGTAGATGACAGAACAAGGAGCAATGGTCTCAAGTTGCAGTGGGGGCGGTCTAGGTTGGATATTAGGAAAAAGTTTTTCACTAGGAGGGTGGTGAAGCACTGGAACGGGTTACCTAGGGAGGTGGTGGAATCTCCATCTTTAGAAGTTTTTAAGCTGCGGCTTGACAAAGCCCTGACTGGGATGATTTAGCTGAGGTTAGTCCTGCTTTGAGCAGGGGGTTGGACTAGATGACTTCCTGAGGTTCCTTCCAACTCCAATCTTCTAAGAAGATCATAGAATCAAAGACGAAAGGGGCTATAGAAATGTAAGAGATAAATTATTAAATTACAAATAATGTGACTTTTAAAGGAAGGCAATGAAAACTTCCAAAAGGACTGATTTGAGGGTTATTTTACTTTATTTATTTTAAATGCCAGTAAATTACTTTTCAAAATAGCGATGACCAATAAACATGTAAATTTAAATTAAAATAAAATGCAAAACTAAGCCACTCCATACACAAATGTTTTGGGAACATTTTCTCCCCTTTCCAAACTACTATTTAAACTCAGATCTAACATTATTAAAATTTAAGGAAAGGTCAAGATCACATCTCTTTAATATCTTTTTAAATCTGCTTGTTTGTAGTAATCCCTTGTACGGTTAGATGTATTAGTTCAAGCCAAACTTTATTAAATTTTATCATGACTTTATATTAGTTCAAAATATACAGGCATTTTAATAAACTAATAAGCTGTGGAGAAGAGGGATACAATTCGTAAAACTACAACCAGGAAAAGGACATTATAATATATGGGCTCAATTCTGACTTCAGTTTTGCCACTGACTTCTACGAGAGCAGAATAGGGGGCAATTAAACATGGTTAATGCTTAAAATTCAGATATATTATCACAACAACGTTCTATAGAGATCATCTCATTGAAATTCTTTGTCTTTCAAAGATTCAAGGCCAATGGTCCAGTATCTATTAATATCAATGAACTAACTTAGTGCCTTGACTGTTCTTTTTCTCTGAAATATGTACATTTTCCTTGGTTGCAGTCTATAAAGATTATAAACTGCATATGTATAGTGACAATTTTTTTTAAACTGATTGAGAGCTAGAGTTATTGTTCGGCCTAGCCCATAGTAAGGGGCAGCGCATTGCTGCACTGCACCAGGAGCAGCACAAGAGGAAGACCGACTTGGAGAGTTATAAACTCCCTCATCTCTCACCTCAACACCTGCCTGCCCTACAACACTTCAAACAACAGTCCTTGAACACCCTTCCAAAGAACAGAAAATTAAAAAGGAATTACACAACTAAGGAATTAACACCCTATTCGGAGTATTCTTCCTTCCTTCCTCCTATCAATTTTCCTGGTTTTCTCTCTCTTATGTTCCCTTTTTATCATGCACCATTTAGACTGAAAGGACTTTGGGTTAGTGACAGCAGGCTCAACTGTCAGCTACATCAAACTTATGCCTAGCACAGCTGTGACAGAGAAAGGTAAAAGTGTCTGGAAAATCCATCTGTACACTACGGGTGCTACAACACTGTAGCTATGCCTGTGTAGCACTATAGTGTAGACTATCTACAGCAGCAGAAGGGGCTTTTCCATCCACCAAGGTCCACTTATACTGGGAGTTAGGTTGGCATAGCTGTGGCACTCAGGGGGTGGCTTTCCTACACCCTGAGCAACGTAGCTATGTTGACCTAACTTAAGTGTAGACCAGGCCTAAACCACATTTTGCTTCCCCCAATCCCAGGACTGGTCCTTAGATTAAGCTAGAGCAGCCTAAGGAGTTCTCTAATCTGGCCTGTCTTCTAATGGCTTCCTGGGTGGATGGTGGTTAGGCAAAGGAAACTTAACAGGCTCAGTGTCTTTATTTCCTGTGTGATGCACCATTACAACCCCATGGCAATGTATATACAAGGGTTTAAATGCAACAAAAATGAGAAATAGGTAGAAAACATTACTTATTTCCAATGAAGGCTCCTGGCACTGTAACTTGATTAATGGCAGAAACATAATAATATCTAGCGCTCGTGTAGTATTTTACAGTACATCTTCAAAGCACTGTCCAAACAACGCCTCTGTGAGCTCAGTAAGTGTTCTCTCCATTTTATATATATAGAGAAACTGAGGTAGAGGAGCAAATGCAGCCCTGCTGTTAGGGGGCACTGCTCCACTGGCTTCAGAACCATTGTACCTACGTACCTCAGAGTTGGATTTACCTTTGGCTCTACAGAGTGCAAATGGCAACATTGCTCATGAATAACGTGGTCATTAATCACTATGTTACTGACTAGTTTTAAGCCCTCAGATGCTACGCTGATGAGCATGGAATAAATACCCAGGAAGATAATTATCCCAAATTCATGCCAAAATAACTTCTGCACCGCCACACACCATCATGTGTTTTGTGTACATGTTGTTTTACAGATAGTAATTTTTTAAAAGTGTTTATACAGTTTTAAACTTTTATCTTGGCACAGTATTTTTTTAACCTTTCCACCTGTAAAGCTAGTTTTCATTTAGCAGTCAGGAGTGGAAATCAGGATGTCTGGATAACAGCCTCTGTTCTGGAAGTCTTCCAGTGTGACCTTGGGCAAGTCACTTCATCTCTATGTGACTAAGGTTTCCTATCTATGAAATTAAGAGAATACTTGTCCTAATCATGGATATTGTGATGCTTAATTCATTAACTTTTAAGTTCCTTGGATGGAAGTTGCTGTGGAACTGGAAACTATTATGATGATAGATCTCTAAGCACCAGAAACTCTAGTGCTAACATGTTTATTTAACTAAGTAGTTTTTCCTAAAGAAGAAGGCACCACGATTTTGAAGTTCACTATGTCACGAGCAGTCAAAGCTAAAACTGAATGCTGTACTATATAACATTAAGGAATCCTGGAATCCCAGCTTTCTAGTAGGATACAGAAACTGTTTCTAGATGTATCTGGTCATGAGTATTGGACTTCAAAACTGTTATAGGTTCAGGAGGTGCTGAACTTCAGGCCAATGTTAATGGTTTTGCATGACCCAGATTTGGAGGTGTGAGAACAAACATTTTTGGATTGTTGGATTTTTTTTTTTTTTTTTTTGGGGGGGGGGGGGGGGGGCGATAAGGAACAGGGGGAAGGGCCCTCTTTTTTCATGACTGTTGTAAAGTTGACCATAGGTTTCTGAATTCATGAAGCAATATCAGTGAAGACAGAATGACAGGCACAGTACAGGTGAAGAAAACAAAGATTTAAAGTACATGCTGTTTATTCCATGGTTCCACAGTTTATTTTACAGTTACAACCAACCCTGTATGAGAAAAGCATATGTGTAAATTTCTGAGTTGCTATCTATTTAGTTAATCTCTGCTGCTGAAATGCATGACAGCATAGCCAGTGTGCTTTCTGTACATATTTATGCTGAGTGACTATTAAAGTGATTCTTCAGGTGGTGTGTTATGTTGCCTACCATATCAGTTATTGTTAAATTGACATAAATTGTCTTTTCAGGGTAAAATTAAACTACATGAGACATTTGATTTATGCTTTTCCAGTAAAATAATTCAGTAGTTTTAATAAATTAATGAGTGCTATTTTAAACTCTGTGCCTGCATTCTCTTAGAACAATGACCCTGCTTGTCCTTCATAACTATTAGTGTTCCTCTGCTCTGAAAATTGATGCAAAGGGTCAAAAAGTATGACATCTATTATTAAAGGGAGGGTGTGAATAAAATGTCCTAAGTTAGAACGCTCCTCTGGGTTTCCCAGTGTGTTTTGGGTTGTCTGTCTATTTATATTGTACTGTAACCTCTGTGAGGAGAGGGCTTCATCACTGTTGTCTTCCTCCACATTGTTGGTTTAACATACCATAAATATGAGGCTTTGCAGAGTACCAAGAAGTCCAGCTATTTCAGAATTTGTCAGACCAAATGAAGAAGTATGTTCCAGAGCCGAGGGACCTCCCCAGAAAGCTTCCTGCATGCAGTCTACTAATGTCCAAATCAAATTTAAAAAGTGGTTTTGGGTGGGATTGAGTTCCCTCGGGGGGCTGCTATCAAGGGCCAGATTGTAGCCCATCCTGCACACTGGCACAAGAGACTGGAGGGAGCACAATACATCCCCTTTCCATACTATAATGTTGCTTCCTACATGAAGGATGGAGGAGACTCCACAGAGCTGCTATGTCCCCATCTTCAAATAATAGGAAAGATGGGGTGTGGAGTGGGTCGAGCCTTGACACCATAACGCTGTCCCCTATGCACCAGGCAGTGTAGTTACGCTCACGCATTGAGTGGTGCATGCCCCAGCAGGTGTACACAGCAGTTTACTCTCTCCCCGGAGCAGAGAGGAGGCCGAGTGTCATACCAGTTTAGACATAGCATTCCCCTCCCAAAATCACCTCCGAGAATGAAAGAAACGAAAAGGGATGTGAGGGAGGAGCACAAGGTCAGAACAGAAGAGTGGTGGGAGACCAGTGATGGGCTGAAGACGAGGACACAGCTGTGCAGAGTCTTGAAAGCAAGGATTAGAAGTGGATGATGATGTAGAGCCTCTGATGGATTGGATAAGGGGCAGGGTGATGTGAGGGAGAGGAGTCTGGCAGCAATACTTTGGGAAGACTAGAGAAGAACAAAGTGCATTTTGGGAAGGCCAAAGCAAAGAAGATTATGGTAACTGGCAACACAGGTAGGAGACTTTCAAAACACGGGGAAGGGTTTTGTCCGTAGGTCTAGGAAGGAAGGGGCGGACTGGGAATACGTTACCAAGGCTGCGTCTACATTACGAAGACTATGCCAGCATAGCTATGCCGGCACAACTCCATAGTGCAGATGCAGCTTACGCCACTGAAAAGGGTTTTCCCACCTACCCACACAAAGTTAGCTACATGGACAGAAGCACTCTGACAGATGTGAGACTTGGGAAGAGGAAGGAGTTCAAATGACTATATTTAAATGTGCCAGACAGGCACAGACTTAATAAGTGTTATGCAGATTTCCTCTGAAATCCATGGGTAATGGTTAATGTAAATTCCACAATGCCAATTATGCAAACAACCAGTAAATGAAGGGAGGGCCATTGACTGATGACTGCAGGCTATTCCTGGAGAACAAAGGCCCAAGCTGTATCAAGAAACAGCTGAACTGTCCCATAGGGTTCTGGTTCCTGATCTAAAAACTGTCATAAACTTGTAACCAAGGGGGCAAACCCAGTTGTGGAGTTTGACAGATTGAGAACCTAACAGAGCACTACATTGGCGTTGGGAGTGACCTCTGATAAGCTTTTAGCATGCCTTTAGGTTATTTTATTTTATTTTAATATGTTTTTTCTGTAATGCTTTTACCTTCAGAATAAATCTGAAGGAAGAGCTGTGTGGTAATTTTTAACAGCTGGCAATACGCTGTTCCTCGCCCTCAGAGAGAAAGCAAAACACAAGCTGTGAAGCCTTCAAATGCCCCCATTCAGAAGGGAGAGGGACAAGGATTGCTGCACAGCGACTGGTGATGATGGGAGACCTAAGGCCTGACAGGGAACTCCTGGAATGGCCCATGGAGAGGGGATACAGATACAATGATCCTGAAATGGGGACCCTCTTCCATCAACACAGCTATGTCTATCCCGGGGGTTAGGTTGATGTACCTATGTCCATCAGAGGGGTGTTTTTTAAAACACCACTGACTGACAGAGCTATGCTGACCTAACTTAAGAACAGCAGCAGAATGCATAAGCTTGCAAGTGACGGGGTCAAGAGAAAAGAGCCAAGAATGCCACCAAGATTCCAGGTATAAGGAAGAAAAGGAGAGCGGAGTGATCTACTGTGGTAGGGAAGGAGTGGGAAGGGGAGGGCTTAAGGTGGGAGTAACAAGGGGTTTTGCATTTACTGTACTGAATGCAAACTGAGAGTGGGATATTCAGGATGAGATGCCGCAGAGACAGTAACAGAACTGATTCTGTATGAAGGCCAGAGAAAAAGAAAGAGCAGGAACAAACCCCCCCTCCCCACCGATCTAAACCAATGATGCCATGAGAGTTCTTAAGACATCCCAGCAGCAAGGGAAAGAAAATATTTTGCCATTTGTAGCAGCACAATTTCCCAGAGTGTTCTGTGGTGCCCAGTTAGTGATTCTTTTGCACACCCTTCCCCACACAGCCTCCCACCAAGGGCAGTTCAGGACTGGAGAGACACTCCACAAAACACAGTCCCCATTAAAATCAAGGAGTGTCTCATGCAGAGTGCTCTCAAGTCCTGAAATTAAAATGAAAAGGGCAAGATAACATATTCCTCCAACACCAGCTTTGTTCCAGATGTCACCAAACCTTTCAGGCATAGTTATTAGCATTACATTTCACAAAAGTCCCAGCTCAGTCAGATTCTCCCTTTAAAAAATTGCAGCTGATCCGTTAGTCCAGATCCTACGCCATAATGTGACAGGAAGAAAATAGTTTGACGGTATAATCCATACTAGTGAGTAGTTGTATTACCCCTGCCCTGTAACCCGAGGTGCCCTTTACAATGCCTTGCTGTTCACAAACAGTCTCCAGGCCAGCATGTAAACCACTCCCAGCTATGCCTGTGCTTGCTGCAGCCAGCCACATCTTGGCTCTTAGCAGCCTTAAAAATTACAAGTGACCCAAACACTCCTGGTCCCAGATTTTTCTTCAGAAACGTATGTCCAGGAATGCCCAGACACTTCCTAGACAGTACAAATATATTCATTCTGTCTGTTATTCCTTTAAAGAATAATACACACACAGCTTGTTACCCCAACTGGAGTTCCCCTGGATACTTCAATTTGAGCACATTGGATTAGATAAAACAAAAACAAAGAGAGATTTTAAGTGAGTACAAGCAATGAGGCAGAAAAGTCAGAAATGGTTACAAGAATAATAAAGATAAGCGATTTACTAATGCCTTATGTAACACACTATATTAGAGTCAAGCAAAGGTTCTCACCACGTGCTCCAGCAGATTACTAGCCAAACTCTCAAGTCAGCACCCCTCCCCCAGAGTCCAGTGCCTGCTTCCTTTGTCTCTTCAAGTGTAGTGAACGTAAGGCAAAGAGAGAGTGGGGAAGGGGGTTATTTGGGATGTTTGTCCCTCCTTTTTATAGTTTCAGTCCCCCTCTTGAACTTCCTTTTATCCTCCCTTCCTGCTTGATGATGCTGTTTACTGCTTTAATGCAAATTGAGCAAAGCGCACATTCCTTTGTTTAGAACAGACCCGTTTGCCAACTTTGGACAGGGCTATGGGGTTTGGAACATGTTACCACCACCACCATACAGGGAAATCTTATAACTTCACAATGTTGCCACACATATTTTACCAGGACTGAGCAGAAATGATGAGTTTTCAAATGATACCATACAAGGCATACTCTGTACAAAGGACTATTGCAATAGTGCATGGTGTGAATACAGGAGGTGTATTCTGTCACACACATACACATTATATGCCTGGGATTTTCTAATGTGATAATCATGTCTAGACTATTACTTGTCTCAAAGCTTACAACACATTTCTTTGCCCTTGGCTAACAATCCCCTTCCTTTCTCCTTTGCTTAGCGAACAGC
Source organism: Emydura macquarii macquarii (assembly GCF_026122565.2). Classification (NCBI taxonomy): domain Eukaryota; kingdom Metazoa; phylum Chordata; order Testudines; family Chelidae; genus Emydura; species Emydura macquarii. The sequence goes on from NW_027132813.1 coordinate 46,151,573, forward strand.
AAGAAGATAATGGGGCACACTGTGTTAGTACAGAACACACTTCGTATACGGAAAGTGCACTTGAGGTCTTTATAAATCTGCTGGCATTCTACAGCTAGCTGCCTGCAGGGAAGTGTGAAGAGTGGGTACATTCTATGCTGTACTGTGTTGCTTTGCAAAGGAAAACCTACTTTATTAGAAGACAATAAGAAAAAAGGACTCAAAGGTTCAAAAAAAAAAAAAAAAAAAAAAAAAAAACCTAATAAAAGTATGAGGGTTGCAAAGGAAAGCAAAAAGAGAAAGATCACCTCTCACAGCCCAGTGAACATGAGAGGTAGCATAGAAATGCAGCCTGGGAAGTCTTTGTTAAGGTCAGTAAAGAACAGGAAGGCAAAGTAAGATATCTCTGTGGGTCAGTAAGAAAGTGTTATCAAACGAACTGGTATATTGAATGCATCATAATCCCCAGTTGCCCTAACAGGATTTTCATTCTCTATCAGCAGTATTTTTGGTAATAGGAAATCTCTGACATGATTACAATTATGCTAACCTTAGATGGAAAAAAACCCCACATTCTATACTAAAAATAACTAAAAGAAACCTTCGTGTGTCACAGCGAAACTAAACCAGCTTCACTGATGCACACCCTCGAGCGCTCTCACCCTCACTTTTCTCCTCTGCAAATCTGAAGGCTGCCATGATTAAGGAGTATGTGACTCTGTGTAATTTTGTGCATCAAATTCAGCTACATGCCATGACAACAACCTAAATGAGAGTAAATGTACCAGTGAAAAGGGAAACAAACTTGTAGTCCTGAACGTAAATTCCCACTGACTCCAGTGGGAGTTTTGCCTGAATAAAGAGCACAGGAATGCACCCTTCCTCCCCCAGGGGTTTGTGATAGTGTTACAACACTACAGCTCCGTTTCCTTTACTACCTCATATGTCCACATTTTCAATTTGGATGTCCCACCTCCTCCTTGAAGTCTGAGCTGGACTTAATACTCTGGAATAATTTTTTTTAATTTGTCCCACACCCGAAAACTTCACTGACTCCTGCTCATTGTGATCACACCATTATGGGGACAGCCAGCATGAGGCGGCAGCAAGAGGAGTCTTAAAATTAATAATTTGATATAAAAAGGGTGAGGTTGGGAGGATCTGAGGAAGGTTCTTTTGGCCCCACCAGCCTTGTGCTTGAGGAGAAGTGGATCACAGCTACACATGTTGAGTGTCTATTAGTGGGAAGGCCAGTAAAGCAGTGAGAATGCTAGCCTAGGACACTCAGGTATCATGGGCTGAACTCTGCTTATCCACAGATTTCATGTGTGTTATTGGGCAAGTCACTTAGCCTCAATTCCTCATCTTTAAAATGGGGGCAGTGGTACTTTCCTACCTCAGAGGGGTGCCCAGACTACATACAAGAACCTTAGAGAGATACCAGTGGTTTTTTTTTTTTTTTAAGAGAATATTTCAAGGGATAATTATGCCATTAATTTGGGGGGTGAGGGCTGGAAGAGGGCTGTGTATTGTTTATGGTCAATTTTACGACGAGTACTGCATTTCAGGACAAGCTTCAATAACTCTTTCCTGTTGCAAGAGCCCAGTCCTGCAGCCTTTGTGTCTGTATAGCTCCCAGTCGAATCACTGGACAGTTTGGTATGCAAAGGGACTGTGGGATCAAATCTATTCTCTGTTGACTTGAAACTGCCATACATTTAGGGAAAAGAGAAAAGCCCTTTCAGTGTGACAGGATACACCCCTGTATTCACAACAAACACACTATTGTAATAATCTTGTAATAACTATTGTAATAACTATTGTAATAATCTTTATATGCCTTGTAAAGTATCATCTGAAAACTCCTCATTTGTTGATTTGTATGGTCCTGGTGAAATATGTGCGGCAACATTAAAAGTTATAAGATTCCACTGTACAGTGCCATTAACAGATGTGCCAAACTGAGGCTGGCAAAAAAAGGTCTGTCTTAAACGAAGGAATATACGCTCTGCGAAATTTGAGAGTCATCCAGCAGGAAGGGAACCAAAGGGAAGTTCAGACAGGCGAGAAAAAAGCAGGGAACATCCTTCCACAGTTTTTTTTTTTTTTTGTCTCCTGGTGTGCAGCTAGAAATGTTTTTCAAGAAGTGAACTGAAACTATAAAAAGGGGGACAAAAAAAACCCTTCCTCCCACTCCCCCTCCCATCAAATCACTGCAAATGAAGCAACAAAGGAAGCAGTAGTTGCGGACTGGAGGAAGGATTCTGACCTAAGAAGTTTCGTCAGTAAGGCTGCTAAAAGCATGTGGTAAGAAAAAACGCTACTTTGAATTTAACATAATTTGTTAAATTAGGCACCAGTAGCATTTTTATTTTTCTTGCAACCATTTCTGACTTTTATGCCTCATTACTTGTACTCATTTAAAATCTCTTTATAGTTAATGCATTTGTCTTATTGTTTTATCTAATCCAATGTGTTTACATCTAATCCAGTGTGTGTGTGTCTGGGAAACTCCATTTGGCGTGGCAAGCTGTGTGCAAGCATATTATTTTTATAAAAGAAATAAAAATACTGACTATAAACTTGTATTGTCCAGAGGAGGGCTGAGCAGTACAGGACATAGATTTCTTGGAGAAAAGCTAAGACTGGGGATGTTGTGGGATCACCCTGCAGTATAACTGGTGACAGCCAGAGCGTAACCCACCTGTGGCTGGCAGGCTGCAGTTACACACAGACACTCAGAGTGTGGCTTGCATAGTGAAGGCTGTGTGTGAGCAATTTTAACGAGGCATTGTAAAGCACTCAAGATTGCAGGGCAGGGATGACACAACTGCTCATTAGTCTGGACTGTACCCGGGTATGTCATACAGTATTTCTCTGCATCTCCATGACATACTGAGAGTTGGTCTGATGTTATTACGTAAGTTGTTTATACTGAGCAGCTGCATCTCCCACCAGTAGGGCAGGCACCCAGTCAGTGTCTATTGAGACACCAGGTTTTTGTTGTTGGTTTCTGAAGGGGGTTGGGGTTTTTTGGGGGGAGGGGGATGTGGAACAGAATGATTAAAAAGTGCAGCTTTCCTCAAAATAGCTCCAGTTGGAACAGAAGCAGCAATAGCGGGTTTTGTAATAATTCTCATTTGAGAGTCACATTTTCACTGTTTTCTATGGAAATTCTCCAAAGTGTGGGCTAGTTAGCTGTTAACCAATAAGGTTAGGCATGACAACAGGCAGAGATGAAATGAAAAGCAACATACAAGTAGCATTTGCTCAGACCACCTCCTAAGAGTGCAGCTATCATAACTTGATCATGCTTTGGTTTTTAACTGCATGGATCCAACATGCTTAATCTTTTGCTTAATGCTTAAAATCCCAAACCCTCCATTAGTATGCCTATGTGATTTGCTTTTAATGTGGCCTGCCCTAAGAATATGCTTAAGAATAGTGATATGGGACTTCAACTAGCCAAACCTCTGTTGGGAAAACAATACAGCAGGACCCAGATTAGTTCTTGGAAGGCGATGGTAACAATATTTTATTACAGAAAGTGGAGAAAGCGACCACGAGAGAGGCTTTTCTAGACATGATGCTGACAAATAGAGGAAGCAGTTGAGAATTTGAAGGTGGAAGGCAGCTTGGGTGAAAATGATCATGAAATGATAGTTCATGAGTCTAAGGAATTTGTAGGAGGGAAATATAGCAGAATAAAGACAATGGACTTAAAGAAAGCAGACTAACAAACTCAGAATTGGTAGATAAGATCCAATGGGAAGCAAATCTAAGGGAAAAAAAGATCAGGAGAGTTGGCAATTTTTTAAAGAAATGTTATTAAGGGCATAAGAGCAAACTATGTCAATGAATAGGCAAGATAGGAAGTATGGTAAGAGACTACCCTGGATTTTAGCCAGGAGATATGCTTCACTTTCCAGGCTTTGTAATGCTGAATCTTTTAGCACAATATCAATATTTTCTTTAAATCTGCCTGATCAGAAGAAAATAAGCCTGATAGGACAGTGGAGTGAAAAGCAATCTTGATGTAAACAGCCAACCAATCTGAACTGTATGTATTATTCTAAGTGCAGAAGTTCGTACTCCGACTGCTAAAGAAAAGGAGACTGGTTTCTCCTCCCTGCACAGCCTGTGAAAGCAGCAGCCTCGAGGGACAAGAAGGTGTGATTTTCTCACCAGAAGAAAGGCCTTCCAGCAAAGATGTGGTTGAGTGAGCAACAGCCAAGAAAGAGGCACAGGAAGGAAATTGGGGCGCTAAGGACCTGATCCAAAGCCCACTGAAGTCTATGGAATAGGCTCCAACTGAACAGCCGTTTCAGCTTTACCAGCAAAAAAAAAAACCACACCTGTTGCTGATCCCACAATGAGAGCTGTTGGGAGGAAGTGACAGGCCATTTGCAACCCCGTGCTTTATTCCAGGCTGTCACACACCATTCCTGTAGTGCCACTGCTGAGCAGTTTCCAGTCCAACACACAGGAATGTGAGAGCAAGAAGGCCAAAGCACAGATGTGAGTTACCACAGGGCATTACGTCACAACACACCATAGCAAATGGAAGCTAATTTTAACCAAGCTAAAAATGTTAAGATAGTAATATATGCTGCCAGGGCAAAGAAACTTGAGCTATGAACCAGACTGCATGCATTAAGAAGGAGGGCTGAATCAAGGAACCTCTGACTAGCAGGCAAATTCTTCTAAAGGACTGTGAGGATATATGCTATAGAAAAGTGGTTCTCAAACTTTTTGTATTGGTGACCCCTTTCACACAGCAAGCCTCTGAGTGCAACCTCCTGGTCCCCGTGGGCTCCCCACTCCCTCTTCACCCCTAACACCCTTGCACTCCCCCCTTCATCCCAACCCCTGCACCCACCCCTACCCCCTGGGGTATCTGACCTGCATGCATGGAGCGGCTTGTACAGCTGCTTCCTCCCCTCTTGAACGCTGTTCCTCCACGCACTCCTAGGGGGCTGGGGAAGAGGGGCAATGTCAGGGCTCCCTGCATCCAGGTCATTTTCCCCACCTGGGCTGCCTAAAGGGAGCAGCAGCTTCTGATGCTTGCCTCACAGCACAGCTCAGATGGGGAAAGTGACCTAGATGCAGGGAGCCCTGGAGTTGCTCCTTGCTCTCCCCCACCCCCAGTCCCTAGAGGGGTGCAGAGAAACACTGTGGGGGAGGGATGAGGAGTATCTGTGCATCACACACCACCAGGAAGAAGCAGGAGGGCTCACAGCTCGCGACTGCCCACGTAACCACGTCACAATCCCCAGTCATGACCCCCAGTTTGAGAACCAATGCTATAGAGAAAAGGCCCATTATTATATTCAGTCATCTTAATATGCTGAGTGGGGGCCTGAAAACCCATCCTCACTCAATGTTATGGTATGTTCACCCATTCCTCAACCCCACTCTGTATGTGGTGTGTTTATTATTGAAAGTGGAATATTTTTAAAGATGTCCGGCAAAAACATTGCTAGTTATTTGTCTTGGTGGGCAACAAACTTACAATAATGTTATACAAAATATACTATCACCTGTAGCGTAACACGCATCCCCACTTCAGCGTGTAGGTGCAGAAGCATCTCTCTGCCCCAAGGGAGAAGTGTCTGTATTTGACAGTGAAATTGGGCTCATTTGTTCTCCTAAAAGCTTTCAACCTCTTCTTTGCCTCCCAAAGGAGTTCATTTACACATTACTGGCCAGATCCTCAGCTGGTGTAAGTCAATGTTCTTCCATTGTTGCAGTGGAGACTTTTAAGTTTGCATCAGCGAGGATATGGTCCTACATTATCTGTCAAGATTCAATTCATCTTTTACCCAACGGGTATGAAAAACAAAGTTTCTCTCTTTGGATTGCCCTTTCCCAGGCTCAGATATATTCCTCTTTTCTCAACATGATTTACGCATACTTCTGGTGTAATGCCGTCTTAAATGTGCTTTTTGTTATCAGATCGTGGGAGATTCTTTCCCAGAACACAAGTAAACAGAAAGCGTGGGGTTTGCCCATCCTCAGGAATCAACAACTTGTGCACATAGAAATCACAGAGAATTCAATTATCATAGATTCATGAGTTAGGTACATCATGCATCTATTTTTAAAACTTTATATTAAGAAATGAATAAGGGGAGATGCAGAGGAAGAAAAGTAAGTTGTAAAAAAAAGTCACAATAATGGAAGGATAAAGAATGTCATGTACACAAGTAAAAACATAACTGACATCAACAAATCAGACAAATATGTATCCAGCTATGTTTCTTACTGCCGTTTGGTAGGTTAACATTCAGGTTAAGTAAAAGCAGTATAAGGAAGAAAGAAAAGGAGGATCAGAGGAAGAATGAGAGACAAAAAGGCAGAGATTAGAAGACAGGAAAGTTGGATAAGTAGAAAAATGATGTAGCTATGCCTTGGTAGTCAGAATCATGGACTATGACATGATATTTGTACAAGATAGAGCTACGTGACACAGAATACAAGCATTAAGAGTGTGCCATTTCAACTTAGAAAACACAAAAGTGCCTTCTCAACTCTTTAGTCTAAGAAAAGGCAAGTACCATATTCACAGATGGAACCAGCACTGAATTTCATTTTAAATTAATCTAGAATATGAGGCTGCTCTCTGGCCAACATCCAACCTTTTTTGAGGGAGGCGTCAGGAAGCTCAGGGAAAGCAGAGGAAATGATTTGGTTTTTGCTTCTAGAATTGTCATAGCAAAGCAGAAAAGTCTGTTCTATAATTAAGGCCGAATATTGAAAAGATGGTTCTGCTTTCTGCATAGAGGAAAGTGACCCAACAAGAATGAAAAAATAAAGCAGATACATCTTAAATACTAAGAGATTAAGATGCATTTCACTTGAGCTCCACAGAGCTGCTTATCAACCATCTGAACAGCCACTTTAAGGTAAATTAAACATAAATACCATCATTATCCCATTTTCCCAATATGTTCAAAAGTCTAATAAAAACAGGCGTACAATTCTTTTCTAGCACAATATACCCTTGCTAAAGTCTAACCACTTTAACTCCAAAAAAAGATATCGCAGTCTTCCACTCTTCCAATCAAGCATATATTTGGCTTAATCTTACTGAGAAGTAATGTGGCTGCTGCTTGAATCTGCTATGAGAGCCCAGGTTCTCTTCCTAGTTCTGCCAAAAGTCACCTTCAGAAACCTCTTTTGCTCCCATTTCCCTCATCTTTAAAAGGGGATGAATGATACCTCCTTACCTATGTCAATGGATATTTTTTTATTTGTAACACACTGGTCAGCAGGTGTCATGGGTTTTCCTTTAGTAGCAGGAGTCAAATAAAAGCCTATTACTGCCGCAGCCAAAAGGAGTTGTTACTTAAGCTCAACTCAGAGGCCTATTCTGCAGTGTTGGAGATTGTGGGTTCAAATCCTCCTTAGAGAAACAAGCAAGTGGCATTTTGCATGTCACCTCCATGTAGGGTTGCCACCTTTCTAATTCTGGCAACCAGACCCAAAGCTCCCCCCCTCTCATCTCTTGTTCCTCTCCCCTCCCCTGTCGCTTGCTGGATCATCATCAAGGTGCCTGCCTACATCCCAGGCTGAGCAGTGGCTGGCGTGGGTTAATGACCCAGCCCCTCCCCCCGCTCTGCAGTAACTGGACTTTTGGTTCGGGTGCCATTTAGGGTTGCCAGGTGTCCAGCAATTCTAAATGGCACCCGGACACACAAACCAAAAACCAGACTGTCCGGGTAAAAACTGGACAGGAGGCAACCCTACACCTCCATGAACCTCTTTGGGATCACAGGGGATTGGCCTTGAAACTGCTCCTGGAGATCCACTAAGGAGTCTGTGCATTTTACTGACAGACTTAGTTGATCCCAGTCATTGTTCTGCTCCATTCCGTAGGTCCATGAGAGAGGTCTAATAACATCACATTTCCAGTGACAGACCTTCCGTTTGGTCCAGTGCACCGCCTCTCAGCAAGGGGAACTGAGCAATGCAAGTTTCATGTGTTTCCTGACCCCTTGTTTGTTCAATATGTGCATGCATGCATGCAAAAAAAAAAAAAAAAAAAAAAAAACCCAAAAGGTGTATGAGAAGGCTTCTGCAACTTTGAAAACAGCTCAGATTTTAAGATGCTATGTCTCAGGACTTCAAATCCTTCCTCTCCAAACCTCCCCTCCTCCCACCCAAAGTGGTTCCTGCCTGATCTATCAATTCTCAGGACAATTTGATGTTTGTGTAGATTTTTCAGAAGATGCAAGGTTCTGGTTTAAAGAGAAATTCAGCTGCTTCGCTTCAACTGTGGAGAGACCAGCACTTGCCTTAATTTTAACAAGCATAGACAGAGCCTGCAGCTATCACTACAGTGGATGCTAAACTGCAACAAAATAATCTCTTCAGAGTTACCAATACCGTCATAGGCCAAGTGTGGACATAAAAATGAATAGTAGATGACACAGCTAGAAAAGGAAAACAAAGAAGAAACAAAAACAAAAGTTGTTTTTTTTAAGCTATGGAACCTGAATTTACCTTTCAAGGAGGCTTGAAAACCAGACTCGCATGTGGAAAGTGAGAGCACAGGGAGTGTCAGCGATAACTGCGCTTTCTTTCAGAAATGGAAAGTACAACTACTTCTCCTTTACAGCAGAGATGACCCTAGTTACCGTATGCTCATAAGATAATGAGAAGAAATAGGGGACCACTAGCACTCTGGCAAGGGCATCCAATTTAACGAAAAAAGGCCACATTTTGTAAGCGTCTACAAAAGACAACATTCCCTTCACTTCTGAACTTGGCCCCAGTACTCAATACAGCAATAGTGCCCAAACTTTCCTGTTGCACCCCATGCCCCTCAACCAGTACTGGAATCTGTCTGCACCCGTCTCCCCCCATTACTGCAGTTGGTTCAGCAGCAGAGCTGGGGTAGGCCTGGGGACTGGCCCAGATCCCGCCACCTCCCCCCCGGAAATGTTCCTCCGCATCCCACAGTTTGGGGACCACCTCAATAGGGCAATGTCACTTCCACCTAAACAGACCCTTTGGGGAAAGAAACATTGAAGTCACTTTGCTATACGCAGCAAAACTCAGCAACAAGATAAAATTGACATGTTCTGAGACCCAAGGCTGGCAGGAGTAGCACTGAACAAAATCAGGAAGGACTAAATAGAAGACTGGCCTACATCAGAGGATGACAGAACTTGAACTGCATGACAGAAATGCTTCCCTATCTTTATGCCCTTTCTTATTAGCTGAATGGTTCCCCCACAGCTGAACCAGTGTACTATTATCCTTCCTGCAGGCATTTATTTGTTTTACCATTCAGCTGCAGAAATAAGACTTTGAACAATCTCTAATTTGTATAATTCTAGGAGTGCCATAGCTGGAATGCGGCTCATTACATTTTAAAAGGAGGCTAGTGGATATTTTTCCTACCCCACTCTGAATAATTCTAACAATCTCCAGTCTTGGGAACTGAGGGTGCATGAGAGAACATTCAAAGAAACCATGCGGGCAATGGCCTTGACCTGCAAGCACCTACTTGAGAATGGTCCCTGACTTTAATGGAGCTCTGTGTAGGCACAAGAGCCACTCTGCACATAAGAGCTTGCAGAAGCCAGGCCAGTATGTGCTGCTTCACTGCAGATGAGACAGTGCTAGAAGACTAAATTTATTACATAATATTTACAATATTTTCACAGGTAATATATGCCGCGTTTATAAAATTACAATAAAAGAAAAATGGGAAGATGTTGCTCTGCCACACATTCTTCCAAAGTAAACAAATAAAGAAATTAAAAAGAGGGTGATGGTCTAAGGGGAGACCTCCCCTTTTTCTCTCTAATGTGAAGAGAAAGGATGCTAGGACAAAGTCTAAGATGCCATGTATCAATCTCTGAAGCCATCAGAAACGCAAAAGATTTTACATTTAAAATCAAGGATTCTAAGACTAAAATTAGCCTTTACTCATAATTTGCAAGTTATATAGAATCTTTTATCCACGGATCTTCAAGGACTTTACAATGATGGTATTATTTAAATACTAATTTACCAGATGGATAAATTGTGGCACAGAGAAGTCATGTGCCCAACCCAAAATCACCTAGCAAGACAGTGAAAACCCTCATCTCCTTGACTGACAGTCCTGTGCTCTAATCAATAGACCATGCAGCCTCCCAGTGCTATGCCATTTAGTGCTGGGTTGTTGGCTGTTGGGCCAGCAAAGCATTTTGGAAGTTCAGGTTTTGAAAGGATTGGGTTATTATTCTGCTTTTTAAAATGATTTTGTGTAAGACCTATAATTAAAGATTAGATTGAAGGTCAGATATAGCCAGCTTTAGGGAATAAGGTAAAAGGTCCATTTTTTCCCCATGGACTCAGTGCTCTATTAAGGCTGGCTGTCGTTTAAGGAACTACATGTCCATAAGTATTCTGTAAATGGTTTTCAAGCAGATGCAGTAATAGAGTAGACTAGTGCTAGACACAAAGGGCCCATTGTGTGTTTTCAAGAACATTTTGAATGACACTTCAACTCTTAATTATCCCTTTTCTACATAGGGCACAAACAAGCCACTCTAATATAAATTAGAACAGACATCATAAAGAGAGGAAGTGAAATGATTCAGCCAACGCCAGATGCACAGGGCAGTGTTCCCACTTTAAAGAAGTGCAACAGACCCACATAAACATGACATCAGCACGGGCAGCCTAGAGTTCTGAGATGAGAGCTGTGTGCAAACTATAACACATAGGGTCCCCCCATCCGCCCGTTGTCTTCATCTAGGAGTGGATTCCATCATCTTGCCAACACTCTCAAATTTTATCATACATCTTGCAATACTTGGTGTCTTTCTTAACGGTCCAGTTCCTGGAGGCATGTGATTAGTGAAACTCTCAGCTTCCATTTAAAAAAAAAAAAAAATAAAAAAAAAAATAAAACGACCTTTCCAGCCCTCGTGGTTGTGGAGAAAAGCTTGAGATCATGGCCTGAGCGAACCCTGAACCTTCAAAAATCAGAAGACAAATAGAGAACACAAAGCAACCTCCTAATATTTTTATGGCTGGACATGAATTTTTAATGCTTGGGGTTAGGGTGACCAGATAGCAAGTCTGAAAAATCAGGACATGGGTGGAGGGAAGGGAGGAAAATAGGCGCCTATATAAAACAAAGCATCGTATATCAGGATTGTCCCTATAAAAATAATCGGGACATCTGATCACTCTACTACCCACCCACTTCCATCTCCTGGTTCCCTCCAGCATCATTAGTCTGACAAATTCTTCTTCCCTGTGGGTGAGACTCTGCAGCCTCTGGTCGGGGTCGGTCGGTCGCGCTCTCACACACTCACACACTCAAGAAGCTAGGAATTTGCACAGTGGCACAATTTTCTGAGTGAGGCATTGTTGGGGGGCTTGTTCTGAACCAGAGGCAGATGGAACTGGGGAATCAGGGATGGCATTCTGACTGGTGGATCCTGTGTGCACGTGATAGGTAGGGTCCCTAGAATAGCAGGACCCTAAAGAACTATAGGAGTTGTACAAGGCTAACTCCACCACAGCACTAATTCCAGTCTGGTTACCATACACCCTCATAGAACGTGCGGAGAGGTTTTTGTTGTTGCTGTTGTTACGAGTCCCTTGCTTAAAAAAAAAAACCAACGTTTTTAAAATGAAAAAAGTTCTGTTATATATGTCTTTGATGGACTCAACAGAAGGAGCCACAGCTGGCAGCCTCTAACTTCTTTTAAGGAGCATCAGCCTTTAAAAGCTTTGGTTTATGTTTTGTCTTAAGTTATTGCACATGAGCTTCAGGGTGCTCTTGTCTAGCTATCAACCCCTTTGGGGAACGCTTGGGGCCATTGGTTTGCAGCACACCACTCTAGCTAGCTGCTCACAGAATTTTGGGTTTGGACAACACGGACTTCCCCATTGCCATTGGGCACTCGGAGACATCTCCTCGGCCCAGAGTGTTATAAGTGCCTCCTTCCTGTAAAGGCACTACCAAGGTATTTCAGGCACCTATTGCTATACAAAAAGATAGCAGGAAGGAGTCTTGCTTGTCAGCTCCTGCAGGTTGTATTAAAAACATCAAAACAGCAGGCTCAAGTCCTGCTAAACAGGCTTTCCACATAGCTTCTGTTTCTTTGCATACCTGGGTATTTGTGTTTGCATTAATAATTAACCAAATTAACAAAAGGGAGAAAATTTTACAAGTTTAGACTGGATCTTCCTCTCCTGTACTACAGATGTGACACAAGAATATACCACAACATCCAACAAAGTGATTCTGAGGAGTATTGTTTGAGTACAAGTTCATCAAAATAGGGACAGTAGGTGAGAACAGCATCTAGTGCATTACCAGAACAAAAAATAATTGACAACATGAGAACAGCCCTGGATCCATAACATATTCATCCCAAACTACTCTAGGGAATCCACTGCCTATCTGTCATTGGTAACTCTAGAGATATTTTATCAGTTGATCACCTTTCTTCATTAAAGCTTACAAGCAGTATGAAAAACAGCAAGGTGCCAAGGGAGAACGGAATGGCACAAGGATGATGAGGCTTACTTAATGTGTACAAAATTGGTGATAACAGATAGTATTAAATCATTAAAGGTTAGCAAGGTGCCTGCACATTAACTAATGTCTTCATTACAATAGTTTTTTTTCCCCGCTGCTTCTTGTACATATGCCTGACCTGTATATTCTGGACTACACAGTATCAAAACTATCCACTACCTCACAGATGTGGAAATAAAGATTCAGGATAATCATCAATTTCCATTTTACCCTTCTCTAGCGTTACCTTATTATGTGCTTCACTGAAATATTCAGCTGAGACATTGGCATTTAATAATGTAACTTTAATAAAAAATTGTTGTATGTTATCCATTAAAAAAATCATTAAAATGCATGTCAGCTAGGCAGATATAGAATACTAAAAGAGAAAAGGACAATAGACAGTAAAGTAAAAAAGCAATAGACAATGGACTGAAGAGGAAATAGCAGATACCCCAATACATTACAAAAGCCTTCTTCCACCCACTTAATCCAATCCAATGTTTTGTCATTTGCACATATGGATCACATTAACTGTTTGCACACAAGCATGTTTGGTTAGCTCACTGCAATCAAAGTTAATGTACAAAACAAGAGACATTAATGAAATGTTTAAATTTTGCATCATTGTATTTCTACCTCCCTGAGAATTGGGTATCCTCTCCTAGAATTTTGCACCATCATGTATATGCAACCTTTCCTTTACAAAAAAGGAGAAAAAGACTGAGGAGTTCAAGGAGGGGAAAATACTTTTAGCCACCTTACCTGCTCACATGATTTAAAATTCAAACTTTGGAATAATATGAATTTAAATATGTTTGCAGTATTGTTGTAGCCATGTTGGTCCCAGGACATTAGAGAGATGAGGTGGGTGAGATAATGTATTTTATTGGAACAACTTCTGTTGGTGAAAGAGACAAGCTTTTGAGTCACACAGAGAGCTCTTCTTCAAGTCTTGGAAAAATACTCAGAGCATCACAGTTAAATATGAGGTGGAACACCTTTTTTAGCATAGGTAGTTTACATGTACTGTAAGAGACCATTCAAAGTGAAGTGGTCTATTAAAACCTCTGCAGTCATAGGACACGAAAAGGGGGTTAGTGGGTTACAGATTGTTGTAATACTGCCCACAACACACCTTTCAAGATCCACGGGTCCTATCACAACATGTGGTATACTTTATCCAGTGCACTAAATGCCCCAAAAAACAATAACTACGTGGGTGAAACAAGATAATCACGATGCTCTTGAATGAATTCATTCAGAAAAATAATAAAAGACAAAAATCACCCGTGGTTGAACACTTTTCACAAAACGATCACTCCCTATCGGACCTCTCCGTCCTCATCCTCAAAGGAAACCTGCACAAAACCTTCAAAAGATAAGCCTGGGAGCTTTCATTCATAACTTCACTAGACACTAAAAATCAGGGTTTTAATAAAGACAGTGGATTTATGGTTTATTACAACAATCTGTAACCCACTTTTTGTCCTGTGACTGAAGAGCTGTTAACAGGCCACTTCACTTTGAATGGTCTCTTATAATACGTATTAACGACTTATGCTAAACAATCTGTCCCAGCTTGTATTTAGCTGTGACACTCTGAGTACTGTTTCCCAGATCTGAAAAAGAGCTCTGTGTAGCTCAAAAGCTTGGTCTCTTTCACCAACAGAAATTGGTTCAATAGAAGATATTACCTCACCCATCTTGTCTCTCTAATGAATGTAAACAGAGACTTTTATCGGGTGGTCTGAAAGCACACTACAAATAACACATTCTTATCACACACCTGTGAAAGTAAGCATTATTGTAACATAAAAGAAAGAAAAATCCTGGCTCATAACTGGCTGAGAGCAGTTATGAGATGAGTTAATAAGCTTCTACTATTCGTTCACCGAAGGTCAGAAACACTAAGGTCTAGAACAAGGTTAGCTAATTTACCTGTATGGTAAATGACGGTTTCCTAAACTGGCTGCAGACAGTGCTAAAAGTGGGAAAGGTCACAACAGGTCCGTGACCCAGCCAAAAATCAATATTATATATCACGACCAAAACTGTAGCTCCAGGATTATGATCTCTCACTCACTCACTCTCACACACACACTTTTTTTTTTCTTCTGACTACTTCAGGCACTGGCTGCAGGAAACTCCAGTAAAAATTATTCAACTTTGATGAGTCAGATCAAATATGAAAATCCCTAATTTCTGATATGCACCACGCATGAGCCAAATGCTACAATTTTCTCTCAGGACTTCAAACATGTTTTCCTCTTTAAAGTATTTAAAAGAAAAGTTTTTACATTTAAGAAATTGCTCACCATAGTGGAGCAATTTTTATTAATTTCTGATTAATCAATCAGAACATATATAAAAAACATACGACTTAGTAATTCAATACATTTTGAGGTAAATATTGCTCTCAATTTTCCTTCAATCAATATATTTTGAGTCTCTTCAGCAGAAGTCAGTATGTGATAACTGGGCCTGCAAATTTATCCTGTGACCTCAACTGTCAAAATAGATAAAGGTTCATAAAGTGTAAGAATAACCTAGAACAATAAATGTTAATGAGCAAAGGTGCGAAGAATGAATTAATCCAAACAAAAAGGTCTACTGACATAACTCAAGGACTGTATTAAGATCATGCCTAGTAAACCAGTGTGGGACCGGAAATCAGTCAACCAAAATTGGTGTGTCAGAAATTAGGCGTAAATCGGTGGACAAAATAATGAAGGGATGGGCTATTCTGCCCATCACTCCCTTTAAAAACAAAACAAACAGGACTTGGAGGAAAGCTGGCCACTGTGACACTGGCTGATAAAGACAAAGAAGGGGAAGGAGTGAACTTCAGTATCATAGCTGCCACCCTCCATGATCCCAGCATCCAGTGTGACCCCAGCATCCAGTGTGACAGCATTGTGCCACCTCTGTCTTAATCCTGAGAGATGTCCTGACCAGACTAGGCAAGAAAGAGGGACCCAGACACCTCCAGCAAAATCCCAAACACACCTAGCATGTGAGACTTTGTTCCCCCAACCCCACATGTCCATTTCCTTCCCTACCCTTTTTTCTTCTTTCCTATCTCTCCTTTTTCCTTGTTGAATAAAAGTCAGACTTAGGTGGACAAGACTGTATATTTTGCAGCTAAATGCAACCCCCTAAAGAGCACCATGCTGATACAAGTTTGCCACGTCTCAAACTGGCTGATAGGACTATGTACTATGCCTGTGGTTTTTCCAGCAACGAAGTTGTGAGAAAAAGTGAGTCAACACCAGAGGCAGAAGCTGCATTTTCTATCTTTACTGTTCTTTTCCTTCCCTTTTTTTGTATGTATGTTTTATTCTGTCTTCTAGGTACAGGATGCGACATTAACAGCAACAATGACAGCTCTAGCCCATCTTAACTAACTTCTCTTTTCCCCAAAACACAGTTATTACCATCTTAATACCATCTAGGAGACAAACAAGGGGGGTTTCCTTCTAAAAACCTCTCTGCAGCAAAAGGAAAAGGGAACAACAGATGTTGTTAAAATAAAACGCATTATTCAATGCTTAACATTTCAAATGCTTTAACCATTTCCCACCTTCTTTTCTGTATTTTTAATAAAAGTTTCATAAGATTTTTTAATCATGTGTTTGCCACAGTAGTAAACAGACTGAGGGCTCTATATATCAAACTCCAAACCTTGTTTAAAATTGGACAGTTACAGAATCAGGCTAAAACCCTTAACTCTTTGGGTCCATCTATTCCACCCAAATTAGTACAATAAGCCATCTATTTATTAAACCTATTCCATAGATGGGAAAAGTGAAGAAGTCTGATGTCCAGAACTGTACCAGCATAACTGCACACCTAAGTGATACGTACAATTACTGCAGTAGCACATTCACACTGGGTACTTGCACACACAACTAGCCATTTAGGCACTGTAACCGGGTTGCCACTCACCAGGAGTGCTCCTCCTTGCATCCAGGTCTGGGACCCTAACTCTTGCTGTTTCAAGTGCCTATTTTCTGGTCTCTGCTCACTCTGCAATAGTCTATCTTCTGGTAACTTGGCCCTCTGGCCAAGTCACCATTGAGCCCACCCCTTCCAGGTGGACAAAGACTAATGAGACCACTCTCCAAAGGCCTTCTCCAGATGGTGTTCAACCCCAAACTCTGGGCCCTGTGTCACTAAACTAGTGGCTGGCAGGGGAACCCAGGCTTACCTGTGACACTGAGGTTTCAGCTCAACTGTATAACCAGCAATCCAGGTCTGCTTAGTCCGTATAGCTGTTTCCCTGGGCTCCTTCCTACCCAGCCAATCTCTTTCCCCTTGCCTGTTTCTGGGATCACCAGAGGGGCCCCCTCTATTCCCCATAGCTACTTCACCTCCTCCAAGTCTCTTGCTAGACTCTTTACTCCAAGACAGAATCCCAGGGCTTACTCTTCCCCTGGATTGTTTCCTTTTCCCGGTTAGCCTCCCAGGGAGAAGCTGCAGACTATTTCCTCTGTAGCCCCCTGAGGGGGTGTTTTCCCCCTACTACTCTGCAAGAAGTGAATTAGGGCAGTTGGGCCCAATCAGCCAAGTAAGCTACAAATGGGGGAGATTTAGGCTGTGTGGAGGGAGCTACTTAGAATGAAACTCACCTGTGAGGGAACAGCAGGACTTCCAGAAACCCAGGAGGCCTGCAACCCAGGGTGGGGAGTGAAAAGTAAGTTGTAGGCCCTCTCCCTGGGATAAAGGAAGAAGCAGCAGCATGGCAGGAAGGAGTCCAAGGGTGAGAGTGTTAAGGGTTGGTTTAGCTGCAGACCTTAACTGTTCACTATAGGGCCCTGGACTGAAACCTAGAGTAAAAGATGGGCCTTGGTTCCCCTACTAACCACTGCAGAGTGATATTGCTAAGGGCAGTGCAGGTGAAGATTGCTGGAGTCACTGTGGGAGTGACATAGTCAGGACTGTGGGTGTGAGGGTTTCTTGTGGTGGAGAGAGGCCCTGCAAGATTACACTGGAAGGAGAAACTGCTTAGTGGACAGAGACACAAATAGCTGGAGTGCAACAGCAGGAAGAGATGTCAGCCTGGCAGATCTAGTCTCCAGAACTGCTGGGAGGAGGCACCGTCCAGCAGTCCATAGAGTGCCCTGTCACATCCTCTTTCTTTTGAATGGTGAAGGAGACTGGACTGAATAGTCTATAGCTGCCACCAACTACACTTCCTAAATACTTAGTGGTTTACATTCTCTCACTCTGTCCTGTATCCTTCAGATAATACAAAAAAATATCTTGCCATAACTACCCCATTGCCCTGATATTTTTACTAAACAAAAAAATGTAACTTTTATTACCTGAATTCCTCAGAGAGCTTTCCCCCCTTCTTTATAAAAGCCCTTACAGACCCATAAAAGGTGATCAACTGTTTCTTCCACCTTACAGAGCACACATAGTCCATCTTGGTGTTTGTTTATTTGAAAAAGATTTTTGTTTAAGACAATGGCCAGTTAGTACTTTAAACAAAAGTGGTTCACCAGTCCTTTCCAGGCCATGAAGTATGTCATTATCTAAATGTTTGGCCATTTCTCTTTTAAATTTTTCTTTACTAGGCTTCTGAATTCCTGTTTACTCCAGTGTATTTCTATAGAAATCTTTCCATTTCTTACAGACTTTTTAGCTGCTTTGTCTACCATTGCAATCCAAGCTAATGTTCCAGGTATCTCCATGTGTACTAACTTATCAAAAATATAATTTCATTGATTACATCACTTCTACATACAGAGATACCCTTTTCTATCACCATAAGGCCAGAGATGGGAGTCTGAAAAAATGACCGCTGCTGGGCATGCATCCCAGATCCAAATTAGTGCTAGAGTAATTACTAATAGTTCAGCTGTCATGACTGCTACAAAATCAGATATTCTTTTAGCTGTATTAGTTACAAATTTTTGTATACAATATACTGTCCCTGCTCTTTTTGTTTTCTTTTTTGCGACCATTGTGTATATTTGACAAAACAAATTCCATTTTTCATCTATATTCTGGTACCCTTCATTTTTAATACCTCCTATCTCTTTTATCCTGGCATTTATCAAATAAATCTAAATCCACATTTGGACGTACAACGTTCCATCCATAACTAATTTTCCCCATGACTAAAAGTTTTGACATCATTTAGCTTTTCCTTGTCTTTCAACTTCTGCATCCACATTTTAACTGGAATGGCACATGGAGTTCTAACCTCACGTGATAGAATTTGCTTATCAAATGCCCAACAATCCTCTTGTTTGTTTGGTACTTGCATCACTGCAATTCCATTAACTTTGGCACAGAAAGTTAGGTCCAGTAGTTTCATTTGTAGTGTAACTGGGATTTCACAAGGTGCTATCTGTAGCACAAATAGGTGGTGTAATAAATGCAACGCACGCAATTAGTAGTGCCCAGGCTTGTATTAAATTAAATCTAATTTTTTAAGTTCTGATGCTGACCCAAAAGCTTGGCAGCCGTAGTCTGTATCCTGTTGGATTAAGACTCTATATACCATTAGCAGTGTATTCTTATCTGCCTGCCAACTAGTCCCAGCAATACTTCAAAACAGGTTTATCCTTCCTTATCTTTAACATAGTCTATATGATCTGTCCAAAGTAATTTACTATCAAATATTACTCCTATGAATTTAAACCTTTTAACTATATTTGTTTTCCATAAAGATACAGTTTACATTCCTTCGTAACTTTCCTTTTTGTAAAGATCAGTCCTTGGGTTTTGGCAACTGAGAACTTGAAACCCTAGGCATTTCCCAAATGAGAGGTTGCTTGTAACACTTTCATTCTTTTCTGCCACCTCAATATTCCTGTTCCCAACTCCCAATCATCTGCAAATAGTGACACCTATTCCAGCACTTATTCATTCTGGGAGATCATTGATCATAATAAATAAGGTTGGGCTGGTAACACTTCTCTGTGGTGTGCCATTTTTAATGGTATATCCAGTTGATATAACTTACCCAACTCTGACCTGCATGGTCCTTTTACACAAAATGCCTTTAAAGAAGAGCTCTGTGTATGGTCAAAAACTTGTCTCTCTCCGCAACAGAAGTTGGTCCAATAAAAGATATTACCTCACCAACTTTGTGTCTCTAATATCCTGAGATCAACACAACTACAACTATACTGCATCTAATCCACCCCTACATTCTTCCCCATATCCCTAGTGCACCTACATTGTATAACAAACCTTCCCTCCATGGCGTGTTATACACCTATTTCAGTATTTAAAAAGACAGCAAATCAAGAAATGTTGTGCCTCATACCTCTTTGTATTTCAGTTTTTAATTTAACATAATGTGATCAATGCTGTATCTTCCTCTTGTAAAACCACTCGGAACCTTATCTTTCCAAACGGCCAACCACTCTCTCATTCGCCATTCATTCTATAATTTTTTCCAGACATGATATAAGGGCGATAGGTCTGGAAGCATCCACTTTGTGGATAGTTTGCCTGGTTTTCGTGGGAATTACTACTGCATGTTTTCATCCTTCTGGTATCACTTCTTTTTCCTCTATAATGTTATATAATTCCAAGAGAACTCTCAAATTGCTTCGAGAGAGATTTAAATATTATGTTGCATATATTATATTTATCTGGGGATGTATTATTCCTGTAATCAATAGCTTTCTCAAGTTCCTGTATATAAAATCATTCATTGGAAGAATATCCCTCCCTCCCCCACACACACCCAAAAATATTCCAGAGCCTACAGGTTAAGAACACACCATAGAGGTAGGAGACCTGGGTTTGAGACCCTGTTCCATTCATTCTCCCCTCTTGAGTCCCCTGTTGTGCTTTGTATAAACTACTTACATATTCATTAGAGCAGGGACTTGGAGATAACTCTCCCACATCACATCCAGAGGAGTGCCCCAACCACAGGACTATAGAATCATTCTCACTTTCTCTCTGCCCCAATGAATACTGAAGTATTTCATACAACATGGAACAGCTTCACCAGGAGAGACTGCCAAAGACTCACCCTAAAGTACCCTATAGCCCACTGGTTAGGACACTTACCTGGGAGGTAAAATACCTGGGTTGAAGTCCCTGCTCCTCTCAGATTGTGTGAGAAATGCAGGTTCAGATTCCCACTCAGTGTTCTAGCCACTCATCTATTGGGTAAAGGGTAGGTGTGCTCCAAGGAGGTCTCTGGACACACCTACCAGATTGGGTCCCAAAGTCAAAAGGGGACACCTAATTTGAGGATCCCGCCACGGCACAGGCATCAGGAGTTAGGCATCTGAAGGCATGACCATAGCACACTTTAGGGGACTTTTCTGGTACTTACAGGATTAGGCAGCAGCTAAGCAGGGCTTTTGAGAGTCTGAATAATGGACTTAGACTCCTAAATCTCTTTGTGGATCTAGCCCATGGTGCCAAATCTAAGTAATATGTGGAACTGTGTCAATTTTCTATTGTATTTGCTTGCTTGGTCACCCTGTAACATTTTTGTCCCATTTTAACTTATTCCTGGATGGTCTATGTGCATCCAAAACCATTTTCCCAAGATGTATTCCAAAATATTTGTGTCACAATACAACATAATCTGCCGCTCTTCTTGCTCATAGTAACAATTAAACCGTTGCTTAGCTTCATAGTACCATGAAAAATAATCGTACCTTTTTTAGATGCTCTTCATGTAAGCCCTTTGGACTGTCTGGTGTCACAAAATATCTATCCAACAATAAGGCTTCTTTGATCAGATAGGATTTTGTTGTGTTTTTGTTTTGTACATGGACCACTTAGAAGAATAACATTTGCATGGAAACCTGTCTTCAGTATAACCTTGAAGACAGCAAGTCTCTCTTTTCTGTTTGTAATGGTCCCAAAATTAGAGGTATGTTTGTCTTTCTATTGATTACAAAAACTGGGGGAGGAGAGGAGAGAGAGAGGGACTGGACAAACCTTATAAGGACAGAACTGTTCTTTAAAATTACTGTAAAAATGTGGTCAATCAGTAGCATAATTAGATTGAGGATCACAGCTGAAAAGGATTATGCTATTTTTAACCCAGAAGTACTATGCATGAAATCTAGTCTGATTTTCATCTTCTCCATCAAATGTTTTCACTGTACCTGAGTACAGTGTGTGCTTTGTAAACTCAATGAATGCAGTTTTTATTACCTGTATCATCTTAAAAAAACAGAAGGCGATTTTTTGATCCTATAAAATGAACAGATTTGTCTAAATTCAACATCTAATGACTCAAAGGTCCAAAATGATTTATCTTCTGATGCTCTGCCAATAAAGGTTCCAAATAGGAGCAATTCTTAAGGACATTTGGGGATTTTAAAAAATTAAATAAATCTGTTTTGCCTATATTTTCCCATACTTACAGAAACTGTTTTTAGCAGCTTCAGGGTTCAGTCTGATATATTACATCCAAAACAATGGTTTCTGAAGGATTTAGACATTATTATGTTTAATCTGCAAACAGTATTGATTAACCCCACTAATCAATATCTAATTTAATGTAGCTTTGCTGATCTTTGAACTTCAATGCATACAAATGTCAACACATTTGGTAAATCAAACAACATGTCATTTTATTTCTGATTTTAGATTACCCCAAACACGTACGTGTGTGTGTGTGTGTGTGTGTGTGTGTGTGTGTGTGTGTGTGTGTGTGTGTGTGTGTGTGTGTGTGTGTGTGTGTGTGAATATATTTCTTTTAAAAGAGAGCAAATTAATGAATTCTACAGATATGAAATGAGTTGGTGGCTTTCACTGTCTTTTGAAAGTAATTTTAGGTCAAATTTGAGCCAGATCACCTCCTCCCTTGAAAAAACCCTTGGTAGATTCCTTTAGCAACATCTAATATAATTTTAATCAACAGACAGGGGCATACAAATCCCATTAGTTAATATACATTCACATAAATCACCTGCTGTTGTTCTCTTTTGCTTATTAAACCCAACAACCATGACTTTTTTAATATTTGACCTGCCTTAATAGTTGTCTCATTTTCTTTTCAAAGAAGCCTAAAGGAATTAATTTCCTTCAGTGCCTTTGAAAATTCCAGCAGTAGATGTTAATTTAAGGATTCTAACCAGTTAACAGTGTTTTTAAATCACATTTTGCTGAAATGCCAACTGTAATTAAAAATACTAAATAACTGATTTACAGTCTGACCTATAATCAGGAAATCTGTGTGTGTGCCTGCTGTGTAAGAAATGACAAAGTGTGTGCACTGTTATAGTTTAAGAGTCTGGCACATGCTGGGCCCATGGATAGCCATCAGTTTTAAAAGCCAGTGCCTCAGCACCCCCGTTTCTCCAAACATCTATCTAATTAGTTGTGCAACATTTTGCTTACAAAATGGAGAGTTAGAAGTTTGAAAATAAATGTAGTACATAAAATAAAGTGTAAAACACTTGCATTAAACACTTTCTAAAACATAATTACCATTAAAAATAACTAATTTAAAAACTTTTAAAAGGGTCTTTTATCCACTGTAACAAATTTTAAATTAATCAAAAAATACTGGATGCTCAAGGATTCTAATGAAACTACTCCGTAGAGTAAAAGTGGAATTTCATTTTAGCTTAATCCCAAACCGTTCAAATCAGCTGTTTAAAAACAACCAAAAAAAAAGAACCAAAACCCTTTTCCATATTAGTAGTCCTTCCCCCACAAGACTAGTCTCACACTTCAATAAATTATAATACTTGCATGAGTAAAGTTAAGACCTGAAACTTAACTGTATTTGCAACCCAGATTAAAAAATTAAGTAAGTAGAGAGAGAAATATAATTGTTTCCCTAGATATACTGAACTGGGAAGACAGATGTGTGTAGCAAAGTATGGCTGCAATCCTGAAAACACAGGTAAATTTACACATATGAATAGTTCCATTCTACTTACTGGACCTGTTCCTATGCAAATGGTTATTTACACGTGGATGCATCTGCAGGGCTGATTGATGCTGTTGAAGTCAAATGGATTTTTCGCATGCACTGAAATGATTTGCTGAATAGAGACTAATTTAACCATACATT
This sequence comes from Emydura macquarii macquarii, assembly GCF_026122565.2. Classification (NCBI taxonomy): domain Eukaryota; kingdom Metazoa; phylum Chordata; order Testudines; family Chelidae; genus Emydura; species Emydura macquarii. The sequence continues at coordinate 46,175,110 of NW_027132813.1, forward strand.
TAAGTGCTTGCTGAACTGGGGCTTTAATCCTTAAGGAAGAACACAAGTCATTTAAAATTACCAACAAAAGAAACTTATTTAACACATACAGTTAATTGATCTTCTGAATTTATAGTACATGTTTTTGCATCATGTCCCCTAACTCTTGGGGGGAAAATACCATTTTTCTATTAATGATAATGAAAATGCAATCAGTTATTTAAACTTAATTTGAACTCTTGAAGTCCGTTTTTTTTTTTAAAAGGTCATTACAAAGTTATAACTGATATGACAGGTATGTAGTTTATTACATTTATTTACTTAATATTTTTTCCTTCATCATTTTAAGGCCTGATTTTTAAAGGTGTTTAAGCATTTAAGGGTATGTCTATACTGACGGCAGATCAATCTTTCTGGATCGATTGAGTGGTCAGTGTAGACCCGCTCAATTGATCAGGAAGTCGACTGAGTAAAACCACCCCCTCAAGTAGCGTAGCACTGCATCGATGGGAACACAGTTCCTGTCAGCACAGTGCAGTGTAGACAGCGTGCAGAAGGGAAGCACAGCAGTCGACAGGAGTTACACAAGCTACTCTGCGTAGTTTGCGTAACTCCCGTCGACTGCTGCTGAATCTCCAGGTAAGTGTACACCAGGGCTAAAGATACAGAAGGGCACATGGCACTTATGAAAATCCTGCTAGCTGCCTTTCTGTATCTGTAGGTACCTAAACACCTTTAAAAATCTGTCCCTTAGTCTCCATCCCTGCAAACGTGTGGGCACGTGTTTAACTGAGTCATCTCACTCAAGATAAAGGAACTACTCACATGAGCAAAGTTAAACATCGGTTAGGGATAGGGTGTAACCCATGCATGTATGTGGTTTGAAGGATCAGGACCTTTATTTATGAGTAAAACTAGCACCTTTAGATAAAATCTTGTTTCTTGCTTGATTTCTTAATTAGGACACGATAGTATGTTTGTTGTGGTTTATAATATTTATACTTAGCTACCATTCAAATGTTCTTTGGTCCTAGAAACATTAACTATGTTGGAGGAATTTCAATGGAAAACGAAGTTACACTATGGCCCGATACAATCATGAGCAACAATTTCAGTAGGTATCTTTTTAGACTATGTACTTGGGAAAAATCACAATCCTGAATTAGAAAGCACACTGAAAAAAATTGGAGTCCATTAATAGAGAAAATAGAAGTCCCTATAAAACAAGATAAAAGTTAAATGTAAAGTAAGAATTGTTAAGATGAATATGATCTATTCATCTCAGTTTAATTACTTCCCCAGTATATTACAACTAAACTGAACAATTGTATATTCAGGGCAAGATACAGCACGTGATTCACATTTTTAGATAGTCAGAGAAATTGATCTGCTTCATCCTATGAAAGAGGAGAATTATAGGAAGGAAAACCCTAAATGTTGTCAATGGCTTTTAATTTGGCTTAGCTCACCTCCTTCTGGAACACTGCCAAGAAACAAGTATCAAGGGATACTTTAGAGCAACATATTCCAAAGGCAAAAGTGCCAGGAGAATACGTTAAAAATATTAAATCGTTCTGTTCCAATATTCAACACCCATGGAAGCCTGAGCAGAGCCTGCTAATTATCTCATTTGCATGGACTATATGTGAAATGGTATTTTGAAGAATTTCATCAGTGAAATCTTTAAAAGGCAGATAGTCTGGTTTGACTGGCTAGCCAGCATGAATATTTGATTTTTATTTATTTATTTATTATTTTTAAAGGTAAAGGAATGGCAAAACATTTATATTTTTACAAGCATAGGTGGACAGACTTCTGGAAAGATCTCCTTGTACAATTTCACAGTCAGAATGTTTTGAACAGCACTCTGGAATGTGTCATTGCCCCTCAGAAGGCCTAATCCTGCTTTCATTGACCTGCATGGCAAAACACCGCATCAAGAGAAGGATTGGGCCAAGTATCATTCCAAATAGCCAACAGGGAAAGTTATGGCCCTTATATGACTCAAATATCTGTATAAATCAAGACCAGGAAAAGTACTCTGGGATTGAATGCACAACACATGTGTTGGGTGGACAGCCATACATGCATCCCAACACACAACACATGTACCCAACTCAATGCGCAACACATGTATCCCATGGCTGTCCAGTCTCCTGAATTGTGGGTTCAGGAGACTGAAGGGATGAACTGGGACGTGTCCCTCTGGGGGCACATCAAGGTTAAGGGGGGGGTAGGGAGGGCAGTGGGCAGCCTGCAGCAGAGGCACTTCCCAGTCAGCTGCAGGCTGCCACAGGCCCCACGACATGATGCTGTTAAGAGACCACTGTCATCACCTGATTGGAAGTTTTGCCCTGGCTTTGGGGAAGGGGCTTTGCTCAAGTTTGGTTTGGGCAGGCAATTGGGCAGCGTTGAGGGCCTTGCGCACATGCACAGCAGGGGCACCAGCGTGAGGAATGGGGGTCACTGTGGTGTCATACAGTCAGAAAGCAGCAATGGCAGCTGCAAACGGTCTCGCTGGACTTGGCAGCAGGTAAGAGGTGGGGGTGTCTGGGCACCTGGTTCCCACTCCTGACAGGTGTGCGCAGGGGAGGGGACAAGAGTAAACTGGGGCATCCCACCTAGACACCTCCTCTAGGCCCTCAGCACCTGTGGCAGGGGGAAGGAGGAGTGGGGCAAACCTGGGACAAGAATTTCCCAAGAAGGGGCGGGGGGGACAGCAAAAAAAAAATTTGCAAACCTCTGGTCTAGAAGAATCTTGTCAACTCCATGAGAGAACGGGAAAGGAGAAGGAAGTCTTGGAGAAGAGGGCTCAGGTGGAAAAAAAAAAAAAAAAAAAAAAAAAAAAAAAAAAACCTGAGAAACTGGCCTCTTCTCCCTTTGAAATCAGTTTCAGCAGGAAAGCACTCTTCCCAAGAGCCAAGCAATCTACTCCTGATTTAAGCATCCTCTTCCAGCAATGTTTAAGTCATCACGAAGAGAGGGATAAAGAGATAAAGGCCCATTTTGGGGATTGACAGTCCCAAATTAGGGAACTGACAGGATCCCTTGGCTCAGAGCCGTTATCTAGAGGCTACAGGAAACAGCCTGACAACAAACCGATATGGTAGCATCAGCCTCTGCACAAAGACTGCAGGTAGAGCAGGGCTAGGTTGTCTGAGTGAGACAACCTGATTGGAGGATGGTGAGAGCCAAAATTACTCTAGTATATTGAGGAGGAGGACAGACAGCAATTTACTGCCATTTGCTTAAAATGCCAGTAACATATGTCTGGCCACAGGAGTGGGCCATTTATTTGGCACCCCCATTGACAGGAAAAGCTCTGGATGCATATCATGCCATGAGTGAGGATCTGGTGGAGGATTATGCGGAAGTGAAGAGGGTGGATTCTGTGAAAATAAAAAATTATTGAGAAGACCTACCAACAGCAGCTCCAGACAGCTGAGATACCACCAGGTAAAACACTCCATTGAGACAGAAGCACAGCTGACTGGGTTGATTAGGTGCTGGTTGCAGCCAGAAAATGGACCAAGGAGGAGATTCTTGATAAAGTCAGCCCATGGATATGAGAGAAGCAACTACAGTCCAGCCCGTGGTGAGGCTGATAGAGACTTATTTGGAAATCCACCGACCATCACTAAAAAAGACTGTTCTAGATCCGCTTAAGACTTTGGGAATCAATGAGAGAATTAAGGCTGTCTTATGCCACTACCAATAATAGATGTACCTTTCCCCCCTTGCCCTGGACATAATGAGTCCTCTGGAACAAGGTCACGTGGGATACTACTATATCTTGGCACTGGATGACTATGCTATTCAGTACCCAGAAGCATTTCTCCTCAGAGGCATGAAGAGCCAGCAGGTTGTTGCAGCCTTGGTTCAGTTATTTGGCTTAGGTTGAAGTGGCAGAGGAGATTATATCTTACCAGGGGACTAAAGGTGTAACTGAGGGCAGCCTTTGGCCTCGTGTTCTTCTATTCTTTGTGCTTCATAAACATGAACCACACTGCTCAGCACAATCTATGTATGAAATCAGTACAAAATAAACTGTTTGTTAGGGGAAATAAAATCAGTGAAACATTTAAGAGTTTAATAAGCCTGATGCTGCTTTTATATTATATGTGAAAGCATTCAACAGATTACTTTACTTGGTGAAAAAGATATAACCTTAAAGGGAATGATTTGTCTTTCTTACTCTTCTCCTCTATGGCAAACCACATAAAACAATATAAGAGATGTCAGGCTGAGCTGCAGATTTTCAGTGATTTTTTCCCCTCTGTATTTGATGAGCTGCTACTTCATACTTGGTCAGATAATTATTCAAGTAAACTCAGCCTACCAAAATATTGCCAAATATGGCATGTTAGTGACAGAAACCAAGTCAGAAGTCATCACTGAAGAGAAGTATTTAGATGGATGGGAAGATACTTACGTGTAAAATGTCAATCAATTATGCAACCATCTTCATGATTGGATATGAAAAATTACTCTTCTGAGGAAATGTGCTTAGAAAAGAGCATATGCAGTCATATACTCTTCTCATAAATTTACCTTCACTGTTTTTTCTCTGCTAATATACCAATTGTAGAAGTATCTCAGCATGGCTATACATTACAAAGCAATACCTTAGACCAAGGATAGTCAATTATTTTTTGTCAAAGTCCAAATTTCCTGGTCAAGATACAGTCAAGGTCCAGACTCCAGAGAAAATTAAAAACAATAATGACAATAAGTAAATAAAAAGATTTTGGGTTCTGTTCAAAAGCATCTGACAGTCCTCGGTTGGCCTTTGGTCCGCCTATTGACTACCGGTCTTAGACTTTCGTTTCCCAAGAACAAAGCTACAATCTGAACCTAGCATGCTCACGCTTCAATTCCTGCACCAAGACAACTGCTGCTAAGTATGTGAGACTGAGAAATCTAGACATTAATTCATGATATTTATATCTATGAAAGAATTTACTGTAGGTAGTCCCAGAACAGTCTCTTTAAATCAAGTGATACACAAAAAATGAAAGCTGCAGCATCATAGTAAAGAACATTTGCACACCTGCTGTATTGCTTACAACAATTACACAGACTAAACATTATACATAAAGAGCCAGATTTTCAAAACTGCTCAGCACCTACAACTGGGGCCAGATGCTTCCAAATAATTTTGTTCGTATGTAGACATCTGAATGAAGGGGCTAGATTTTTTTTTGAAAGTGCTCAGAGCCAAGCAAGAATAACTTGTACAGCGGTGGCCTATTCCTCAGAGGAAATTATCAAAAGCTATTTCAGCTTTGTACTTTACAATACCATCACTGCCTAATAGCAACAAACATTTCCTTCAAATTTAAGATAGGCAAATGGAAACTTACTTAATTTTTCAAAATAACCAATCTGGAAAACTGGAACAGTGAACATGTGGAATGTATTAACTTGTCCTGATTATCAGAGTGTGTTGTCAGCTAGTCTGTTAGATTGAGTATGTAGGCTTTTCTCTTGCTGTATTCATCTCATTTTTCAGAACTTTAGAATCTAGGTGGTAAAAAAAGTCCTTTTCTATTGAAATCTGACATGAAAGGCCTCATCTCAAGGGGCACTTTTTTCCTCACTGTATAAAAGTAAGAGTGCAATTGGCTGGTTTCTGCACAAGTAATAAAAAATAGAACTTCATATAGTTACTTCTTTGAACACATACATGGTAATTTAAAAAACTCAGTTATAAGACAACTTACAAGCAGTTATCTGAAATGGTGTAAACATCTGTTTAACTGATGAAAAAATACAACAGCAGACTATTAATACTGAAACATCATGTACTTTATTTTTTTTTTGTTTTTGTTTTGTTTTGTTTAGGCTGTGCAGTGCATTTCCTGGTGAACTATTTAAAGAAGGTCTCTCAGGAATTCTCCATAGTTGGAGTTGTGCCTCTGGTATACTGGGTCCCTACCACACGTATGCAAAAACAGCCTAGACACATGACGAGGAAATAACACAGAAGGAAGCAGGTACCATTTTGGACCATCCAGCATAGTTCAGGTTTCTTAAGGAAACACTATAAGATATGGTAATTAATACTCTGGAGCCTGTACCAGTTAAAAATGAAACTTCACATTGTTTATCATCTTTACTTGAGTTATTTTGCTTACACGTTTTTGGGTGTGTTTTTACAGACAGCAGCAATGTTTCAATGGCAAGAATTACAAATGAAAGCAAAATCTACTTAAAGCTAAAATTCTTTACTCAACTGGCTGCCCCACTACTATATTACACTCTTGCATCTAGAAGTAGCAGCATGTGTGGTATGCAGTATAACATGTGGTATAACACAGGTGGTATGCAGTAAACATTTTGCCCTGTGGTGTCACTGGTTTAGAGTTCTAGAGTTAGTAGCATAGATGGGACCCTTCTTTGCTCAGGAGCAGATGTTTCATTACACAAATCATGAGTCTCATCATTAATTCCTTGTTCACGTAAGTAGCCATCAATGGGATTACTCATCTGAGTAAGAAATACATTGTAGCTAGATGGCTGTTTACTGAGTGCCCTCTAGTGGCTAGCGGTCATCTTGTAGACACCTGCCTGTTAGTCCCCTCTTGGGGTTCCCTTTAGCACTCCACACAGACTCTGTTGTGGCTCACAGCACCCCTTCCCAACACTGGTTTAATATCAAATAAAGTTCATAGTCCTGAGAGTCCCAAATCACAAAATAATCCAAACAATCCTCAATGAGTCCCCAACATAAGACCATACTCCTAAATCCACAGTTCATACTTAGCTCTGGTTCTTCTCCCACCACCCAGAGCTCTTTCTCAGCCTGGTCTACACAAAGCTGCCAGTCCCAGCCCTTTCTGGGAAGCTTTGGCTTCCTTCTACTGTCAACTTCTCCCATTTTGAGGGAGAAGGCAGTCTATATACTGCCCTCCATCAGAGAGCCCCTCCCAATTGGCTGGAAGAGAGGGAAGCTCTACATTACAGGGCTCCTATTTTTGGGCCCTTAAAGGAACAGCATCCTGGGGTTTTCCTCCCCTCCTCCAACTCCTAATTCCCCAGGACCGCTTCCTTTCTTCCACTACCAGACCATTTTTTGAGTCTTTGTTTATTCTAACACCTTGGAATGGGGTCTTCTGTCCCTCTTTAAGGGCTGCTATACTCCACTGCACACGGGAACTACAATTTGCAGAATTCCAAATTTAATTCATAACTTTTTGTGTGAATTATTTCACCTTATCACATGGCTATTTCAGCCATATCGCACCCACATAACCATCCTACTATGTCTTGTAGTCAAGGCACTAAACTATGACTTTTGAGCCCTGAATTCAATTCTTATTTCTGCCAGAGACCTGTGTGACCATGGGTAAATCACTTCATGTTTTCTCCTGACTCTGGTCCCCATCTGTAGAATACAGAAAATACTCATATTCTACCACTTTATCTTTTTTATTTAGATTGTAAACAATTTGACGCAAAGACTGTCTCAAATATATATAAAGTGACCCCCCCCCCCCCCCAATTTCAGCTGGGGCTTGTAGGCACGATTGCAATCTGCAAAATAATTTTCATGTGCCAAAAATAAAGCCTGGTACAAAGAAGACTGAAAAATGACAAAAGACAACTCTACAGTTTTTATTTATTTATTTATGTTAGAGTCCTTTTTCCTATATTTGCCAGTCCAAAACTGAGAGAGGAGTAAAAATCAAACTTCACTTTTACTTTTCTTTGTGATATATTTATCTCTGAAGCAGTACACACCAACCCTCCACTTGTGGAATGAACTGAGGAGCAGGGTGCATTCTGTCAAGTGAACAACCCATAAAATCCAGGGCAACAATTGGATATCTGTGCTTGACTAACAGGGAACCGCCCATCAATCTGGAATGGGGGCAAATGAGCAACCCCACTAAATTTCAACAAGAACTAGGCACCTAACCCCTTAGATTCCTTCAAAAATCCCAGCAATTAATAGAATTTATCTTTACTGCGACCATCATCATTTTAACACATTCAATTCATTATTTGTAATCTCTCCATGATGGAGTGATGGATTCTTTTTAACATAGATCTCCACAGACAACTATAGTAATTTTAAGGTACTTGTAGGTCACATTTTGAAGACAAAACTTCCTGATCATGTTATTCTGTATTAAATGTACAGTGCTTCAGTTTTGATTTCACCTTTTTTTCCTCCTCATACTCTTTCACCTACATGGCAACTTAAGTGTTAGAATAGTGAGCCACTGTAAACCACTATAAATCTGATGTTCATGACACTGCAAATTCACCCACGGGAAAACCTAGGCATCATCCCTAACGCAAGGCAACTCAGTGCACGCAACAAAAGCCAGATGGTTCAATAAGGTAATATATGAGACCACACACAATATATCATTAAAGTGAACATCAATCAAACCTAAAGCAGATGATGAGAGATGCTAGAAACACAGAGTCCCGTGTCTGAAATAATTACTTACAATATTTAGGTCACCTGTATGAAAACAACCACACTGCATGAGCTGTACTGCAGCACATTTTCAGCACAGACAAATAAACTGTAGTCTCCTGAGAAAATGTACTTTTATTTCATTTTAACTGCAAAGGAAAGTTGGCCTCCCCTTTCCATATTCTGATAGGCAAAGGCTTTGCTTCTTAGCAAACCACACTCAGATGTTGCTCCTCTATGACATCGTTAATATCCATGGAAACTGTCTTAGAATGACTGCTGGCCTGAAATGGTTACTGTCAACCCATATCAACTCAAAAGAAGTACAGGAAAAGATCTTGTATCATACTTCTTCCAGCTGTACACTGCTCCCGAGAGATTTGAATCGCCCTAGACTAAAATACCAACTTTGAAAAACAAAAGGATCCTTAGAATTCATGAGTATTGCGTGCTAGAAGATAGAGAGAGCATGTTTGCATTAGTATAGTCTACTATCAGTTTGTGTAGCATTATATCCTGGCAGGAAGCCAGCTGGGGATAACAACAAAAGTGTTTACTAATCCTTACTTTCAGGCATCATCAGGGAACACCCATCTTCGGTGGAGTGCAGCCAGGTGGATCATGTTTTTTTTCCCCTTGCCATGCCAATGCAGCCACTCACCATGACTAAGCTCCCTGGTCTGGAGTCAAGGTATCTACTCTAATGGAGATGTTTTACCTAGCAAATAAATCCATCCCCAAATGAGTGTGTTTCATGCTGAGTTAAACTGACAGGGTAATAGACAAAAAGATAGACTAAATGTCATGAACTCTGCTTTTTTATTTAGTTAGTTAATTAGTTAGTTTGGCAAGCAGCAAAACAGACTCTTACATTTCTATAATGGAAATATATTTACACAAACACACACAACATGTAAATATGAATTAATCTGCCTTCTTAAAGAAGAGTTTAAAAATGAATATACATTAAAAATTAGATCCCTCTGACATTTTTATGGTTGCAAATTGTATGGAATATGGAATAAACCTCTATCGTTGAATTTTATTTAGTGGCTGTTAGAATTTCCATTGATAATTAGTATAAAACTGACATTTGATTCTTTCATGAGGCGTGAAAGAAGAAAAAAAGAAAAGAGGAACAAGTGGGCACATAATTTTAATAACTTACGGATAGAGATGTAGTATGCAGTGTTGTTATAGTCATGTTGCTCCCAGGATATTAGAGAGACAAGGTGTGTGAGATCTTTTATTGGACCAACTTCTCTTTATTTTTATGGTAGCTTCATGTATCCAAGCCATGGGAACACACTGTCTCTAACACTTCTCAAGAGTACAAAAACCTGCAGCCAGAAGTAGTATCTCAGTACATTAGATTAGAGCTACAGAAATAAGATGCCTCATGAGGCTTTCCCCAAACTCTGAAATTTGGCCTACTTAAACCACCTTTCCTTCCTTTCCTGTGGCTATTACTTCTGGCTATAAGAAATTGTGATGCAGCTGATGCCTTGGTAACTCTGTAGTTAGCTAGAAGGAGCAAGATGTTGGTTCCTTCTTCTCTAGAGACTTTTGTAAAATACTTAGCCATCACCAGATAAGCAGCTAGAATTGCAATCACTGCTTGAAGCTGAGTATATCCAGGTCTAGTGCAGAAAGAGAAAGAGAGGCCTTCAGCAAAGACTCACAAAAGAAGTCTAGAAGTATTTATAACAAGGTAGGTTTCCAGGCAGCATCTCTCAACAAGACACATCTGTTTTTGCTTTAGAACAATGGACCACTCAAAATGGAAGCAAAACGGGGAGAGAGGGTGAGAAATCTTCCAAATGTCTGACCATTTGTGAAAGAGACTCAAGGTCCTAGCCTCAGGGCTAAGGAAAGCAAAATTTGACCGTAAGATGATAAATTCAGACTTCCTAGGCAAAGGTACGGGCTGTATCCCCACTGTGACAGCTCTTGGTTGGCAATCCATGCTGTAAAACTGATAATGTATCATGAGCCATTCAATTTACCAATTTATCATTGCCTTCAATTTACAGTGTGGTGCTGAACAAGCAAAAGAGCATCAGAAGTAAATAGCTGAAATTAAACCTTTTAAATAAACTAAGCAATAAATCTGTATGCGAAAGTTGCCTGTAATAATATCACCCTTAAATATCTGTCATTGCCGCTAATGTTTTCATGGAGCTAATTGTTCTGCTAAACAGGTCTCAGCCATGGTGCTATGTTGTGTATTTGATTAAAATAAAAGGAACATGTTACTAGTCCCCTACTGCAAGGAGTGAGTCCCTTTGGCAGGTGCTGCTGTCAATGACGAAAGCCTATCAGAACACAGGGGACATTCGAACGGGCTGTCAAATTAAGAAATTAGAGAGTAAAACGTCAAAGCCAGGTATTTCTTCCTCAGTAAGGGTTATTCTGAGATTGCATATGCCGTCTATTAAATATGGTCCTCACGGGTCCCAAAACATTGTTAGAGGGATAGCACTAGATTCAGACATAGCTTACATTTCTATTTCTTAGAAAGAGTTTCAATTTTTAAAAACTAGTCAAATATAATCACTTGTGATATTCTAAATTGTACATAATTAGGGCAAATACTGATCTAAGAACCACACACACAAGCCGGTAAAACAAGCAGCATGTATCTATCTATGCACCTAAAAAATTGCTCCAGAAAGTTTTTATCTGCCTAGTTTTCTCCTTCAGTAGTAATCTTGCTTCTGCCTCCTTTTTTCCCCCCTTTGCTGTGACTTGCCTATTTCAACACTGTTTAGAGCTGCATAGAGAATGTCAGTCTGTGCTTTATATCTGCCTGCTTTTCTGCAATTTGTTTGCAAACCTTGACATCGGTTATTGTGCATCTATCCAGTTTCTTCTGATGGGGAGGCAATGTCAAAATTGGAGATATTTACAAGAGTCCTATCTTTGAAGGTCATAATGTTAGAAGAATTATTCAAACAATTTCAGGTTTTAAATCTCTCAGAGATTATGTAGATAAATCTAGTCTCTTCTACTGTTGTCTAGTTATGGCCTTGAGAGAAAAAAAAAGGGGAAAAGTCTGAGGTGTGAGAAATATTTACTAGAGGAGAGGAAAAAACCAACTTCTTTTTGATTTCCAAACAGTCAGTAAAATTTTCAAAACCACCTACATGCCTGAAATGGAAGGTAAATGAGACAAATTCACTTAGGTACTTCTGAAAGTGTTATTCACAGCACTGTGGATCCATATGTTATCTTAGATTTGTGTTTTAAGCTTGGGTTGCCTATAAAGAGGATTGATTTCAGTGGTGTAATTGGACAGGCAGATTTTTACCACAGGCTTCCAAGTTCAGTGTATAGTATGTGATATCTAGTCCTAGATATTTTAGATGGGCTGCCTGACAGCATTTGTTGGAGTTTCAGAATGTTGTCCACTATCCCACAGATGCTTGAGTTTGATTTTGCTGTTCTTTTCTTCACCAAATGAATTTGGAAACACACAAAAACCAAGTAATTCTGGCAGTATCAAAAATAGGTACTAAAAAACGAACAGAAATTGTGACCGGATATTAATTAGTACCATGTGGTGTAGTGAGGAGTAGGGAGGGGCGGACTAGTGATTAGAAGAGAACACACTAGTTGTCTGGATTCTTGTCTTTTTCCTGGTTCTGTCACGTGGATTTGCTGTATCATCTTGAACACATTTAGTTAAATGGAAAGCTCTCCAGGGTAAAGATCATGAATTCCTATTTGTTCACATAACAGGAGTACACTGTGAGTGTTATTGAAAGCAAATAATTAATAATAATAAAGGACTAATATGACAGATGCTATTGATTGTCACTTGTATAGGAGAAATTGCAACCCGCTGCTACAGATTATGTCCTGACATTGCCATTTGAAATATTGAAATCAACATTTAATAATTGTCACTTATTAGAAACTCATCAAAATGCTAAGTGCCATATGATTCAAAATGTTAGAAAGAACAGTTACTGACCTGTAACTGTTGTTCTTCGAGATGTGTTGCTCATGTCCATTCCCAAATTAGGTGTGTGCGCGCAATATGCACCAGTGCTGGACAACTTTTTTCCCCTAGTGGTACTGTAGGAGCCAACTCTAGCGCCCCTTGCAGTGGCACGCACGTGTGCCCGCATATAGGTGCCACTGGCTCCCCCTCCCTCTCAGTTCCTTCTTGTTGGAACTCCGATGAGGGGAAGGAGGGTGGGTGTGGAATGGACATGAGCAACACATCTTGAAGAACAACAGTTATAGGTAAGTAACCGTTCTTTCTTCTTCAAGTGCTTGCTCATGTCCATTCCCCAATTAGATGACTCAACAGCAGTGTCTCCAGAGGCAGGCAGGAGTTCAAGGACGTGACATTTGAAGCACCGCTCTACCGAAGCCAGCATTGTCCAGAGCTTGCTGTGTTAAGTCTTAGTGGAACACGAAAGGTATGTACTGATGACCAGGTAGCTGCTCTGCAGATATCCTGGATGGGGACATGAGCTTGAAAGGCCGCAAATGAGGCTTGCGCTCTCGTTGAGTGGGCTGTCAAGAGGCTCGGAGATGCAACTCCGGCCTGCTCATAAGAAGCTCAGAGGCAGGCCATAATCGACTTTAAGACACACTGCAAGTAAACCAGCAGCCCCGTCATCTGGCCTGCAATGGCCACGAAGAGTTGCATTGAACGAGGAAAAGGTTTGGTTCTGTCGATATAAAACATCAGGGCTCGTCTCATATCGAGAGAGTGCAGACGTCTCTCTTCACTGGAGCTGTGAGGTTTGGGACAAAAGACAGGTAGAAAGATGTCCTGGTTAAGATGAAAATGAGAGACTACGGGTGTGGGCATAGTTGAACCTTGTCCTTATAGAACACAGTGGAGGGTGGTTCTGAAGTCAATGCACTGATCTACAAAACTCATCTGGCGGACGTAATAGCTACAGGAAGGCGACCTTCCAGGACAGGTACATAAGGGAGCATGAGGCCATGGGTTTGAAGGGAAGTCCAGTGAGTCTGGAAAGGACCAAGTTCAGGTCCCAGTGAGGAGAAGGCTTCCTTATTGGCAGGAAAAGCCTTTCTAATCCTTAAGAAACCTGGCCGTCAGAACAATCTTTTCACATGAGATATCTTCCACCAAAGGGTGGAAAGCAGATATGGCCACTACATAGACCTTAATGGACGAGAACGTCAATCCCCCTTGTTTCAGGTGGAGCAGATACTCCAAAATTGTCTGCATCGATGCCTCCACCAGGGACACACCATGTTCAGTCGCCCAGCTAGTGAAGCGCTTCCACTTAGCCCTGTAGGCCAATCTGGTCGATGGCTTCCTGCTTTACAAAAGCACGCACTGAATTTGGGTTGAGAAGGCCTGTTCCTCCTGACTCAGCAATGGAGCATCCATGCCATCAGATGTAGGGAAGTCAGCTCTGGGTGGAGCAGGCAACTTTGATCTTGAGACAGGATGTCCGGTTGCAGCAGCAGGATCCACTGCCTGGGTTCCGCTAGCTCCAGAAGCATCCCAAACCAATGTTGTTTGGGCCATGCTGGTGCTACGAGGATGACCCGTGCCCTGTCCCTCTTCACTTTCAAGAGAACTTTGTGGATCAGAGGTATTGGCAGGAAGGCGTACAAGAGGCCCAGATTGGAGACAACCCTTTTTATCAGGTCCCGGTGTATTCTGAAATCATCTAGTGGTACCGCTGATTAAGGACCCACAACTGCCTCGTCCGGCGACAACGATGAGGAGGCTGGTAGCAGAGTTGGGGGAGGGGCCTCTTCTCTGGGTGGCATGGATTCCCCTGGGCTTGAGGCGCGTGAACCATCACAGTCGGTCTCCGTATCCAGATGCGGCACCGACCTTCGAGGGATGGAGGACACTGGTACTGATGTTCCTCTCCCGGAACCGGAATGCGGAATCCTCAAGGAAACCCCCCACCAGTAAGGCCATGGTCCGGGCCATTGACCCTGTGGCCACGCTCCCATTGGCGGTGCCGTAGGGAAGCCAGGCAACGGGTCTGCCTCATATGAATAACCTCTTCGCTGCCCGAAGAGGAGGTGTCGCTGTCCGAGTCCGAATATCTCACGGTGCTGTGCAGAGTGCGCTGATGCTCCAACACCAAAGAGTGGTGCGGAGAACCCGAGTGATGGGCTTGCTGGGACCTGCTCTTGTTCTTTGTTTTTTTTTTAAAAAATACGCACTAGGCGAGCGAGGCTGCAGTGCCGAGGAGACGTGCTGAGAATCTGGCGACCTGCGCCACTCCGCAGCTCCATGGTGGTGTTCCGCTCGGTGCCGGTCCTCCGGAGACCGAGGGCAGGAGCCCGGTCTGACACTGTCTTGACCCGGAGAGCGTGGTCTCCACTCCAGGACCGCCTGCACACCGGTGAACGGTGCCTCAAAAATGAGGATTATCAGGCAGATCTGTCCCTCAAAATGTTGCCCGTTGGTGCTGGTGCTGAATCTTGGTGTGGCCTGCCGTTCCTCGGCATTGGTGGTCTATAGCACCACCAGGCAGTGAGTAACTCAACCACTACCTGGAGTTGGTGGAGGGCTCAATGCCAGGGTCAATGCTCGCAGTATTGACCGACTCTTCTGAGGCAGGGAGGATTGGCAAACCGACACGGGTCTCGCCTGGTCCTCTTTCTTTTCCACAGGGGAGCGTCCCCACTCTGGGCAAGTCTTCTTTGACCTCTTTTTCGGTACTGGAGATCGTGAATGGTGCCGAGATGAGGAAGAGGGTGCCAGAGGAGCACTGATCTGCTGGGCTCCGACACCGGTCTAAGAACCGACTTCATCAGGATAGCCCTGAGACGAATCTCTCATTCATTCTTAATCTGAGGGTGAAAACTTTTACAGATTTTGCACCGGTCACAGATGTGCGCTTCCCCCAGACACTTTAAACAATTTTGATGTGGGTCACTCCTTGGATAGGCTTCTTACACAAAGCACAGGGTTTAAATCCTGGGGAATGGGGCATGCCCCAACCCTGGGATTTTAACAAACAAACCGGAACTAAGTAACTATTAACTATATACACTAGAACAATGAATAAACCACTAGGGGCTGGTTCACACTATGGACATATGTCGATTTAAAGTCCCCTATATCAATTTAAATACTCCAACGTTCACACAGTCACCACTGTTAAGTTGACTTAAGGTGCCAGTAAAATCAATTTAATAAGACCACCTCTGCAAGTGGTGTAGCGCCTAAATCGACTTCGTAAATTCGAATTAGTGTGTGTGTGAATGTAATGGAGCTTAATTCGAATTAACCAACCTCTGGAATGTATCCCATTATGCTCCACTTTCACCTCTCTGGCCAATCAATCAATCAATCTGTGGTGCTCTGTGGTCACAATAGCAAGTAAAGTCCCCTCCCCTCAAGCTCTGGGAAGATTTGATTTTCCTGTTTGTTTGGGAGGGGGAAAGGCATGCTGGGGAAGGGACATCTGGTGAGTTCTCTTTCTTCAGTTCCAGTCTGTGTGTGTGTAGAATGCAAACAGAAAGCAACTCCCCCCACACCCCCCACCTCGATCCTGTGTGCGTGTTGAATGCAAACAGAGAAAGCAACTCCCCCCACACCCCCCATCCCGATCCTGTCTGTGTGTGTGTTGAATGTAAGAAGACAAATCCAACTCCCCCAAAACCCATTTTTCCTATCTATGTGTGTTTAGAATGCAAGCTGAGAAATCAATCCCCCCCCCAATCAGTTCCCAATAGCTCTCCGTTTTTCTTTAGACTGCAGGCAGAGAAATCCACCCCCCCCCCCAAAAAAAAAAAAAAAAAAAAAAAAAAAAAAACCAAAAAAACGATCCCGTCTCTGTGTGTTTGTGATGCCAGCCGATTACCCCCCAGCCCTCCATCAGTCTGCATTAGAAAGTCACTTGCTACATTGTATAAAATCATAGTTATGACAATTGAAACATATGTCTCTTCTTACTCTTCAATACACAAACTAGAGGCAACATTGTATCATACCATCATTGCTGAAATTGATCAAGAGATACATTCTTCCTAACTTTAAAAACTGTGTCTACATTGTATCCAAGTATCATTAGTTCAAAATCTTACATATGTATATTGTTCTTCACTAATTTGGCTGTGGCTATCTTGTTGGGTTTTTTTTTTTTTCATTCTGAAGACCCCTCGCCAGTGGCCCAACCATTAGTCAGTGCTGCACACACACTGTCTCAGATTAGGAAAAGGAAGAAACTAAACACCCTACCCTAGCCCTGGAGAGAGTGAAGGAACCATTCCCCTCCACCCCTTCACCCAAGACATAACTGTTCAAAAATAAAATTTTGCATCTTTTCAAAATGTTTCTTTATTAAAGAAAGTCTTGTTCATGAGGGATTTGCCGGGCACAGATCTGGCAAGCAACAAACGGGGGGGAAGGGGGGATGCTAGGTGGATGAGAAAAGGCAAGCAACATGGGGGGGATGGGGAGTGCATGAGAAAAGGCAAGCAAATATGGGGTGATGCTGGGTGGATGAGAAAAGGCAAGCAACATGGGAAGGTGGGGGGGGTGCTGGGTGGATGAGAAAAGGCAAGCAAAATACAGAGGAGGGTGCATGAGAAAAAAGGCTAGCAACATACAGGGACAGAAATCACTAATGCATCACTCATTCATTGCCTGCAGCAACTGGGAATTGTTCTGCTGGATGTCTTGAAGCAGGGCAGCTGCAGCTGCTTCACCTTCTTGCTCTTTTTCTCAAGTACCTTATGCTAAGCCGCAAAAAGCAATGGCAAAATCAGGGAGCAAAAAAAAACCGGCTCAAAAATCCTTTTCCTGTTTGTTTGGGAGGGGGAAAGGGTGGGGGAAGCAGCGATGCATCCTGGGATGATGCCACAGCCTCCGTCGGTAGTTGCACTGTGGAATAGCTACCCAGATTGCACTGCTTTCTAATTTAAATTAAGGCTGAAATGTGTGAATGCAAGATACCAGCTCAAATAGCACAATGAGAACACTCTGCTGCTATTTCTTTAAATCGGCTGCTGAAAGTCGATTCAAGCTAATTTGAATTAGCGCTGCAGTGTGAACATAGCCTAGGTTTTAGCAAGAGAACTTGCGAAGGCAAGAGATGTTCCAGCACTGTCACTGGCAGCAAGAAGGAACTGAGAGGGAGAGGGCGCCGATGGTGCCTATATGTGGGCGCATGTGCGTATCGCTGCATGGGGCACTAGAGTCAGCTCCTATGGGTATCACTAGGGGAAAAAGTTGTCTGGCATCGGTGCATGTGGCGCGTGCACACACCTAATTTGGGAATGGACATGAGCAAGCACTCCAAGAAGAACATTATAATACACTGAAATGCAGCATAGTCATAGGAAAACGAAGTGCTAAAAAGGATGTGAATGCAAATGTACACATTTCCCTTGAAATAGCAATCAGCATGTTTTTTCTTATAAAAAAACCTTATCATTCTGGCATCCCTTAGCCTTCAAAATGCCATAGGAAAATCAGTCACATTCAATACCAGTGATTCTGAGAGGAAATCTAGATGGAAAGCCTAGAGTTGTGCATTTTCTACTCAGTAAAGATGAAAAATAGCACATAGATATTCGAAAGCAGCACTGCCCTTCTCATCTGCCCTCTGCTGTTTTGCACTTACACAGCCCTCCAAAGGCAGGTAGCCACACCCAGCTAAGTTCAATGAATGCTTTCCAGCCACTCAGGAACCAACAAAAAGGAAACTCCAGCTGGCTCCTCAGCCCAGGACCACACTGTCTACCCTGGTCAAAAAGCCTGACCAGTGGAGATAATTATCCAGTCTACCCTTCCCTCAAAAGGAGCAGCTTTTGTTACTGAGCAGTTTGTCTAAACACTTCATTCAAAGACACTCTGGTTAAGAAAAAACATGGAAGTTTATTAACTAAAGAAAAAGATTTTAAGTGTTTGTAAGTGACAAATGTAAAGAGATTAAAAGAAGTTATCAAATGAAGTAAACATAAGATCGCAGTCTAAATTCTACACACTAACAAGCTTAACAATGTCTCACCTGCTGGGCAACTTTCCCTGCCTGGGACTCCCCTACTCCCTTTTAAAGTCCTTTTGTCTTCCAGATGATCATCAGGTGTTCAGTTGAATGGAAATGGAGCCCTGTGATGATGTAACGCTCCTCCTTTTATAGTCTGTTTCAGTTTACTAAACAGTCCATGCATGTGACGTGGCAGCTGCTTCACATTGGTCAAGCAACCCCCTTGCAAATGTGCTTCTTACAGCAAAATCAATTCTTGTTGGTGGAATCTATTCTTAAATGGGTGAGAGATAGCCACTGTCTGGGCCACTCGATAATTGTGCCTGAAAGGCTGTTTGTGGGAGTTTTTTACCTTGCAATGTGTTCAAGTAGCGTTTACAACAATATTGTATAATTTCACATACTGTGGTAGCACATATAATCCAACAGGGTATTAATGTTCAGCAGATCAAGACTTTCAAAATAATATCAAACAAGGCATACCTTGTAAAGAATATATCATAATTATATGACATTGGAGAAGATGGGGTTTTAGGAGTGTTGTTTTCAGACACAGGGTGTCAAATATAATCTATGTGAAGCCAAATATGGATCCACTCATATATAATTGATTATTCCAGAACAAAAGGTGGCATGTCAGACCATAAGCTTAAACTTCTATATTTAAAAAAAAAAAAAGCAGAAAAAGCCTTAACATCGTATTTGCAACTGCTAGTCAATCATTGCTTGTCTACAAGTAGGTAACTTACCAAAGCAGCTCTGGATTGGCTGGTTAAACAGCTGGACAGATTAGACAGATGTGCTTGGAAAGTCTTCCTTCTGTGAAATAATAAAACAAACCAATAAGGCTGGTATCATCCTACTGGCAAAAACTGAAATCTCCTATTGGCAGAACATCCCTTTGAAAGTCCAGAAATGCATGGTATCAAGAGAAACATTTAAAAACAAGATTTGGTTACACCTTTGTTAAATCATGGAAAAGTATTAGCTATAGCTCTCTTAATGGGAAGAGACAAGTCACAACAGATAGCATTAGAAGCTATGCGACACATACACCATTTCCCATTGCATTGTGACAGGACAGATTTCAACATTAGTAAAACATCCTAAATAATTAACAAAGATCACAAAGCAGCAGTTGAATAACACTGCCATATTTGTAATCTTTCCAGAATAAATGTTAGCTGACTTTAATTGATTTTGCTGAAAGTCTTTAGATGAGTAACAAACTTCAGCAAAGACTTCATCTCAGAATGGGTAATAGACAACTGTAGTAACACGGGACCAGGGTAACATGGTAGTAACGTGGAACAGCACAAGAGACAGGGGTTACACAAAGTGGAGGAAAAGGCTTTGCCAATGTGCATATTGCAGTAAATACGCTGCCTATCCAGGGACCAGCTTTCATTGCACATGCAGGTTGTTGCACTTGAAAGAGTCACGAGCAGCATGTTACTATATATTATTTGTAATAAGACAGATGGATACAGACAGACCGACAGAAGAGTACAAGGAAACAATACTGGTTGGCATAACAGGCTATGGTGGCAGCACACCAGCAGCCTTACTGTGGTCATGCTTTTTTGTAGGCATCGCAGCAGAGAAGAGTTTTCAAGAGGATTTTGAAAGAAATTAATGGGATAGCTTTCCAGTTTTTTATGGTGAGCTCCTCCCAGGCCTGAGTGGCAGCACAGGAGAAAGCACAAAGATGCTTGTTTGAAGATTGCATTTGTCCAGGCCAGAGAATAAGATGTTACAGTAATTGAAATGCGAGATGAGGAGAGCCTAGCTGAGTTTTAGCTGTATGAATGGGTAGGAAAGGCCATCCCTTAGACATGTTTTGCAGAAAGAATCAGCAAGAGTTAGACATAGCCTGGATGTGAGATCTAGAGGGAGGTCTGAGTTGAAGGGGCATGAGTCACAGGGATTGGGATGGTATCATACAGAGATTGAGAAAGGAGGTAGCAGGGAGGGTTTAAGGGGGAAGAGCAGGAGCTCTGTTTTAGCCACATGTATGTGTGCGTATGTGTGCATGAAGACAAGGACTGGAGACGAAAAGAGAGAATGAGCTGCACTAAATATGTTAATGCGGGGTGGTGGCTAGGTGAGGCTGAGTAAACCTAGCATTTCAGCAAGATGGCCAAAAATATAGATTCTGGAAATCAAAACATAAACCACCACTATATGAAGTATTAGACACCAACCCACAAAAGAATGGAGAGTGTCATTTGGTGCCAGTGTGAAAGGCATACTCATCACAGGAGGAAGAACTAAAACAATCTGTCATTTTTCCTGGCTTTTTTGCTGAAACCAACTAACATTACTTGTACCTGATCCAGGTTTTTTCTGAGCCATCTAGCTCTCAGCCAAGAGCCAAGCACAGCTAGACACTGGGTAAGTTGCCTGACTGCACCATTTGGGTCCCATTAAATGAAGATGCAGAGTTGCCATCCACAACTTTCCACAGCCCACATCATCTCACTGTCTCCTTTAATAGCCTCATATACATGCCAGAGAGGAGGGGTTACATATTAGAAACACGTGTAACTCTACACACAAGAACCCTTGGGCAGATGTACAATTGTTCACCCTATACGATCTTCGTGGACCTCTCAGAAAGAAAAGAATCATTCCAGAGCAGCTCTCTTTACTTCTGATGAGGAGCCAGTGGTAACAAAGATGCTGATAGACCGAAAAGAATAAGCGTGGACAGCTGATCTGTATCCAAATAGGGCTCCAGACATGGTAGAATTTGCCTCATCACTTTACTTCGAATTTCCCTCACAAATGAAAATTAACTTTTCCCTATGCAAAGGGACGCACAATAATTAGCAAGTCTGTTCACACCAATAAATGATTCCTCAGTCAGAGACCTAACAACCCTTTTGTAAGGGATGCAGGAATCACTGGGTGCACACATCCAAGCTGCATCTGTCCAGGCTGTAGAGGCAGCAAATTCCAGCCGTCTTCATTGAAAGAAAGAGCCCAGCAGTGCACTGCTTGTGAGGAGGAGTAAAGGAGGGGAAAGCTTGAATAACCTTTTCCTCCTCCCCTGGAAAACAAAAAACTAACCTCCAACTTCTCAATAGAAAAAAACTGCAACCACCCTTCTGGGAAGGCAGACGATATAAATGATCATTTTTTAATAGTTATTATCAAAACAAAAACATTCATATTATGTATCAGAACATAAGCACATTTTCAGCAATACTTATAAATAATTCACTTTAACAAAGAGTGACATGGAGGCCTAGCCGTACCCACATGGTGCTAATTACAATCGGATGCCCAGACAACCCAAGAGGCTGTTTTGTGGCCAGCAAATGGGATTTGTGGGCCATGGTGTGTGCGTGCTTTGGGGTAACTACATCATGATAAATTAAAAGTGTGCTATTGATCTGACCAACCATGAGGGACCACTAGTATCCGGTAAAGTTTGATTTGTAAACACATAAATGGCACTACAGTCTCACATCCACTTGCTGCAGTGAAAATTTATTTTTTCTTATTTTTGTTTTTAAAAAAAGGGCTTTTTAAGTTTCAAGTTTAAGCATCTACAGAACTTCAGTAGGTTACTGAATAGTGTGCTGAGTGCTGCTGATGGTAATGCAGTTGGCAGTACTGAAGTAATTTAAGGAATAGTTTGTGATCATGGAACTATTCTTGGGCCTCACAAACTACTACTGTACCTACTAATTATTTGGGAATGGGTAGTCATTTGTAAATTTCAATTTGGCTGTTTGTCAATCTCATTTTTATGCATTTAAGCATCTGTTATCTTACATGTTTTTTTCTATATTGAACATTTTGAACGTCTATATAGTAAGAAATGCGCAAAAGTGTTAATGGTGTAATTCAATTTAAAAAAAACCTGCTGGTTTAACTGAGGACAAAAACTGTCAGGCAAGATTAATAATCGGTGTGCCATATACTGCATGGCATAGTTATTTCAGTTTATACTGTGTGCTCTCTGCATACAGCTCTAAGTTCCTGCACAAAGCCTAAGCAAATGGACAGAAGGACTAAAAACTAAGACAAATAAATACAGAGAGTTAAGCAGTGATTGGGCAACCTGAGAACAGGCCACGTCACGAATCAAGCCTACAGAAAAGAACAGCAGATAGTCCCTCTTCACCCCCCCCCTCCCCACCACCACCACATGTAGGGACACTGCATTTGCACAAGGTGCTTCCCCACACACCGGCCTGATTCCAGCTGCCATCCTAAAATTTGGAGACATACAGCACGGTGAGCAGAAGCGCTTGGCGACTTCTTCCTCCAACCTCCCAGAAAAGGGTTAGAGTTAGCATTAGGTGACAACCTCTGCACTCAATGAATTTCACTCATGAGACCTCAAACAAAGAAATGTTTAGATACACACCCAGGAACTTCTCATTTCCAAATGAATGACTGTACTACCAAATGAATAGCACTAGCAGCCGAAAAAAGGGAGAAGTGAGCACACATCTCCTACCTGTTTCTGAATATTTGAGTATTACATTTTAAAAGAAAATAAACAGAGAAAATAAATGGAGAGATGTTTAGATTTTCAAACCACCGAAACCAACATTAAAATCTGTCCATGGTCTCCATTGTAACGTGTAAGCTGTACAGTGTGCTGCAAACCGAAATATATTGTTACTAAACAAACTCTGGGAGAAATTTTTAAGTGGAAGTACTGCAGCACAATTCCAGGTGGACCAGTTCAGCGATGTCTAATGATGTTAACATACAATACTGGTATGATTGAAAAGGTTAATATGGAAGACAGCATCCATCAGAGCTGTGCTGGTACTGGATTTTTTTTATTTTTAAACTTGCTTGAAAAATGTTTACAGATCCTGAGAGTTTTCATATGGCCACAGTGTTTCTAGCTAGGAGAAGTTGCAATGTACTGGACTTTAAATCATATCATTTTAAAACAAATTGTCCTTCTCTTCCTCTATCCCCCACACACTTTATTTGTAATATGATATTAGGCAGCTGTCATTTCACACACTGCTGGAGTTAGGGATTAATGCCTTCTAGTATTTAAAAACTGGAATTTCAGGATGCCTTCTAGCAGTAAAAGCATCAATTTCTAAAGAGGGTCACAACAGCAGCTATAAAAGAATCATGTCCAAATTTAAGTGGAGAAGAAAGATGGTATTTAGAACAATGAAATTTTAAGTACCAGTATCTGGCTATCTGCCAAGAATAGCGAGAAATATGATGTGCCAATGGAAATTTAAAAATCCTAGCCGTTTGTTAGATATTGGATCTTGCAATTGCCACCGGTCCCTTGGTATAGCTCAGATTTATTGCTATTAGTCCAGAGGTGATGTATGAAGTCCTGAACCAAAAGCTATTTTACTGTCAAATCCCTATGGTGAAATTCTGGCTTAACTGAAGTCAATAGCAAAACTCCCATTCACTTCAATGGGGTCAGAATTTATATCTTAGTATTTAAATTCAACATGCAATTTTATCCTAACTAGCAACATGAGAAATTTGCTTTCTTCACACACAGCTACTTTCTAGACAAACTGGCTTCACTTTTCTTAGAACAGCAGTTCCCAAACATTTTTCCTGCAAGACTCCATTTTCAGATGTGTTGTTTCCCACTACCCCAGACTGCCTGGAAGTTGACATTTAAAAATGGAATCCTCCAGGCAGTGTGACCTCACACGTACTGTATATACAAGGTCACGCCGCAAGGAGGCTGCCATTTTGCTTTACAAAATGGCGTCCTCTGGACTGCATGACCTCACACACATATGGCGCGTGCGAAGTCGTGCTGCATAGAGTGCCATTTTGTGGACCAAAATAGCATCCTCCGTGCAAAGTGACCTCATGCATACGGTGCATGTGAAGTCACACTGTGCAGGGGAGGCCGCTTTGTAAAATGGCGTCCTCTGCACGCTTGGGATTGCCGTGACCCCATCTGCTGAGGAAGCCACCCCACTTGGGTCACAACCCACAGTTTGGGAACTGCTGTCTTAGAATGTTAACTGTTTGTGCCAGCGGCTGTCTCTTAGCACAGTGGAGCCCTCGACTCTGGTAGGTACTTCTGGATGCCAGTAATCCCATTATTCTTCAACTAAATCCAGAAGTTTGCTATAGCATCTCCCTGAACACTGCAACCTGATAGGGACTATCAGGCTGTGCTTGAGAATGCGCTATGTTCTTCCCGATGACTATATACACACACACCTTCTTTTTAGCCTGTCATAATCCAGGAATTACCCACACAACAGTTCTCCATCTGCAAGATGGATCTCATTCCATGTAATCACAGAATTTACAGGCTGCTTTCTAGCCAAGACTGCTGATTGCTAATCAACGGTGCACACCATCTTCAAGGGGAGAGAGCTAAATGAACTGACCGGGTGGTGTGTGTGCTGTTAGTATCCTGATGGAGAGAAGAAAGAAGGAGCCCCATAACACTGCCCCATCTCAAAACAGAGTGAGTTCTCAAGCACTTCCAACCACTGAGAGACACAACTCAGTGATAAAGGAACACATTTTGTCATGTTTTTTAAAAATATACATATTTCATACCTTAAAAAACTTAAGATGGGTAGGGGTCACCAGTGGAGACCTAGCTAAAAGATGTCACTTCTGATGTAACAGTGGAGTGCTTGGGTTGCCTGGCACAAACTGTAGCTGCAGTTTGTGCTGACTGCCCCAGAAGAGGAGTATTCGGTGTATTCTCTGAAAACTCACCTTTTCCATTAGCAACCATCACATCCAGCCCTGCCACAGACAGTAACTCATTATAGAATCATAGAATTTGAAGGGACCTCTGGAGGTCATCTAGTCCAACCACCTGCTCAAAGCAGGACTAACCTCAGCTAAATAATCCTAGCAAGGGTTTTGTCAAGCCTCAGCTTAAAAACCTCTAAGGATGGAGATTCCACCACCTCCCTAGGTAACCCATTCCAGTGCTTCACCACCCTCCTAGTGAAAAACTTTTTCCTAATATCCAACCTAGACCTCCCCCACTGCAACTTGAGACTGTTGCTCCTTGTTCTGTCATCTGCCACCACTGAGAACAGCCTAGCTCCATCCTCCCTGGAACCCCCTTTCAGGTAGTTAAAGGCCGCTATCAAATCCCCCCTCATTCTTCTCTTCTGCAGACTAAACAAGCCTAGTTCCCTCAGCCTCTCCTCATAAGTCTTGTGCTCCAGCCCCCTACTCATTTTTGTTGCCCTCTGCTAGACTCTCTCCAACTTGTCCACATCCTTTTTGTAGTGGGGGGCCCAAAACTGGATATAGTACTCCAAATGTGGCCTCACCAATGCCGAATAGAGGGGAATAATCACTTCCCGCAATCTGCTGGCAATGATCCTACTAATGCAGCCCAATATGCTAGTAGCCTTCTTGGCAACCAGGGCACACTGCTGACTCATATCCAGCTTCTTATCCACTGTTACCCCCAGGTCCTTTTCTGACAAACTGCTGCCTAGCTCGTCGGTCCCCAGTCTGTAGCTGTGCATGGGATTCTTCCGTCCTAAGTGCAGGACTCTACACTTGTCCTTGTTGAACCTCATCAGATTTCTTTTGGCCCAATCCTCCAGTTTGTTTAGGTTCTTCTGTATCCTATCTACCACTCCCCCCAGCTTAGTGCCATCTGCAAACTTGCTGAGGGTGCAATCTACCCCATCCTCCAGATCATTAATGAAGATGTTGAACAAAACCGGCCCCAGGACCGACGCCTGGGGCACTCCGCTTGTGACCGGCTGCCAGCTAGACATGGAGCCATTGATCACTACTCATTGAGCCCTATGCTCTAGCCAGTTCTCGATCCATTTTATATTCCATTCATCCAACCCATACTTCTTTAACTCGCTGATAAGAATACTGTGAGAGACGGTATCAAAAGCTTTGCTAAAGTCAAGGTATATCACATCCACCGCCTTCCCCAGTTTCAATCATGTCAGTCAGTTTCAATCATAGGATTCCTTTGGAGCCTGGCACCACTGAAGAGGGGAAGAGTAAATCCCAGGATGTTTAGTGACTGGCTCAGTTTTGCTTTTTGCAATATTGTTTTAAACCTCCCCTCCTCCCCCCAGTTCTTGACCATTTATGATTTTACACATTAAGATATAAAATGAAAATAAACTCTAAAACCATGACTGCATAAGAAAGGTATTAACTGACCCCACGCCTCCAATCTGACGAGCTTCACGTACAGCGTAGCAGAAGCCCATAGCTCAGGAGTTCTCAAACTGGGGTAGCGAACTGTCAGCCCCATACATGGCTGACAGCCAGAGCCCTTCAGATATGGGTGGCCGGAGAGCAGCGACTGCTAGCCAGGTGCTCTGAAGACAGTGCTGCTCCCAGCAGCAGTGCAGAAGTAAGGGTACTATGGCATAAGGGTGTGGGTGGCATGGCATGGGACGGGAGGTTCATCACTTTTTTCCGGGGATGGGGGGGTCGTCACAGCCTGAAATATTTTCAAAGGGAGCCCTGGAAAAAAAAAGTTTGAGAACCCCTGCCGTAGCTGATGCGGAATCAGCACTTATTGCCAAAGACAGCATTGACGCCAATGACTGGCCAGTCACATTACAGGAGGGGTCTGATATTCCAAGGGCTTCGGTTGTGGCAGTTCAGATTCAGCCTTGAGGAGGCGGTGATGCAGGAAGAACACTGGGAAGACTGTAAATCAGGTCTCCTGCCCAGGCACTGAGTCTGTGCATAAATGGAGAGAAGACACAGACCCAGCTTCCCTCTCCCGCTTTCATCCCCAGGAAGCAGCAGTACTAACAGGAACTGTTACCGTGAGAGTCCCATACACAGCCAGGCAAGGAGAAGCAGGGAGGCAGTGACACAGATCGGGGTGTTTCGTAATCTGGCCGCAAATATTGTGACTTTGCCTGGAGGTAGCAAATAAGAAAGTTATTGGACGTGAAATAGAAATTATGGGCTAGCCTCTAGGCTAGTGTGAGGGCAGTGGAACTACACTGATTTACTCCAGCTGAGGATCTGGTCCTACATTCACAGAGGCAGAAAATGGCTTAGTGCAGGACAGCAAAATGAATATTTAACAGAAATAGAAAGTCATGATTGCTGCAATATCAGGTTCATATTTGTGCTCTAAAGTGTGAATCAAAGACAGAATTATTTGGCACCAAATAAGTGTTTGGGATTGTTTTTTTTTTTTTTAAAAGATATTAGCTGACAACAGCCAACGTGCTTGTGATGACACAGTATAATCAACAAAAGAAGATTACAAAATATTAAGAGGCATATTCCACCATTAAATAAATGTCAGACAGAGAAGTTTACTTCTTTTTTTAAATTTAAAGTAAAACAGATTTTCCTCTACAAATTCTTGTTTTCACCACACATTTCAAAAACAAAGAACACATTGACTTGCAAAAACAAAATTGCCTAGAGAATGAAAAATTCTGAATAGTCATATCTATCCATTCGCTGCTTGTGGTTTTGGGAATAAGGGATTTATCACTATTTCTTACATCAGAAACTTCTATTTCTCACTTCAGAATTCAATATATTATTTACCATTATTTCTTACTTCATTGCAACAAGAGGAAGACTTTGTTTCTATCATTATTCCTTCTTATATGTAAAAATAATGAAGTCAAAGAGTTACTAATATTTTTCAAGTGAAATTCTGTTTCTCAACTTTATAACAGTGCTTCCTGCTGGTCTTGACCTTGCTGTAATAAAATTTAAATGACTGATGCATTAATTTTCTACATACCACTGATACCAATCATTTTTTATTTGTATATAATAGTAAACAACAAGAAAATCTCAACCCCAGTGAGCTTTTATTCTCCAGATTCATACCCAGTTCTCCTGCTTTTACAGTCTGCATCATCTCATCAAGGTACAGGCTACAGATACAAGCCTAAACCTGCATAATTTTTGTATAACATTTTAGGTTAACATTTGAGACATTTAAACAGACACCAAGGATGCTGCTCAGCCTTTATTAGAATTATGTCTTTTTTGTTTGTTAGTTCAGAACATACATGTTTACAGACCTATTTATACAAATAATTACTTATATTGATTGCCCAGTAAACAGCTACATGAACACACTGACGCCTGGCTTGGCATGGCCTCCATATTTTGGAATTGTAACAATCTGCAACATGAAAAGGTTCAGTACCACACAGACCAGAATCCTGATTTCTATTCCCTTTAGCCCCCAACCAATGATTTATGTAAAGGCCAGATGCTGACTTCTTTGCAACTAGTGCATTGATAGGTGTACAAGGTTTCGTAACATCCCTCATTAGAACTAGTATATCCAGCTGAGTTTTGGCTTCCCAGGGCAAATGATAGATGTCTACCATGACAACACCATCTGAGATCAAAGACCTAGTACATCATGCTGTGGAATTGCCTGTCAGCAAGCTGTAATACGGAAAGTCTCTGGTGATTTGGACTTGTGCAATAAATGTCCACGCAGGTTGCAGAAACACTAACTTTTCACATTTTAACTACAGTGATACATCTGTTCCTACAATAACAAGTATTTTCTGGCCATATGTATCTAAATGCTGCTTCTACAATTTAATGAGGCCCACCACCAGATATTTTATAGTCTCTGATTAGTTGAATAAGTGCCAAATAATTCTTTTCTTTTAGTCTGAAGAGATTCAATCCTGCAAAGTCCTGAGCACTATGGCTTCAATCCAGTAAAGCACTTAAGCATGTGCATAACTTTATGAACTAAGTAGTCCCCTGGATTGTACACTCTGTCTTCAAAGGGAATGTATAACAATTATACAGTCATTAGTATCTCAGTCCAGAAGTAATAGTGTATCTAGCATTTTGGTCAAGAGCAGCAAGATTCATAAACTGATAGACTTTAAGGTAAGAACCATTATGATCATCTAGTCCGACCTCCTGCACTCTGCAGACCACAGAACCTCACCCACCCACTCCTGTAATAGACCCCTACCCTCTGGC
This sequence comes from Emydura macquarii macquarii, assembly GCF_026122565.2. Lineage (NCBI taxonomy): Eukaryota > Metazoa > Chordata > Testudines > Chelidae > Emydura > Emydura macquarii. Next base: position 46,204,405 of record NW_027132813.1, read on the forward strand.
TGAGTTACTGAAGATCCTCAGATCATGATTTAAAGACTTCAAGTTATAGAGAATCCATCATTTACACTAGTTTAAACCTGCAAGTGATCCAGGCCCCACACTGCAGAGGAAAGTGAAAAACCTCCAGGGTCTCTGCCAATCTGACCTGGAGGGGGGGAAATTCCTTCCCGACCCCAAATATGGTGATCAGTTAGACCCCGAGCATGTGAGCAAGACCCACAAGCCATAACCTGGGAAGGAATTCTCTGTAGTAAATCAGAGCCCTCTCCAGGTAGTGTCCCATCACCGGCCATTGGAGTTACTTGCTGTTAGCAGTTGCAAATCAGCCAAATGCCATTGTAGACTGTCTCATCCTACTATCCCTTCCATAAATTTATCAAGATGGAGCAACTGGAAATTTTACCCATGTGATGGGTCAATCATGCAAGTTAAGATTGGGGCACACCTCATCAGTCAAGGTGAGGCAGCTTTTTTGATGGTCCACCCCCTTTGGAGGTGATTGATGGAACTTGAATGTCCAGAATATTGCTCCTCTAGCAGAACTCTCTATTGGTGTCTTTTATGCTACACTATCAATGAAGAGGCCTGTAAACATCCTTTTCCCCAGCTCCTTCCTCACAGGTCACCAGGGGTTACAGAAAACGCCTGAGGGATGATGGGTAGAGCTCCTGTGGCAGAAATCTCACATTAAATCTGAAGAATTGTGTCAAATATTTTTAAAATCTTACAGCTGAACAGATGACAAGGAAAAGTCTTTTTGCGGTCATCGTAGCATCCACTGAATCTGAATCAGCAGATCTGATCCACGGAGCGGACAGCCTGACCAATCCAGGTTACAACAGCCACCCGGTGAAAAAAATACCCTCCTAATGTGTAGATATTGCATGCTTTTTTCTCCTTTTTTTCAGGAAAATGAATTATAGATTATGATTGAAATGTCTACTTCTCCAAAGGCAGACACATTTCTAGAGGGTACAAATACTAAGTCTTCTCTGGTTCAGTTTAGCCAGTGACATTCAATATGGCCCTAGAAGAGCCCCTCAGTTTAAAAAAGAACTGCTGTTGGGGAGCTTTCCACCTCCAAGTAAGAACTTATTCATTACATTAAGTCAATTGGAATTTTGCCATTGACTTCACACCTGTGTGTCAGTTTCCCTCTTTTTATTCCCATTTCAAGATCTATCTCAAACAAACCAGCACTCATGTTACCATCTATCACTTCTTGTACTTTCCATTATGCTATTGATTTAAATGGCATTGTTTTTGGAAGTTATACATGAAACCATGACAGAGAATGTTTTCACATGTAATTGGGCTGGCACTCTATTTGTACTTGAAGCCTTTTTATGAATAAGAGTTCTGTATATAAATTAGTGTATATCACACACATACCCAGGAAAAAAATATAAGCTCACTGTAGTCAGTGGTAAGAAATTGATGATTCAAGACCATATTCTACATATGGAACTGCCACTGGCATTTTATGCAAAGATCAAAGGTAGAATAAAGCCCTAATATCATAGTTTGTCCATAAAGTAACATTATCCATATCAGCATTAAGATGTAATTTTGAAAAGGTCTTAGTTTTACTGAATTTCTGGGGATCATGTCACTGCACAGAACATACAGGCATGCACATGAATGAGTTAAAATGGTACAAAAAAGAAAGAAATATCAAGTAAAATAAGGAAGAAGACTACTGTAGATAGCACTAAAAGATAAGTGTAAATTGCCAAATACAGACAGCAAACCCCATGGCCTAAATGTATTATGTACCCAGGCAAAAACTGGATTCAGTTCAATGGGACAATTTTGCCCAAACAGAGACTTAAAAATTGGGCTCTCTATTAAAATGATGAATGTTCTAATGAATTTTTAATCAATGAATTAAATCACATTTAAATCTTATTTCAGTTTGTAACCCTTATCCCTGAAATGTCATCAAAAGTTTTATGGATATTTGCTGTTTACTATTACTTTTTCTACAAATTCACATATTAGTGCACACTCTGAAGATATTACAGTTGAAGGGTAAGAGTATAAGAGCTCTTTGGCACTGCAGCAATGATAATGGATTATCAAAAAATTCTGAATTGTCCCATTTAAAAAAAAGGGCTGGTGCTATGTATATGGAGATTACTTACTGTAATTGGAGGTTCTTAGAGATGGGTGGTCCCTACCTGTATTCCAAACGTGGGTGCATATGTGCACCAGGCACCCTCCTCTCCAGTTCTTCTTTTACCAAATCCCACTGAGGGGATGGAGGGCAGGTAGTGGAATACACATAGGAACCACACAACTCAAAGAACCTCCAGTTACAATAAGTAACCTCCATTTCTTCTTTGAGTGATGGTCTCTGAGAGTATTCTACTTGTGGATAACTGTCAAGCAGTGTTCAGACTGGAGGATGCTGGGAGGAAACTGGCAGCAGAGATGTCTGTAGCACTGCTGTTCCTACGGCTGTATCTGCGGCTGCTGCTGGCATTAGAGCATAGAGTGACGTGGAAGAATGAATGGAACTCCAAGTCACCACACCGCTGATGTCGTTCAATGGCATGTCCAATAAGGACACAGTTTATGCCTCTGTGAAATGAGCTGTGACACACCCAGGAGGGACAAGTGTTGCTATTTTGTATTGTTCTACGATGCATCTCAAAGCTGATTTTGAAATCCTCTGTTAGGGTAGGTCTTCTCCCCACACCCTTTCTGACAAGGCAACAAAGCGTCTCAGAGACGTTCTAATGTGTTTGGTCTCTGCAGCTAGAATGCCAGAGCATGCTTCAGGTCACGAGAGTGAAATCTCTTCTCCTCAAAAGAAGCGTGGGGTTTTGGGAAGAATACAGGCAAGTGTATTGATTAATTACTTGGAACTCCAGCAATCCCGGGGTGTAGCCTAAGGGAAACCTTCTCCCTGTGAAATACTGTATAAGGAGGGTCTGACATTCTGGCTCCCCGCTTACTGACCCTTCTCACTGAAGTGATGGCTACTGAGAATGCCACTTTCATGGCCAAATGGGTCATGGCACATGTCGCAAAAGGTTTGAAGGGCAGGCCTGGAAATGTTCAAAAGTCAGGTTAAGATTCCACTGCAGCATAGGTTTAATGGCTGGTAGGAAGGTTCAGATCAAGCCCTTCATAAATTGAACCTTGATCAGGTATGTGAAGATAGAACATCCTAGGTAGCAGAGTCTAGCAGAATCCTTCCTGCTTTGGGTCAGGACTTCCTGAACAGGGGCGGAGCATTCTATGTCCGATGCTCATCCAAACACTGGGCTGTGAGGTGGAGTGAGCTTGGGTTGGGTGCTTGACTTCCCCCCATTCTGACTTAGGAGATCCTGAAATGTGTGGATCCTGAAAGGGGGGCATGTGGACATCGGGAGTTCCGTGAACTGAAATTGTCTGGGCCAGTAGGGTGCTAGGAGGATGATGGTGGCTTTGATGCACCGGATCTTCCACATTATTTGAGATAGTAGAGGGATGGGAGGAAAGCCGTATCTGAGGTCATCTGTCCAAGGGAGCATCTCCCTAAAAGTCTTGGCCTATGGCTCCCCTGGAGCAATACATGGGAAGCTTCCTGTTCGTGTGGGACATAATAGTGAAGGAAGACACGATTCCGACTCACAAAATGCAGCGGTAAGAAGGAACTGGAGAGGCATCAACTGCACTGGCTCTCATACCCTCGGTCGGGAGCATGAGGAGAGCTGCTGCGCATGTGTGGCTCAACAGACACTGCATTGAAGAAATTCTGGAGCCAGGTGTACGGTGCACATGTGTATCCATGTATGGAATACGTGTCAGGGTCATCACTCAAAGAAGAATTTGTATTTTAAAATGTATTTAAATGTATTTAAATTTAAAAATGTATTTAAAAATGCATCGCAAAGCCTTAAGTGTACTAATCATTTCATTCAGGACTTCCAAATGAATTACTTAGTTGCATGGACGTTACACTCATACATGCAAATCATCTTGTAATCATGCACATGTTTAACTTTAAACACGTGACCAATCTCACTTCATGTGAATAAAGTTAAGATCATACTTAATTGTTTGCAAGTGCACGGCCAACATCATCATTCCATCCTCCATTCTAGAAGGAAGATTCAGCAAAGACAAGAAAGTGAGGCTCAAGAAAATCAGGGACATTCAGGAGAGTCCTTGAATAAGATGGAGCATATTGTTAGATTCCAGATTCCTTGAGGCAAACAAGATAAGCAGTCAGTAAGGGAAAACAAGACTGGTATGAATCCAATAAGGGCAAACAGCATAAAGGAGAAATGCAAAACTAACTTTTTAGCTGAACTATAACTTTCACCTGCAAAGACTTCCCTATAGGAATTCAAATGACATGCCATTCTCTTTCTAGGAAATATACAGTACACTTCAAAGTAAATTTCCTACAGTGAGATTAGAGGTATTTAATATCTAAACTTACAACTAACATGACATTAATTCGACCCTGTACTTTCCATTTCACTTACAATACACAAGGAATAGTCATCACAGTCATTATTTCCCCCTCCCCTCCAGCCTTACTGTGAAAGAGAGCTAAAAGTAGACTGTTTCCAGGAGAGAGATACTTCTCTTAATGGATTCTTAGAATACCTCTAGGTCACCAATGAACTGAAAGGTTACACAGTGAGAGCCCATTATACCCACACATTAAAGGCCAACCTGTGCCCCAGTGCAGGCATGTGCAATGCAACTGACTTCACCAGGGCTGAATTTGGCACAAAAAGACTAATTACAAGGCTGCATGGAATGTACAGCCAATGGACAACGTTATTACAATATACTACAAAGAAACCGTATTGTGAGGTAAGAGCATCTGCACGATGTACCTGCACTAACTTCCTCTTTCAAGTCACATAAAATGTCTACTTCTATTACAAAGAAAACATTACTTTTAATATCAAAAAATATTCTGTGTATGCCCAGTCCCTTTCATTTGCCGCTAGACTAATGAATAGGGAAATCTCTCAAGAAAGTGACATTTATTGCTGTTTGAAAAAAAAAATGTTTACATCAAAACAGCTGTTTTGAAAAACTACAACGAAGAACACAGTCTGAAGGCCAAATTGTGCATTGGTGGTAGTCATAATTAAAGTTGAAAAGAGCACCCCATTATAAACCCATTTTTCAAACACCATCCCCAACTTCCTCCTCAAAAATCCATGCTGCATCTCACCCAAAGATAGAATTTCCAGACTGCCTTGGTCTAAATTCCAAATGTGTTCTACCGGCCTTTTGGAGAAAAAAGTCTTAATATGTCGGGATGCTAAAAAGACAACATGGTTTTTCTGTGTGGAAAAATTCGAAACAAATATTTATAAATTCCTGTTACAGACTTGTCTTAGTCTGACAGGGATTCAGGTTGGACAAAAAAATAGAAATACTAATGAGAGGAAATGATACAGAGATTGCAAAAATCCTGTCACTTTAAAGACAGACAGGGACTGACTCAGTTTAACAACTCTGGTTTAGAACAATTAACACAGAAACCAGGAGCTAGCAACCTTGATCCTCTCAGATGATTCTGGTGTAAGATCAAAGGTGCATTTAAAGTGCTAGAATTTGAGACAGGAAAACTGGGAACTATTTCCAGAGCTAGAAGGGAGCTTGTTAGAAGATATAGGTAATAACCATTGCACAGAAAATTAAGACTATTACATTTCCCCACAGATGGTACACCTGATTAAATATCACAGTATTGAAATGTCACCATAAGTTCAGCTGCTATGTTTAATATAATGAAATCGTGACACACTTTTGACAGGAAAAATGGTCTGGGACAATAAAGAACTGGGATGTGGAAAGGAAGAAAAACCTAGGGTACCTGAACAAGTAGCAATGTCTCTCTGATGCTGACTTGCCAAGAGGGATGTGCTTCTTACAGGGTGGGCAAGAGTGGGGGGTGGGGAGGGGGGGAAGAAAGCACTATAGAAATGTCAGATATTATTATAACTGATTATTAATTCTACAAGTATCATTTTAGTCTTTAACTTACAGTATATAATTGTGTGATTGCCCCTCTATTCTTATTAAATCTTGTTTTAAATTGGATTACATGAGTCTTAGCCTGTTTGTGGGATTTCACAAGACTGTCCTAGAGAGATGAAGCCTTCAGCCTCTGACAATAGGTCCTGGGATTTTCTGAAGCCTATGTCACAAAGGATTCTTGGTCAAATGAGCACAGGCTAAGGAATCCACTGCCATAAAATCACAGGGCTGTGGTCTAATGGATGCTCTGGAACCATTTAACGACCATAGATGAGTATAGGGCTTAAGGGCACAATAGTGACAATACCCCACCCAAAAAACTAACTTCTGTTTAAAGTTGTTCAAGTGCAAAGCCTTTTCAGCACATTCAGTAAGAGTCTAGAAAATCACCAGTTAAGACAACGTTCGCAATCACACCCATCTCAATACACATACCTTACCATCCAAGCACACACACTGCAACTGTGAAACATGCAGTCATGCACTGTACCCACTCCAATACCTCACTCAAGCACAAAACCTTCCCTCTTCAATATTAGTTTATCATACCTGGAGTGTTAAAGACTACACATTCTCAAAGCTGTTTATGGGCCTGAGCATCTAACTCCCTTTGGAATGTAACAGAGCTTGGGTGCCTAACTCTCTGAGGCAACCAGAATACTGCCAGAGTAAATAACAGGAGGTTTTTACCTGAGTCAGAATGAGGTGGGAGCTGAGGGTTTTCATTTTTCTGTGAGTGCAAGGAATTGGATTTGATCACTGAAAGCGGTTCTGTGTTAGAACATAATGTGTATTTGTTGAGTAACCATCCTCTGAGTGGTTTTAACCTGGTGGAGCGATAAGGAGTGCCGAAGGATTGTGTGATAGCGAAGAACTGGCTTGGTCCCTTAACTATTCATTTCCAGATTTCTAAAGTTTGGATTTTATTTAAAAGGAGAGGGCAATATTGTTTTGTTTTTGGATGTTACAGTAACGCACTCTCAGGCTTCACTCTATTTAAGAAAGTTTTTTTCTTTATGAGTATACATAATTCATCATTGTCAGAATTTGAACTCTCTGCAGAAGAAAGCACATGGTTTTTCTTTTAGTAAATCTATTGATGGTTAATTCCATAAAGTAGGCAGGCATCATTTTGCCTCAAGAAAAGCACAACTGTGAGCAAAACCTTTTAATTTTTCCTCCTTCACATTATCACTGTTCAAACCCAAATTTTACAGTCTTCTTGAGCACACAAACCTCAACAAGCCAGGTAAGCTAAATATATGCTGGGCAGGTCAGCCTGGTGGTGTAAACAAGAGAAAAATAAATCCCTGCTCTACCACCCAAGTAGCAGAGCAGTGGAGGACAAAAGGCAAAGGGGTCACATTAATAAATGATTCCAGGTCACCCTCTGCCTCATCCCAGCCCCTCCCACTAGGACTATTCAGGGTACAGGAGCTGCTTGAGCTGCAGTAACTCTTAGATGTGGCTGCTGAGAGAGAAGGACAAAGAAGGAACACCAGTACCTGCAAAACGAACCTTTGGCTGGGTGCCTCTCTACTCCAACTCTAATCCTGCCAATGGGTGGTGGGGAAGTCTGCTGCTACAATCACACCTCTAAGGGTGGAGGAGGTGGGCTCTCCCTGCATCGCCTATATGGGATATCCACTAAGTAGGGATGGGGCGACCTCCACCACCTCTACTTACCATTGGGGAGCACAGTCTTCAACCCAAGGAACCCTTTCCCCTTTGCTGACCTCTGCTCACCAGTCAAGCTGTCAACAAGGATATTTTTCATTGGCCTAAAGAGTCCCTGTAAGATTCTTCCCTGGATGGCACCTCGCTAGACGTGGGGAAGTGAATGGAAAGGCTCATCAACATGCTTTCTAAGATAATCTCTACCATCACATCCAAGAACACGATTGCCTTAGACAGCAGTTGAGCTGGGCACAATCATAGATTCTGCCTTTGGAAAGGGGAGGGCATAGGCATTTGCATGAAGCTTGTGTCAGTTTTATGCAGCCATTTGTGAAGGCAAAGTTCCCTGCTATAGGATAAGGAGTAGCCATTGTGGCTGTGCAGCCCAAAAGGCAATTTCAGTCTCAGTAGGATCCTTTATCTTGTAAGTATGTTGGAACTCAGCCTTTAAGAGCTTTTGATGCAACTTTAATATTGTAATTCTGTCTCAGAACTTTTTGCCTGCTATTGTTTTAACTGGCTTCTATTACTGAAAGATTAGAGAAAAATACAGAAATATTGTTCAATTTGTTTACTTTGTGCATGTGACAGCAGCGACCATACGGTCTGTTTCACCTGTTCCTGGATGTAGTCAATCATTTCAGCCCTAATCCTGCAAAAAGTTTTTTTTACTCACATGAGTCATCTCATTTTGTGAAGTTACTCAAGTTTGTAAGTAAGTAATTGCAGCATTGGGGTCTCAGCCATTCTCACGTGTTTGTGTGGGTCTTTCTTCCATGCAGTAATAGGATGAGAAAAACAATTTAAAACAAAAGGAAAATGGGATTGTAAAACCATAAACATTGGCAGGAAGTCTCAGAAGTACCTGAAATTACCTTTGTCTTTGAAATACACTGGATTTTGAGTCAATGGTGTCCTTTTAAATGACCTACTCTTCTAATCAGGGGAAGAGTGCTGAATTGTCATCTCTCACTGACATAAGGTCCAGAATCTAAGAGGGAGTCAGCTAATTGGATGTGGTGTGAGTAACACTGATTCATGTTGCAGAGGTGATTATGGCTAATAGTGATAGATTGCAAACTGATGCCAGCTGAAGGTTCATTGCATATAAAGCTGCCTGAATACATTTGTATTAAAGTATGATGGATAAAATGAGGGCATGATGTTAAACAAATTCAGACATTTTTCTTTTTGAAAATTAAATGAAATAAATACATACAGATTGGGCAGGATTAATTTGTTTATTCATTTCTGTATTTTAATACTGTAAAAAGATGGGTACAGATTCAAAAATGAAAATAACTTAGGCTAATCCACATTGATTCATATAAATGACCATTTTAATTCTTTCTAATCTGCAACTGAAATGTCTTTCATGTTAGATTGCAATGCATACGTTTGTTTGATTTGTTGCTCACAGAAATAATGTGCATAAATGTCTGTTTAGATTTTTGGCAGAGAAACAAATGTATGGCTGTATGAGCAATAGGCATGTCTATAGGGGCAAATAATGGAAGCAATTACAAGAGAAGTGTCAAGACACTTTATTAATTTTTCTGAAAAATTCTGATTTGTCTTTTCCTTATGGAAAACAATACTCTAAGGATAAAACCTATGGAGTTCTATAGAAATTGATCTAAAATCCTAAAGAATATATTGGAGAATGATATCATTTGAATATTTTCCCCCCATCCTATATAATTATATAGTAGGAACATAATTCTTAAATTCTATAGGAAGGTTCAAAACAATCTGCATAAAATTTATCACTGTCTATTAACCATCAGAGGACTTTTCCATAAGTGTTGACAAAACAAAACCTATGTCAGATGTAAAGCAATAATCTTTATACAGAGCATTGTGGGGTACAAACAGAGTCAGGAGGTTCAGTTTAAAAACAGATTTTTATAGGAAAAAATATTTTGTAAACGTAAAATAAAAAGGGTTGATGAAATGTTTAATTTAACTACAAGGAATATGTAAACTGTTTCCCACATCCATTTAAATACTCCTTGAAGTGTTACAATGTTACAGCACTTTGATACTGAATGTTGCACTAAAAAGTTGTATAACATTAACTCTACCAGTCTAGTTAAAGCGATACAATCTCACTAGTGTGGATGAAGTTATAAAGGTGCTTCCCACCATCATAAAAGTATGTAAGTCACTTCTATACTGGAAAAACTGTGTCCACACTAGGATTTGTATCACTCAGTAAATAATCAAACCCCTAACAGATATAAATATACTGGTACAACTTTCGAGAGTAGGCCAGACTTGAAAAATAAAATCAAACATGGACTAGAAATCAAAATGAATCTAATTAGAAAACTTCTCTTTTCGAAGCAGACCTGAAGTACACAAAGCAAACAAACAGAATCACTGGTGAAAAATTAAATTGATTTTTAAAATGGCTCAGCTTAAATTATGTTAAGTATTATTAGTAAAATTAGGTAAGGAAAATTGTTTTGATTTTGTAATATGCTTCTTAACCAGACAGTGTCCCTTTCATTCATCTTCCGAATTAAAAATGAAACAGAACATAAGTGAACGTATGTAACGCAAAGAAATCACACTGAAAGTTCAGCTAAACGTAAGGAAAGCCTAATCAGCTTCATTTTGAACCAACTATTGATCAGTGAGAAAGAACCAAATCTTCATATGCTGAGTAAGGAAGCAAAGGTGGTATTGAAATGTCTTCTGTAGAGGGTGCAATCATCCCATCTTCCCCTTCCTCATGCTATCAAGAATGCAAATAGCAACTCCAGAGACACTGCTGCAGATAGTTGCCACACTCTTTACAAAGTGAAATTCTGCCAGAGGATCAAAACACCCACTGCTTTGGCTGCTGCAGATCCTCTGAAACTAAGGGCATTTCATTATTGTAACATGTCATTATCCTCAAATATAACTTGCCTTGTAGCAAACATCTTGAAATGATCTTTTAGTTCTTGTGGTTCTATCTGTCTATCCCTCATCCTCCCACATCTCCCCTCCTATTTTTGTAACCCTCACCTACTGTGCCTTGTCTTTCATTAGGCCCCAGTCCCACATTAGAACCATACAGGTGCTGCCAGTACAGTTCTAAATTCAGGATCAGGGCCGTAGATTTCAAGCTCTTTTGAAGTAGAGTCTGTTGCCTCTTGTGTGTTTGTACAATTCCCCGGCACAGTGGGGCCCTGATCAGACAGTAGCTTTGCGTGCTACTGTAATGCAAATAAATATTGCTTTCTCAATCTAGTTTTCAATACTGCATTCACCACAGTCTTTTTTTTCCTAAATCTTCTCACTGCCTGGCTTCTGAATACAGCAAAGTTCCAAAAGCATTTATTTAGGTGCAGTAACAGCAGTTATTTTACATTTTGATTACCAAGGAAATGTGATCAGATTGCAGGGAGCAGTTATTTTTCTTCTACATTTGTGCATCTTCTAATGATGAGTCTCTTCTGCTGCACTGATGAAAGAAAATGTTACACTTAGAGGCACCTGGAGAAAAGCTATACTACAGCTGAATAAAACAATGAAAGCCTCATGATAAATGGTTTCAATGACCTATCAAAAATTATTTTCTAGTAATGATTAAAAGAAAAACAAAGGCAGAAAGAAAGCCTGACATATCAGATTCTGCTTGACATACATTTCCCACAAGATAGCAAAATACAGTGAAAAAGTAGCTAAGGATACATTTTACACTCTGACACAAAATCCCCTTTTTAAAATAAAATCAGTAGATCAACCAGGTCATTAAATCCACTACCTAGAATTGCAGAACAGCTCCAGTCACATTAATTTTGTAAGTAGGTTTTATTTTATTTTTTTAAATAAAGGGGTCAGTGGTAGATATTTAATCAAATATACCACCTTTATCAGCAGCAGCTAATACAGGCCCACATATATGGACGCCTCTGCTCATATGAAGCAGGAATGTAACCGCAAGCACATGTATAATTAATGGATGACTAATAAAAACATTAAGAATTGACATACTGGATCAGACCAACAGACCATCTAGCCCAGTATCCCGTCTCTACTAGTGGCCAGTGCCAGATGCTTCAGAGGAAATGAATAGAACATGGTATTATCGAGTGATCCATCCCCTGTTGTTTATTCCCAGTTTCTGGCAGTCAGAGATTTAAGGATGCCCAAAGAATGGGGTTGCCTCCCTGATCATTTTGGCTAATAGCCACTGATGGACCTATCCTCCATGAACCAATCTAATTCACCTTTGAACCCAGTTATATTTTTGGCCTTCAAAAACATCCCATGGCAATGAGTTCCATGGTTGATTGTGCGAAGTACTTCCCTTTGTTTTAAATTTGCTGGCTATTAATTTCATTGGGTGAGTCCTAGTTCTTGCGTTATATTAAGGGGTAAATAACACTTCCCTACTCGCTTTCTACACATCATTCATGATTTTATAGATTTCTATCATATCCCCCCCTTAGTAATCTCTTTTCAAAGCTCAACAGTCCCAGTCTTTCTCATCTCTCCTTGTATAGAAACTGTTCCATACCCCTAATAAATAACCAGAACACATGCAGTATTCAAGGTGTGGCTGTACCATGGATTTATATAATGGCACTATGATATTCTCTTTTATTATCTATCCTCATTCCTAAGGGTTCCTAAAATTCTGTTAGGTTTATTAACTGCTAAGGCACATTAAGCAGATGTTTTTTAGGGAACTATTCATGATGACACCAAAATCTCTTTCTCAAGTGGTAATAGCTAATATAAACCCCACCATTTTGTTATATATATAGTTGAAATTATTTTTCCACTGTGCATTACTTTGCATTTATCAACTTGGAATTTCATCTGCCATTTTTTCATCCAGTTTATTGAGATCCCTTTGTAAGTCTTCACAATCTGCTTTGGACTTGATTGAGTAATTTGTAAGGACTGCAAATTTTGACTACTTTTTCCAGAGATTATTAATGAATATGTTGAACAGCACAGGTCCTGATACAGATCCATAGGATACTCCCCTTTTTACCTCTCCCCACTGAGAAAACTGACCGTTTGTTCCTATCCTTATCTCCTACCTTTTTAACCAGTTACTCATCTATGAAAGGACCTTCCCTTTTCTCCCATGACTGCTTAGTTTGCTTAAGAGCCTTTGATATGAGACCTTGTCAAAGGCTTTCTGAAAGTCCAAGTACACCATTGACTGGATCACCTTTGTTCACATGCTTGTCGACACCCTCAGAGAATTCTAATAGATTGATAAGGTATGATTTCCCTTTACAAAAGCCATGGCGATTCTTCCACAACATATCCTGTTTATCTAAGTGTCTGATAATTTTGTTCTTTACTATAGTTTCAACCAATCTGCCTGATACTAAAATTAGGCTTACCGGCCTGAAATTGCCTCTCCCACATACAGGTGTATTGAGGGAGAAGGGTGCAAGGGAGAAATGTATCATGACTAGAAATTTGCTACTGCAATATATCCTGCCCTTTGCATTGCAAGACAGGCAGCACAGTTTCAAATACAAGTACAGATCAGAAAATACATCAGAAACCCTGCAGATCTTGTCCCCCATTAGGACTGTTGCATATTCCTTTGGCCTCCCATCTTATTAATCACAACATGGCTGGGCTGCCATTAGTCTCCCGGCAGCAGCTACACTCAGTCCCTCACTAAGCACATTGCTTTATAGGAGGCACATGCATCAGGGGGCTAATCCCCAATTGCTTGCTTTCTGCACTCCTCTGCCCTACACTTTCCTCAAGTTGCACCTAACACATGTTGTGGATGGCCTGATGGTATGATACAATCGTAGAATCATAGAAGATTAGGGTTGGGAGGGAACTCAGGAAGTCATCTAGTCCAACCACCTGCTCAAAGGAGGACCAACCCCAACTAAACCATCCCAGCCAGGGCTTTGTCAAGCCGCACTTTAAAAACCTCTAAGGATGGAGATTCCACCGTCTCGCCAGCTAACCCATTCTAGTGCTTCACCACCCTCCTAATAAAAACTTTTTCCCAATATCCAACCTAGACCTCTCCCACTGCAACTTGAGACCATTGCTCCTAGTTCTGTCATCTGCCACGACTGGGAACAGCCTAGCTGCATCCTCCCTCGAACCCCCTTTCAGGTAGTTAAAGGCTGCTACCAAATCCCCCCTCGTTCTTCTCTTCTGCAGACTAAACAAGCCTAGTTCCCTCAGCCTTTCCTCATAAGTCATGTGCTCCAACCCCCTAATAATTTTTTGTTGCCCTCCATTGGACACTCTCCAATTTGTTCACATCCTTTCTGTAGTGGGGAGACGAAAACTGGACACAATACTCCGAATGTGGCCTCATCAGTGCCAAATACAGGGGAATAATCACTTTCCTCGATCTGCTGGCAATGCTCCTACTAATGCAGCCCAATATGCGGTTAGCTTTCTTGGACACACGGTTGACTCAAATCCAGCTTCTTGTCCACTGTAACCCCTAGGTCCTTTTCTGCAGAACTGTTGCTTAGCCAGTTGGTCCCCAGTCTGTAGCAGTGCATTGGATTCTTCTGTCCTAAGTGCAGAACTCTGCACTTGAACTTCATCTGATTTCTTTTGGCCCAATCCTCCAATTTGTCTAAGTCACTCTGTATCCTATTTCTACCCTCCAGGTTATCTACTGCTCCCACCAGCTTAGTGTTATCTGCAAACTTGCTGAGTGTGCAATCTACCCCATCCTCAAGATTATTAATGAAGGTATTGAACAAAACCAGCCTCAGCACCAGCCCCTGGGATACTCAACTTGTTACCGGCTCCCAACTAGACATCGAGCCATTGATCACTACCCATTGAGCCCAATGATCTAGCCAGCTTTCTATCCATCTTATAGTCCATTCATCCAACGCATACTTCTTTAACTTGCTGATAAGAATGCTGTGGGAGACTGTATCAAAAGCTTTGCTAAAGTCAAGGTATATCACGTCCACCACTTTCCCCACAACCACAGAGCCAGTCATTTCATCATACAAGGCAATCAGGTTGGTCGGGCATGACTTGCCCTTGGTGAATCCATGCTGACTGTTCCTGATCACCTTCCTCTCTTCCAAGAGCATCAGAATAGATTCTTTGAGGACCTGCTCCAAGATTTTTCCGGGGACTGAGGTGAGGCTGACTGGACAGACAGATAATCTAACTACACTTCTCCTCCAATGACTTCTGTGAGTCCTCTTGGCCAGAGCTTAGATCCAGCACTTCCCTGTGTGCCATATAAATGGAGGAAACATGGTCTTAAGTTATTTGCAGTGCCATTTTACCCTACTATACAGGTGGCAATTTAGTATACCCAATGAAGATAAAGATAACACGCATATATCTAGGTGGGAAAACAAAAAACACACACACACAAAAAAAGTAATTTTTAACCAAAATTATTCCAATGGAAAACCAAAAATTACTTCAAAACTATTCAAATTTTTACAGAAAACACTGGACAATGTCTGCAGACGGAGACTATTTTTTCCTTATGTGGCAATTGCCTAAAAGCCCTAAAGCAATAAGTATGGTATATACCTCAAGACCCCTGACACAATCAGGCTCGAGTTAAAATGCATACATAGAGGTGCTTGAGTGCAAGGAAACAATTTATTATTGTTTACTTTAAAATATGACACCCGAAAAATTGCTCTGTGGGATGAAAGGGGCTGAAAAGCTCCAGATAAGCACTCAAAAGTTTTGTTTAACAGAATGTTATATCTGCAAAAACTGGTCTGATAAATCTTCTGTGAATTATAATGCTTACTTTCATAGAATGCCTTTCATCTGAGATTGTCAAAGTGCTTGGAAAACATTAATAATGTCTCAAATCACCTCTGTAAGTGAAGCATTATTCTCTTTCTATAGAAGGGGAAGGTGAGCAGATCGGTGAAATGATTTGTTCAAGGTCACTGCAGCTTGGAGCAACACAGACTTGTGCTAGCAGGGCTCACGGCACTGTGCTAAAAATAGCCACGTGGCTGCTGCTGCATCGGCAGAGGCTCAGGATAGCCATTGACCATTTCCGAGGGGTAGGGTAGGTCAGAGCTAATGGTGGCTAGTCCAAGCCTCCGCTGGTGCTGCACCATCCACGCTGCTATTTTTAGCATGCTAGCTCAAGCCCTGCTATTGCGAGTTCATCTATCGAGGCTTGCTCCCAGCTGCAGTGTAGACATACACAAAAAAGGGTTTGATCCTAAAAGGCGCAGAAAAGTCACGCACAGTAGCAGAGCTGGAAAGAGCATTCAAGAGCCCTGACTCCCATTCTCTTGCTCTAACTCCCATATCTTAACCCCCTCACATGAACGTTTTGCCTGTTGGGTTTTTTGTCACAGATGGAACCAAGATGAATAGAGATACGAGAAAAAAAATAGAGCTTGTGGGAAGAGTTGTTCTAGATCTCACAGAAGATTTGATGGCAGATTGTTTCTGCTTGCATCCAAACTGGTTCACCCAGACAAAACTGTTTATTAGAGCTAAAGCCAACCCTCGCTGGTTTAATTAAATGTTGTGCCTGGAAGGCTGGCACATCTTACACTGCAAAGATTTAAAATCTCATTTTCGGCACTGATTACTTAGACCACTTTTACACAACAGCAATGGATTAAATCTCATTCAAAACTGATTAAATCTGTACTGAGGTAAGTGGGAGTTGCAGCATACAATCAAATTCCATTTCTCTTTACATGTCTCTTTAGGGCACCTTTTAATTATGCAAAGTAGCACGTTGCTTGCCAGCCTCCTCTAAGCTTAAATCATAAACTACCAATTTTTGCTGTCAGTCACCTGTGTTGACATACCATATACATGAAAAATCAAAAAGGTGCATTTGCAGTAACTATCTTTTATATTCAATCCCGCACAGTTCTGCACAGTTTATGAAGGACACTGTTACAAAAGTGAGGTGAGGATGTGAGGTAACAACATTACAAAAGAGCTTTGTGTCTTAAGAATGGACGTGCAGATTATGCTGGTATAACAAAGATGTCTGAAGCATTTTAAAAACTATATAATCACTGTACAATTTACTTCATTTCAGAGCCCTAGCATTAATCATGGACCATATGCATGCACGGTGTCCAGCAGGATACTATACCCGTGAGGCCAGGTTTTCAAATGGGCAGTGCTACAACTCGAGATGGGCTCCCTTTGAAAAATCTAGCTCCCAAGGAAGCACCTAAATAAGGGCCAGGTTTTCACAAACGCTCAGCAACCAGCACTGTGATACCCACTGCCAGACTTCCAAAAGAGCCCAGCACATTTCTCTTTTCAAAATCTCCACTTACTTTTGGTACTTCAGAACCAAGCTCTTTTGAAAATCACCCACGGTGCCCTACGAGCACATCTCAAACACATACTGGGCCTGATTCAGAATTCAGTTATACTGTGTAACGGTAACTCAGTGTAACGGTGATCTGAATCAGGTACCACACTGGAAAAAGCCTTGCTTGTTTCTTATGTAAAGGCATCCGTAGTCAACTACTAGAATGTTTCCCTTTCCTTTCTTTAGGACATTCCATGTTCTTTAACAGTTCAGGATAATTCATATTAATCAGATTATGCACATGCTGTTCTTCATATTAAAAATCTTTTCTGGTGTGCCAAACTGTATCATTGAACTTTTATTGGTTGAAGTGCTTTTACTTACTAACTGTATCGAATGGCTTTTCTTGCAAAGACCAAAGAATTGCCATAAACAAATTATCTGAATTTTTAAAATATGAACAAATCAATTAAAGCTTTTAGAAAAGGAAACAGCCTTTCAAACATTATCTATTTAGAAGTTTAATCTGTGGGTACACCAACACCATAAGAAAAGTTATTAGATTAAATGAACAAGTGTGAAAGATGCAGACCTGTTAGATTGAAATTCCACCCAGGGGCCAGGAAGCCTTCTACAGTACCTTAAAGCAGAAATTCAGTAGTTCCACTGCACAGAAGTGGAACGTAGCAGAGGGAGGAGGTGCTGAGGGGGCAGATTCTGCCTCCCGTATGCATGGTGGAGCTGAGATACAAATCCATCTCACACAGGCCACCATAAGGACATCATGGGCACAAGCTGGGATGGGGGGGGAAAGTAAAGGCATAGCCACTGGATCCAAAACTAGATTATGCAGATCTAGAGGCCACAAACCTCCACATACTGATGGAAGGACAAACAGGAGTTGCATCCCCAATCCAGTGCAGTGACTGAAAGATCAGCTGAGGAGGTGCTGCACCTCTGGCCTGCTGCCTGCCTACCAACCGGTGAACCTCTCTATTCCAAAAGGATAGTTCCTCCTTAGAAATGGTCAGGTGGCACCAGTTCAGTAAATTGCTTATTATTAATAAGTGTATTATTAATAATAGGCTTATTATTGTAGTGCCATATCACCTAGAAGCCCACTGTGCTAGGCGCTGTACAAACAAGAACAAAAAGACAGCTATTGAGTAGTCCCATTGAAGTCAAAAAGGCTGCTGAGATTTTTAAAGCTAGACCGCTTTCAACGCCTTGGTAACTGGGGAAACAAGGTAGGTGAGTGGTATCTTTTATCGGACCATCTTCTGCTTTTTGAGCTACAATGAGCTCTTCTTCAGGTCACTAATAAGGAGAACAGTGGATTTGACATAAACCAGCTGCCCTTTCCAAGGGCAGTGTCTGTGTGCATACTCAACCGAAGAACCACCACATCCCTGCATTTAGATGTCTGGAATGCTTTGTCAGTTGGAATAGATGTGAGATCAAACTTATTTTCATTTCTGTCCCAAGTACAGGTTTGGATCCTGGTCTTGAGAGGTGAAAGGCTAACATTTTCCTCCCCTTCACCCTGCATTTTTAATATACAGCAACTAATACCATTAAATTGGCAAAACCCTGCATTTCATATCAATCAATCAAGTGGGAAATAGAGAGGCAGTGAAAGAGAAAGGAGTGAAAACAGTCTGCAGCAAAAGCTTTACTTATTATCACAGACTGTTTTTGCGGATCCTATCCAGAATACTCTAGGGGATAAAAGAGAAGCTATTACAGTTTTTCTTGGCCTCTTATCTAGCATTTTATTGATCATATGGCAAAGGCATGGCAGCTCTGTACTATACACTTTTAAGTGGAGGTTTTTAAAACTACTTTCTGTAGTTTAAAATGACAGTATAGAAAGAAGCTGAAGCATAATTTAAGTGCTCACTCAAACTTAGACAGTTCTTTTTTAAATAACTTATTTTCATATATTTGTAAGGGTTTTTTTTTTAATATAATCTGTAACAGTCTTGTTAACAGGAATTAAAATTCTGACAGCAACATAATTTTCTAGTTGGCAAAGTTGTCAATTCTATTTTTTTTTAATTCATATATTCTTTAATTTTACTGCTGTGTAAAAAACCTCTTAAAAATTAATGCATCTCCCATGCTACAGTTGAAAAAGGATAATAAAAAACTGAATCCTGCAGTATTGTACCATTTTCCCATACCAGTACAGTTATTTATTCATTATTATTTTCTGAAATGGATACAATTATACCCCCAAGGTAAATGCAGGCATACAGGGTGGAATTTACACTCTGGATTCTATTTTATGAACTTCAGAACTATTGCTCCTCAGATTTTCAGTTGGGATGGATAAAATTGTGCTGTGAAGCTTTTAGTCTAATTATGCAGTCACTGCTTTCACATTTTGCAAAACGTGTATTTTAAAGGGGTTGATAGGATGTACAGGGAGAAAGGAGAAGGTGGAGACAGGAAATAAAGGGAAAGAATTGGCTCAAAATAAAGACCTCAGACCAGTTTGAAAGAAAGGTGGGGAAACAGCAACAATTACTTCAGAATGAGCAAGCTAGTGTGTGGCTTTGTATCAATTTGACATTATTATAGAGGTATAATGGCAGCCTCATTTAGATTTAGATATAGGTATTTTGGGGGAAAGGGAAAACTAAACAAATGCATATCCTTGTATCTATTTTTATTGAAAATATGTTGGGGAAGAGGGAAGAACTTGAATGAACTCCGTGAACAATTTGATAGAATCAGAGGTGATAATAAAGCTAGTAACTAACTGGGGATCAGTTTTTGTTTTCAATTGCTCCTAAGCGACCCCAAACCTGGGATAAGGATAAAGCCTTCAGCAAGTTTTTTAACTTAGCCCACCAATACATGAATCTGTTAAAATTCAATTGATGGGGGAGGAGAGTTAAGAACACATTAAAAATCCTTTGCACATAGCAGCAAGTTTTCTAAAGACATTTGCTGGACAATCCACCAATACTACTTGTTTATAGTCTTTCAGATTTCAAGAAATTGAAGGTAGGTGGTGTTCATTTTTATAAGTGATGCTTTCTAATTCTTTTTGTCAACTGAAGACCCAGTTTTCTCATCATAATACAAGGTTTTATTGCTGTCTACAAAGAGACCATGGATTCATTTCCATATAAAGAGCTCTAAATACACCATTTATAACTAAAGTATTTCACGTTAAACTACAGGCCTAACCCTACAGAAACTTTACACACATGAGACGTGCCAATTAATTAATTAAAACAGCCTGAGACACCCTGCAAAAATCCCTTTTGGCAACCTAAAAACATTAATAATGGACATCAAAGAGTGTTCTGTCCAGCTCTCAATGGCTGAAGGGAAAGTAGATTTGACGGAAAGAGAGGGAAAATTAGAAGGCTAAATAGTGGTTTCTCTCTCAAGGGTGACTTTCTGGCTTCACTGAAATCTATGGAAGACTTGCCATTGACTACAATGGAGCCTGGATCTCACCCTGAAAGTATCATATAGAAAGAATATATGTGTGTTTTACATAGATAGGATGTTATGTTTTCAAAATCTGTTTCATATGTTACAGTCCACACACCAAAAAGGGGCCACTTCTATATTAGTTCATGATTGATTTTATACATGATCTCTTGTGAGACCAGTATGTAAGAGACAAGCTACTTAGATGCATTGACATATAAATAAAAAACAGCAAGAGTCCTGTAGCACCTTAAAGACTAACCAATTTCTGCAAGCATAAGCTTTCATGGGCTGCAACCCACTTCATCAGATGCATGAAGTGGAAACCACAGATAGGAGATATGTGTATACACACACACACCACAATTGTGGCGAGGGCAGCTTGTTCAGCCCTTTCGTGGGTACTGTGCCCTCTTCGGCTACGACTACAATGTGCCTGGGTGGGAGCAGGGGGGGGAGGAGGGGGGCCGCTCCCACCCTCTGCCCCGGGCCCCGACCCAGGGAGCCTGTGCGGAGTAGTCTTCAAACTGCCCAGTCCGTGACTTACTCCCTTCCCTGGGTCGCCTGTCTTTGGCCCCACTGCTCACAGTCTGCTTCCTGGAACTGGGTGGGGAGGGGTTCTCCCTCAGGCCTGTGCCTTGGGTCCCTGGCCGTAGCCAGACAGGTACCCCCTCTTGTCTCTGGTACCTTTGGGGTTGTAGTATGTGGCAGTGGTTGCTCCAAGTCCTGTAGCAGCTCTCCGCTCTGCTTCTTCTCCTAACTCCCTTCCAGCTGCTCCCGTCTGCCTGACAGGGAGGCTTTTAACTGCTGGGGCAAGCTCCTTGATTGGCCTCAGCTGGCCTAATTGCCCCAGAGTAGCCCCAGCTGGATCACCCAGGGAACAGGGATTTGTTCTGTAGCTATCAGGTCTGGCCCTGTCACAATACATACACAAGGCAAAATAATACTTTTGGGATGCTGGCGATTTACAAATGTACATTTTTATGACTATCTACTGGCGAAGCTACAATGAGAGGTATTTTCTTTTTTTCCAATAGGCTCATTGGCCGAGATCCTCAAAAGTATTTACTCACCTAACTCTCGTTGATTTCCGTGGGAGCTAGGTACCTCAATACTTCTGAAGATCTGGATCATTGTTACTGGTTTTGATTACAAAAGTAAAGAAGGGGGAGGGAAAAATAAAAAAAGACTACACTAACTTTGTTGGCATGCTTGGCAGGAAATAACACTCCTCCCACAAACTACCTGAAGCTATAGTAAATTTCAAATATAATCAATACTCTGATGTGAAAAATACTGGTCAAATGTTCTGCTGGTATAATTCCATTCACTTCATTATAGAATAAGGCCCAAAGACAAGCGCGGAAGGATTTAAAGGTTGCAGTGAGGAGAGAAAGATGATAAAAGGAGAGCAGAAAGAATTAAAACCAGGCATGTAAGTAGGAGTGGAGTTGTGCAGAGCCATCACAGATGCCACAGGAAGCTTGATGCAGAAGAAGATGGGAAACCTGTTTAAGGATTTAAATATGGACTGACACATTTAGACTGTGGGGAAAAGTAGATTTTTTTTAAGGAAGTAAAGAAAAATAAGGTGGAAATAGGGAATCCAGAGAGGAATATGGTACGGTGATCAATACAAGAGGCAACCATGGCCTGAACATGGGTTTCATCAGCACAGATGAAAATGAATTTTGAAGAGGGAGAAATTGAGATGATTTTGTGACATTCAGGGTGCTAGGCAGAGAGAGAAGCTGAACAAACCTCCAGATTACAAACCTGAATGAAGTTACCCATCTATTTGGTAAATTAAGTTATACATCTATTTGTTTTTTGCAGATGTTCACCCAGATAATATGGTATTGGATGCTATTAAGATACTAGTAATGGATTAACTAACAAATAATAAATACATTTGAACTCTTATTTCAATTTAAAAAATAATACTGTAAAACCTGTTACAATTATTCCTAATAGGCATGATGTTGAATGTTGTTTAACGTTCAATGAAATAGAATTCTTCCAGCCTGGCAAAAAATTACAAGCCATAGAACACTACGCTTCTTGATGAGAAATTGTAATCTTTCTCTGTGTTCCCTCCACTTCTCCCTCCTTTTACTACAATTTTCCAAGACCTAACACGTGCTTAACTTCATGCACTATCAGCGGCATCATTGAAGGCAGCAGAACTACTCGATCTGCGTACTGTAAACACATACACACACACATAACCCTTTCCAAGATTGGGGCCAATATCTGCAACCGTGCAGCGCTCAAAGCAACTTCCCCTCTCCCCTCCTCGTAATGAATAAATGCAATACAAACAAAAAATATAAAAAATTAAAATAAATAAAAAAACCCAACAGAATGGGTCCGGATATGTGAGAATAGGCTCTTGTGTGAAGTTTCAAGCACTTCATTGTTTCCTCTGAGTCAAAAACAGTGCAGTAACAGGATTTTTTAATCAAGGTATTTCAGCACTTAGTAGCTAAGCCAAGAAATACAGAGAAACATGTGGACATTTCTCCGACAAAGGCTGGGTTATACACAACCCTGGTGCTGTACGCCCCACGTGGCAGAAAATCACAGGATCCATGGGGATGGGTGGTCCCACACTCTTCCTGTTGCTGTATCTGAGAGATCACACTTTAGCGTAGTCTATGATCAATGTATGTTAATGTATGAACACTAGCCTTTCCCCCTCTCTTCCCTCAAAAAAACCCTGTAAAGTTTCGGAAAGCGATGCACTTTCAAAAACAAACAAAAATAATATTCCGTACATACTCACTGTGCTATGGTCAAACAGATACATATCATTATTACTGCAAAATCAAGTTTATTCAAAGACAGTCGTGCCCACATGCTTTATTAAGCTCTACCTAACTTGCACATTACATTTGAAAAAGAAATATGTTTGATAGTTATGAGTGCAAGAAACTATCAAAAATAAAGTAGCCACCCAACAACAGGTAGGAGTCAAGAGTGGGTGAATGGTTATTTATGAAACATTCAGCAAACAAAGTGATCCTTTTGGGTACAGAGCAGTAACGAAACATTTTAGCACTGGTAATTATTTTTAAATGTTTTTATTTGACTGAAAATAGAAGGCAGGCGCCATAACAATTATGACCTTTTAATACCGTAATGCAGGCCCAGTTTGTATTATGGGAATGCAAGCGTTGTGAAATTCTAAGGACTCCACAACCTGTTCACATTTTGTTCTCCATGACTGCAACACTACTCCATGGCACTTCTTGGGAGCTGCTGGATGATTTTAAAAATTATCTAGGCACTTCATCTAGGTGTTTAATTGAGAGTTCTTCTCCAAATCCAGCCCCTTATTTAGGTATCTAAATGGGAGTTGTGGAGGTGCTGAGTTATTCTGTTGTTCTGTTCTGCTGGAGGTTTCTTTGAAAATCTGGTCCTTTGCATCGATGTTCTAGGTCACACAGGAACTGGCTTATTACATAAAGTCGAGCCAGCTTAGCTGTGTCTGGTTGAAATTGTGTAAGGATGTTTTTGTTTTAACCATCATATACTGCTGTTACAAAAAAAATCATTAATTTAAAAAAACAGTGTAGGTCTTTAAAAAGGCAACAGGGACTTTAAAAAAAACCCACAATGGAGTGAATTTTTGATGTAGTGAGCCATGTGCACAGCTCTTGTTTACAGAGCATAAACTGCATGTATAATTCCTCACATACTATACTGATAATGTGTCCCTGTGGTGTGTGCAAGCAGTGTTACAGGGATGGGGGAGCAATTGTTTTTCCTACTGTCTGGCAGATTTGACAAGGACTGCGTTAATTAATTTTAATAGCTTTCTCTTTATATAAAGCATTCCCTTCCAAGCTAGCTCTGTATCTTTTCAGCTACAGATATATTTTAAAAGGTTCATTATAAGTTATATAAATGAGCCAAACAAATATGGGCTTCTGCTAGATTTTCCTGCACTCTACTGTTTCTATCAGAGAGTGTCACAGAGCACCAACCATCACAGGGCCTGGACTCTGTAAATACAATCACAAAAGGCCTGTATGTGCCCCCTCAGAGTGCAAATCTGTGTAGGAGGGAACACCCACCCATATATTTGGAGTGTGGGCAGGACCTGGCTTTAGAAATGAGCAGAGCTGTGTTACAAACTACCAAATCCAGTGGCTCCCCAGTCAGACAGCAGAAAGGGCTCTCACTTCACATTCTATTGGTACTCACTCACACGCTCAGTATGCCCCTCCCAAAGGGGGAACCTCCCTACCTGCTCTCAGAAGCAGGTGCTACCCTCCAAAAGAAGAAGAGACTTCACAGGGGTGTGGGCTGGAGCAGAAGCCAGAAGAGCAATAAAGCACATTTCCAGAGTCCCAGGAGCCCCGATGTCAGTAATCCCAGTGTTTCGGACCTTTCCACTCTGGCTGAATATGAAGGAAGATTTGCCTGGTGGGAAGAGGAGTCGATGTATGGAGACAAGGAGGAAGGAGCGGGTGCGGGGTTAATATTGTTATGAGCTGGGTGAAATCTTTTTAGGGCTTGAGTTAAAACCTCTTTAAACTGATGTATGAATGATTCTCCCATTTATGTCAGTTGTAAGAGACAATTAAGGGGCCATACCTAACAACAGGCCTAATAGACTCTGCCATAAAAGAGCACCAGGTAGGCAGAGAGCATGAGTGATTATTGTGACGTGGTTGGGAGCGGGTGGAGAGAACACGCAGAAACTGAGAACAGACTAGAACCTGGTCTACACTTATAAATTAGATCCCAACCTAGCTACATTGTTCAGGGCTGTGAAAAATTTCCCAGCCTGAGCACCGTAGTTAGGTCAACCTAAGCCCCAGTGTAGAATTCTTCCATCGGCCTTTCGGAGAAGTAGTTACCTACTTCTATGAAAACCCACTTCCGTTGATGTCGGAAGCATCTCCCTATGCTGCTACAGTGGCACTGCTGTGGCGCCATAGCGAGTGTGTCACTGTAGTGTAGACATAACCTGAGTGAGAGAGACAGCCTGAAAGTGTGTGGCTGAGCCTGGAAGAAACCTGGGGAAAAGTTTTTTAGGTCCGGGATGTTCTGAGCAAAAGGAGTGGTTTCCTGTTATTTTATTTCCTCTGCCTTCAGAAACGAAACTGCATCAAAGAAATACCCGACCACTGCCAACTTCTGCTCCTAACTGGACACCCACTGTGCCCCAAACTTTGCCTAGCCACTAGGGTTGAAAAGGGCCAACAATATTTACCATGTTACCCCAGTTGCGCTCTTCTCCCACTCCTGTTCTCTCCCCACTCTGTACGACCTCACCTCACTTCCTTCATCTGTCTTCTACTCCCAAGATCCATGCTTATCAGAGTCCTCTTTCTGAATCATTAACAAAACAAACACCAACACCACAACATATGCAGCTGCACTGAGCTAATTCCTGACCTTGCATATGTAACCCTGGCTCTCCCATTAGTCCTGTTTCACCTTGTCACATCTCTACATATATTGTAACTAGAGCTGCACAAAAGTTTTCAGTCAAAACTCGGTTTTGATGACAAATTAGGTTTTTGACTAAATGAGTTTTTGTGAAATGCTTTCCATAGAAAACTTGGATTTTCTTTTTTTGACCAAAAAGGAATTAGTAATAAACAAAATATTTTAATTTGGACAGGCTGAAGCAGTGCCTCATGGGTTTGTAGCTTGGTTACTTTATGTACCCATTCACCTCTGTGATCTGGGTTTCCCAGCCAGGCTACATCTCTCATAAAAATTTTCCTCTGGGTGCTTCTGGACAGGGACAGTATCCTTCGCATGAGTCTGATTGGCACCAAATGCTTTTCTGAGCACTCAGCGAAGAAGTAAAAAGCAACGCCAATACCACCAGAGCAGCGGTTACACAGTCCCAAATAGTTATTAACTAATTAACACCGTTTAGGCACAATAGGCATTGCATAGGAAGTTGACTGTGCTGCATACAATGGCAGATCCTCCAGCACGTTACACAGACATCTTTGCTTTCTCCACAGTGCCCATCTGTCATGCAGACTTTGTGCAACAGGGGATGGAACATCCCATATGGTCTGTGATCCTTGCACATCCTTACAAGTGCATGTCCTTGTGACACTGTGCAGTGCAGCAAACACTTAGCTCGGTTTCCCAGCTGGTCTTTTGCTGCTTCACCCAGTCTCCATTGCCTCTGGGGTTGCAGAGACAGTTCTACTTCTTCCAGGGCATTCAAAATCCAAAACAAGCATGAAGAAACATAAACATAAATTCTTCCCTATCCTCCAGATGATCTGCTAGGTACCAGCCTTGGCTCTGGCCCATCTTCTCTCGCATAGCAAGAGACCCACATCCACTCTCTGCCTGCTTCCCTCTGATGAGGAGGGCTCCTCCTTTTAAGCCCCTCCTGCTCCAGGCATCTCAGTTTGGGCTGAATGGGCCTTCAGCAGCCTATTAATTCTTTCCTGCCTTGCATGAAGGCTTGTGTGCCCCAATACACTGTCCTACATACCTTTGCAGGTAAGGAGAGGAATATTCTGTACTGCCTTTTCTAGGTTATTAACACAGCTCTGTTTCCCTCCACATCACACATGAGCCCAGCTAAAATTGGTGATCATGAAAATATCATGCAAATTGTAGCACATAAGAAAATGGAACTTAAACTAAACTTATTGACTTTAGAAGGCAGGTCTTCAGATTATTTCATAACCACTGCTTAACGCAAATACTGAAGGAAACTACTCAAATTACTTTCACTTCCAAATGAAAACAAGTACAAATCAGATCACTGGACTCAAAATAAGTAAACAACAGCATAAAGAAAAGTCCTTCTTGCTTAATGCAAAAGGCTGGAGTTTGAGATGACTCGAGAGAGAGCTCTTTTCATCTTGTCTTTTATTATTCTTGTAACATAACTACTCCAAGCAAACTCTATCACCATATCTATTTATCATACACAGTGGAACTCTTAGGGCCATTATCATATCCTTTCGTTAAAAGAAAAAGTACTTAACCAAAAACCTCAACAGATCTACATGAGATATAAAATGAGGCGCCTATCTACGAAAATATACTTTTAAAAAATCATGGCCATCCATTTGCAGACCGGTTTACCAGGAGGGTTTCCAGCTAAGTACCCATGCCAAATAAGTGAGCTCTCGATTAATTTACTACTCCGTTACTTATTCAAAGCATTTTGGTTCTTGAAGTATCCCTTGACAGAAAACAGCTCACTTCAATCATTAGAAATTGCAGTCACTACTTCAAAGGCATCCAGAACAAATAAAGGTACCAAACAGTGCAGTGAACAGAACCTAAACAATCTCAACAAATAGCATAACATCATCATCATTATGGAAAATGCAGACAAGTGTTGTTAATTATACTTGGATATTCGTTCCCTTTTTAGCTGCAAAAAATTTCACAAAGAACATTATCCTTCATGCGATAGCATATGCCAAAATGAAAAAGGATTACAAACATCCATAAAAAGTTACACAAAAAGCAAGTGGTAATATTGTGGTGACAACTAGGCTTATAAATGTATCCAAATTGTGAGCTCAACTGTAAAAAGTATTTAAAAGTTCATAATAACCTCTAATAACAAATGTTGATGGGAAAAGGTATGAAAGGGAGACAGAATAACTGAATTAGTCCAAACAAAGAGGCCAAGTTGATATAATTCAAGGACTGTGTTGAAATTATGCTTGTTAAAAACAGGACGATGTAGAGCTGGAAACTGATGAGCCAAAATTGTCAGATATTAGGCCTAACTGGTGGACAAAATAATGAAGGGATGGGCTATCCACCCATCACTCCCTTTTTGGGTCCTTTAAAGGAAAAGATGTGTGGGGAAAGTACAAACTAAAAAAAAGAATAGATGAAAGGACAAACAGAGGCTACTGGTGTGAGCTTCACCATCATCGCCGCCATGCCCACTGTTTCCTGGGACCCCCGGCCTTCATCATTGTGACCCTGAGAGGTGTTCTGACCAGAATGGGCCAAAGAGAAAGGGACCAAGACAACACTGCCACCCCTACCCTAAATCCCAAACACCACCTGGGATGACAGTTATTACCATCTTTGATACCATCCAAGAAACTGTCAAACAACTGGGGGATTTTCTTTCTAAAAACTTCCTACAGCCAAAGGGAGCAAGAGACGTTGTTACAATGAAAGCCTTATTTAATAATTTACATTTCTGATGCTTTAACTGTTTTCCCTTCTTTTCTGTATCATTAATGACAGGTGAAAAGGATATTTTTAATGATGTGTTTACCATGGTGCTAAGCAGACTGAGGTCTCTGTATACCAAGCCCCAGACCTTGTTTAACACTGTTTAATGTTGGATCATGACTTGGTTATGTTAACACTATTTATTTATTCTATATTTATCTATTTATTCCATCTAAATTACTACAACAGATTGTAGGGTCTTCTGACTATTATTTGTTTCCCTTAGTGCTAACAATAAATGAAGTGCTTTCCAAACATATAAGAAAGCATAGCCACTGCTCAAAGAGCTTACAATCTAACAAACAAACCGATAAAATATAAGGAAAGGGGTAGAATATGTACATGAAGCATACAAGATGGCACTGTTTTAATAACACAGTGCATTTTTTTAAATAAAACAAATAAAATATCTCCAACCAACTGCCAATTGGTGGAACTGAATGCAGAGAGGACAGCGTCCTAAGGTTTAGAATAATATCTGAACACATCACTTCATGTTCTATGAATTGTCTGGCCAGATGCTGGTGGGAACAAGATTGCAGAGGTTTAGGGGCCTGTTTGGAAGAAAAGTGCTGCATGGGATTAACCAAACAGCACATGGTTGATGTCAATATAGGAAACTAGTATTAGTGGCCACACACTAGTACCCATTTCAGGAGACATAACAAGCAACAATATTGGCTTAAAACACACCAATGTTTCACAGAGTAAACTGACTAGTAGGAAAGATGTCGTTATGAGTTAATATGTTATCAATGCAATCTCAGAAGGAATAAATCAGTGAGATGTCCAAACAAAACTCTATGCACTAACTACATAGAACAGACATGCCAACATTAAAAGGTGACTAGCATGAGACATAGCAAGTGAGGGAGTTTACAAAGCACAGACTGCCCGTCCACTTCCTAGTGACCACATGTAGATATTATATATACAGCTACTAGAGCACACATCTGTCTAGGTGAGGTTGACATTAACTTGCCCCCCAGAAAATTTGCGGAGTATCGTCTGCATGTGGACGGTACAAAAATCCTTACTTTGGGGTTTAGTGAACACCACCTCCCTTTCAAAACACAGCAGTTGATGACACGCAGAACTTTTTCCAGGCCTTGCATCACAGCTGTGGAGCCAAAACTTGATTCAGAAGTTGCCATCACGTACATACTTAATGTAAATACTTCCAAATTTCAGTGACCTGGAGATGTAGAAAGTCTACTGCCGAAAGCCTGGGACTAGAAGTCAGGATGCCTGGATTTTAATCCTAGCTCTGAGAAAACCCTGTTGTCTATCCTTGCAGAAGATACTTAACCTCTCTGTTTTACCATTTGTAAAATTGGGGAAAAGTCCACTTCATGGGACAGATGTGAAAATTAATTAATTAAGGTTTGTGAAGAATTTTGAGATCCTCAGCTGGTAGGCACAATTCTAAGTAGCATAAGTACTAGTATCATCCACAGTTCAGATCAGACAATATCATGCAGCCTTTTGCAGTCAACCGAAAGGATCAAAACCGACATGAGATACATGGGTAAATTCTGTAATGCCATCACACAAATACACAAAAGACTGTGCAAATCTTTGTTTTTAAGGTGTGGCTTGACAAAGCCCTGGCTGGAATGATTTAGTTGGGGTTGGTCCTGCTTTGAGCAGGGCGTTGGACTAGATGATCTCCTAAGGTGCCTTCCAACCCTAATCTTGTATGATTCTAAATCAGTTAAACGGAGTTTCAGGTTCTCTACCAAGCTTAACTTATTTGACTTTCCCACAGAGGACAGCGTTCTTCATTTAATTTTAAAATAAACATATCAGGATATGACAATGCCTGTATTAACCATTTAGCAATGGTCCAAGAATTTTTAATGTTTCTGCCAAAGCCACTACCTGAATGTCAAACAGAACTGGCAAGAATCTGTAAATAAGAGCAGGGGACTCAACCATTTTACCCTCAGCAAAGCCACACAATTAACAGCAAAATGGGTGAGCTGGATCAGGCAAAACGTACAGATGACTATGCAACGAGCTTTTTTCCTCAAATGTACAGATGCTGCCACCAACCAGCCTTCCTGTGCCAAAAAAAAAATCACTTTTGGTAGTAGAGGCAGTTTAGAGATGGGAAAGAAGTCATGCTGAACACAGCAAGAGGGGCGGGGGGCCCATGTCCTGCCAGGTGCTGACATAAGGTACGCCAGCTGAGGATTTGATCCGCTGGGGATCTCAAGCTGGTCTGGCAGCTCTAGCTGCCAAGTGAATCCCTGCCACTATTAATCTTGCTCACCTTTGAGCCAGGACAGTAAGGCGCAAGAGCATACAGCAGTCCCAGCAAGTTCACATGCTCCCAATCAGCCAAACCTACCCCATGAGGCTGCATTTTTCCTCTGTGGGTTTCACAGCTTCACTCCACACATGTGTCTCCTGTGGGGTTTTGAGGTCAAGAACACTGCTTCCTCTGACTTCTCAAAGTGTGTTGTTAGCAGAGGGAATACCACCCACCACCTTAATGGTGTGTACTCCTTTCATAGTTCGGATGCTGCTATGCTTATTTATACATGTGCTAAAGAAAAGCCTGTGAAAATTTATTTGTGCTACATATGTACTGTAACTACTTAAAATCTTGACTATAGCAACACTAGTAAACAAATTCTCCAGGTCCTGATACCATCTCCATTTTAGAAATCCTACTGACCATGTTACTACATCTTGCTAGGCCATTTGAAAACTTCATCTGATTATCGATACCAAATATGTTTCAGGCGAAAGTGAGTCGCTTAGCGTGTACAATGTTGTTTATCAGTAAAACCATGCCTTCAGCACAAAAGATTATTTAAAAACGTTAGTTATGATTATTAGCAATAAACTCCTTTCACCATATACATGTCTTTTCACCTATAAACAATTTACACCAGGGCCTGAAAAATCCATTCACCAGTGACAGGCAGGAACTATTCCCTGGTGAGTAAAGGGGAACTGTCACCACCAGTGTCTTCGGAATTTAAAACTTTTATTTTTTCTAAACCATTACATTTCTAGGCACCGTAACCTTCCAAATGTGACTGAATGCAGCATCCTCTTGATAGGTCCAGGGCAGACAGCTGCTGTGCCCTCCCTGCCACTTACAGAAGCAGAGGATTGAAAGTGACAATACTTCGTTAGTTTCAAGGCTGTTATTCAGAGCCCAAATGGGCAACAGTGAAACTGACAAGGATTGGGTTGGTTTTGCTCTGCTGTTGCATGGGAAAGCTATGAGCAACAGACACCAAGACCGCAGCTATTTGTGGGAAAGGAGGATGGAAAAACAGAACCTGGAGACAGCACCAGAGAACACCCACAGCTTGCAGCTGCCAGGAGTTGAGGGGGCAGACAGGACACGTACCCCTCATTGTAGTAAGGAGGCCGCAAGAAGGATAGAAAATCACACAGAGCTCATTTCAGCCATTTAGTTACTGGGGAGTGCTGGATAACCAAAACCTGCTGCGGTGGTGCTGGGACAGTGGGGAACTCGGCTACTGCCAGAAAATAACAGAATAGGGAAGCAAAGAAAACCATAGTAGGCCAGTGAACAGGGAAAGCCTGGTGGGCTTGAGCCAAAAGTGTGGGAAATCAGATGGGAGAGAATGTGGCTGGAAGAGGAATGTAGCAGCAGCCAGTCAGGAAAGACATGCTTGTAAGGAGATGGGAACTAATATGAGCAGAGGGGAATGGATTCATTTTTTGCTGCTAACTCCACTGTGCCGCTCTTGCAGGGCTAGGAGAGTACATGCCACTGGGAGCCAAGAGAGATGGGATGGGAGGGCAGGACTGTATACCCAGTACACAGTCTAGCACTTTGAACCGACTGGAGGGTAGCAGAGACCTGCCCTTGCTGAGGTCAGGAATCTGGGAGAAGTCTAGAGTAGAAAACAGCCCTTCCTGATCCAGCAGCAGCCAGGAGGCTGGGGAAGAGGTGTAGAAGGCCCACCAACTCAACAGTCAAGAGGCTGTGAGTTGGTAGGACGAGGGGAAAAGAAAGCTCCTAATCCCTTTCAACAGCTAGAGGGAGAGACAGGGTGTGAATGAGGAAGGACCTCACATTTGTCAGACACCTACTAGTGGGGAAGGATTGGAAGGAAGGATGGAGCTTCTAACCAGGACTAGGTAGCATCTGGATAGAAATGTCAACACCCTTTCCCAGCAGCTGGGGCTGGGACAGATGTTGGACTTCTCACCAGGACGTTGCTTGTGTTCCCCAACACTTCCATACTGCCCTCTAGCTACTAAATTTAGTCCTCTGGCTGGTAAGTGACTGGTAAATCCTTCAAGCCCTAATCTACAGTGTTGTCCTTAGACACATCAAATAGAAAATGAAATAGTTTACTTTTAATCGCAGTTTTTATAGTGCTTCCTTGCTGCAACAAGAGAAATTTGAAATGAAATATTGTACCCAATCTTTTTTTGTTTCTTAAGGCGGCAATACCTTTTTGCTCGGAGTTCTCATATTTCTGAGACTTAAATTGCTCCCTCAAAATATTCATTTTAGTGCTATTCTCCTTTTGTACAAGTGACTGTTTTCTACAAGAAAAAGAACATAATATTAATTTTCAAGGCTTAAAAAAAAAAAAAAAAAAAACCTAAGCTGCAATGGTTGATAAACATTTTGTGATTGAATACATTATGGTGTCATTGTTGAAAGTGAATTCTTATTCTGTAACCTTTAGAGTGACTTTTTGTTTAAGAATTGAGAAATCTTGCACTTTCTCATCAAAAACATTTATGGTTATATCCTTGTTTCCCTGTAAATAATTTTATGGGAGATCTTCAAATTATGTTATCACTAAAATATTTGTATCAGTAAAAGGAACATTAATATACTTTCACAGGACATATTTTAAAGTATCAACAGAAAAAAAATTGTTTTTTGTAAAATAACATGTCATGAAGATGTCTTTACTACATAGATTCAAATTTGTGTTTCAGTAAATGTTTCTATTCCCTTATTTTGCTTTTTTACTACTTGTATAAGGGAACACTATTCAATTGTTTTAATGAAATACTTGCATTTCTCTTTCTTAATTATAGAAATCATGGAGTGATTATTGATATCATCATGTAAAAGCGATGTTAAATATGGAATTCTGTCAGAACACACCACTGTATCAATTTAAGACCACTAATTTTGGAGATCACCTCATAACTTCATTTGCAACACTAGAACAACTGTTTATAGCTTAAAATGATATCCCCCTTCAGATTTATCACATGTAAACACTAGGAAATTTTAAGATCAGACAACTGTAAAGAAAAGTATTGTAATAAATGATAACGGCAAAATAGGTTTATAAAGAAAATGGCAAGATAGAACTTTAACAGAGTGCTTGGATATGCAATAATAACATATGCACAATTCCATCCCTGTGTAAAAATTGTCATTTTATGTCCTTTTCCCTTTTTGTATCATAATTCTTCTTTTTCTTTTTCTTTCCTGTTTAACCATCCTTCATGTAACCTCTGCTTCAGGTTCCCATTGGTCATAACAGTTTCACCAAGCACTAGATATCTTGTTAGTTACGGCAGCACCACTTTAACAAAAACCAATTTTCAAAATATCTGCAAATATCCACTACATTTTAAATACACTTTATGCAATGAACAGTCTATCTTGGCTCCAGTAAATATTTAATCTGGTATTTCTTAGGTACAAATTGCTAAAACTATTCTATCAATGTATTAAGACTATATATAATATAATAAATCTTGGAATAATTTAAAATATAACATCTTACCAGAAAGACAGCATACTATAGCATGTCATCAGTACAGTTAGTTCTTTGAGAACCCTATTGATTGAACAGAAGTTTGAAAAATTTAATTGCTATCACAGCTCTTCTCCAAAGCTTGTTTTATAACAAGGGAGGGCAAAGCACAGGGGGATCATGAGGGTTCAAGTACTGTTCTTCTAGCACTTATAACTGTAATAATACTTGTTTGCAGTGTTGTTGTAGCCGGGTTGGCCCCAGGTTATCAGAGAGACAAGGTGGGTGAGGTCATATCTTTTATTGGACCAACTTCTGTTGGTGAAAGAGACAAGCTTTCCAGCTTACATGGAGCTCTATGTCAGATCTGGGAAAGGTGGAACAGATTGCTTAGCATACGCAGTTAACACATGTTGCAAGAGACCATTCAAGGTGAAGTGGCCAGTTAAACCTCTGTAGTGGTAGGACAAAGGAGGATTAACAGGTTATAGATTCAATATAATGAGTATATAGATGAGCCATAAATCCAAGATCTCTACTGAGTCTATGATTTATACTGTCTAACAAAATTATAAATTTAAGCTCCCAAGCTTGTCTTTTGAAGGTGTTGTGCATGCTTCCTTTGAAGATGAGGACTGAGAGGTCAGATAGGGAGTGATCATTCTGTGAAAAGTGTTTGTCCATGAGTGATGGGGATGTTTTTGGCTGCTATCGTTTGTGTGTGAATTCATTTGAAAGCATAGAGTGTCTCGTTTCACCCACATAGTTGTTACTGGGGCATTTAGAGCCTGGATGAGGTACCCCACATGTTGTGATAGGCAAGTGAAGGACCCAGGGATTTTGAAAGCTGTGCTGTAGGGGGTATTGATCAGCATAGCGGTAGAGATACGTCAGCAGGTTTTACATCTGTTGCTGTGGCAGGGTCTGGTGCCGCTTTGAGTTGGTGTGTCCTGTCTGTGGGGAGCCTGCTTCTGACAGTGAGCTTGCAGATGTTGGGGGGTGGGGGGGTGTTTGAAGGCCAGAAGAGGGGGTTCAGGAAAGATTTCTGTCAGGATGGGGTCCACAGTGAGTATGGGTTGCAACTGTTTGATGATATCCCATATGAGTTCCAGTGTGAGTTGGTAGGTGACAACTGGGTTATGAAGTTGGAAGGATATTTTTTCCATATTGAAGCAGATTCTCTTGGGGTATTTTGGTGGCCTGTTACATAATACTAGTGGTCTGATGTGTTATTTCGAAGCTTTCCCCTCAACTGCTTGAAGAGGGAATGACATTTTCCAGAGTTAATTGAACAACAAAAATAGCAAACAGCACTGCAGTAAGTACTACTGATTTTCAGTGACTTTAGTAACACTGTGGCAGTGGTTAACAAAAATGATTTCATCTGGAAGATTTTTATCATTGTAAGTAACCGGAGCATGGACATGTGTTATTATTAAGAGCAGAGGGATATTAAGGAGGCTATGACAGCTAAATTAGATGACATATTTAAGCTGATAGGTGGCTAGAACCAAGGGGCCAGCTGCTCAGATGATGTAAATTGCTGTTGTTTTATTGAAGTCAATGCAGCCATGACAATTTACATAGGCTGAAGATCTGGCCCACGGTCTATAAAATTAAATACACACAGATACTACATAAATTCAAGTCCCTTTTCCATGTAGATGTATTGCACCCCGGTTTTGTAATCATGTGTTGCATCAAAATGTGACAACCTCATTTTACAGAAAAGCTGCTAAGCAGTTTAGGTCCCAAAATTGACCTATTTTAAAACGGTTGCAGTCTGGTAGTGAACACCCTCAGAATTGTAAATACCTTTAGAAAACAAAGGAAAAGAGAAAAATACGTTCCTTTGTTCTTCAGTTGCCATCTGGCTGCTATTTTAACATGTCCAACAATATTATTTTAGGAACTTTTGCCAGTAAATAAAAAACTCCAAACAAAGACCAAAAGTTGCCCCTGCAACCCGTGTGCCACTGGTGAGAAGGTGCTAAAGAACAAGGTTTTAGAAAGGTTTTCAATTGGTCCCATTCCACAGCCTCCATGGTCACTGATGCCATGAGCCCGACAGTCTGGCTAAGCTAGACAACTTCGTCCTCTGCCTCTGCAGAGCTTTTCTTTATAGATAGATGCATCTGTAGGACAAAGATTTGACTTCCTAAGCAGAGAGCAAAGGAATGGACTGAGTCTCACAAACAGGGACTGCAAACCAACTATGCAAACACAACACTTTTTTTAGAAGAACATCTTTGAGAAGAAGAAAGAGGAAGCAATTTTTCTGTTTCCTACACCATACTTTTTTGGGAGTACCTTCTTCACCCTCACCTCAGGGCACTCAGCTACTCAGTCCCAGCAGCCAGCCAGGAGCACATTCTCGCTCCCCCAGTCCCTGCCAGCAACTGCTCCGTCCATGGTGCTAGTTTCCATCCACCTTCTAGGAACCCAGGTCGCCCTCCTTAAGCTCCAGGCAGCAAATGACTACCTCTGGCCCTGCAGCCCTTTTTAGGTGAGCCTGCTGGACACTGATTGGCTGCTCCTCGCAGCATCTCTCCTATTGGCTGCTTCCCGCGCAACCTCCCTTGGGCTCTATTAACAACTTTCATGCCAGTGTGGGGTAAACACCCCATCACACAGACATATTGGCTCATGGTCCTGAGAAACATAGGAAACAAAACAAACCTTTCATAGACTCATAGACTTTAAGGCCAAAAGGGACAATCACGGTCATCTAGTCTGACCTCCTGCATATTGCAGGCCACAGAACTTCACCCACCCACTCCAGGACCCCTGACCTATGACTGAGTTACTGAAGTCCTCAAATCATGATTTAAAGAATTCAAGTTACAGAGAAATCACCATTTACTCTAGTTGACAAGTGACCCATGCCCCATGCTGCAGAGGAGGGTGAAAACCCCCCAGGGTCTCTGCCAATCTGACCGAGGGGAAAATTTCTTCCCGACTCCATCTATGGTGATCAGTTGACACTGAGAATTTTGGCAAGACCCAACAGCTAGAACTCTGGGAAAAAATTCACTGTAGTAACTATGAGGCCTCCCCACCTAGTGTCCCATCATCCGCTGCTGGGGATATTTGCTACATGCCATGGTAGACAGTTTCACCATATCATCCCTGCATAACCTTATCAAGCTCAGTTTTGAAGCCAGTTAGGTTTTTTGCCCCCACTGCTCCCCCTGGAAGGCTGTTCCAGAACTTCACTCTTCTAATGGTTAGAAACATTCATCTAATTTCATAGAATCATAGAGTTGGAAGGGACCTCAGGAGGTCATCTAGTCTAACCTCCTGCTCAAAGCAGAACTAGCCAGGACTAACCTCAGCTAAATAATCCCAGCCAAGGCTTTGTGAAACCTCAGCTAAAAAACCTCTAGAGATGGAGATTCCACCACCTCCCTAGGTAACCCATTCCAGTGCTTCACCACCCTCCTGGTGAAAAACTTTTTCCTAATGTCCAACCTAGACTTCTCCCACTGCAACTTGAGACCATTGCTCCTTGTTCTGTCATCTGCCACCACTGAGAACAGCCTAGCTCCATCCTCCCTGGAACCCCCTTTCAGGTAGTTAAAGGCTGCAATCAAATCTCCCCTCATTCTTCTCTTCTGCAGACTAAACAAGCCTAGTGCCCTCAGCCTCTCCTCATAAGTCCTGTGCTCCAGCCCCCTAATCACTTTTGTTGCCCTCCGATGGACTCTCTCCAACTTCTCCACATCCTTTTTGTAGTGGGGGGCCCCAAACTGGACACAATACTCCAAATGCAGCCTCACCAATGCCGAATAGAGGGGAATAATCACTTCCTGCGATCTGCTGGCAATGCTCCTATTAATGCAGCCCAATATGCTAGTAGCCTTCTTGGCAACCAGGGCACACTGATGACTCATATCCAGCTTCTTATCCACTGTTACCCCCAGGTCCTTTTCTGCAGAACTGCTGCCTAGCTCATCGATCCCCAGTCTGTAACTGTGCATGGGATTCTTCCGTCCTAAGTGCAGGACTCTACTCTTGTCCTTGTTGAACCTCATCAGATTTCTTTTGGCCCAATCCTCCAGTTTGCTAAGGTCTTTCTGTATCCTATCCCTACCTTCCAGGGTATCTACCTCTCCCCCCAGCTTAGTGTCATCTGCAAACTTGCTGAGGGTGCAATCTACCCCATCCTCTAGATCATTAATGAAGATGTTGAACAAAACCGGCCCCAGCATCGACCCCTGGGGCACTGCGCTTGTGACCGGCTGCCAGCTAGACATGGAGCCATTGATCACTACTCGTTGGCCCTATGCTCTAGCCAGTTCTCTATCCATTTTATAGTCCATTCATCCAACCCATTCTTCTTTAACTTGCTGATAAGAATACTGTGAGAGACCATATCAAAAGCTTTGCTAAAGTCAAGGTATGTCATGTCCACTGCTTTCCCCACATCCACAAAGCCAGTCACTTCTTCATAGAAAGCAATCAGATTGGTCAGGCATGACTTTCCCTTGGTGAATCCATATTGCCTGTTCCTGATCACCTTCCTCTCTTCTAAGTGCCTTAAAATGGATTCCTTGAGGACCTGCTCCATGATTTTTCCAGGTATTGAGGTGAGGCTGACAGGTCTGTAGTTCCCTGGATCCTCTTTCCTCCCTTTCTTGAAGATGGACACTATATTTGCTTTTTTCCAGTCATCAGGGACCTCCCCCAATTGCCATGAGCTTTCAAAGATAATAGCCAATGGCTCTGAAATCACATCAGCCAACTCCCTCAGCACCCTCGGGCACATTGCATCTGGCCCCATGGACTTGTGTATGTCCAATCTTTCTAAATAGTCTTGGACCTGTTCCTTCAGCACCGTGGGATGTTCAGCTCCTTCCCATTCTGTGCCGCCCAGTGCAGTAGTCTGGGAGCTGACTTTGTGTGTGAAGACAGAGGCAAAAAAGGCATTGAGTACCTCTGCTTTCTCCACATCCTCTGTCACTAGGTTGCCTCCCCCATTCTGTAAGGGGCCCACACTTTCCCTAATCTTCCTCTTGTTGGTAACATACCTGTAGAAAACCTTCTTGTTCCCCTTCACGTCCCTTGCTAGCTGCAACTCCAATCATGCTTTGGCCTTCCTGATTTCATTCCTGCATGTTCGAGCAGTATTTTTATAATCCTCCCTAGTCATCTGACCAAGCTTCCACTTCTTGTAAGCTTCTTTTTTGTGTTTAAGTTCGCCAAAGACTTCTTTGTTAAGCCAAGCTGGACGCCTACCATATTTGCTATTCTTTCTGCATATCGGAACGATTTGTTCCTGTGCCCTCAATAAGGCTTCTTTAAAATACAGCCAGCTCTCTTGGATTCCTTTCCCCCTCATATTAGCCTCCCAGGGAATCCTGCCCATCAGTTCCCTGAGGGAGTCAAAGTCCGCTTTTCTGAAGTCCATGGTCCGTATCCTGCTGTTCTCCTTTCATCCTTTTGTCAGGATACTGAACTCGACCATCTCATGGTCATTGCTGCCTAGGTTGCCACCCACTTCTACTTCCCCTACCAAATCTTCCCTGTTTGTGAGCAGCAAGTCAAGAGAAGCGCAGCCCCTAGTTGGTTGCTCCAGCACTTGCACCAGGAAGTTGTCTGCAACACTATCCAAAAACTTCCTGGATTGTTTGTGCTCTGCTGTATTGCTCTTCCAGCAGATGTCAGGGTGATTGAAGTCCCCCATGAGAACCAGGTCCTGTGAACTGGAAACTTTCCCTACTTGACTGAAGAAAGCCTCATCTACCTCATCCTCTTGATCTGGTGGTCTATAACAGACACCCACCACGATATCACCCTTATTGTTCTTGCTTCTAACTTAACCCAGAGACTCTCAACTGGCTTATCTCCAGTTTCATACTGCAGCTCAGAGCAATCATGGTGCTCTCTTACATACAGTACAACTCCTCCACCCTTTCCCCCCTGCCTGTCCTTCCTGAACAGTTTATACCCATCCATGACAGTGCTCCAGTTGTGTGAGTTACCCCACCAAGTCTCAGTTATTCCAATCATATCATAGTTTCTTGACTGTGCCAGGACTTCCAATTCCTCCTGCTTGTTTCCCAGGCTTCTTGCATTTGTTTATAGGCACTTGAGATAACTGACCGATTGCCCTACTTTCTCAGTATGAATCATGAGGCCTCCCCTGCTGCATCCTCGTCCTTCTGCTTCCTTGTGGTGTCCCACTTCCCCACTTACCTTCGGGCTTAGGTCTCCATCCCCCATTGAACTTAGTTTAAAGCCCTCCTCACTAGGTTAGTCAGCCTGTCTGCAAATATACTCTTCCCTTTCTTCATTAGGTGAATCCCGTCTCTTCCTAGTAATCCTTCTTCCTGGAACAACAACGTCCCATGTTCGAAGAATCCAAAGCCCTCCCTCTCCGACACCACCTGCATAACCACGCATTTACTTCCGCAATGCGACGGTCCCTACCTGGGCCTTTTCCTTCAACAGGGAGAATGGATGAGAACACCACTTGTGCTTCAAACTCCTTTATCCTTCTTCCCAGAGCCACATAGTCCGCAGTGATCTGCTCAATATCGTTCTTGGCAGTGTCGTTGGTGCCCACGTGGAGAAGTAGGAAGGGGTAGCGGTCTGAGGACTTGATGAGTCTTGGCAGTCTCTCCGTCACATCCTGAATCCTAGCTCCAGGCAAACAGCACACTTCTCTAGTTTCCTGGTCCGGACGGCAGATGGATGACTCCGTCCCCCTTAGGAGGGAGTCCCCGACCACTATCACCCTTCTCTTCCTCTTGGGAGTGATGGTCGTGGAACCCCCATCCCTAGGACAATGCATCTCTTGCCTTTTGATCAACAGTGTCTTCTTCTGATCCATTCCCTCAGATGAGTCTTCCAAATCGTTCTCTGCCGTAGTACCTGTGCAGAGAGCCTGAAAACGATTCCTTACTTCTATCTGCATGGTGGGCATGTAGGTTCTCTTTCTTCGGGAGGTCACATGCTGCCAATTATCTTCCCCGTTCTTCAGTTTCCCCTGCACTACCTTCTCTGAATCTTCCTCACACTATGCCTGCAGTAACAAATCATGTCTTCGATCGAGGAAAAACTTCGTTTTCTTTAATGCAACGCAGGGTTGATATTTGGGTCTCTAGTCCTTTAACCTTCTCTTCCAATATGGAAACCAGCCTGCACTTTGTTCAGATGAAGTCAGCTCTATCCTGTGGGAGGAAGACAAACATAGCACATCCAGTGCAGGTGACAACAGCAGATCGCTCACTTTCCATATCTTTCCTCTGAGAGCTTCTTCAGATGCTGTATTTACTGCTCAGCAAAGTCTGAAAGGCAAAAACCCGCTGTGGGCTCTCCCCTCGGGCGAACTCCCAGGAAAACTCCTTCTGTTTGCCTCGCCTCTGTTCACAGCTCAATTGGTTCGCAACTGGCCTGTTATTTATCCCTCTGATGTATTTATAGAGAGCAATGGTATCTCCCCTCGGCCTTCTTTTGGTTAGGTTAAACAAGCCAAGCTCTTTGAGTCTCCCCGCATAACATAGGTTTTCCTTTCCTCTCATCATTCTAGGAGCCCTTCTCTGCAGTATTCCAGAGGGGGTCTCACCAGTGCCTTGTATAATGGTAGTAA
Source organism: Emydura macquarii macquarii (assembly GCF_026122565.2). Taxonomy (NCBI): domain Eukaryota; kingdom Metazoa; phylum Chordata; order Testudines; family Chelidae; genus Emydura; species Emydura macquarii. Next base: position 46,246,295 of record NW_027132813.1, read on the forward strand.
CACTTCCCTATCCCTACTGGAAATACCTCATCTGCTGCATCCGAGGACTGGATTATCTTTTTTCACGTCCACATCACATTGCTCTTTGAGTCTCCTCTCATAAGATAGGTTTTCCATTCCTCTGGTCATCCTAGCTGCCCTTTTCTGCACCTGTTACAGTTTGAATTTGTCTTGCTTAAACATAGGATACCAGAATTGCACACATTATTCCAGATGAGGTCTGACCAATCCCTTGTATAACAGTACTAACACTTTCCTCTCTCTACTGGAAATACCTCACCTGATGCACCCCAGGATTGCATTAGCCTTTTTCACAGCCACATCACACTGGTGGCTTATAGTCATCCTGGGATCAAGCAATACATCGCGGTCTCTTTCCTCCTCTGTCAATTCTAAATGATACGTCCTCAGTTTATAGCAAAAATTCTTGTTGTTAGTCCGTAAGTGCAAAGTCCTTACACTGTACACTATTAAATGTCATCCCATTACTATTACTCCAGTTTTCAAAGTCGTCCAGATCATCTTGTATGATATTCCAGCACTCTTCCATATTGGGAACACCTCCCAACTTTGTCATCTGCAAATTTTATTAGCACACTCCCACTTTTTGTGCCAAGGTCATTAATAAAACTGTTAATTAAGGAAGATTCCAAGACCTGATCCTGAGGAACTCCGTTGGTCACCTCTCTCCAGCCTGACAGCTGACCTTTCAAAAGAGAAAAAGGACAAATTGTGGGGGAGGGAAAAGGGGTGGAACTGTACAAATAGAAACAGGAAAAAAAGAAGATATTAAAAGTAGCCCTTTAATAGTATCATGATGAACAAATCTTTAAAAACCCAAGCTAACAAGAAAACAACTTATAGCTGTTTGCCAACTAAGGGCCCAATTCTACTCTCATCTGCCTGGGCAACTCCCAATTAAGTCAATGGGAGCTGCAGGTGTGTACCTGATAACAGAATATGACCATAAAGTAGCTGATTATGGTTTCGATTCTACAAACACAGATACACATGAATACCTTAATACATGTGAGTAGTTCCACTGTTGTCAATGAAACTACTCACGCAAGTAAAGTTATGCCTGTGTGTAAATGTTTGAAGAACTGGGCCCCATCTTTCTAAAATCAACAATACATGAAGAAAATATACTGAAAGGCCTATTTTAAAAATGGAATCTCTAAGCAAAGACAAAGCCTTTAATTCCATCTGTGAGATTAATTGCCTGATTGCTCATTACATATCAATTTTGTCTTCCCAAAATAAAAAGAAATGTTCAATACCACGAATATCGGTTTTGTTTAAAATCAGATCCCAAACACAGAGCCCAACCCTGCTCCCATTCGAGTCAAAAGGCAAATCCTCACTGACTGCAACAGCTCCACAGAGAGCAAAGCAATCTGCACAGAAAGAGAGATGTCATTTGCACTATTTCCCTTTTAGTCTACAAATCAGTCTGCCAGGAAATAAGGCTGGGTAAGTATCAATAGATCAGCCATGTACATACTGTATTCACAAAGCACAAATGCCACTACAAACTCAGGGTTGGGAGAGGCACGAATGTAGGGTATTAAACACCTGGTATAAACCATACATTTTTGTTCCCCAACAAAAAATACTAATATAAATCTAAAAAGGCACCAGAAATGTTTAAAAGGTGCCTGACAATATTTTATAACACTTCAAAGAGTACTTCCTCAACTAACTTACTGACCATGTGTTGCAATGATTCACTGTCATATATAGAGCAAATGAAATATCTATTTTCCCCTACCAGCCAAAAAGAAAAACATAATTAACTCAAGAAAGAAATCTAATTATTTCATCAAAGAGAAAAAAATTAATACAAGAAACTCCTATGCAAAACTTACATTGATAACCATCAAAAAATTACAACCATGTACTCAGTCTTGTTTTCAATAAAAATATTGCTCATATTGACCTAAAACCACTTCACATAAAAATAAAAACCATAAGATGAAAATAGCAGTTCATGCTAATCAGAAATATCAAAATTATGCATCACAAGGTTGTTGATACTTCTATACTTTGAATACATTCAGCTGTGTGGTAATCAGTAATACCTAAATGATGCAGATTAGTTAATGCTCATACTGATGAAACATGATTTTTCCATGAATTAACTTGCAGAGTTCCCAAAACAAAGCAAAAACCAAATCTCATTAACATTGGCAAGTTTCCATATCTTCCTACTTTCTGAAACTTAAACTACTAATATGGGAACGAAAAGGCCAGAGCTTTTTTTGGAATAACAAAAACAGTAACTCAATAAACTAAACTCAGTCATGACTTTTTTAGCTGAAAGTATTACGGTTCACGATGATAAAAACCCTGAATGACATTCCACTTCAAATGAGCAAATCAAGAACTACTGGTCCTTAGAAGACAAGTGCATTGTAATGTTATCTCTGGGAGTAAGATCCCTTCTGTGGGGGAAAGAAAAGGGTCTCTGGAGAGCCTGATCCTAAGCTAACCCTGATTACAGGATGAGTCCCACCTGGACGAATCAGGAGATTCCAGGATAAAAGAGGCAGGAAGTTATAGCAAAGGGAGGAATAGCTCAGGAAGCTGTGACAGAGTCTGAGGAAAGCTCTCCAGGCTGGGAGGCCTATGAGACACTAGTTGTGCATATGTCTACACTTAAATTTGTCTCCCTTCGATGTAAATGCCAACATAGTAACAACACTTCCTTGAGCAGCCTTGAGTAGGGTTGATGTACTGAGGTTGATGCATCATGGATGTAGACATTTCATTACCTATGTCAACTCTATGTTAACTCTAACAGTTCTCCAGCAGTGGTCACACAATGCTCGACTAACTGCTTTGGTCATAACTGTGAATTCCACTGCCCGAGGGTCACAGAGACCGGCAGCCCTCCCCACTTTAAAACCCTGCAAATTTTTTAAATGCCTTTTCCTGGTTGTCCATCTCAGCAAGCACACCTAGCAGCTCTCCACTGTTGTGTGTAACTTCCCAGCTGACCTTGTTGGCTCCGTGCTCCAGATGCACTCCAGCCTGGAGCAGACAGGAAATAGTGGATCTCCTGGGCTGTGGGGAGAAGAATCTGTGCAAGCACAGCTGTAGACCAGTCCTAGAATCATGAATGGAGAAGGGGGTATGACAGGGATCAGCAGCAGTGCCGTTTGAAAGCAAAGGAACCACAGCTGGCATATCCGAAGGCCAGGGAGGGCAACACTAGATCCAGTGCAGAGACACAGACCTGTCACTTTTACAAAGAACTGCATGCCCTTCTTGGCAGAGACCTCACCACTCCCATCCCTCCCCCACAGCACAGGAGATACCTCTGAGGAGCACAAGTTCCAGGCCCCTGGTGTGAACACCAAGGACAAGGAAGAGGACAAGGATGGGGGACATGCAACCAGAGGGGCCAACTATGCTGTGAGACAGGACCTATTTGAGACTCCTCCGCAGTCCAGTCAGCCCTGGAAATCAAACACTGGCAAGCCCAGTGCAGGGGAAGGAACCTTGGGTAAGTGTGTAAATTTATTTCCCATTACAATGATGGCTCTCCCAACTTTAAGAGGACACAGCCATCGAAAGTCTTTAATTTGCTCATATGAGAAGAGGTAATGGTACACCAAAGAGAGGTAGAGTTACTATCTGCTTTTCATTCCCCTGTAGAGTTGGCGGGGGGAGCATGCGGACGAGTTTATGTGCACCAGGATGTCCCTTAAATCTTCCTGGGAGATCTCAAAGGAAACTTTCATAGAGATGCTCTGCAGTCCTCTCCTGAAGGATTCTAGGAATGGCAGCCTTATTTCTTCCTCCATGGTAGGATGCTCTCCCACGCCAGTCGGTGATAACTTCAGCAGGCACCACTGCAGTAAGCAGGCTAGCCACAGACGGGCCCGGGTGGCTTCGGGATGCCAGCAGCAGCTGGGGTCTCAGTGCCTTTGCTACCCTCAGGAGTGAGTTATCATCTAAAAGCACCACTGCCTGTAGAAAATGGTGCCAATATTCAGTGCCATTGCCCTCCACTCACAGTTTCATGCAACTGAGCAATCCTCCCCTCATTTTCCTGTCACTAAGCATGCCTTCTGTAAAACTTTAGGGGAGCAAGAGAAGGGAGCTCTGAATCTTAACTTTCGCTTTTTGTTGCAACAAAACTGACAACGATACCTCGGTGTGTTTTATCTCTAGCTGCTGCTGTTGTAGCCGTGAGGGTCTCCCCCTCCACCGCTGCAGAAAGCTTAAGCCAGATAAGGAAGAGAAAGAAGAGGAGTCAGGATGACATTTTCAGGTACATCATGCAAGCCAGTGGTACAACAAACCATAACCAGAGGGGCCTGGAGAGTGAATCCTGCAGAATGTATGGAGAAGCACAGAGCAGTCAGAAGAAAGGCACAGGAAAAGGAGAGGGAAATGCATCAGGTCATGATGGGGCTTCTCTGGCAGCAAACACAGATGCTGCAGACTCTTGTGGACTTACAGGTCCAACAAGCCCAGGCTCACCTCCCTTTGCAGTCCTTGGAGAACTCCATTACACCACCTCCCTACATCACCCCCTTCATCATTCCACGTTGCATCAGGGGCCGCATCCCTACCCCTGCCACTTCCCACCAGGGTACATTAAGGACAACCACAGCTTCACATAGCCTGACCTGTGAGAGTCACAGTTGGTGGATTTGTAGCTTAAATGGACACGAATCTTCTTTCCCCTTCCGAAGCTCTGTTCCATACATTCATAAAGGCTTAATGTATTTGTTTTTAACTTGCAGGAATTTTTTTTTAAGTGTTTTCATTACTCAGGAAAAAACTCTATTGTGTGGAAAACAATTCATCTTTATTTGCTCCCAACATACACCGCTGAAAGCCGAGTGGTAGTGAAAGCACCCCAATATTTGTTGTATAGTGTGCCACAACTCAGAGGATCAGTGACAAACACAGTGTAATAATCATAAATGTACAGCGAGCCCCACGCATTGCCTAACATGCCCCCAAACTGCAGGGTCAGCTACAGCACAGCCCACCACAACACGTTACTGTGGCTCACTGTTAAAGTGCTCTTTCAAAGCCTCCCTGCGCCGTAGAGCTCTCCCCTGAGCCCTTCTAATGGCTGTTCAAACTGCGCAGCCAGCCACTCCACCTCTGCCCCAGCGGCAAATTTCCCCCTTTGTTTCACACATGTTACGCAGGACGCAGCAGGCAGCTATAACTATTGGGATATTTTCCTCCCTGAGATCCAATCTTGTGAGTAAACAATGACAGTGCCTCTTCAATCTACCAAAAGCACATTCAAAGGTCATTCAGCACCTGCTGAGCTGGTAGTTGCATCCTTCCTCGGTGCCGTCGAGGTGGCCTGTGTATGGCTTCATGGTGGTTTTCCAAGGGAGCAAGGGATCTGCTGGCATTTCAACACTGCCAATGGTATTCTGCCAGTGAGGAAAGAAAGTCCCTGCTTGTAATTTTCTGAACAGTACTATGTTCGTAAAGATGTGAGCATCATGCATCTTTCCTGACCAGCCAACAGTGATGTCAGTGCAGCATAACCATAGAAAAACAGTCCTTTCTGCTGACATATTCTGTGGCCAGATGCTCTGAGGCCAAAATAGTGATATGCATGCTGTCTATTGCTCCACCGGAGTTCAGGAACCCCCCTCCTGAAAATACATCCACTATGTCCTGCACACTGCTGACAGTCACAGTCCTGCATAGCAAGACACGATTAACAGCCCACACAGTGGATTTTCCAACTCGAAAATGATTTCCCACTGACTGGTAGCAATCCAGCATTGCAGGTTTCCAAAATGCAATCGCCACTCACTACTTCACTGTCAGTGCAGCTCATTCCGGCATCCTTGCGACTGGAGGGCTGAGGCAAACTCAGCACACAGATTCAGGCATGTGGCCTTCCACAGCTGAAAGTTCTGCAGCCACTGCTCGTCATCCCAAGCCTGCAGCACAATGCCATCCCATCAGTCGGTGCTCGTGTCTCAGGCCCAGAAGCAGCTCTCCACTATCTGCTGCTGCTTTCTGAATGCCAACAACAACCATAAATTGATTCTCACTATGTCCCACATAACTCTGTGCTTCAGGAAATCATTATGTTCCTCGCAGTTCTTCTGTCTCTGTGAATACCAGAGGAATGTGCATCTTGTGCTTTCAATGCTCATGATAACAGTGCAGAACTGTGCAGGCTCTAAGCTTCTGTCATAGATGGTGGACAGTAAGGAGGGCTGTGCAGATTTGTAGGATTTTCAAAATAGGGGCAAACATTTTGGGATAGGGATGGCATTATGGGATGATGAAAGTTGCATGATGGGATCTTGACCCTGCAGCCCCAATCACCCCTACGTGACTCATTTCTGCCCCATCATGGCTTACCAAAACTTCCCAAAAACACTGCACTTCAAGGGGGTAAGTTTCACACTGAGATACGTACCCATGGTGCACCGCACTGTGCACCAATACAAACATGTCTGGTGAGAACACACAGCGCCAACACAATTAGTTAAGTGTGCATACGCACCAGCAATAGACTAAAGTACAGTAGCTTTATGCTGACATAACTTGTATGAGCAACATTTTGTAGTGTAAACATGCCCTGAGAGGCAGTAAGTAGGTCGATGAAATAATTCTTCTGTCAGCCTAGCAGTGTCCACACCGGAGCTTAGATTGGCTGAACTATGTCTCTCAAGGAGTGTAAATTTTTCACATACTTGGGCAACGTAGCTAGGTCAACTTATGTTTTAGGTGTAGACCAGGCCAAGGAGCAGTCACAGCAAATGCTTATTCTTCCCCATCCAGTGAGGTCCTTTTTTTTTTTTTTTTTTTTTTAAACAGATTAGTAGCTAAAATGGACTTCTCTACATTTACTTGATGCTCTAATGAATGAAGGAGTCTGAGGAGGGACAGGGCTGTTGCCCATAATTCTTGATATGACTTCCCTGTGTGCAATCTGTTGTCAAGATAGTCAATCCGTTGTCAAGATACTGATGAGCCCTGATGGTGGAAATGGGCTGCCACTAATAACATCTTTTGTGAAAACCCTCAGTTCTGTCAAGAGGCCCAGCTGGAACTCTCTGTAATGGTAAAATGGTACAGGCCAGGGGTTCTCAACCTGTGGTCCACAGACCCCAACTATGTCAAAGAGGTCCACGAAAGACTTAGACTGAAAACTGACTGATTACTCAGACACCCTCTCTCAGACTCACTTCTCCCAACATCCCTCTAACTGCCACAGAACCTTCCCCGGCTGGGGGAGCTATAGCCATCCTCTGCAGGAAGAAAAGACCAGCAGCAGATTTACCCTTTGAGAGGAAGGCTCCCTTTAGAGTGGAAGGGTCCAGTGATTCAGGTGCTAGCATGGGACTTGGAATACCAAGGTTCAATTTCCTGCTCCACTCCTATGTCACCTTGGGCAAGGCCCAGATCCTCAAAGGTATTTAGGTGCCTAACTCCCAATGATTTCAATGGAAGTTAGGCACCCAAATACCCTTGAGGATCTGGGCCTTTGTCCCTCAATTCCCAATCCATAGAGTGGGTATAACAGCACTTCCCTATCTCACAGTGGGGTTCTGAGGATCAATACATTGAAGATGGTGAAGTGCTCAGATTCTGCAGTACTGGGGGCCATGTAAGCACCTAAGATGGCAGAAGACTATCAATCTAATTCATCACGAAAAGGTTTCTGACCCTTTTATTAGGTGCTAGTTGACGTGTCTCCTGAACCGTGCAGTCTCGAATGTCCCCCTCTTCCAGGCCTTTCTGAGCAGAAAACACAGGAGTTCCATAACTTCTAAGGGTACGTCTTCACTGCCATGGCAGCAGGGATCAATCCCTGAAGTGTTCTCCGGTTGATAACATTAATCCATCTCCCTGACAGAAGTAAGGCTGCGTCAACCAGAGGGCATATCCCGTCGATGCAGTGCAGTGAAGATGCCATGGTGCGGCAACATATGTAAGCCGACAGGAGATATGCAAGCTGGCAGCAGTGTAGACCAGCCCAAATCGTAATTAATACCAGTAATAATAATCACCAATAACTTAGGAGGGCCAGAAAGTAAGACACTGGAAAGCTCTTACCTCCAATTCTCAAGGCAGATGGATGAGTAGTATTCTCAGATACTCAAGATAGCCTCAGAAAGAAAAGGGGGTTTGTGTAATCTTATAGTGTTTAGGGGAGACGGAACCTTCACAAGAAAACTCTCCTAGAGGGAAATAACATACTCTTCTTGAGGGTTGAGTGGCAGCAGGGGACTGGACTGGAGAGAAATGGCCTCAAGATGTAGGACGCTTAAGAATAAACTGAGACTAGTCAGTTACTTAGGTCCTATCGGACAGAATCAAACAAGTGCTTTAACAATAAATACATTCATCTAAGCTTCCATTGTCCCTTACTGAATGCAAGCTGTACATGACGATATGTACAAACTACTTGCCCATGGGATGCCTTGGCAAATCCAGTGTGCACATGACTTGAATTCTAGATTTGGTTGCTCCCAAGTTGCATTAATATATAATGCAATATATGGCCAGCCAGCTAGCCAGTCAGAATCTTCAACAATAGTGAAGATTCAAGACACCTACTCCAAACACCAGTCATTATCAATTAAGTAAAGGAACAAAGAAAACTGGCAGATTCTAAGGATTCTCAGACTGATTTTCTTAAAGATCAAAAGAAGGTTAGTCTGGAACCAGACACCCCCTAGCATTTTTGCTAGGAAAAGAGATAAGAATACTGAATGGTTGGTGGACTGAAGAACAAGAGGCATAATCATTTATTGTCTACCTTCCTGCCATGTTCCATAAGTACCTTAGAACCTCAACTGCCTGAGCACAGTAAACACAAAGTCCCAGGCTCCATAAGTGTACTGGAAGCATATCAGCTAAGGAAATAGGCTGTACTGTAAACCACTACTAAGGGGGGTTTTGAGCTTGAACAGACATTTGAAACTGTGGTCTCTGGACCAGTGAAGCCCTCAAAGCACAGGCTGATGGTCCATACAGTGCTAGTTGATCATGAGGTGCTGGCTCCTCGTATCCAGTGCTGAAATACATTTATCAGATACCTTCCATCACTTTTCCACATGAGCAATTTTTGCAGCACTTGCCATAGGGACATTGCGCTGTCACATATAGGTGGAGAGAGAGAGAGTAGATCAGAGACTACATCAGCGAGACAAGGTGTTCCATTGGATCAAGAACAGAAAAAAAGGTGGCTAAATGAGATGCTCTCTTTTAAAATGTAGGCCCTGATCTAGGGGCCTGGTCTACACACAAAGATGTGATCTTAATTAAACTGAATGTTTGATTTTATTTTTTATGATCTTTCTTATATGTTTATAGCAAGCGTTTCATTCTTAGAGCATCTTCTCATGAGGCAATGTGACATTGTAAAGCAGAAGAAAGGGTGTGGGAATAGGCACTTTGGGGGCTCTTTTTAAAAAAAAAAATCAGTATGGACACACTTTGCATTACAGTAGAGCTGGAATTTTTAATTGCATGCATGGAGCACAACGTTGATGTTGGATCCAAATAGATAAACCTAATTAATTAGGAACGGTCCTTTTGTTCTGTGTTTGTACAGCACCTCGCACAATGGGTTCTTGTTGCATCACTGGGGCTTATCAATGCTACCATAACACAAATAAAAAGAATAATGGTGTTAGAGAAACACTCCTGTCTCTCACATTCCCGTACTGTGCACACTTTACTACTCAGTTGAGGTGAAATTACCCATGTTTAGAGACTTTATTATTCTTAAACCCTGTTTTACAGGCACAGAAGCGGCATAGGAAAGCCTCCATCAATCCTCTTTGATGGATTGAGGTGGTTATGCACAGGATTCAGGTAGGAAACAGTGGTTGAGGGACAGAGCTGTAGTCTACAACATGCCTATCGGTTACCGGGGATGGAGAAGGGTGGAATTCCTTCCCTCTGCCCCGTTTAGTCTCCCCCATGTCTGATTACATAGACCTGCTGAATAAGACATTGGTTTTAACAGCTTCCAAGCAACTGAAAAATTGTAGACACGTTTTCAAGTTTATTTTTAGAATTTTCATTTTTTTAAACATTGAGTTGTAAAATGAATACATATATCCAATCTTTTCTGCCCCCCTGCTTGATTACCTCTTGACCCCAGACAGAAAAATGGTCTATCCAGGAGCTTTTAATGCACAGCTGTGGAAAATATTCCACTGTCACTGAGCTAAATAGCCTCCTGAATTGACTCTGCAAATTAGCCTCTGGGTATATCACATGGCTGGGCTGCTGGTTGTCTGTCTGTGCTCCCTTGTTCTCTAGGATTTCAGTGTACAGTGACTGTCTTTTGCACATCTATTTCTCTGAAAATAAGGTCTGTATAATTTTCTCATTAAATCTAATCCATCATCTAAATCACCAGTTCCATCGATTTCCTAGCGCCCAGCTTCTTGCATCAATTCTATTATTAAAATATTCCCAGCCTCCTCACTAAACACACATACAGCATTAATTTTTGAATATACAATGAGAGTCGTAATACCACCACTATGAACTGATCAGCTACAGCACTCTACTTGAGCTTCCCAAACTGCACTATCAACAAAAAGCTGGGGGGTGGGGGGAGCATTCAGCTGCCTTTTTATGTCGAGGATTGTCACATACCTGGCAAATCACCCTAATCTCAAAAAGATATCATGACATTATTTAGACTGCAAAACCTCTGGGTTAAGGACCATTCTTTTGGTCTGTGTTTGTGCAGTCATGATCCATGACTGGGGCTCATTGGTACTACTTTCGTCCCCCACATCCCTGAAAGGAAGGGTGAGATCAGTTTTGCCACTGAGTTTTGCCACTGAGATCAGTTGGGCAAGGATTTCACACCAAAAGTCATGAGCACCATCCTTCTTGCTAAAGATGACTGATTTCAGCTCTTTTTAATTCAATTCATTTTTATCAGCCAGCAGAGCTCCTCTGCAGACTGCATTGCCTGCACAGGAATAAGAGACCAGGATCAAGACCTGAACTTGAATTTCTCCCACATGGCAATGCGTGAAAAGCTGGCATTTTGTGTGAACATTGTGTGTGTGTCATATATATATTATAAAAATTCTATTTTATGAACTCTTTTGTATGAGTAACTCAGCTGTTGCAGAATCATCATGATATCATTGTTATAAGAAATTGGATTTTTCAAAAGCACCAAGAAAGGAACACTTTCATTTTAGTGCAGGGAGAAAAGGCCACCTTATGGAATATTTGTCAACTGAAAATAATCAAATCAATGTCCAATTACAGTTTTAAAATAATACAGTATTGCAAGGAAAAACATGTGATTACTAACTTTAATAGGAGACTGAAAGAGTGATATTATCCCAATGCAGTTAGCCATTTTAAGGCACTATAAGCCAAGTAATCCCCCTTCATGGTGCTTTTGCATTATGAATTTCATCTCATGTTAATATCAACTGACAGAAAAATATCAGACAAAATTGTGTATAACAATCAATCGCTTGTCTTTGTTTTCCTATAGTCTGACTATGAAAAAATTTATCTTTTCAAAGTAATCTTGACTTATTTAGGGGGGTCTCTAGTCCACTCTTTCCAATCACAGTAACTAAAAAGACCTGGATTAATAGCAAATAAAATTATATTTAATTTAAAATATTTCCCCTTCCTATTTTCCCCTTGTTCCTTTTAGTGGCAGTTCTTTTTTCACTTTAGCACTAAAAGATAAAATGATGATGCCTAACAGAATACAAAAAAGGAGCATTACAAAACGCAAAATTATGGTTTTTGTTTTAAAGAGAACTATTTTTATTATTTTAAATAAATGACTTAACCCCTTACAATATTTAGCATTTTGTAAGTTGACAGTGAATTTTTTTAAATTAATTTATCAGTGTGTTCTTGGAGCAACAAAGACTGCCAACTCTTCTCTGAATCAAACAAGATTCTAATCCTGACTTTTAAGGCTCTTTGCAATTTAGCCCCCTGCCCTATTTATTGATCCCTGTGTTCAACTGTGTTGCCTGTCCCTCTCTCCAGCCTCTGCCAGCCTCCATAGCTGTTTTGCATGCTTCTCCAATAAGTACCTTTGCATTTTCTTCAATGCATAGAATGCAGTACCCAAAACTGCCCAAAAACCACTAACCTGTCTCTAATATAAATGAAGGCCCCTTTCTAATGTAATGCCCAAAAGCTAACGACTAATGGACAGGCAGATGGCTATTAAGAACTTCTGATATTTATATCTTATTGTTATTATTTATTGGTATTGTGGTTATGCTTAAGAGCTTGCATCTTGGACCAGGATTCCATTGTGCTATGCATTGTTAAAAATATTAAAACAACAATTGTAGAACAAATCGACCTTCCATCCCTGCCCCAAAGGGCCTATTATGTAAGTTAACCTATACTACTTATATAAAATTTGCAGACATCTAGCTGTGCACATAGCTAGCATATGTAAACACACATTCTTATCACTATTTCCTTCATCTCCTTCCCCTGTTCCTTCTAAATGTCTATTTTGTCATACCTTCTTGAACCTTCTCTTAGGCTCCAGTGCTGTAAAGACGCAGACGCATATTTAAATTTACACACCGTTAGTCCAGAACAGTTCCAGGATATAAAGTTAAGCATCCTTCTGAGTCTTTGTAGGATTGGGGCTTTAGGATGTAAGATCTCAGGAAAGAAGCCATCATTTACTCTGTATTTATATGGTGCCTTGCACAAACGGGACCATTTCTGATACAGATCTCTATGCACTACCATAAACATAAATAATAATAACTTTTCCATATTTATGAAGAGAGGAAAAATACACAGTCGGATGTGGTACAAATTTTTTTTAGCATAAATTTGAGATGTCCTGGATAACTCACAAGTGAGAGGCTATCCCAAGTGAATGCCAATAATTTTTTTACACCAACACCACATGCTTTACAGAATAAGCTATTCTACAAATGTTTTAAGGGCTTTTTTTTTTTTTTTTTAAATTTACACTAACTTTTATCACCCCCCACCTCCGAAGCTGGGTGCCTGGGAAAAACCTCCACTAAAAATGATCTAAAATAGCTTTCCTGTGTCACAGGTTTAAGGTTTCACATCTCAGGACTTCCCAAGGCCGTAAATAAAAACTGAGCATCCTACTGAAAAGCCACGTATCATTATTTACAATCGTATAAAGCTCCTGTTCTCACCCAGATTGTTTACAAACTATTGCACTGTAAACCTGCTTTTGTCCCACATGTAAATAACACACATCCTGTCGCTCTGGCCAGCATAAGAACTTCAGGGTCTTAATAGAGTTCAATTCCACACAATTTCACTCAAATAGAATTCCACAAGCATACACAGTATTATATAGACCTGCATCATCCAGAGAGTTAATAATTCTCATAAACATAATCGGATCTCCTCATATTTACATAATTCTTCAAACTTCATTAATGTAGAAATGCTTCAGGGGAAAGTCAACACCCTCACCAAGCAAATATTTGCAAATTAATACTAGTTTCACTTCTCCCATTTTACAATTTGCTGCTTAGTATGAATCATAAAAAGTAAGATATCAAGGAAAAGTGACTCAGCTGATACTTGCATCCATTCCAAAAATTGTCCCATAAAGGCAACTTAACTATTATAAACCTTTCATAATTCTACTGAATATTAGCTTTAATATCTCACATCTCTGATTCTATGTAAAATCAGAAGAGAACTCTCTCCTTTCCCCCACAAATGTTTCGTTCAAGAGGGGACTTTTATTTTGCCCCAGAATTGGTGTGTGTGTATGTTAATGCAACAGTATGTAAAGTCACCTCAAAGGTAATTGGTTTAAAATTTTAAAACCCTACAGATGTGATATAGGGTAACAAGTTATTATAAAATTAGATTCCTAGATACAGTGCACGTCTGATAACTGAGATGGGTGGGAGGAGAGAGAAGAAGGTTATTGCTCTATATTTGAAAAGGTGAATCCCTCCTTCCACAGAGGAGTAGATAAAGGAAATCCAGAACTGTATTCCAATGGAGAAATTAGCTACCTGACTAAAAGGATTTCTGAAACAGCAGCACAGAGCATGGGATGTATTCATGTGAGTGTAATTCACCCCAGTGCAAAAGATTGCTGGGGAGGTGCATAGGGGAGTAGGGAAGGAATACTGACCCCCAATCTATGGAGCAGACAGAGCCTACTGCAGCCCAATGTTTGAAGTAACTTTCGTGGGCCCTCATACAACCTTCTCCCCCACTCCCCCCCGTTTCCATTCCTCAGCCCCACTCACTTCTTCTTCTAGCATTGGTTTGGTTTGCAACGATCAGTTTATAGGTCAATGTCCAGGTTTGAAATCCAGTTCATTGCAACAGGGATAAGTCAGTGAATGTCAGTGAGGCTACCCTTAAACAAACGCTTAGGGCAAGAAGAGTATATATGTTCCATGGTTTGGGGCACTGGTCCACAATCACAGTCCGGGCTACTTCTAATTTTCCATTGGAAGAGTTTCTGGGCACATCTTCCATGCAATGTTCTTATGCGGTTATGCACCATTCTTTCCGTCGCAGGTCAAAGCCCGGCAGTTCTTCAGTAGGGTCCGTAATAAGGTGCTTATTTGGGATGGATGAGATATCCCAGGTTGCAGACCATTGATTATCACCACTGAAATCCATCAAAGTGCCGCTGCAAGTCCAAAGGGGGTCCATAGGTTTTAATCTTGTTCTAGGAGGATTCTTCAGGTCTTCGTGCAGGGGGGTTTCTGGTGTTCTGGTTTATGTTGGAGAGGAAACTGGAGGTTTGGGAGTCCCTCCGTATTTTTGGAGGGTGAATATGGGACAGAACAGGGAGTCAGTCTGTTGGAGTTGACACTCACTGTTCAGATTTATCCTCTTGTCACACTGCTGGCCCCCTCCATCCAGCCATAACCCTCCCCAGTACAAAGGAATACACCAGCTCTGCAACAAGGGACCCTGCCCTCCTCGGCCACAAAGCATGGTGCTGGATTTACCCTTTAACATAGGGCTTAAATGGTGTATAGCAGAGGGCTTTATGTGGGCCCTCTGCACTGGGCAAATTTCATGTCCAATGAACATGCAGGAGCACCACCGAGACAGCAAACGGAATCAGCGCTGACCTCTCCCTCCAGATCTCCCCAGCACATAGTGCTGCAGCACTTAAAGTGTAAAAATCCTAGACTATCAACTTCAAAGTTGGGATGGTGAGAAAGCCTAACACTGGACCACGAGTTCCCCTCCACTATATGCTGCAGAGGGCAGAAATATGTGGCAGGAAAAAGCCTCCAAAGAGGTACCAACCTCATTGCATACTCCTCCCCTCTGCCTCCAAAGAGTACTGCGGTCTCACCATTGCAATCTGTGCAGGGCTGCAGATAGCGGCAGTATCAGTAACAGGCCATTTTCCATGGCATTCTCCCTGACTAACCAGTGGGCTTATTTACAGAGTGCCAACACTGAGCTCGGCACTGCATAAGATTAAAAGGAAGAAAGAAATCCTGCTTCAGCTCCAAATTCTCTAGCAGGTAGGTACCACTATTCATGGAAGCAGGGGGAGGGACACAGGACACAGAATGCAGTCAGCCATATTAGCTTCCTATTTTTTATACAAGTTTTAATTGCCAGTTAGTACTGACATGCATTTATTATTTTTATATTGCGCCAGAAAGCACTGCAGGCACTTTGCAGATAAAGAGGACAAGTTACCATGACCTTTTTGAAGCAGTTTGTTTTCAACATCACTTACTCTAATACTCATGGATGGCAGATCTAGAGACTTATATGACCATGTGTATGTATGTATATTAGGAAACAAGCCAAATTGTTAAGATGAAAGCAGCCTGCACAGATACATTCCACTCTTTTTAGCTCTTGTTGTCCCGATGTTCTGCCACATAACCTACCAATAGAGTGAAAGGTGCGTTTTCATGGTAGACACCAGATTGCAAAGCATATTTAAAAGAACAGTGCATATGTGCACATACAATCACCAAGAAGTTAAAGAAGGATGGACAACATTCCTTTGGCCTACATGAAGAACTTTATGACTAACAGGAAAACCTAAACGCCAGCTTATTTGAGCTCTCATGAAAGACAGAAAAGTATATATAGGATCAAAATCCAGTGTCAATGGCTAAGATGGAACTTAAGGAAATTACTCAAAAACTAATTTCCTCCCTTTTCTCCTCTTATAAAAGGGTCAACTTAAAAGTAACTATGATGTAACGTTGTTTCACTGTGGTACAGTAAAGAATGTGGCATGCTATGAAAGACCTATTTTAAGATTTTTCACTGTTCCATTTGCCTTCAATGTGGCTTTTAATATAGCCTGGAATTGTGAAGGACAATCCACTATACCTTAGGTCTGTGTATCATCAGACAGGGACAGTCTCCATTTGTGTCTTGCACAGCATCAAACACATCATCAATATTTAATAATTAATAACAACATTTAGGAAACTGGCTGTGTTTATGACCACCACTGATTACGAATGTTTCTACATATTAAACACAAAATAGCTTGCAAAATACAATCTCTGTTTTTACCAGGATAAAGAGAGTCAAGCCTTCTCTCATGTTCTTTCTAAGCTCAGCTTGCATACAATGCACAATGGCCGAAATTCCCTTTGCTCTGTTCTTTCCTAGCTAGCAACACTTCTTTTATACGGAGGTAACTTTTTTAGATTATTTAATTTTAAAATGAACATTTAAAGATCACAGAAAACAGGACAACCATCTCAACTGATGCTAACTGACTACATCTTCAATTCCCTCTGGCAAAGGGATCTGTTAGTAAGGCTCACAATGCATTGTTCTGTTCTTTGGCCAAGTGCAAACTCGGAGCAAATTTTCAACCTTCTTGCACATTAAGGACTATGCAAGGACCTCAGTATTTGTTAACTGTCCAAATGAGCCGTGAATGTACAGAGAATACTTCTGGATCTACATGCTCCTCTTCTGCAAAGGGAGGTGTGGAAGGAAGGAGCTGGGATGGGAAGGGAGAAACTGCATGGTGATAGACTTGCCAGCCAACATTTGCTTTTCTCAGTACAGGCGTAGGGAAGTGGATTTGACTCAAGTGAAAAGGAAGACGCACCACCAGAACCCACCCACAAATAGGACGCTGCAGTCCAGAGGGAGCAGATCTTCAGGTTAAAAAGAAGAGTGTAAGTTCCAACAGGCAGGAGAAACATGCACTGGGGAACAGCAGAGCAGCCACTCAGGTTCCTAAGAATCCCCCTTCTTCTTCCTCTTCCCCCCAACGTTAGCACCTGATCTGCACTCTTGACACATTCCCAGATTCAGATCCACACACTGCCTTCCTTTATCCCCACCACCTCCATGGCAGCCAGGCACATTCCCAGTCCTCCTCTCAGCTATTCATACCTACCGCTGCCCCTATTTTTTTTTTTAAACGACACTTTTCTGCCCTATCCCTCCAGAAAGCTCCCCGTGTCTAGTGGAGATAAAGGACTTCTCTATTTTTCTCCCCAAATATCTCTATTTACGACTTCCAGATATTTGCAAGTTTGAATTTTGAGCACCGCTGCTGGTGGCTTCCCCCTTCATTATTCCCTCCAAAAGCAAATTCACTTCCTCCACATCACACACCATTTCCAGCTTTGTCCCCAGCTCCTACACTAGCCTATGAAACCGTGTCTATATATGGGTGGGCTGTCAAAGCACATGCACATCCTTCTGACTATGGGCAAGCACTTCCACCCATGCAGAAGTTGTGCACACAAAGAGGAAGCTGCAATGAAAACCCCCCAAATCCCTTGTGATATCCAATTCTACCTTCACACGAGAACACACTAACAAACACAAGATACATGTGGGGTTTCCCTCCCTCTTAGGCTAGCATTTACTCCAGGACCATTAGTTTGGCACATTTGTTAGCATCCTTTTCTGTTCTTTAGCCTGCCATACCCAAAGTAGTAAGCTTCGGCCTGTGGAAGATGTACTGGGGCTCAGACTCAGCACCTAGTGGATGGTGTGTAGAGATAATTCAACAACTCTATATCATAAGGAGTATGTGGAGAAACATATGCAGAGAAAAGGAAATAAAAAAATCTGCAACACTGTTGCTTCGTATTGTCTGCTCAAAACAATACCTGCTGCTGAGGAAAGTTTTGATGCAAGCTGGCGAGACTACATATAAATTTAAGCAATTTACTTTTACACTGACATAAATAAAAAATGCAGCACTTATTAAAATATACACATATCATTTTTGCCCTTGACTCTATTTAGCTGATATTCACAGATGGCTCTAGTTTCAGGGCTGGTTTTGTGAGTATGGTGCTCAGTCTAAGTCTTTCAGAAACATAACAAAAAAACAAATGCATTTGATTTTTAGAACTTCTGCTGGGAGTTTTTGTTTGCCTGCTCATTACTTTAGCTTCTCGCTGTGACCACAATATGCCAACACTCCTATCCCACCACGTTAAATGCATGATCACATCTCTGCTGCTACTGTGTTACTCTGATCAACCAAGGACTCTGCTTTGATTTTCTGTAAATTATAATTATGATTTGTTCTTACATAGTATCCTAATATTTCAACCTGTTTTGCACAATGTAGAATTATATTTAAAAAATAGCCTCTACATCCTGTATGTTATTAGAAAAGCAAGAACAATTTAGGCCTGGTCTACACTAGGAAATTAAGTTGGTATAGCTACATCGCTCAGAGGTGTGACAAATCCACACCCCTGAGTGACATGGTTAAACTAACCTCATCCCCAGAGTAGATGGTACTAGGTCAATGGGAGAATTATCCCGTCAACCTAGCTACTGCCTTTCAGGGAGGTGGAGTACCTAGGCCAACAAGAGAAGCCACCCATCAGTGTAGATAGTGTCTTCACAGTAGCGCTGCAGCTGCATCGCTATAGCATTTTAAGTGTAGACAAGCCCAAAAATAGAGATAGAAGCTACAAATGGTCAACAAAAGGAGGAGAAAAGAATCTACCCAGAATGGAAACTATCTTCACCACCATAAGGGTGGCAACTATGGCACAGGGGCACTTCAGAGGCATACTAACCTAATTGTAGTTTCTGCAGGCAGTGTACTTCAGACAGGAATATTGGATGAAATCCTGGCCCCACTGAAGATGATGATAAAATTCCAAATGATGTCAGCAAAATCAGGATTTTAACCCAGTGTCTGCAGAGCAGAGGGTTATGAAATTGCTGTTTTATCCTGTGATAAAGTGCAAGGAGTAAACAGGTGAGCCTGCACTCTGATCACTCAGATGTTAATTAGTTCCCCTGGAGAAAGTTGATGAGGGTGATTAGACAATGGCTGGCTGGCTGAAGGAGCCAATTAGCCCATCAGTCCAAGGCTGATAAAGAGGCAGGAAGGAAATCCCAAGAGGGGAGAGAGGGGATTAGGGCTAGTTAAACCCAGCAACATAGAGACCTTAACAGAGAGAGACATCTGTTCCCTCAGGTCCTAGGGGAGAGGGCCAAAAAGTGCTGTTGGTGCTGTAAATAGGTAGTTGCACAGGGGGCTGTTGTGGAAATGGTGGAGGGAATTTAAAATAAAAGGGTACGGTGAAGGCACAGCCACTGGAGTCCATGCAGTTTTTGCAGGGAAGAAGACGGGAGAGAAGCCATGCTCCAAGACACACTCTTTTAAGGTGGCATTGCATGCCCTTGCATTCGCTGCCAGCTCTGGTGAACTAAGCACCACATGGGAAGGGGGGAGAGAAATGGTTGGGCCATCAGCCTACTTTGGGGGAAGTCAGAACTGCTATTAGAACACACTGGAGAAGTCATGGAGACTCTGTGCATTCTAGCTCATCCACCCATACCAGGGCACAGCCTTGCTTTTTACAGCTCCCTGCACTTCCACACACAGGCAGATTCAACCTTTGCTGTAATTTTTATTAGTGTTTTACTGTGTGCTCCAGCCAACTCAGCGTAAAGAATATGCAGAATTTGTGGTTAACACTCAGAAGACATATTATAAGATGTATGGAAAATGTTCCATCTTTAGGGGCTTGAGACTGCTCGTTTTACCAAGGCTAACATCTCATCGATTTCCAAGTAAGACTTGAAGGATTAGGGCCTTAATCTTAAGAAGTACAACTCCGCTCCTGACTATAAAACCAATAATAAAGCAGAGAGGTAACCAGTCTCTTGATACAGAGTTGCCATGCAACCAATTAGATATATAATGTCATTTTGAATAAAAAACTGAAAGCAGCAGTACATTCAGAAATGCTCAGTTCAATTTCAAATATTGGCCATGATCTGAACATTTACTCACCTGAGTTACAGGCTCCAGGCTTGGGGGGGGGGGGGGGGGGGGGGGGGGGGAGGTTGTGCAATAAACTGCATTTCCTACCACAAACTCTCATCACCACCACACTGAACATAAGAATGCAAGCTCCTATTCTAAATCAGCACAGTATCTCCAGACTTTCTCCAGATCTCAAAAAGAAATGGAAAAATTAACTCGACTTGTTGAAACTTGCACTGATCCTGACCCATTGCTTTTCTGTTGCCACTGACTGTTTTGTTTAATGTCTGATTTTTTTCTTATTTCTTTTCAAACCGGCTTGCTAAACAACCAGCAGAACTTTGCCAGTTTGTCAAGTTGCACAATGAGGCAATTACAGCAAGCACATTAGCTCTTACATACATAATAACAAACTGATTGTTCAACCAATAAAAAAGAAATACAATCGCTGCAGGAGATATATCATCACACCAGAGCAACATTTCTTCATCTGTGATGCTCTGTCTCCTTGCCTTTCATATTTAGAGATGTAATGAAAATCTTGTGCACAAGGGAAACTAGGGATAGAAAATATTTACAAATAAAAGACCCAACCCTACCTTTTATTATTTACATTACAGAAGTACCTAGAGGCCCCAGTCGAGATCAGGGACCCATTGTGCTTTGTACTGTATAAACACATAAGTGATAGCCACTTCCTCAAAGAGTTTACAACCTAACAGGCAAAGGAAACACAGGCACTGAGAAGTGACCTTGAGATGCCTAGCAGACCTGAGTTCTGTTCCTTGGCCACTGTCCTGTCCACTGGAACACACTGCCTCATACAGCCCTTTTTCTCATGTTCTCAATGGGAATACCCAGGGGCTGAGGGCTATGAGGTGGTGCCCAAAGTGTGCCGAAACAACAACTAAACCCATTTGTATTAACATATAAATTGTGTTAGCTCCACAAACACCAAAATAAAATATTACCAGCATGTTAGCAATTCTAACCAGAAATACCCCTATCACCATTAATTGCAGAGATAATGCATTCGCCAAGGCATGGAATCTTGACTCCAGACCCCTCCCTAATCTAATATAGTTTTGCCAACAACCTCAGTTGTCCATTCCCAACTAAAACCTAAAAAGGACAAGGAGGAAGAAAGATGGAATAAAACACAGGAAATGGATAACCTTCAAAAAAGAATTTGTTTAGAGATTCATTAGCAGCCCATTAAAGTCAAAGGGGAGACTCCCACTGATTTCAGTGGTGTTAGAGCAGATCCTTAGATAATAATCCTACTTATCAATTACTGACATGGGGCAGATCCTCAGCTGGTGTCAGCTGTCCTATCTCCACTGAAGTCCATGTACCGCAGCTGCAGATCTGCCCCATTTACTCTGATCCTGCTCCACTGAAGACAATAGGCGTTCTGTCGTTTGATAGCTAAATTTACACAACTGACAATAGCCTGAAAAAATACATAACCTCAGAGAAAAAATTAGCTCATGAAAAACCCTTCTGGGATTATCAATTAAGATATTTTAACTTTCAAATTTAAAATAAATGGAAAAATGTGTCATAGGAACCTCTGTAGGTATTCAATTATTATATTTTTATTATATCGAGACCCATAATTGCACCTGGAAGGGAGAAAAAACTGGATCACATTGTCCCAATTGGTCTAAAAGCAGAATTACCATCAGGAAAGGTACCTGACTCATTGGCTCAGTGAATAGCATTGAGACCTGTATCAGTGGGCTTCATGTGTAAAAAAAAATAATTAGGGCAGTCAGAAAAATTACACAATGGCTAATTATTGTATGCAGTGTTGTTGTAGCCAGGTCGGTCTCAAGATATTAGAGAGAAAAGGTGGGTGAAGTAATATTTTCTTGGACCAACTTCTGTTGTTGAGAGAGACAAGCTTACGAGCCACACAGAGCTCTTCTTTATGTCTGAGAAAGATACTCAGAGTATCACAGCTAAATACAAGATTGTATAAATATATGACCCTATCCTGAAAGAACTCTTTCCCGAACCCTCTACTCTGGCCTTCACACAACCCCCCAACCTCTCCAAGCTCATCTTCAGAAACAAGCTCCCTACACTCCAGGATACACCAACTCAAAGCAGCACCAGATCCTGCCACAACAACAGATGCAAAACTGCAGACAATCTCCACTGCTGCAATGATCAACATAACCCACAACACACCTTTCACCATCCATGAATCCTATACATGCCTATCACAATACACTAGGTACCTCATCCAGTGCACTAAATGCTATAACAACTACATGGGTAAAACCAATCACTATGCTCTCGAATGAACTCACAGGAAAATGATAAAAGATAAAAACCTTATCACTTACGGGTGAACACTTTTCACAAAGCGATCAGTCTATATCGGACCTCTCAGTCCTCATACCCAAAGGAAATCTGGAAAACACTTTCAAAAGACAAGCTGGGAGCTTAAATACATAACTTTGCAAGACACTAAAAATCAGTCTTAATAAAGACACTGGATTTATGGCTTATTACCCACTAACCACCCCTTTTGTCCTATGAGTATAGGAATGTCAACAGGCCACTTCACCTGGAACAGTCCCTTAGATACATGCTAACTACTTATGCTAGACTATTTGTTCAATCTTGTATTTAGCTGTGACACTCTGAGTACCTTTCCCAGACCTGAAGAAGAGCCCTGTGTAGCTTTAAAGATTGTCTCTCTCACCAACAGACGTTGGTCCAATAAAATATATGACCTCACTCACCCTGTCTCTACAATGGCTAATTATTCCTATGGCTATGAAATTAATACACAAACCATTTAAAAACCTCAGTGGTAAGCATGTTTGTGTAAGGAGTCTGAGATATGACCTGCTGTAAATACTGCAATATGGAAATAGGCTATATAACAGAATATCATCTTTGGGACAGATAAAGCTATCTTTCAACAGTGCCCATTACTGAAAACTTACAGTGCTTTGTTAGAAAATTATTGCTGTTTATATTCAGTACTATGGTGCACATGCACAGTATGTGTATAATTTATAGAAACCATAATTCTTGCATGCAATCCTGCCTATATTCATTTTACCAGAGAGATTTTAATTTGACAGTTATTACCATTACCCATTTTTCCAGACATTCTTAAAAGAGCGGTACAGAATTTTAGATGAAAAAAGGAGACCATCCTTATAAACAAAGTTGTTAAACAGCAATATACCAGGCAGCTCCGTTAATGATATTCAGAAGCTACACAGATGGGTGATGTATGTGTAATATACCAGGGTACAATCCAGACTAATGAGTTGCTATGTCACCCCTACCCTCCGACCTGGGGACTCTTTAAAATGCTTTGCTGCTCTAGCTTCTAGCCTGGACTGCTTATAAACAGCCTCCGGCATGCAAGTCACCCCCAGCTATGTCTGTGTGTGTTGCAACCAGCCAGCCACATTTTGACTTTTACCAGCCTTGGTTATGGAATAGGGTGAACCCAACACAGCCCGAGTCTTAGATTTCCCCTAGAAACGTCCATCCTGTATTGCCCAGCCCTCTCCTGGACAATACAAGTTTATATAAAGTCCGTTATTACTTTAACAGAAATAATATGCACACAACTTACCACCCCAAATGGAGTTTCCTAGACACTTCAATTTAAACACACTGGATTAGATAAAACAATACAATAAGTTTTATTAACTATGAAAAGATAGATTTTAAGTGAGTACAAGTGATGAGGCATCAAAGTCAGAAATGGCTACAAGAAAATGAAATTAAAATGCTCCTGGTGCCTAACTTAACACACTGTATCAGATTCAAATAAAGTTTCTCACCACAGGCTTTCAGCATTTTACTGACCAAACCCTCTAGGTCAGGATCCCTTCCCACAATCCAACGTTTGCTTCCTTTGTTGCTTCATGTGCCATGAATGCGATGGGCAGGGAGAGAGAAATGGGTGCCTTGCGGTGTTTGTCCCTCTTATTATAATTTCAGTTCCCCTATTGGAAAACGTTTCCAGCTAAGTACTAGAAGACAAAATGTCTATAGGGAAGGATGTTCCCGGCTGCTTTATTCTCACCTGTTTGAGCTTCCTTTGTTTCCCTTCAAGCTTGATGACTCTGTTTACATCTTAAATGCAAAGCAAGCAGAGCACACATTCCTTTGTTTGAGACAGACCTGTCTGCGAGCCTCAATCGGAACATGTCTTAATACGTGTTCCAAACGGTGGAATCTTATAACTTCATAGACAATGTTGCCACACGTTTTACGAGGATAATAATGACCAGCAAAGTATGAGTTTTCAAGTGATACCTTCAAGTGATACCTTTATGCAAAGATTATTACAATAGTGTGTAGGGTGTGGACACAGGGGTACATTCTGTCACAGTACGACAAACCAAATGAAAAAGAATAGTTAAGATGTGCCGGTCCAGACTCAACATGTGTCATTGAGGTGGAAATTATTTTTTTATACCCCATATGTTACATATGAACCTTCCGTCACAACAGATAACGGAACACAATCTACCACATCACACCACATCTCTCAAAATAGTTACAGAAAGTAACTATCCAAGAGTTGGGTTTCAGTCCTGCCAATACTTAATACCCAGGCTTCTCTTTCCTTACATGATTGGTACAATGGAGGCCAAGGAACCGACAGACATTATAGCAGAATTTGCTAACTTACAGTATATGCATAACTGTACATTTTGAAATATTTGTTCTGATATATAATGATGTTTTCAAAAGTTCTGGACAGTGGTTTTAAAATGTTTCAATCATTCAAAGCTGAATTCATAATCTCTCTTCAGAGAAACCAATTAGAAAAAAAAAAAACAACAACCGAGAGTCCTGTAGCACTTTAAAGACTAACACATTTACTTTCTGCAGGCATAAATGCATAACTGTATTGTTGCAGAAATTAAATGTGTTAGTCTTTAAAGTGCTACAAGACTCTCGTTGTTTTTGCTGTATACAGACTAACACGGTTACCCCTCTGGAACTTTTCACCAGAGAAACCAATGTAACTTTACATGGCAGATAAAAGATAAAACGGAAAAACATAATTTCATTACAGTATATAGCTAACTATATCTGAAGCAGTATACATTTCTACCATCTACTCTAATCTTCATAAAGATCACTTTTCCCCCATTTCAAATTAGAAAACTCCATCTCCCTCTCGAAGATTAATACACCATAAGTGTTCATCTGTTCAAACACAACCCATATTAAACATCTCAGTCAAAAAAGGCAGGCATTTTTCAAAATGTCTTTTTTTTTCTTTTTCAGTCTCTGAAAAAGATGCACATGTGATATATATCCAGATACCTAAATTGAACTGACATGGTGCAGCAAATATTTTGTTTACCAGTGAGGTTTATAATTCAATTTGAGTACATTTGCAAATGTTCGCTTTCAATCCTCCTAATAGTTTCTGTAACAACTCACTAGATGCACAGTAACAGAGTATATTAGGATAATCAGTCTCAGGAATAAAGCATTCCATATAGTCTTTTGCTGATTTTTATCCTCAAAATTTACCAAATGAAAAAGGCCAAGTAATGCCAGTCTTCTGTTTCAAAGGAAATCTGTCTGGTTATGTAAGTGAGAAAATGCAATATTAAGTTAATTCCAAGATAATTATATTTTTAAATATATGTTCTGATATATAATGATGTTTTCAACAGTTCTGGACAGCAGTTTAAAAATGTTTCGGTTGTTGAAAACTGTGAATTCATAATCTCTCTTCAGAGAAACCAATGTAACTTTACATGGCAGATAAAAGATAAAACAGAAGAATAGAATTTAAGCTTCATTTTATAAATTCTGTGGTTTTGGCTACACATTTTACAAGTTTCTACGGCTTTGGAACTTAAAAACTCGTTGTCTGACGAATCTAGAGTCAACAACTGAGCATTTGACTTTGGAAATAACCCCTCAATACGGTAGCGCTAATAGTCCAAAGCAAAGAAGTCTCATCACCAATAAAGAGATTGTAACCCACCCATACTACAGTACCGTGCGCTGACACTGAGATCAAAGGAGAATGGGGTCAGCCAACCGAACAGCTTGATCTACACCAGAAAAACGTATCCTTACGATTTGTTCCCTGTAATCCAACTGTAACACAACTCATGTACATGCACAGAAGGGCTCCAAATTGTTTAGCACCCGCTAAATACCACTGATGTGGACACAGCAACAAAATGAGAACAGACACATGCATGGAATTAAGTGGCTGGCTGCAACTTTTATTAGCTTTTTAGTACAAGGGAGGGGCACTACCCACCAGCACTCATGGTCTCCTATACAGGTGTTTAATTGGTTCCAGTGCAGGGGTTACAGGGCTTCTTCCCACATAACCTGTCCCTGGCTCCAGAGTTATAGGGCTCCTTATCATATAGCTCTACTCAGCCTAGCCCCCCAGGACTCAGCTCTCTCGGAGTCCTAGCACCCTTCCCCCTCAAGGGGGACAGAGGGTAAGCAGCATGGGGATCTCGGCCCACGAGAGCCACAAGGTCTGACCTCAGCCTGCAAAGGCCATAAGGTCTCACCCAATCACATGAGCCCAAGGCCCATCACCAAAATCCCAGGTCTTTTACCTCTGGGAACAGTTCGTTTTATTCTCGTAACCGCACTGGAAACTGGCCATGAGCTGCGACAAGGAAGCCACACCACCCCAGTACATTAATTAGGTACCATGCGTGTTCCTACTTAACCCCTTGTGGCTTGCAGATGGTGCAAGGAAGGCAAAAAACTCCCTGGTCCTTCGCCATGGGAGAAAAAAAATCTTTCTTAACCCCCTAAACAGGCAATTAGCTAGACCCGCAGGCCAGGTTTCCATTCCTAGTTTGGGTGGGTGGGGTGGAACTGAATGGTTTCAAACGGAACTGAAAGAGGCTTCACATGGCCCCTGCGCTGGGCTAAATTCTGGAAGTGGGGGAATGCTGGCCAATCAGCACCGCTCTCTCCCAGCTGGCCGATGAATGCCTGAGACTCCCAGGGAAGGAGCAATCTATTGTCCCTTGGCAAGTGCCTCCCTCCTTGTTACTGGGACTGTCCCCCTTTCACCACGGGCCCCATCATTTTCCTCCTCCCATTGATGCAGGTGGGTGGCATTTTGGAGTGGACTATGCTTCAGCAGGGCTAAATATCAATTGCAGCTGAACCATTTCAGCCTGAATCCCTCCAAGGGAAAAGAGGATGTCCACCTGAAGGACTGACGTTTCTTTTAGTAAAGGAACACGCCACAGACTGCGAAACAAAAAACAACACTCTGACCTTTCTTCCAAACGTCCAGGGGGCGAATGCACTATGCAGCATTAGCATCCTACCTATGATTTTATAAAGTCATCAGTCACCATGATATCTGAGTGCATTATTGGCCCAACAGCAAAAAACCACCAAAATCCAGAAATCACATACAATTGGCACTGTCATTCTCTGCCTCTGACTGCAGTTAGGAAAGAGAAGTCCTACCTTTTGCATGGTCTACATAGAGGTATTTGTTAGATGAAAACACATGCAAACTCTTTTCTAGCTTTTCTTATGGAAAATGCCATCTCACTTCCCAGTCAGTACTCACTAAGTGGGTTCTCTCCCTTCCTGGCTCTCTAGTTTTGTAGCTCACCCGCCCACATCACAGTAATACCAAAAACAGAGGGGAGTTGTGAAAATGAATTAGTTAATGTTTGTAAAGCAATTTCAAAATGTAAAAACTCTACATAGAGCTGAGTATTATTATAAGAGATTACTTCGCAGATGTACGGTGTACATGCTATTATGATACAGGATGTTGTTGCTACACTGACTTTCCTTTTCAGCAGAGGTCACCTTGTTCTCATACAATATTTTCCCAATTCCTTTCTACACATATATTTACTCTTCTTTTGACATGCATCAATACATATGATCAAGTTCAAAGTGGCATAATTATAGATTGTCTCAAGTTCAGTGCTGTCACCAATAAGACAAGCCGCCTATCACAATTCATTGCTGTTACATATACTCAAGCAAAAAGGACTAAACAACCTGCAAACAAGCACCATACCATCCTCAACCATTATTTTCTACAAACAAACTATGTGTTCCTTATGCCTGCAATATCATCTGATCATTCCACTAGGTCATGTGTTGTAAGTATAAGAAAGAGAAGCTTTGATGTTGTTTGCAACACTTGAGTATTTACGGGGCTTTTTGAATAGGTTGTTATTCTAAATGCCTTTAACAAAACAAGTCTCTTCAGCAAAGAACCCAACTGTAGTAAAGCATCCTTTGAAATTCTCCTTAAAATGGGTAAGCAATAACAAATAGACACCACGGTATGTTTTACTATCTTGAACTTATTAAACAAAAGTGTACTGAAGATGCTTTTAAAATGAACTAAGTCTTAAAAAAAAAAAGTTTGAGATCCCAAGACATTAAGAAAATACATGTAGAGACTTAAAAAGTGGATGGAGAGTGTTCTATTTCCCCTTTCTACTGTAAATGACCACATTTCATTTTATTACATTAAGATTTTTAGTTTGGTTTTATGTGAGTTTGGTTGTTGTTTGGGATGGCTAGGGGGAATGGGATTTTTTGGTTTGTTGTGGGGTGGAGGAGAGGGGGGTTGCATTGTAAGAAAACATAAGGTGAGTTCCAAGCTATTAAATGTTCCCGTGGCTCATTTGTGGTACAAGGCATTAGCATAATTGGGGGCATACTTTATTCTGATCTTTGCAAAACTTTCATTTCCCAAATGGGATAAATATGAAGTACTTTTATAATACCAATAATGATCATTTCCTATGGGAAGCTGCCAATTATAGTATGGAGAAACAGGCTATACCGGATGTACATTTAGAAAGTGAACACACCTAACATATGGTTAGAACAAATAAAAGCCACACTTCAAATACCTATAAAAGTTTTCATTTTTATATAACGTAAACAACACATTTTAGTTTAACTGCATCATTGCTGGATCATTCGGGCCCCAATAATAAATATTGGATTACTGTTTAAATATGGTATTCGTGCTGAATGTTCACCTTTCATTGGCAGTAAACAAATGTCGTGGGAAACTGATTTAACGTTTAAACACTTGACTCAAGTTCACATCATTTATACCCCCTAACGCTGAGTGTCAGCAAAAATAAACAGCAACAAAGAAAAAAACTCTTGGGTTCTGGAAACCAGTGATTTAAACCAGCAAGAAAGATCAACCATGAGGATAAGCAACAAAACGTCTGACATTATGCTGTTCAGTTTTGTAATACTGACTGCCAGTCATTCTGCTGAGGTCACCAGTGCAACGGATAGCAGAGTAAGGAACACCACCCCCCAGGACTACCATCACCACAATGGGATAGCCAGTTCATGCTAGTCTGTGACTCTTCTTTCCCGGTTCAATAACTAACATGCCTCCTTGGGAGGGGAAGGGAGAGACGGGAAGATGGCATATCCTCAGATAAGCACCTGGAGATGATTGCTCTACATGCCAATCTCACTCTTCCCAAGCAGGACCACAGCACCAGCATCCTTGCCCCCAGACATCAGCAGGCCTATGCATCCACACATAGTTCAGGGAAGGAGTGACCAGACCAGGAGAAGAGGAGTGGTGACAAATGCATCCGCCCTCCAGCCCTGCATTGTCCTGAGGCTGTATTATCTTTCCCACTCAGTCTCCTCCCGAATTATAAGAGGGGTTCCGGGTGCAGTCATGCTGCCAGGTGCAGGGGGCCCTGCTGAGGGACCAGCGCCACAGCAGATACCAGAAACACAGTGTCTCTTTGCAGATGGCCCTGGCCTTCTGGAGCTCCCCATCCAGCACCAAGTATATCATAGGAGAGCCATTTCTTTAACCAGAGAGAGCCCCAGAGCCTATTCAGCAGGGAGACCTGGCAGAGGGAGTCTCCATGACAGAACACTTGTGATGGATTTCCTTCTCCCGAGGCCACCTCCCATCGGTTTTAGCATGGGAGGGTGTGATCCAGCCCTCAGTGATTTGCCACTCTGTAAGGTATCACCACAGCTACACTATCTCATGTTTAAAAGGTGTTTGCTGTAGTATCCCACTGTGCTCGTTGATGTTTCAGCCTTCATAACTTTTAATAAAAATTTTTAGGACCAGATTCCCATTTACACTAAAGCCAATCTGCACCATCTCAGCTGTGTAAAAGGGCACTTAAAGTGGGCATAATGTGTAATTTGCTCCCTACTTTAAGACCCCCCTTATGGTTCCACAGTGGTGTAAAATGGTCTTGGTGTAATTAAGAATCAGGTCCATTAGCTTTTATGGCCTTACCAATATGCTGCCTGGTGATATGTCTACAGTTAATAGACAAGCAAAATTGTTATCCTCCCTTAGAATTTAACAATTCAAACAAAAGCTGACCCTTAATTTTTAACATTTTAACACAGTAAAAATTCCCTCAGGTCACTGATTATTTATCTACATTAATTTAACAAGAGGAAAAATATTATTCCAAAATGTCTATGCAATGGATTGCCTAAGGAAGATGTGGGGGAAAATGCTCTCTGACGATAAATCAATGAAGAAAAAAGATCACTAAGGGCCAGCGTTTCAAAGGTATTTAGGTACCCAGGCAACTTTTGAAAATCCCGTTAGGCACCTGTCTGCATCTTTAGGAGTCTAAATACCTTTAAAAATCTGACCCCTTTATTGCTCATGCACCCCAAACTCTCAAGGAGTTAAATCAAGGATTACAGGGCTGTGCTTAGAAAGGAATGGCATCATTGTTTAGGATGCTAACCTGTAACTCAAGAAACCCAGGCTCCACTCCCTGTTTTGCCTTATACTTCCTGTGTGCAATGTTGTGTCCACACTTCAAAAAGAGTAATGAAAAATTGGAAGAGGTTTAGCCCCAAGCTACCAGAATGATTCCAAATCTGGAACATCTGCCTTATAGGGCAAGACTTAAAAGCACAGTCTATTTAGTTTGTCCAAGGGAAGGTTAAGAAGTGACCTGATTGTGGGCTACAAGTACTTACATGGGGATGAGATTTCTGATTCATCCAGGGGAAAAAAAAAACTAACAAGATCAAATAGTTGGAAGCTGCAGCTAAGTAAATGCAGACTAGAAATATGATGCAAATGTTTAATAGCAAGGGTAACTAACTATTGGAACAACTGACCCACGGACCTACAAAATTCTCCACCACTTGCAGTCTTTAAATCAAGACTGGATGTCTTTCTACAAGATATGCAATAGCTCAACCAGATGTTATAAGATTGATGCAGAAATTATTGGATGTGGGTTTTTGGCCTGCGTTACACAGAAGGTCAGACTAGATGAAAATAATGGTCCCTTCACCTTGCATGTGAACATCAGGCATTGCATGCACAGAAACTGGGCACATGCTTTTGATAATTTGGGGGCCTCATTCAGTGAGATGAGTGAAGCATTCTTTTCTTGCCAAAAAAGGTGTTTGTTCTGAGGATCAGTTCGTCTATATAAAGACTCATTGCAAAACAAACCAAAAAGGGTCAAATTCTTCCACAGCTAAAATATTTGGAAAGAGTGTTTTGCATTGTTGAAAAGCAGCCCAAGCAGCCCCTCAGCATGTTAATTATCTAATAACCCATGCAGCAATTCCAAAGCCGTTTTCCCTATAGCCAGTTCAAAATGTAAAAAAATCTCATTGTCATCTTGTTTATAATTCGTATTTCCAAAGCCTGCTGTTCATCAAACAGTGAAAATATGCACTTATGTAACGTACAATAGATTCTTACCCCCACTCTTCATTTAAATGTTTAATAAAAGTTCAGAATTTTGAAAAAAATATATAAATTAAAAGTGTAAAAAATATAAGCACATTGGAAAAGCAGAATTTGCATGTATTTTCAAGCAGTACAGGGCATTCCATATATTTTGCCTCTATTTAACACAATGTAACCAGAGAGCCTCACCACTCCACCTACTCTAACAAGCAAGTCTTGGCAAAGGAACACTTGAACATTGTTTTTCAGATGCAATAGCTCAATATTTGCTTCTAAGAGTTGGCAATAGCGTCTTTTGGGAGTCATGTCCTACTACTTTGGCTTAAACAACTGGTTGGGTTTGGAAAATTTACACTTAGTACAGCTGAGTGGTTGCACTCAAACAGAAAAGATGACACTGTAAGAATCATAGTCAAAGCTTTGCATGGAAATTCACTTTGCCACGCAGATATTTACATAGCCTGTAAAGAGACATTCCTATGCTGAGCAGCACTCATGTTCTCAGATTCCAGTTTTCACAGGCACTGCAATCAAGGAGGATTTGTTTAGGTAAACAGTTGCCAACAGGGCAGGCTCTGTAACTACTGAACACATTCCCTGTTTTCTAATGTACGAGTCGTGTCAAATGGAGCCACAACAGGTGGAGTGTGAACTGCAACAGATGAAGTGTGAATCTCTTGAAAAAACAAGGGTCCTCTCCAGAAACAGGCAAACCACAAAAGATTTGTGGCTAGGGACTTAGGTACTTAAATGCCACTTTAGGGCCTACGTCCAGCATTTAGGCACCACTGGCATTCACAAAGCCACTGCTCAGCGACTGCCTAACCCCGAAGGCAGCTGAAGTCCCTAGGTGCCAAAGTTTCCACCAGTAAAGTCCCCATAGTGTTTAAATTTCTGCTGCTGGGTATAAGCACAGCCATCTACGTCCTGACATCATCAGGCAGCTCAGCTGAACTATGCATAAGCCTCTGCAAGATTCACTAACTAGATTTTTGTCCACCTACTTCACCTGTGGGACTGAATCCAGAGAGCAGGCTCTGAGGCGGCCCCTGAGCACACCTACTGGATAGGACCCAGCACAAAACACAGCCAAGGAGAAGTACCCCCTCAACACACACAACCCACCGCATCCCACTATAAGCAAAACAACGGTGGTTAGGGAACCTCACCCACATGGTAGGTAGGAGACCCAGGTTCAAATCCCCCCTCTGCCTGATATGGAGCGGTGACCAGAACACAGGTCTCCAAACTCTCAGGTGAATGCCCTAATCACTGCCTATAGGGTACTCTGGGATGAGACTTTCTCAATCTCTACTGTTGAAGCTGCTCTACTTTGTATTAAATTTGGAATTCTGGTTCAGATAGGAATCTATCTAAGGCCATGTCTACATGTACAGCTGGCGAAAATGCTCTCTGCCGACAAGAGAGAGGTCTCTCGTTGGCATAATAAAACCACCTTCATGAGCAGCAGAAGCTATGTCAGTAAGAGAAGCTCTCCCCCCGACATAGCACTATGCACACAAATGCTTATGTTGGTGTAACTTATGTCACTTTGGGGAGTGGTTTACACAATGGCAATAACACAGTGGTTAGGGAACTTCATGCCAACATTAACTGTAGTGTACACATAGACTAATTAATGCTTAAAAAAACTTTGGGCTGGAAATCTAATGAGGAAAGGCATTTTGTGAAATTTTCTATAGTTCCTGGTTCCAGACAGGTGAAAGTACTATGCCAAAAACATAAAAGCAGCTTTTTTTTGCATTATCTCAGTAGTTTTCTTTCTAGCCTCCCATGAGAATAAAAGCACAAATCTGAAATTGCCATGCACATGAGATATCAATGTGGATCAATTTGAAGAAAAATATCCACTGGGCAAATGATTTGACAGTATATAATGATAGGGCTCAGCATAAAGTTTTAGGAGCGGAGAAGAGGAGAGACAGAAATGAATAAAATATTTAATCCAAGCTTAAATTGCCTACTATGTGATTTTTTTTTCTTGTTTTCTCTCCTATCTCTCACTTTTACATCATACCTTTCTATGTTTTTGTTTTTCTTTCTTCCTTTATTTTGCATTTTTCCCCTATATCTTCCATCATGTTTTTCCTCCTGCTTCACCAAATCCTACTATGTATTCTTTTCTTCCTTCCGCGCACACACAAACTCTGCCCCCACTGAAATTAGTGGAAAAAGTCCCACTGACTTCAATGGGATCAGGATTTCACCCACAATCTTGGGTCACCATGACCATAGCCCACCTCTCCACCCACATGGAGAGAATCTCTCAGGCCATAGTTACAAAAACAATGCTAATACAGAGACACAGCAAAAATATTTTCCATTTCCAGGTGTTTCCGTGGGGACTCAGTTTGAGTTTTGACCTCAAGTTCATGCTTGTACCATAGGCACATATATGGTGCCTAAAATATCATAGTACATCTTATAAATGCATTTAATATATTATTATTATATTATATTATACATAACAGTTATATGCTCATTAACTGATTTAGATAAAAATAGGAAATAACACACTTATGTGTGACTACACTGAAGGGAGAATGATATTAATTGCCGTATACTATACATTATATATACATATATCGGATTGTATCCCTCTCCCAAAAATTGATCCCTTCATGTGCCACTTGTCTTTGCATATCATAACCTCTTCAGGGCAGGGACTATGTCTTCGTGTGTTTGTACAAAATGGGGTGCCAATCCTGGTTTGTGGCCTTGGGCACTACTGCAATATAAATATCAAACAAAATAATAATATGATTTAAATTCTTTACGTAACACCCTTGTACATTTTGCAAAACACAATAAATTGCCTCTCCTTCCTGAGGACAAAAAATAACTCCATAATGGAAAATTATACAAGTTATCTATTAACAAAAATTGCTGTATAAGAAAACATTCTCTGCCTAAAACAATAGCTACTTAGCTTCAATTTTTTGCTCATATGTACAGGTTGAAAGGAGCACCATACAAGCACCCCAGAGAAGTATTAGGCATTTAACAGGACATCAGCAACTTAAAAAAAAAAAAAAAAAGATCACACTGCTGGCTCAAAATTTCTTACCAAATTATAACAACATACAAGATCACTAGAAACACAGGAATTGCCAGACTGGATCAGACCTACGGTTCATCTAGTCCAGGAGTCTGTACTAAGACAACGGCCAGTACAGATACTTCAGAGGAAGGTATAAGACAGACAGATGTGGTATAAATCTTCCTTGCACATTAGGTGTCATCCTGATTTCTAAAAGTTAGAGACTGGCTTAAACCCTGAAGCATGAAATTTCATAACCCTTCCAAAATATGTTATAATTAATTATGATCACTCTGGATAGTCTGGATATCCATGCAAAGTCTGCAACATCCTTTTTTTCTCCCCTATTTCTATAGAGTTCATTGCGTTATATGAGTACACCACCATGTCTGGGCTGTATAAATATTTCAATAAAATACAAATAAGACTTTACGCTGGAATTCATCTCCACAAACTGTCTGACTAACAATCCTACAACCCAGTTAATGACTACTGTCACAAACCTGAAAGATGGCTTCGTTAGCCCATTTTCCAGATCTCATTGTGGTTTTCTCCATTGGTTAATGTTTCCTACAGCCCTTCCTTCTCCTTCCAAAACACCAATTCCTGATCTTCCTCCCCACTCACTTTACAACATGTCTACCCTTTCCCCCTTTTGTTTCCCCTCCCCTACTTCAGAGTTCACCTTTTCCAATGAGTCTCTAATAACTGGATTTTGGGATCATTAAACAAAGCATTTTTTTGGAGGAAAGGCATGGGGAGTATATGGGCATGAACAGTAGGGAGGATGTGGAAAACAGTGTTTTGTCTGATTTCAGGAATCTCAGTTTGTTTTTCTTTTCCTTTTCTCTTTTTTTTTTTTTTTTTTTTGTTTGGGTTTTTTTGGTTTTTTGGGTTTTGGTTTTTTTTTTAATCTCGTTAGCTCCAAGTTTTAATGGCAGAAGATAGTTTAAGCATTCTTGACCTAGAAATGAGGTAAGAATAAAAAGATTTTTTTAATGAAAACTTTGTCTATCTGAAGGAAAAAAATACAGCGTACAGGCTGCCTCAATAAGCTGTACACGTTGCTCAGGAACAGAGGCTGGCTTGTTAGACATGAAGAACTCCACTTCCAAAAGCCAGGGACCTCATGCATAACGGATTAGACAGACTGCAGGAGTCAATGGACCTGATTAAAAGAACAGTAGAATGATTCATAGAAAGAATAGCTGCTATACAGCCATGGGTAACTGAGATGAAAAATTTAGCCCCAGGACAAAATGACTTAATTGCAATGCTTATTAAAGACAATAAGAGGTTATCCAGTACTGTCATGGAGATCAGGACTAAATCTAGGGTAAAAAATGTCACTATTATTATGTAGCTGAGAGTAATAGATTGGGCAATTTGGCAGGGGCGGCAGTGGTCTCTAGCTAGTAACTCTTAGGAGCCAATTCTGCTTTGAGATA
Source organism: Emydura macquarii macquarii (assembly GCF_026122565.2). Classification (NCBI taxonomy): domain Eukaryota; kingdom Metazoa; phylum Chordata; order Testudines; family Chelidae; genus Emydura; species Emydura macquarii. The sequence continues at coordinate 46,282,741 of NW_027132813.1, forward strand.
CTTGCCATCACTTCCATAATGGGAGTAGTTGCCACGTACCCGATAGTAGAATTGAGCCCTCAGCATACAACTGAGGAGCAAGTCTCTGAGGGCCCGATCCTGTCCTCAGTTACACCAGCATGAATCCAAAGTAACTATACTGAAGCCAACAGAGTACTCCAGATCCACATTGTGTAGAGCAGTGTTTCTCAACCTTTTAAGTAGCAAGTACCCGCTAACTTCTGAAAATGTCAATAAGGACCCCAACACTCAATATTCCATGGGATTTTATATTTACAGATGAATGTGAGCCATATATTGGAAGAAGGGCTGACTATATAAGGCCGTGATATCACAAATGTCAGATCTAATGTTGGTAGGGTTACCACCTTTACACCAGGGGTGCACAACTCAAGTATGTACCTGGGCTACAGGTGACGTTGGCGACAGCTAGGAGGCTTTGAGCAGCATGCCAATGCTGGGGAATATAAAGTGCCATGCCAAATTTTTTGCCATAGATTTGAGAGGAGGAAGGGGTGAGAGAGAGACAGGGAAGAAGGGCGGGAGAGAGAGGGAAACAGGAAAAGAGGGTAACTGGTGAAATCTGGGGCTGTCATAGTTGTCAATATCACTGCTCAGCTAGAGCAGTGAAATTGACAAGTTTTCTAGGCACCAGGCTTTGAGCCCGGGAGGGGAGCTGCCAATTTGCAGGCGGCTGCCACCTGGCTGCCAGCCCAGGAGGTGGGCGACTGCCACCCAATCTGAGCTGGGGCAGAGGAGGCTTCCACGCCATCTGGGACCCAGGGATGTGGGCAGGTGGCTGCTGCCCGTCTTCAAGCCAGAGCGCTGGAGGCAGTCCCTCGGCTTGGAGTCAGGGCACAGGTGGCTGCCACCCAGCTGCGAGCCCATCTCACAAGACGCAGGAGACTACCACCAGGCTCCCACCTGGGAGCTGGGACCCGGCGGGAAGCTGGGGGCTGCTGCCCGCCTCCCCCAGAAGCTAGCGGCTGCTGGCTGCCTCCCAGCTGGGAGCTGAGACCAGACAGAAAGCGGGCGGCTGCCGCGCACCTTTGCCAATAGCCGGTGACTGCCATCTGCCTCCCAACTGGGACCAGGCGGGAAGCGGGAGGCTGCAGCCCAGCTTCCCAGCACTGTAGCGGCTGCCTCCCGCCTCCCAGCTGGAAGCTGTGACCAGGCGAGAAGTAGGGGGCTGCCACCCGCCTCCCAGCTCGGGGCTGGGACCTAGAAGGAAGTGAGCGGCTGCCGCCCGGCTTCCCCAGAAGTCGGCAGCTGCCACCCGCCTCCCCTTCACTCAGTTTTTCCTGGGGTACCCCCTGCCTGTGTCTCACGTACCCCCAGAGGTATGTGTACCACAGGTTGAGAAACTATGGTGTAGAGAGTAGAATTTGACCCACAGTGTTTCTGTGATCCTAGCAAAAAGATTACAAAGAGGTAAAAACTCATCAGGCGTGGTTTTCCATGCACTTGAACTGGTTTTAAACCAGTGGTAATTCCACTGGATTACAAAGGGGTGCCTCCTGACTTACACCTGTGTAAAAAGCAGGCAAATTGTTTGAAGTACCATTACCATTTTATGAAGGGCCTGCAGTCTTATTCCATTGTTCTGAAGGCTTCCAGAATTATCAACAGAGTTGGCCTTCCAAATCTAACAGGCATTTCCATGCCTGTTAAAGCAATGAAAGGACTTGCCTCCATCTAAAAAACACTGATTCAGGAGATGAGCTTTACATCTGTAGTTTTGTACCAAGCATGGTTTCTGGAGTGGGGAGAGAATTACTATTCTTTTAAATTGACAGAGGACATCATGACATTTACAAAAGGTCTGAAGCATGGGGAAGGAGCAGATACTTCTTTAGCGTGACTAGACAGATCAAATATGTACTGAAGCACTTGGAACCATTTCTTTCCTATTATGGTATTCAATGACATTTTGCCAATGCTAGCATGTGGTTAAGATATCATTTTGCATCCCCTTCTGCATGAAGAGCGGTTTTGGTGAACTTGACGGTCAAGAAATGTTTGCAGCATTTTTCTTGGTTTTTTAAAATAAGCTTTGTTATGTCTTCTCTCAGATCACTCAGGTGCAGGAAAAAAACAAGATATCAGGTTGAGCTTGAATGCCTTTAATAATATTAACGGGCCAGTTTTTGGAGGAGCCTTAAGCCAGTCTCCTATTCTGCAGCCACAATCAACTGCAGGTGCAGAATCTTACACCTAGATGTCTAAGTGCCCAATTTCTGCATATACTCAAGAAAATACATATCTAAACAGTAACACAATTAATCACATCAACAGGAAAAAAGGAGGCATGTTTTAAAACAAACAACAAACAAAAGTTAGGCTCTCTCCCTCCGTCTGTGCCTTCACAAGAAGTGATGCTGGAATCCCTAATTTTGCCTTCTCCCCTATGAAAACAGCCAGCCCCAAATTCTGCCGACCTGCAAAAAAACTTGTTGGATCAAATCCTGCCCCGACCTACACCACACATAACCACCAGGAAATCAGCTGACATTTGGGGCTTAGTGAAGTCAATGAGGCTGTTCAGATATCATGTGTAGTTACATTATTTCATTATTTTAATCAGAAATGCCAACCCCCTGGGCTTTCCCCTCCTCCCCACGCAGACTGTGATTTTTCACACACACACACCCCTCACAGTAATGTAGGAAAAACGCTTGATCTACGGAAAAATTCATCTCCGACCAGCTGAGCTCTCCAATTCTCCCCCCACTTCCTCTAGGGAAGGGCAGCCAATCAACACTGCTGCACGTGCTAAATGCGGTTCCTGGTGCCTCCTCACGTAGTATAGGCAGCAGTCCAACCCCAACCCCCTGCCCCTCTGTTATGTAAATGGTTTGGGGATGCTCCGAGACTGCACAGCCCTTAGATCCCAGAACTAGCTCTGGCTCCAAGTACCAACCTTCAAGCAACACAGTGCTACATCCCACGCTCCCCATTCCAAGTGGGATGGAGATCCTCTCTAGCCACTCCCTAGGCTCCACATGTGACCAACAAGAAAAGTGCTTACTCCCTGCACCCCTGAGACCTCAGACCCTTTTCCTGCCCTGAGCCCAGGAGGAAAAAGGCAGACATGGACTCCCCACGCCCTTGGAGATGAGTTCCTAGCCCCACACCACTCACAGACAGGTCAATGTTGCTGCATGTAAATTTATGTACAATTTTCTCCCCAGCAGTTTCCACTGGCAGGGGCGGTTATCTGGACTGAATCTGAATATTCTGTATTGAGGAACACACTGGCCAACACCATTTCCAAGAAGGAGTAGAGTATGGAAGAACGCAAAGGAGTACAAAGGGAACTAACTCATGATGGTCTCTCTTGATTTTTAGTGCCCTATTGTTTTTTGCACATTAGCTACCTGAGAAACTGCTTGTCTCCCCATGCAACTTTGAGGTATTAACTGAAGTGCTCTGCTACAGGCCCCTAGATTTGAACACCTGGGGGTTGCACCAGGGTATTTTTGTCAGAGGGCCCTTGAACCAAATTCTGCTCTCATTTACTCCGTGTAAATCTAGAAACTCTGGGCTTTGCTTTCCCAAAGTCTGTTGACCTTCAGGATGTGGTGTAGAGCCTAGAGCCCAAATTCAGATGTGCCCAAATGATGGTCTAAGTTGACACAATCCGAGTACATGGGTTAAATATGGATACAAGTGGTAAAGTACTGCCATCTGCACTAATCTGTGCCAAACAAGTAACTCACCCCCAGAGAGGGAAAAAGAAGGGTGTGTAGTAAGAAAAACAACTAACAGAAGGGTGAAAAAAAAGCCAACCCCCCCCCCCCCCTCTTATCTTACAGTTAGTTGTTTTTCCCCACAACAGATGGGTAAATTAACCCAACAATTATATCGCTTCTGAATTTAGTCCTGAGACTTCAGTGGGAGCTATCATTTACACCAAGGAAGAATCAGGTTCCGTCTGTTTACTCAGACTTTTGCTGTAAGGGTCGGTGGGTGTATTTACGCTAGTTTCTAATTTCTGAGGAAGAGTCTATTTTTAGTTGACACGAGTTAACATTTTTGTTTTTTATTGTTTTAGCAAAGTGGACATGTGCCCAGAGCGCATGTGCATCACAGCGGGAGCATTTTAAGAATTTAAAAACAAACAACGCAACAGAGAGAGAACATTGGGTCAGAGTGCAACAGTCCCCCAAATCACCATGGCACAGCTTAGGGGTCTAGTGGGCACCAAAAGGAGCTGAAGCTGGGGGGGGGAAAGAGCAGATCACCCTTGACAGTGAATGCATTTTAATTTGATGGTTCAGTGTCAGAACCCACATGCTTCTAAAAAGACAAGCATGACAATGACTCTACAAGCTGTTAGGTAGATATGCCTATGTATTGAAGATCAGTATTAGACACTGTGCTCAACAACTCACATCACTTTTACAAAGACTAACCCCAACTACCATAAGTGATAGATAATTCACAAGAAGATCCAGCTACTGCACCATTACGTCATCTGTTCATCTACTACTATTTTTTAATTTTACTCTTTGCAAGGAGTTCCTTTAAGTGTAAGGGTGAAAGCAACATCCTGTATCATCCTTCTAGCTGTTCACAAAATCAGAGTTTAAGGCCCAAAGGAACCACCAAATCATCTAGTCTGACCTTCTGTATAACACGGGCCACTAAATATCACCCAGCCATCTCCACAACGAACCCCAAAACCAGAATTAGTCCAAAGCATTACAGCCTTGACTTTCTCATCTGATATTTTCCCAGACTCACCTCTCCAAATGATTCCACAACTGCAGAGTTCCCACCTGCAACTGGAAGCTATAAATGCCTTTATAGTGTAAGAAACCACCTCTATATCAATCAGATGCCAAAAGAGCCTTCTGGGGTGTGTTATTACACACTTACTTACTGCCGAAATATCAAAAATAAAATAGATCTATTTCACACTCAGTCACAAATATTTCATCATTCTTTGCACTGAAATAAGTCCTACATTCAATTAACATATGGAGTATCGTCCCCCTTCTTATGCATACTGATATGATCATAGACAGGCATCAAGGTGCCCATTTCAACCAAATGGATCAGCTTATGCTGAGGAGGCAGTTCCATCACGTGTGCTGGTATTCTGCACCCTGTTGTTACACACAGTTTGGTGACACCTGCCAGGCTGATGGCGGTTGTCTGACCAAAGACACGTAAGAGTTTTTGGCCTACTCAGCCAGTTGTTGAAGCAAGACAAGAGTTGCTTAGAACTGCCTTTGACTGTTGTCTCCAGATGGCATATGTCTCTTGAAAGTTGGGAGCAAATATGGTGAGATCCTGGCTGCTGGTGGGGCATGCCAGCTACATTGAAGGCTAGCAGCACAGGTGAGATTTTTCCCTAAGTGGAGATAAAATTCACTGGCAGGTGCTCACAAGCCCATAGATCTGGTTAATGCCCCTTTCCTTCCCCCTTCTTCCATTCACCACTGTCAGGACGGTTGCTTTGAGGAGATATCTTAAGGCTTAGTAAACTTGCAACCACTTGACCAAAAAAGCAAATGTTGTGTCCATCCTCATCAGCCCGTATCATTCTCATTCCCAAAGTGCCATTCTATGCCCTGGAATACATTCTATTTTCTACTAATACTAGCAACAAGGCATAGCAGCAGTAAGCTATATTTTGAATTGGAGTAGTCTACAAACACCGTTTAAAAAAAATGGTGAAAGAAGAAAAAAAGAGAAGACCCCCTACCTTTTTAAATCCACGATCACTTTGCAGAAGTTTCCATGGTGGAGAAACTGCTGCTTTCCCCTAAAAAGCAAAAAACAAAAACAGATTTTTCAGTAACAAAGATACCGTATGAAAGTTCTCAAAGCTGTAAATTAAATATATAATTGAGCATCATGCCTACTATTTTAAAAGCAGCAAATTCAAAGAACAGTCACCACTTATACAAATTAAAAACCATGTCCACACTTATCCTAATAAAATACAGTAGATTATTCAAATGTCAGTTTTTCAAATACATTTCCCGCACACACACACGGGATGAGACTATGTGCAGTACTGCAGTTTACATCAAAACATTGCTGTTAATTTTACTTTGAAATTCCCTTATGTGGTGGTTAATAAAAACAAAAACAAAATATTAGCCATAGCCTATGGGTGAGTCTTTAACATGCGGGATCACTTTTTTCAAAACAATTAGGCCAGATTGTAACTTTATGATGGCGCTCAACAGTGTATAGCTGTGCTGCCCCAGGAAAAGGGCAGGAATCTGATTTCAACTCTGAGGTTCACAAAACCCTACCTCCAGGGCATGAAATAAACTGACTGTGCAGAACAGGCAAGCACACTAGAGGGGGTTAGAGCTAAGGCTCCATCCACTCCCACGCCTGGCAGACCACCCCCCCACACACCCACTTGTGCAGGAGAGGAATTAGCAGCCCATGGGAATCATCTGTTCCTTTCCCTGCACAGAATGCAGCATAGGTAGCCAGCACGGGGGAGTAAAGTGGTTCACTCCACCATCGTACTCCCTCATATGGGAGAAGAGCCAGGTTCCCAACTGAGCCTTTGGTAACTGTCAAACATTTTAATATTTTAACTATCTGCAGGATACCCCACACAGTGATTTCATTGCTTACTAAGTGAAACTGGTCCCTTGCACTCTTGCACAAACTCAGGGCTTAAGCAGTGAGGTGTGATTTGCACAAATCTAGTGAATTTCACCCTATATGAATATAGTAAATTGCTTTTTTATTCTGTTGCTAGTTTAAAAAAAAAACAGTGCAACAACAAATGCACCATACTGATTTACACATCCAAATCATGCACACACAGGAGAGTTCAAAAAATACTCTATGAACACTCATATGCAGGTAATTCCTGGAACAAGAAGGCAGAGGAGGAATTAAAGGAATGGGGGTGAAGAGGGGGAAGGAAAATCTCATTTCAAAAAACTGTCTCAGTCTGGATTTAGATGAGACCATGATGTTATCAAAAGTACTTGCAGTGATCTAAATAACACGCATTTTAGAATTTGTTAAAATATTTATTTCCACTGTCATGTTTAAACAGATTTATCACTGTAATGACTCCCAATAAATCTCTATTAATAATTCCTGCATAGTTGTACAAAGCTTATTTTTTCCTCTCTTTTAATTTTATTTTTTTTCTTTAAATCAAAAGAAATTAAAAAGTCATAGTATCCACTTGACATGTCCTTGGGACTAATTCTGAGCCAGTGCCTTTCAAAATCTTGGAGAAAAGAAAGGGTTATTAAAAAAAAGAAGATATATTAATACTAATACATTTATCCTATCCAGCTCTGATAATTTTTTACCTTTTTTCCACTATTACATTTGTTACTATTTAAACAACAAACTGGTCCAGATTTGGGAGTATTGATGATCACAATCTGTTCAAAGTTGCTCTAAGAATGAGGCTGTCTAGACTATATTTTGCAGACAGTTGCAATTATTAGACATCTGGCTCCAAATTTCTGTTTAACACACATCTTACTTAAATGAATAACACTGCATTCCAAATGAGTAACACTCCATTCTAAACTGCCTAACCCTGCAGGATAGTGCACTGAACCTGCATGTCCGTTACCAGACCATCCAACCCAGCTAAGACACAGGGGAAGCTTCCACCCAGCGGAGAGGCCTGAGTTACCTAGTTCAATACTTAGCCAGCAGAGGGCTCCACAATGCCAAAGGTAAATGGAATAAACCCTGAGGACAGAGGCGACCACTCTCGGGAGACAGCCAGAGGCTATGTGAGAGCAACAGCAGCAGGGAGGCTCCAGAGGAAAGACTGGCCAGCCTAAGAGCGGTGACTGGCAGACTGGGCAGGGACTCACCCTCAGCATGGAAGGATCTTACCCTTATGCCGCCGGACTGGACTGCCCCTAGAGGCTGAGTGAGGAACTGCTAGGTTGACTTCCTGCTGTAACGTTTAAAGCATTCTGCCTAGGGACATCTGCACCATTTATTTCTGGCAGCCGTAGCAAAAGAACCCTCTGTTACTCAAAGCGTGTGAGCATTCACAGGAAGCCACCCAGGGCAGGGGGCACTAGCATCCAAGTGCTGCTTTCCCTCCCCTACATTGTGGGAGGGAACCACAGAGAGCAGCCAGCCAGAGTCTCCAGCCGTAAGGACAGGGGCAGCCCAAGCAGGAACCTCTGGACAATCCAGTCCAAACCGCAGAACATTCTCTCCCTGCCCTGCGCTGACTGTCCGCTTGCTCCAACTCTTCACCTCAGCTTCACTCTCACACCTGCCTCTCCTACCCTCTGCTCCCCATCTCCGTCCACCCTCAGCCACTTCCCATTTAACTGGTCCCCACTTCCTCCCTCAAAAAATCATGGAACTGACATGCCATTTGCTGCCATCGCACTGTTCACTCTGCTTGGGTGTTCTACCACTTCCCCTGCCTGGAGTCTGACTGGTCTATTCAGACTGTAAGCTTGTTTGGGCAGGGACCATCCACTACCCTATGTCTGTACAGCACCCAGTACAATAGGGCCTCATTCTTGGTTGGCTCTTGCACCACCATCATACACATGATTAGTGATCATAACAACATACAGCACCTAATGTAGCAGAGTACTGCTCCGTAACTAGGGCTCTAGATACTACTGTGACACTGTCTAGATTAGGAGGATCTTTTAGAATATTATTTAATATCAATACTGCAAAATTCCAATGATTCATACGGGATAGGCCACGGGCTATGTTTGGGACAAACCACATGGTGAAGACATATAAAAAGCAGCTGCACCATCTCCATCTTGTCTTCGTTCCTGCTTCCTACCTCTGGATCAACTCATCTGCAACTGAAGCTGTGAGACAAAGGACTGAGACCCAGCCAGGTACTGGATGTACGCCAGAGGGACTATACAAGCCTGCAAACTCCACAATTCTATTGAGAATCTGATATATATGGACTTTGAAGTCATTTGTATGTATCTGATTGCTTTGGCGATTTAACATCTCTTTTATCGTTTGTTTCTTTCCTTTTATAATAAACCTTTAGTTTTAGTTACCAAAGGACTGGCTGGCAGCGTGGTATTTCAGTTAAGATCCAAACTTATATTAATCTGGCAATGTGGCTGACCCTTCGGGGATCAGGAGAACATTTTGGTAAGGGAATAGAGTTTTAAATAACTTCTCTCTTTTCTGGACCGAGTTGCTGACCGGGAGCCAGAGACTGAAACGCAGTTGAGGGGGCCGTGCAATTTTTGATTGTAGCTTCTTGATAACCAGTGTGGGGAATCAAAAGCCCAGTTTGTAACCAGTTGGGGAATCTAACTGCAGTGTTAGCCACCATTTTAGGAGAATCTGCTCTCTGTATGCAGCCTGCCCTACCTTGGCATTTCCAGGTGCGTAACTATAGACACAGACGGGTCACAGCTACGATATTACAAATAATAATTACATAACAGTGGGGTGCCTGCAGTGTCCACCACCGGGCTCATGGTAAACAGCCCAGCAATGCCAAGCACGCTGGGGGACCTGCATCACAGCTCTCACAGTCCTACTCTGAATGGGTGTTTTACAATTATTTTAGGCTGCCTCGTTCATAACAGTAAATCACTTTATTGAAGACTACACTGAATTCTCTCCAAGCTGCTAGAGGTGTACAGCAACTCCCACCAGAATTGAAACCATTCCCGAAATACAAACTGACTCTGAGGGGACAACTGTTGAGGAGGTTGGTTGTTCCATTTTCACTAAATATTAACAATGTGTTCTTGGAGTAAAAGAAAACAAAAGCTCGCTGTACTAAAAAAAAAAAAAAATCCAACTTCTCTGCTTACCCAAACACACCTTTATATTGGTCTCGCTATTGCAAAATCACACACAAAAGACTAAGCTAGTTCACACGTTTCTTGAATTGCTTCTAGGGACAAGTGAAATCAACTGACAACTCAGAATAACTAACTCACTAATCAAAACTCGATGCTGAAGGGAAAACAATGCAAGACAGAACAACGGTATCATTCCACCTGTTTGTAATATCAGATACATGCTGGATATTTTTATTCTGCATCTAGAGATTCTGGGCCAAATTCAATTCAGTTATACCAGTGTAAATCCAGAGTAAATCCACCAAAGTCAGTTGCCATACTCCAGGTTTAATGTATAAAACGTAATGGAATTTGGCCCTAAAATGCTATCAGTCATTTATAGCTTTCTGGGAAAAATTTACCTTTGGGTCTGAAATTTCTAATGTTCCATCTTGGCCCATGACTGACATGTTGGAAAGCTTAAAAAAAAATTAGCTTCAGTTTGTTTATGCAAATAGAAATGAAGTGCATCTTTCACCAGTTAAGTATTTTTCAGAAGCTTGTGTGTGCTCAGAAACTCCAATGGTCTTTGGGGAAAGCAGATTCAAGAGTCAGTTACACTCATAGAAATGCTGAATGACCACTGATTTCACAGCCAGCGTAACCTATGGCAGGGAACAGCCTGCAGCTGCTACCTCAAGTTTATCCGCAACACCACTGTTTGTTGTAAAGTCAGTACAGACACAGACATGAGCTCTCATGCCATAAAGAAAAATAAAATATGGGAGAGACAAATAAGTTGACCATATGTATCTTGCTACATACCATGCTCTTCAAAAGTGATCAGTAACGTGTTCTTCATTTTCTAGATGCCTGACTTGAGACGCTAGGGTCTGAGCTGCAGAAGTGTTGAGTACTCACAGCTTATAAATTATCTCAGGGGGAGCTGTGCTTTGAACAAAAAAAGCGCTATATAATGCTAAATACTCTGTAAAATTGTGTCCAAGGCATCCCAGATTAGGCACTCAGAATTAGTTGAAACTTTTTACCTTAATCTGTCTGCGCCCTCAGCTCCCCATCTGTAAAATGGGGAGTTGTGAAGTTAAATTAATTAATGCTTGTGAAGTTCTCAGATACTATAGTGATGAGTAGTACAAGAAAGCCCATGAGAAAATTCATGTTCTGTCTTCAGAGGGGGGGTTGAATAGTGTGAAGTAAAGAAGGGATAAGGCAACACACTGAACAATTATTATTGTTTATTTGTATTATCGTAGCGCTTTGGAGCCCCACTGTGCTAGGCACTGTACACAAGTAAAAGAAAACAAAATATTGAATAGCTGCTCATAGCTAAGTGAACATCTTCCATCCTGTGCACTGAATGAGGCAGGGGTCGTGTGGAAAAAAATAGTATGCGAGCCCATAATTAAAGACTACGATAATGCCTATGCACAAGGGAGCCGCATTAAAGAGGCACAGGCCACTTTTGAGTGCTTGAGTTGTTAACTTTCATGTTCTTTTAGCACTGTTTTTGTATGTAATAGGTACTATTTGTAACACTTGGCGCCCCATTGTGCTACTCGCTGTCCCAACACATAGTAAGAGACAGTCTCTCCCCCAAAAAGCATGCAATCTAAATGAGAAAACCAGAGAGAGAGATAAAGGGACTTGCCCAAGATCCTGCAGCAGGTCAGTATCGGACCTGGGACCAGAACCCAGCTCTCCTAAGTCCCAATCTAGTGAATCACAATGCTTTGCCAATTAATGACATGAAGACAGAGCACACATTGTGCCTCATTAAATATATTTCTCTCAATCTATCGCAACACATAGCATTATCTAGCTGAATTATGAAGGCTCCTATGCTCAGACAGCCAGTAGCCCATCTAAGGCTCTCGAAGCAAACAGCCAACCACCACTAGCTGGAAATCATGACCAGACCCATTACATTTAAGCCAACTGATAGAAGCCTATCCATCTCAGCACCTCTGGAGCTGAATGATGAAGGGAGGTTGACTTAGCAGGCCTTGCAAATGGATCACATGGCATATTGCAGAACTAATCCCATGATGGTACTGTGCAGCACTGCACACTGGGCCCATGATCTGTGGAAAAGCAGGAGGGATTGTTTCAGAAACAGAAAGGTTGGACCCACAGCAGACCGAGGAGGGAAAGATAGGTCACATCCTGGTCACTTAAAGCTACAGAGGACCTACTCCAGATGGCCTCGCCTTCTTGACAGAGTTTCTTTGGGATAACATGGTCAGAAAAGCTTAACAACATCTATGGGAAGTTGCAGCTTTAGGACATTAATGAGGGCTGCAGATATCACGGAAACCACACGTAACCCTAAAAATCAGCTACGGCAAGGTCCCATATCACACAGGCAAAAATAAAAGAACTGGCAGGTCATACTGCCAGTCCTTTCCCATACCTACACTTGGGTATATAAACGGTCAATGTCTCCAAAACGGCCAAGACAATTTTCATCAGATTCAGAGACCCTTCCCTTTCCCATTTCTCCGTTAATGATCTTACTGACCCAAGATACGCTGTGTCTACTGCTAATTCTTTGATAAGGTGGTGCCGGCTGGTACAAGGCTTGTGAGCAGGAAAGCTCCCCCAGCAAAACAACGTTAAGTCAGCATTCTGCCTCTTACCAATGCTTATCAAAGAATGGACACACTGCCAGATTTTGCCTATAGCGGTGCTTACTCCATTAACAAAGCTGATCTCTTCAATTTTATATGCAGCTTTTGAGAAACTTCAGCCCCTTCCTGGAATGGAGGGTTGCCGGGAACATTGGTCTCTCATCTGTGGCACAATCTACACACATATCTCAATGACTTCCTCCTGTTCAAAGTCCTGCATGACTTGAGTCACTTGGAATATTTCAGGTATTAACCCAGAGACTCAGCCATGTCTTTGCCCACCCCAAAAATGAAAAGCCCCCACCACAAATCTTACTTATCAGAGCATCAAGCTGGATATCATTGGTGGCCTGAGCTCTGGTTACCCTCCAAGAAGCAAAATGTAGCATCTGACCGAGGGGAGAAAGTCACACACACTTGCGTAACCCCAAACACTTCTTTGCCTCCTGATCCTCACATCTGAAGAGGTCAAAACCAGAGACACTTGATAGTAGCCGAGTACACAATTTGGCCTGAACAACCTCTGTTACTGGCAATGCACCAAGATTATAAAGGTTTGATGATACCCTGTATAGGTTCTAGTGGGAAGTAGAAGGTGACAGCTAGGGGTGTACGGTCAGTGGGGGTTTTATTTCTATAGTGGAGCAGGTCAACCCATGCTCAATGGGACCGCATCCTGACAGAAATCTTTGCTGAATCTCCACTTCTGGCCTTCAAACAACTCCCCAAGCTCATCATCAGAAGCAAGCTCTCCACACACCAGGACCCACGTACTCGGTATGCACCAGACCCTGTCAGAGCAATAGATGCAAAACCTGCAGACATCTCTCCACTGCTACAATGATCAACTCCACACACAACACACCTTTCAAGATCCATGGATCCTACACATGCCTATCACAACATGTGATGTACCTCATCCAGTGCAGTAAATACCCCAATAACAACTATAGGGGAACCTGACAGACAATCACTACACTTTCAAATGAACTCACACAGGAAAATGATAAAAGACACACACACAAAAACCCTGTCGCCTGTGGGTGAACACTTTTCACAAAGTGATCACTCTATATCTGACCTATCAGTCCTCATCCCCAAAGGAAACCTGCCCCACATTTTCAAAAGTCAAGCCTGGGAGCTTAAATTCATAACTTTGCTAGACACTAAAAATCATGCACTGAACAGACAACTTGCATCCCTTGCAAGGATTTTGATCATATTTTCCCATTTAACAGAGCCCCAATCAAATGACACAGGGTAGATGATAAATGACATGATGGTTGAAGTTATTCTCCATGACAAGACCTTTTTTTATATTTCCTTGTCCAGACGGTAGCTTTCTACCTCTGCAGCACCAGTTTAGGAGTGGTTATTCCAAACTGACATTAAAACACTGAATTTTGGTCTGTCTTTGCCAAAAGGAATTGAATGATGGAATCAATAAAAAACTCCACTTTCATAAACCACTCATTGCTGTGCAAAGGACATTTTTGTTCAGGCATATTGTGTGAAGTAATCAAATTGCCTTACCAGTACAAAATTTGTACAGCCTGTGGGTAATGCCATTTGGACAGGTTGGCACCGATTCTGCAATTAACTTAGCACATGCACATCTCCTGTGCTTGCATATTTCTCAGTGTAGGATCAGGATGCACATGACCAATTTGAAAAACAAAAGCTACTCCGGATATCTATATAGTTTTGGACTGGTTGCATGGCACATCCAGATTAGTTCCACAGGAAAAAGGATTTTTAATGGATCTCCAGATGGGCTGGAATTTTAGGATTATTCTTACTGAAAAGAAGACAGACTGCAATTGCATCCTTTTTAATGCCCTGTTTGTAAGCAAAACATTACTGTCTAATGGATTTCTAATATTTTTTTCTAAAATAAATGGATTATTTTTATCACTCAAAATACAATAATTCAAAGCAGGCAATAAATAAGATCCTCTTTTGTGTAAAATGAACAACATTGAGATACCACAAACTCTGATCCTAATAAACTTTCAACATACCTCAGAAATACATGTTATCGTTTTATTTCTAAAATTTTCCAAGGACGTATATTCAGACAATTAAGGTAAATAAAGGTAAAAATAATGAATAAGATAAAGGCTCTTTTGTCTGCAGGCGTAAGAACTATGGGAATGCACTATTCTCTCTGTTTTCCCTTATATTCTAACCATATGTCAATTATTCTTCTTACACACTGTATTAAGGCTACACAGATGGGCACCAACTAGTACAAGAGCAGATAAAATATTCTGTTTACATTTGCTAATAGCACATTTTAAAAAAATGATTATTTTTACATGGTATCTGTAGTAGTTCTATACAACCAAAACTATCCTATGAACTGCAATTAAAAATCTATGAAATTAGTCATTGAAAAAGAGAGTTAGGTAACACACCAACCATCACTTGTGAGCACAACAAAGAATCCCAGCTCATTTAGGGGTAAACACTTTAATTCTTCTTCAGCCAACGAAATTCAATATTTTTATGAAAAACTACAACACAGCCACGAGTGAAGTTAAGGTGACTCATAACGCATTTGAAGCAAACAGTCACTTTGGGGCAAATCCAGATCCTAATGCCCAACCTGACTAACCAGGTCAGGCGTTGGGGAGATGTGGGCGGGCTGGGAGCTAAAATGACAGGAAGGGAAAGAATCCTCCCTCCAGGATGCACAGCCATTCTGCATCAGTATCAGGTTTACTATGGCGCCAATGGCACCGTCGCGCTGAGTCCGCACTCGGAAGAAGCTAAAGTAGCTGGGGCTCCACTCCGCCTGCACCAGCTGTAAGGGCGGTGGTGGCTGCAGCGAGTGCCAGGGTGATAGAACACAGCCGGGGGGCAGCGGCCTGATGCCCTGCCCACCCGCCCAGATCGCTGCAGCTCTCCCCTTCCCCCTTCGCTGCAGGTGGCTGCCTGCAGCCATGGAGCCCAGCACATGGGGGCAGCGTGACGGCTGGGGCTGAGTGCCACGCTATCCCCCAGAGGCGGGTCATGCGCAGTGCAGGGATGGCTGCCAATCTTCTCCCGGCACTGGGAGCTGAGCGCCACCCGGGCCCCAGCACGCCGCCTAGGGAGTAGTGCCAGAGCGGAGGGCACGCCCCAGCCCACCAGACCCGGGGTCCCCGCAGGAGGCAGGAGCTGGGGAAAGACTCCACAACAACAGGGGAGGGTGCCCTGTTTGCAGCCGCTGGCGGTGCCTACTGCCCTGGGGCAGCCGCGGTTGATACCATCTCTGCCCAGCTGGGCCTGCTGTCCCCAGAATGGTCAGCCCTGGCGGAGGGCCTGCTGGTCCTGGTCCTGCTGCAGCTGGCCCTGCTCATGCCCACCACCTCCAAAGTGAGATCAGGGTGCCCATGTGCAAGAGCCTCAGCTCCCCCTCGCACCATGCCCTATTGCCACCAGCCCCTCACTCTGAGGACCAGTCTCCACACCCCATGCCCCAATGGGCCTGGCCGGCCCCTTGCTCTGGGGACTGAACCTCCTTTCCTGCCCCGCCATGCCCGATGGCCCCCATGGGGGGCCCACAAATGTGTTTCACGCTGGGCCCACAAAAGTTTAATCTGACCCGGTTCTGCATAGGGTTACTTCAGCCTACTAGCTAGCCTTAGTCCAATGGAACCACACCAGTAGCACAAGGCTTCTCTGCAGCTACTGAAGTGGGGGGTTGGATCTGTCCCTTGCTGAAAGAAGTTCACAGCACTGAAATAAAGTGCAGTACCTATAGGGTCTCCAGAGAAAACTCACCATGCACTGGGTAATATTCTTATCACCCCTCAGTAGTTCTGTTTGAGATGTTCCAAAGACTGAATGTTCATCTCGATTCATACCAGCAACTGGAACATGACATGATCTGATCTAAACTTTCCATTTCCCCTACCCTCTATCTAGTAGTGACAGTGAAAGAGAAGGTAAACAGCATTATTTTTCCCTTTTAATCTTTCATGGGCTTTTAAATGACATTTATCAGACAGGAGACACAGCACTATACAGTCATACTGAACAGAAGAACCTTTATGGAATACCTGTGCCTTTCTGTACTCTCATATAACTGGAAGTATACGAGGGTGATCAGATGTCCCAATTTTATAGGGACAGTCCTGATATTTATGGCTTTTTCTTATATAGGTGTCTGTTACTCCCCCCTCCAGTCCTGATTTTTCACACTTGCTATCTGGTCACACTAAAGTATACATATGACCATATTAGGCATTTTCATGCAGAGAAGCTTTAGTGCTGGTGAACATTTTCAAATGTATCAAAAAAATTAATTCGGCTTTCACTTTTTTTTAATTATATTTGCTAATTACTAAAGCTTCTTGTGCTTGTCTGGCTTGCTTCCTCCTGGCCTCTTATAAGATCACACAGTGAAGAAACAATGGTGAATTTATAATAATTTTCATGCCAAAAGAATGTTACAGCACAGAATTATGACTTCACTGTAGGATCCCAGAGGAGCCGGTGGAAGGAAGTTTTATTCAAACAAATATTTATTCAAACAACGGCAAAGGGGATTCAGTACAAAGCTGAGCAGGAAAATTTAGTTTAATATATGTGAGTTGTCTCCCCTCCACATCCTTGACAAAGGCTTGATTTCATGTGAGAGTCTGGCTCTAAGTGATAGTACTTTACAATATCCATTGCAAGACATAACTGCC
The DNA here is from genome assembly GCF_026122565.2 of Emydura macquarii macquarii. Lineage (NCBI taxonomy): Eukaryota > Metazoa > Chordata > Testudines > Chelidae > Emydura > Emydura macquarii. Next base: position 46,299,826 of record NW_027132813.1, read on the forward strand.
AAAAGCTTTTATTTAAATGGATCCTACACAAAGTTGAAATTCCATTACAACCGGGTTAAACCAAACTATTTTTCTTTTATTTCCATACATAATCTAAGAGAACATGTTTTTTTCACCCAGAATATATATATCCAGTTCAAAGTAAACACATTTTGCTTTGGTCAGCAGTCTGACATGCAAAAAAGCAATTCTCACCGTGAATAAACCATACAAATGTGTTTCAAAATAATTTTGTTCTATTACAATGGCTATTTCTGAACCTGGCAGTGGTCAACCTGCTAAAACTACCATTACTGGGATCTAACAATATGGATAGTTCAAGGTAAGTAACGAAACAGTGTTCCTATATTATTGCTGGGTTGAAATTCAGAGGAAGAATCTTAATGTATATTAAAAATTTAACATGTGTTTAAATGTTTAAGTATTAAACTGTAAGCACAACACCTTCTTAAAACTCTGAAGTTATCTCTCGAAATAAAATCTTCAGGTCAGGTCTATCCGGCCAGATTGTCTCATTGTCTGCTGATCCCTATGAACAAGCAAAGCAAGAGACATCAGTTTAATTTCTTATTTGCTCAGCAAACGGAACTGGGTGTTACACATCTCTGCAGCAGATCCTCACTGTGCAAACGTCCTGGGCTTGATCCTGCAGACCTCATTCAAACAACAATTATTTTAAGGTAGCCTGCTCCAGTCAGTTTCCAGCCAATAGCTAGACCTGTACCTAGGGATACCATCAACTTAAAAATCACATTCCTGTCTGAAAATTGTTCACAGTGGGCAGGCAGCTTGTTTGCTGTGATTGCTCCTTATTACTCTTCTGATTGTCTCATTGTTCCCTTTTGCTCTCTGTCCATCAGAAGTATCCACTTGTTGCCTTACCCTATATTTAGTCTGTAAGTTCTTTGAGGCAAAGAGTACCCATGTGTGTCCAGTGCCTAACAAAAAGGGGCTTTAATCCTTGATCGGGGCTTCTAGGCATTACAACAATATAAAGAAATAGCAAAGAGCACATATCTTTATGGTAGCTGAAAGGGCTTTGAGAAAAAAAAATCTATTTTCTCTACTTTGTTTATCTTGACTGCATTTTGTGCCGGTCAGTTGTACTGTTTCCCCTGTGTAGTTATTTAATCAGTATGCAGCATTTTTGTGGGTCTTTCACACAACAGGGAAGAGAAATACCATTCTTAAAAAGTAGAAAAATGTAACTGTAAAGCACCCAAAATTGGCAGGGGGATTCAGTGGCAGATTCAATATTGTAGGGTATTTTAACTCGTTGTTTACATAGACTTTATTTCAAGCGGATGTTGTCCCTTTAAGAATGTAATACTTCTTCAAGCTGTCTCGTTACTGTTGCCAAACAGAATGAATGTGCTCCTGAGTAATGTTCCAACTTGAAAGTTTACAAAGGGAATCCTCAGAGCTAGAACTAACACTGCGTGAAGCACATTTACATGTGTGCCAAAAGCCCAGAGTCGCAAAACATTTGACTGCTCCATAAATGCAATATCCCAGACGATATTTCCAAAATCCAAAGATAATGTAACTCTGCTATTACTGGACCATAAGTCAAACCAAAATTAGGTTGGTTTCCTAATGAAGGAAACCAGTAGGGGCCTTTAGTAGCATGTAAAACGTTAGTTCAACTAGTTTAGGCAATGTCTCATCCCATAAGTTATGCTGCACTCCAGATAATTTGCCCAGATGTGGTATTGCTCATGGCCCTGAGTTAGTATATTTGAATTTGCATATCACAGTCAATGAAAAGTTTAATAGGATTCCTTTCACTTTGCTAACATACGTGGCCATAAAGTCCTATAACCCATACAGTGCTGAAAAACAAATCCCAGATGCCTGGAATTTCAAGATACCCAATTGTGTTATTCATGCTGTGAGCTGCTTATTTTTAGAAGTTTCCACTTGCTGATCTGAACAATATAGGTACTGTTTTCTTTTAACTTGCACAGAATATGTGGTAGCTCTCCTAAGCTTTAAAACAATGTATTTATTACCTTTATTTCAGTAGTACCTAAAGACCAAAAAAAAAAAAAAAAAGGAGTAGGGGTCCCATTGTTCTAGGTGATACATAATACATAACACACAAATAGAACTTGCCCCCGAGATCTTACCATTCAGAATATGGAATGAGAATCCACAAGGGATGATTCCATCCTCTCCTAGCATTCCTAAATTCTGATGTTTACATTGTGCCTGTACTTTAGCAAATATTTGAAGAGATATGCTACAAGTATGTGCATCCATTTCCTTGATCGTCTCACCTTTAAGAAGGCTGCTGTGCATCACATCATTTGGTAGCACAAACAGCCTTCATTTCCACCACTCTCAAGGATCAGACAAGTGTTGGTACATTAACATAAAGAGACTCTCTTTTTGGCTAGAACATGGCTTTTTTAAAACTGTGTTTAACCTAAGCCAACTGTAGCCATAAGTGCAAATCCTTATTTGGAACATAAAGGAAGCAGCCAAGATAAGCAGCAATTTCTGCAAATGTGCAGTAGATTGAAGAAAAGAACTGGACCCTACAATTGTTAAAACACTATCAAACAGGATATAAAATTGTTTTCAAGCTGGGCTCCTATACCGCTAGTGTCACAAAACATTACATTTTCTAAGCAAGATAACTGTACGGATTCTGGTATTAGGTAACTATAGTTATGCTGGGCCATATTCTGCCCTCAGATCACACTATAGACCTTTGAAATTTGAATTAAGTTATGGATTTTCAGGCAATTTCATTAGCTTCAGTGTTTAAAGTTAGGATTTACAAATTCAGTATCTTCTCCCCAACCTTAAAAAATAAAATGCTTCTCTAGATGCACAAACTGTGAGTCTGTGATAGTCAATCACATATTCTGGGATATTGTTTGTTTGATAATGGGTGTTTTTAGCAAATACACAGGTTAGCTCTATGTTACTGTCAGAAATAGGTGGATCTTAATTTAACTGAGTAAATGTAAATTACATTTGACTTTAGAAGGAATAATGTGAGTCTCCTTGGATGTATAGCCAATAGGGAGCTGTCAAAATACAGTACACTGCTTTCTGCAAGACACAAGATCAAAAGATAAAATGAAGCATTTCATCTCCACAGCCTAAAGACTTATCTCACCAGGTCTCACGAGCTAAGAACAGTTGACTCAGTCAATTCTTGAGTGTGGAGCCCCCAAAGGGAAACAAAGGTACTGGTGATTTAATGAATAGATGATACTTTGCCTCTTAGTCATTTCTAAACAAATACTCTACTAAGGTGTTAAAGTCACTGTGTTGTTGGAGGCATTATCTTTCAGAAGAGATGCAAGAAAAATGTCCTAGCTATTTGTGATCACTGAATGTCTCATGGCACTTTTTGCAAGAATCAAGTTGGTTTTCCTTCATCATGTCTAATATTGAGGTAGGCAATTTAGTATCTTCTACTTTTTCTACTGAATACAGTTCCCTTTTTTCATTCCCTGTCCTACATTCTTGTGCAATGCTGCTGTGTATCATAAACAGCTGCTTAGTTATTAGCGGCACTTATTATACACATATAAAATAGTATGTACATACAATAGCTCTTTTCATGTGAGAATGTCAAAGCACTTTTCAGATAAGCATTAACCAAGCCTCACCAAAATCTGATGAGGTAAGTAAGTGTCCTTATACTCATTTTACAGATGGGAAGCCTGAGGCACAGAGGGACTTAGTGATTGATCCAAGTTCACACAGGACCATACTGTGGACTAGCTAGCAGAGCAGCATAAACATAGGTAACAGCACAGAAGTTGAGAGAAGCTCCACAAAGCCACTATGCCCTCACCTCACCCCGACACAAGTGAGCAAGAGGGGACGGAACAGGGCAGGCAATGGACGGAAACTTGGCTCTACCCCCAACAGGTCAGGAGGCATAGCTGCCCTGGCACATCAGGCAGCATACACTGCTCTGGGTATAAACAAACACAGGGGCAGTTTACTGCCTCCCAGAGCAGCAGATGAACCGGATCACAATCTCCTTCCCTAGATGCTCCAGGGACAGTGCCACATCACGCTGCCGATTACTCAGGGCTGATTGTCATCTCACAATCTAGCCCAGAATGAGTTAGCAGAACAGTCAGGAATAGAAAACAAGCCCCAAATGCCCCCAGTTAGAAATCCATAACAAAACAAAAACAAACAAAAAAACCCAAGAGGCAGCCAAATTTCATGGGCACTTTTGAAAGTTTGGGACTAAATGACCATGTCTGACAGAAGCGCAGATGCAGAAATCCAACCCACATCGTGATACAAATAAATAAATAAACATAAATCAAAGGGCAGAATCTCAGAGAAGTTCCAATCTTCATAGAGCAGGCATGCCATGGTTTAAAGTTGTACATGTCAGGGCCAAATTCTGCCCTCAGCATTAGGCTACCAACTAGACAGCTGAGGTTGAGGTTACATGAATGTAACAAAAGTAGAATATGCTAACAGATATTGTTGATCATATACAGCCAAATTGTACTGTTAAAACAGGGCTTTATTCATGAAAAAGTGCTACATACGAATCGGACTTCTGGGTTGCTCAGTTCAGCATAATATGTACTGCCTCTTGTAAGCCAAACATGGTTTAAGTCCTACAATATAAAAAAAGCACTGATGGTATACGAGTTGGGATATTTGATCCACCTTCCAGTCGCCTTTAAGGAATGATTCATTAATATTTTTTTAATTAACTGACAATTGAATTTATTTCTTTAAGCATTTGTAATGCACTTCTTAAAAACCAAAGAATCAATTATTTTCATCCCACTCCACCTGCTTGGCAGGTTTGCAAACATCTGGAAAAAAAATTAACTGAGCCAGTCCATTAGCCATTGCTTTTCGAGTTTTATGGATTACAAAAGCTATGCAGTTTTAGAATAGAAATCATCACCATGTAAACTCTTCCTTTTTGGATACAAAAAAGACGTGGAAATGGCACCTAAAAGTTTTGTGAATTCGGCTCTTATTATGCTTTGCCTAACAAATACCAAAACCCTACACCTATTAGCAAAAACTGGTATCTCATATTCAGATAATTCTCTCCCCTTTTTCCACTAAGAAAGGTCCACAGATTTTCATCACAAATTGTCTGAACCAATCCCTTTGCTATATCCAATTAACTGATAAAAATATTCAAATTCCTCATGCAGGTCATCTATGGTATTTAAATTTAAATACTGATAAAAGGCAGGAGTAAACCTTTTTAAACATCAAACTTTAGTAAGAAAATGGAAATAGAAAATAACCCAAAAACTAAGGCTAAAGAAATGCCAAGGTAATTTTGCATGACTCAAAATCTTTATTACATTTTGTTCTATTAAAATGATTTTTGTAAGGAAAACAACCCCATTATGAAGAACATAAAGTATTAAATGAAAGTTTCTCTGCAAGTGCATAAGAACATTCCCAAACTAAATTAAAATGGGAGGCAGCCAACTTTTAAAATCTGTATAAACTAACACTTAAATCAGCAATATCATCCCCTGCGTATCTGAAGTCATTGCTGCCTTTGAATATGAAAAGCAGTTTTCCAGATTTTCGTTGCCTGTTCCTACAATACATAGTACTAGAGTCATTGAAGATTAGTCACTAAAATAAATCATTTCAAATGATTACTTTAAAGCTACTAGAGTTTTCTCATGATTTTAGTAAACCAGATAAGCCAACAGATGGTTTCTATATACAATACATCCCAAAAGTGAGATAAATTTGTAATTTTCATAATATTCTGTTTCGGTTTTTTATTTTGGGTTTACCAGAGGATAAATCAGAAGTGAGCAGAGTCATAGACTCGTATAGAGGTGGCTTGAATAGGAACAGAAATGAAAATGTGATGGGACTCTAAGACTTTGGGGAAACCCTGGCTTCTTTCTAGGAAAGGCACAGCCAAAGCAAAGAGGCACAAATCAGTGCACATATTCCCTGACAAATTAATTCAAGTGATTTTGATGTTTAAGTGTTACACAGATCATTTTTTAAAAAGACCATCATTCCTGCCAGCAACAAGGTTTCACCTGTTTTTTTAATATTAACCTAATTCATACAAAGTCAAAACTACTCACACACACACATTTCCCCAAAACATTTGTTTTAAAATTCAGCAAGAACCAATTAAGGGGTGGCTGTGCTCCTCTGGATCTGCTACTCACAAACAGGGAAGAATTGATAGGGGAAGTAGAAGTGGATTGCAACCTGGGTAATAGTGACCATGAGATGGTTGAGTTCAGGATCCTGACAAAAGTAAGAAAGGAGAGCAACAGAATACAGACCCTGGACTTCAGAAAAGCAGACTTTTACTCCCTCGGGGAACTGATGGGCAGGATCCTCTGGTTGGTTAATATGAGGGGGAAAGGAGTCCAGGAGAGCTGGCTGTATTTTAAAGAAACCTTATTGAGGAACAAACAATCCCAATGTGCAGAAAGAATAGCAAATATAGCAGGCAACCAGCCTAGCTTAACAGAGAAATCTTTGATTTACAAGATTTGAAATCTTGTAAGCTTCACAAAAAGGAAGCTTACAAGAAGTGGAAGCTTGGACAGATGACTAGGGAGGAGTATAAAAATACTGCTTGAGCATGCAGGAGTGAAATCAGGAAGGGCAAAGCACAATTGGAGTTGCAGTTAGCAAGGGACGTGAAGTGGGACAAGAAGAGTTTCTACAAGTATGTTACCAACAAGAGGAAGATTAGGAAAAGTGTGGGCCCCTTACAGAATGACAGACAATCTAGTGACAGATGATTTGGAAAAAGCAGACGTATTCAATGCTTTTTTTGCCTCTGTCTTTACAGACAAGTTCTGGTCCCAGACTACTGCACTAGACAGCACATTTTGGGGAGAAGGTGAGTAGCCCTCACTGGTGAAAGAACAGGTTCAGGACTATTTAAAAAAGCTGGACATGCACAAGTCCATGGAGCTAGATGCAATGTATCCGAGGGTGCTGAGGGAACTGACTGATGTGATTGCAGAGCCATTGGCCATTATCTTTGAAAGTCATGGCGATCGGAGGAGATCCCGGATGATTGGAAAAAGGCAAATATAGTGCCCATCTTCAAAAAAAGGAAGGAGGATTCAGCGAACTACAGACCAGTCAGCCTCACTTCAGTCCATGGAAAAATCATGGGGAGGGGTCCTCAAGGAATCCATTTTGAAGCACTTGGAGGAGGAGAAGGTGATTGGTAACAGTCAGCATGGATTCACCAAGGGCAAGTCACGCCTCACCAACTTGATTGCCTTCTATGATGAGATGACTCTTTCTATAGATATGGGGAAAGCACTGGACAAGATATACCTTGACTTTAGCAAAGCTTTTGATACAGTCTCTCACAGTATTCTTGCCAGTAAGTTAAAGAAATATGGGTTGGATAAATGGACAATAAGGTGGATAGAAAGTTGGCTAGATCATCGGCTTCAATGGATGGTGATCAACGGCTCAATGTCTAGTTAGCAGCTGGTATCAAGCAGAGTGCCCCAGGGGTTGGTGCTGGGGCCAGTTTTGATCAACATCTTCATTAATTATCTGAATGATGGGGTCGATTGCACCCTCAGCAAGTTCATGGATGACACTAAGCTGCGAGTAGTGGTAGATACACTGGATGGTAGGGATAGGATACAGAGTGACCTAGACAAATTGGAGGATTGGGCCAAAAGAAATCTGATGAGGTTTAACAAGGACAAGTGCAGAGTCCTACACTTAAGATAGAAGAATCCCATGCACTGCTACAGACTGGGGACCGACTGGCTAGCAGTAGTTCTGCAGAAAAGGATCAGGGGGTTACAGTGGACAAGAAGCTGAAATGAGTCAGCAGTGTGCCCTTATGGCAAAGAAGGCTAACAGCATATTGGGCTGCATTAGTAGGAGTATTGCTAGGAGATCAAGGAGAGTGATTATTAACTTGTAAGGTCACATCTGGAGTACTGTGTCCAGTTTTGGGCCCCCCACAACAGAAAGGATGTGGACAAATTGAGATAGTCCAGCGAAGAGTAACGAAAATGATTAGGGGGCTGAGGCACATGACTTATGAGGAGAGTCTGAGGGAACTGGGCTTATTTAGTCTGCAGAAGAGAAGAGTGAGAAGGGATCTGATAGCAGCCTTCAACTACCTGAAGGGAGGTTCAAAGAAAGATGGAGCTAGGCTGTTCTCAATGGTGGCGGATGACAGAACAAGAAGCAATGGTCTCAAGTTGCAGTGCAGAAGGTCTACGTGGATATTAGGAAAAGCTTTTTCACTAGGAGGGTGGTGAAGCACTGGAATGGTTTACCTAGGGAGATGGAGGAATCTCCATCCTTAGAGGTTTTTAATACCTGGCTTGACAAAGCCCTGGCTCGGATGATTTAGTTGGGGTTGGTCCTGCTTTGAGCATGGGGTTGGACTAGATGATCTCCTGAGGTCCCTTCCAACCCTCATCTATGATTCTAAGAATTTCCATATTAAAAATCTACATGCTTGCATGGCATAGAGCTATTGCAATTATCAACTTTTACTTTGCTTTGTAGAGTCCCAAATTTATAAATGAAGCCCTTCTCTTACACAACCAACTCTTGTTGCCTGTAGTAGGAATGATGGTAGGGACCTACACAAAGAAAAAATTGTAACAACGAAGCTCTGAAATCACCATGTATCTGAAAGGCAGTAATAAAATCCAATAAAGCTCTGAAATCACCACTTATCTGAAAGGCAGAAAAAAAATTCACGACTGAATAAAGTAACCTGGTGGAATGTCCTCATTGTCACTTAAAAACTCATATTCTGAAGCCACAGGCCAGGGGAAGGCTAGGCATGTGAAATGGAGAAGCAGCAGTGAAATGGAAATCAGTTGTCTAACGTGTACACTGAGATAAACAAACCGTGGCACTAAGAGCACGAGTCAGCTGACTTGGGCTTCGGTTATGGGTCTAAAAATTGCACTGCAGACGTTCAGGCTCAGGCTGGAGCCAGGACTCTCAGACCCTTCACCATCCCATGCTGCAGATCTTTTATCACAGTGTAGACCAAGACCCTCAACAGCAAAACATAGGACTTCCAAGCCTACCCTGACTACAGAAAGTTACTCTTGCGGGGTTCAATTTCTTAGTACAGGCTTCTTCTAAATGAACTTACTGCTTGCAAGAGATGCCAGACTAACAGCAATGCAAACTTAGATCTTTTGCTTTAGCTGCATATTACATACAACATGGGCAGCACAATGCAAGTTTCCCAAAATTCAGAGGCAAGAAGAAATGGCAGCAACAATACCTATAGAGGCAAGAGTGATCTGCAGGTCTCTGTCACTCTTTCTGCGACACTGCTGAAAATGGTTTTGTCTCATCTACACAAGCAGCTAAACTATTTTCAACACTAGCACAGGAAGGTCAGGGAGGGTCTCTTACTTAATGTAAACATAGCCAAAAGCTTTGGCAGCAGTAGAGAAATGAGGTGTGCTAACCATGAGGCTCTTCCCCCAGCACATCTATACAACAACTTGTGCCCAAACACAGAAGTTACCCCATGCTGCACCACCACTTGAATTAAGACTTGTTTCAAAGTTAACCACCATGTGCTTCTCCACTATGCCAGTCTCCACCAGTACGATGCCAGCATAGATGCAGATAGTTTCTGTAATAGCTCCAAAGACGCAAATACTCCTCCCGTTCCCTGACTAGGTTGTAGTGTGCATTCCACTGTGGGAGTCTGCTCTTAGCCAGAAGCCATTTACATGTGCAACTATCATCGCACAAACCATGTAGCTTAGCTGCATGCTGTTTTCATAGTAAATAACTTCTACTTTTGCAAATTAATGTGATTCTATCACCAGCATGTCTCAAAAGGAGACCATTTTATGAGACCATTGCCAGCTGGCCCGAGGCAGATGTGCAGGCTCTGGTATCTATCTGGGAATAGAAGGGTTCCAGGAGCAGCTGAATTCAGTTATATGCAATTCTTCAGTGTGTGACCAGGTGGCAGAGAGAGACCAACTGAGGGTGGCATAATGATAGGCAATATCCAGTGCTGAAAGAGGGTAAAGAGGCTGGAGGTCTGTGTATAAAGACAACAGCAATCAGTCCAGCTCAGAAAATTTGCCTCTTTTGTGATGAACTGGAACAAACCCTCAAGATTCACCCTCTCTTCCCTGCCTGACGCATCTGTAGACAACATAGAGGCACCAGGCATTGCATTAGTGAGGGACAGGGAAGATGCAGCAGAGAAAACAGTGGGAGGAGGAGACAGACTCAGATATGCCAGACATAGTGCCAGATTCCCTGGATCTGGAGACAGGAGCTGAACCATTTCAGATGAAGGTGGAGAAATCAGTGGCTCCCTTACAGCAAAAATGTAGGGTTTTTTATTGTAAAATGTATTAGCAGGGGTGATTTCGCAGCTCTGGAGTTGTGGGAATTGCTTCCTGGGTTTTTATAGCTACCTGCATGAGTGGTGAAATATCCACCTCTCTCCCAGCTCCACTAGTCCCTTCCCTTTTCCACCTCATCAGCACAAAAAGCAACTACCAAGGGCCCTCCCTAGCCTGCGACCCTTTGGATCCCCAATTATTCTCCAGCATCATATTCCGCTCCCCATCCAAAAAAGGACCCACAATTTTCATCTTTAAGGCAGAAGCACACCAATCAATGGGGCTGACCACACCATATGAACAGACTCAAAATGGCAGACGTACTACGGGGGTGGGGGGGGGAGGTGTTTCCAAGAATTACACAGCATCTGCAACATACGCACACATGTGAGATCTTTACTGCAAGAAATTACATACTGAGCACTAAGGCCAAAGTATTTACATTAGCTTGCATCTATCAGCTCATATGCCAAGTTGCAGCACCTAATTTGCAAGCTGTTCTGATATACCTGCTATCACATTTCATCCTTTCTGTCTTGTCATTTAATGCATGAAAAACATTCCTAGGCATATTCTGCTAGCCAAGTGATGCACAAATAACACAGGCCATGAAGTAGGCTGAAATAATTACACTGTTTCTCACTGCTCTCAGACATACAGAGCAGTTCTCTACCCCCACCAGAGAGGCCAATTAATCTTAGCCCTTAGCACTAATCCTCTAGAATTCTATATGAAAAAAAGCTCTCATCCAGCAGTCCCCCTACTGCCTTGCAATCAACTTTTGGGGCAACATACATTTCCCTCCACCATCAGAGAGGATCACACAGCCTCTCCTTTCATGGATCTGATCCTCCACTATTCTTTGCGCAAACAGCTCTACTGCAAGTTTATGTCTTTTCCCCTTACTCTCTCAAAAACTGCTTTTCTTTCTTTGATGGGACCCTCCACAGAGGTGTTTTCAAGGGTCCAGTTATGGTGACTACTTCATGATCCCTCTTCCTTCCTCCCATTATGGCATTAATCTTCAATTCTTATAAGTATTGTGTGTAAATTGTATGTAATATATGTCCTTACCATCTCTGGTCTAAGAAAAGAAAAGACTTGCAAGAGGGTACTGGAATTTTAAACTTGAACTAAAATTGTTACTTTTATTGTACTCCATGTATTTCAAGGGATGGACAGGCTATTGAAACTCTTAGAAACTCTTTCTCTTCCTGTTTTTCATTTTGGTGGCCACTCCAGCATAGAGATGTCCCAGAGTAGACATGGGGGCAGATGTATTGGATACAGAGCATGGAAAACTTCCTGAACTAAGCATAAGAAGAGCAGGGGAAGACCCATCTCTGGACAGGTGCTCAGAGTCACTCTTCATATTTCTGCACATGTGCAAATTCAAGACGGAAAAAGGAAAAAAAGAGGCTTGAGACACAAAGCATATTCAAGCAGGCAAAGAGTAACCACACAGGACTATTTCCAGAAAAAAGAGAAATGGGAATGGGAAACCAAACACTTCCACAAGGAGCTTTTTACTGAATGCTTAAGGGAAAATGCCACCCGGACTCCCTTCATTATCCTAACCTCTCCTGCTCAGAATTCCCTCATTGGACTGTCCCTCGCTCTCCTTCTTCACAACCATTCCACTCTTTACAGGATTGTGAAAAAGAGAATTGGAATACAAATGAGAGGCTTCATATATATAAAACAATCCCCTGCTTTACCAATGATTCGTATACCTTTTGGTGAGGAAATAAATGGAAGAGGGAGCTGAAGAAGAATGAGCATTTAAGAGCAGACTGTTTGATCTTCAAATTGTGCATAGGCTTCCTTTTCCAGAAATGTATTTATTGAACACACACAAGCTAGATTTCAGGCTGGTAGCAGTGCTTATCCAGGTTAATGACCAATACAAAGTAGTTGGTCCAATAAAAGATATTGCTTCATCCACGTTGTCTCTCTAATACATACATTAAAGAGAGAGTGCGCGTGCGTGTATGTGTGTTTGTGTATCTAAATATCTTTAGATTACACAGGTATGTACATATTCTCACATGCACACATATGCATAAAAATAACGAGTATAATCCCATCACCAAATGGTCAGAAAAAAAAACTTTTCATACCAGCAGCTCGTCTATCAATACATCAACTAACAGTTGATGCAACTGAACTATGCAAGGTACTCAGCTTCCACAAGGGTAATCAGTCTGCACAGGAAGCAGATTTCCTTCTCATGGTGCTACAACATAGGGGCTTAGCACAGCACACAGTCCCAAATACACTCCTCCACCTAGTGGCACACTATCTTCAAGTACTGCACATAAAGGCTTCTTCAGGGATTGGGGCTGGGTACTTGACCATTGCAGCAAAAATTCCATCAGATGCTGATTTCAGACTTGGGCTCTCTACAAGACTGAATGGCAGAACACCCTCCACCATCTTGCCTCAGGTGCCTACCAACTGTTTTTCTAAAGTTCCAAAAGAAACTGTTCTTGCCGGGGAGCGCGTGAGAGCTGGCCTCCATTTTCAGAAAACACAAAAGAAATGGCATCAAACTATCCTAGTTTATGGTTTGGTATTGCCACTCACCACTGTAGATGCTCAACACCTTCCATATAAAATAGACTGGCAATAGGGGCTATAATAATCCCTAATGGGTGTTATGGAATCTCTGGTGTTTCTTCTCCCTTTTTGGGTTATTAAAAAATGCTCTGCTTTGGGTAGTCTCTTTTTTAGAAGGGATAAGAGGAAGGGCAAGGAAAGGGGAACAGTTGTTGCTGCAAGTGCTGTTCTGGTTATGGAGTCAAAGATTTATCAGAGAGGACGATTTTCCAGCATTTTCTAAAGAAAGTCAAATTCTGGATTCATCTCATCTCAAAGTTTTTCGACAAACAGATACCCTCAGCTGAGATTCCTTCATCCCCAGTCTCATGCACTTCACTCTGGGCTTTGTAATCTGCATTGTCCCACAGGAATGCACCTGTTTCTGTGGTTTGTAGATGGTGATGGGGGTCTCTGACATAGTTGGGACATGGTCCATTAATTGCTTCAAGATTAGGATCAAAGACTAGAATGGCCATGGATAAAAGGACTGGGAGCCAGTGCAGACAGAAGCATGGAGCAGGCAGGCAGCCGCATTTTGTGCCAGCTGAAACCTGTGCACTGTTTTCACACTCAGGTTCAGACACAGCAAATTACAGTAATGCAGCCTGAAAGTGACAAAAGCATGGCTCCCTGGGGCTACATCTCTATCCACAAAGAAGGGGTTAAGGTTCCTAGCAAGTTAGACGTGCATATGCGATTTTCAGTCTTCGATGCTACCGGCTCATCCAAGTTCAGTAATGAGTCAAAAAGGACCTGAGACTTTGCACCACTTTGAATGAGAGCTGTAAGCCTTCAAAAGAAAGGAAGGGTCAGAGTCCTGGCTAGCTCTTCAAAGGGGTCCCCTCCCCGACATCCATCATGACTCTGATCTTACCTAGGTTGAATCTGAGCCAGTTGTTCTTCATCCAGGAACTGATCTTTTGTAGGTGTTGTGGCATCTTATTAGTGCCAGTCGTTGCAACAGTGGAGAATGAGATATATTGCCAGCTGTCAGCAACATACGCTGGCAGCAGAGCCCATAACATCTCACTCTTTCTCCACGTGGTCACAGTGGTACAATCCACCCATTTAATCTGAGGGTGGAACTAATCTTTTACTATTGATTAGCCCAATCAGAAATGCTGCTTTGTGCAACTTTTGATAATGGTTTCTACTAACAATCAACCAGTTTGAAGCATTCCGTAATTTTATGACTTAGGAAATTTGATTTATACCACATTTTCCAACAAGTCCCAGAATACTGTAGGACAGATACTTAAAAATATGGAGAAAGCCATAGTCTTCCTAAGACGAATGAGGAACTGTTTTTCTTAGATAGGCACTCATATGTAAGATGGTTGGCTTCATCTTTAGCACAGCACAGTTTCAACAACTAAACATTTAAACTAAAATGATCAGAATTAGTTATTCTGCAAATGATGAATGAGAATGGAATATAATTCATAAGGTAAAACCACAAATGAGAACTAATCATGAAGATACAAGAGTACAAAAAATGCTGAGCTAATTCAAAGGAAATATTGAAACAAAGTGAATAATCATGAGAATAATGGAAATCACATCTACAAGAGTGTGCAATATAGTGTATTTAAATCTGATTTTAAAATAAAGTCATCACTGCCTATAAAAGCAATACCAAATATTTAAGGTACATTAAACAAGAAACTGTCTTAGTATTTCTGTTATGAATAAGTACAATGAAAATGGATTTGACAGACTCATGGCAGAGCTCTAAATGCCAGACATTACAGGAACAAATGGCCAAAGTCAGCAACAGAAGTCAGCAGTGTTCATCAGGTCAAAAGAACTGGTCATTTATTTAAAAAAGATGGAAGCAGAAAGTACAGCCAGTGACTGGACTTTGGGTGGTATATAACAATGAGATACACAGCAAATTGGTTTGTATTTCCTGCATTTGTAAGGGAAGCCAGGATGGAATTTATCTCTTTACCCTTTCTTCTGTCTTTATCTCTTTTCCCTCTAGGTGCTTTCTTCCCTGTTCACAAAAAAAATCAGAAAAATATAGCTTATAGAATATATTATGCATTTTATTTTTAAATTCACTGCATAAAAAAATTCTGTTTTAGAACAAAGCTCTTGTGTGTGGGCGTGCAGCTATAAAATAAAACGCATTGTTACTCCACCAGATGTGAATCCATACCTAATGATCAAATCAAGCCTTAAAATTCTGTTTTGACAGCTACTTGTAGAGTTCTATTTTCATCAGAGGTTTGACTTTTAGATGAATACTGGATGTTTAATGATATCATCAAAAGAAGAATCAAAACTGCTATTTGCAGGCAGCGTGATATTAGCAGTTGTGAAAAAGTTTCCATGCCTGAAATGCGTACTATTTTATATTCCCCGATTATTTTATTCCTTCCAAGAATTGGATGGCCATATCTAAAATCTCATTGTAAATGGTAATTAATCTTGCTATTTTGGAATTTATTTTAATTACATTATTAAATTATCATTAACAGAAAGGATGAGTCTGTGTTTCCAATTAATATTTATAAACTGTCTCTGTATTACACAAAAATGCACAGCTCTGTATAATAGTAACCCTTCTGTGGTATTAAGACCTAATTAGGTACTTGTGACTAGGAAGAAGACTCTGAACACAATGAATGTTATACCTTTAGAAGTTAATTTACAGAAAATCCCTTCAAATAAATAATATATCTCGCCTTGGTACACACGTAACACACTACTCAAATAAGATTACATAACATGATGATTGTCTATGCGTAATTACACCATTCTATTCTTTGGTATAATTAGGGATTGTTTTATTTTTCTGTACAATTGATACCACCTCAGATTATTAATCATAAATCCTGTAATTTTACACTTTCAAAGAAAAGTTCAGCAAGTACCAAACAACATTATACTATTAAGCAAACATGCTGTACACATTACTTACAAAAACAAAGTAAAGTCATCTGGACTATAAATCATTTAGCATAGCCTCTGCCGATTGTTTTAAAGTTGTACCCCACACACCTTTGCATGCAGCATAAATCTACCACTGAGATAAAGATTTTTTTTTCTGCTACTTTCTAGAATTACTCTCTTTGGAAAAAATATTACCTAATTGAGATACCCATTAGTCTCTCCAGTTCCTACTGCATACCAGCATAGCATCATTTTGAGAAGAACCATATTTGTATTTTATTTTCAGAGATAAAAAAAGATGACTAAGGTTGGATAACAATAACAGACAAGGATAAACAGGATTCAGTAACAGGTGTCTAAGTGTACATAATTCAAAACCTAATACACCAGGTATTGCTAGCAAAATGGCAACCTTACACAACACCTCGGTTTAAAAGTTACATTACAAAAATATGATTTTGATACATTTATGTCAATTAGACTTTGACGCACACACATAGCACTAATGCATACATGCACACACACATTCACATAGGTATTCTATGTAGTAATGCTCTCTATTTGTATTGAACATAAAAAACCTGCAAAGGTAGGCTCTCATTGTTCCAAAGAAAGTTACTCTTGGCTAAAAGAGACACATTTGTCACACACCCCACTGCATTGACACAATCCAGATGCACATTATAAAGTGATCTGCTCAGCTGGCAGTAAAGATGAAAAGAAGAAGCAGAATTGAATTTTTTTTTTTAAAAAAATCCTTGACTTGTGCAGCAAGTGGCATGATCATTTCAAACTGCGAGTTTGGGCTGGTAAAGATGTCCTAATTCTGCCTACTTTGTATGGCCAGCCAGAAACCCAAGGCTATGCATGGCCGGTGGAAAAAGGATCATAACTAATAACTAATCATTTCAATATCACCGGAGGAAGGGCTTTCTGCAGATTGCAACAAGAGTCAAAGAGCAAAGCATAAATAAATGCAGGATTTTGCCCCCCTCTCCCTTCTACACTCACACACATTCACTCA
Source organism: Emydura macquarii macquarii (assembly GCF_026122565.2). Classification (NCBI taxonomy): domain Eukaryota; kingdom Metazoa; phylum Chordata; order Testudines; family Chelidae; genus Emydura; species Emydura macquarii. The sequence continues at coordinate 46,316,692 of NW_027132813.1, forward strand.
GCGCCGCTTCAACCCCAACCCTAATCCCACCGCGCAGGGACCAAGTGAGAGGCAAGGACCGAGGCGGGGGAAGGAGGATTCCCCCTTCTGCCTTGGGCTCGCCGCGACGGGCAGCCGCAGAGGTGCAAGAGAGAGGCAGACACACACACGCACCAGCGCGGGGCAGGCGGTGCGAAGCCCTCGCCCGGCTCCCCCTGCCCAGGGCCGCACACCGGAGCCTCTTTCCCCCTACCTGTCCCCTTCGCCTCTCGCTCCTGTGCCCTGCTGCTGCCCACTCCAGAACTCCCCGAGAGGGTGTGCGCGCGTGTGTGTATATGTGGTGCTGCTCACCAGGAAACGCAGCTAATGTTTGCACCGCATCCTCCTCCACCCCCCTTTGCCCAGGCACGGTGCTCCCTTCGCAAGCCCCACTCCCACCATCCGCCCCCCCCCTTGCCTTACATCAGCTGCAGCCGGGAGGATTCCGGAGCCGGGGAAGAGGGGAGGGCAGAGCAGCCCCAGCGCCAGCCCGGCCCCCTGTGCACAGGATGTGCTGGGGCTGAGCCGAGAAGGGAGGGAGGGGGAGCGGGCGGCTGGCTTCCGCGCTCCGTGGCTCCTTATTTTGCACCCTCCCCCCCCATCCCGCCCTTCTGCTCCGGGCAGGCGCGAGACACCAGGTTCCAGGGGAAGGGCGGGCGCGCGCGCGCGAGACTGGAGCTCGGCACTGGCCGCGCGGCGGGCGCGTGGCTGCGGCTTGTCCTTCCTCGGGGCTGCGCCCTCCCCTCCTCTACCCCCAGCCCGGCAGGCGGCGCGTGCACACGCAGGGAGCGGGGGGGGGGGGAACGCGGCGGGGTCGGGCTCCGCAGAGCGCGGCTCTCTCCTGGGAGGACAGCTCGCCTCCCTTCCCCTCGCCGCCCCGCTGCATCCACCGAGCCAGCGCGTGACAAGTGCAGAGGCAGCGGGAGCCCCGGGGAGGGGAGCATATCTGTGTGGTTGCGGGAGCGTAGCTACATGTGTGCAAAAAGTGCACGGGCGTGACAAGCATCTGTGCGATGGGCATCACAACGTGTGTGAGCATATTACTCTGTGTAGTGGCATAGGGGAGCTCTGTGCAACATTACCTGTGTGTGTCTGTGCATGGGGGCACGAGCACAGTGACGTGTGTACACCGTACTTACGGGCATGGGTACAGGCACTATAGGTGCATCTGTATGCATGTGTACAACACAGTGTGTTGTCGGAGCCTTCATGCGTGCTTACACGTGAACAGAGCATGAGCGTGTGTGTGGCTATTTTCCTCAGCTGTGAGGCTGGGAAGGATTAGATTTTTATCTGCAAACACTGGTTTTCACTGTACACACTCCAGCTGAAGAAAAATATTTCCATTGATCATCAACATTTCCTGATCAGCAAAGTCAGAAAAGGCTGTTTGAGGTATTATTAGAGCTTGATTCAAGGATATTTACTCTGAGTGTTTTGAAATGTGATGCTGATAATTTTAATGAGTATAAAGCTTTGAGTATGACTTTGCTTATTGTCCAACCCCCACATAATTTCCCATAACTGTGAAAATTTAAATTGATAAATAAAACATCTGTTAAATGTAGATTTTTACAAGTGTGAACATTAAAGTCAATAAACATTGAAAAAACCTATAAACTGTCAAGATTATAAAAAAATAAAAATTGAATTAGACCAAGCCCTCCCATATATATGTTGGCCGTGTGTGTATAAATAATATTTGTGTATCCATGTGCTTGTGTTTACTATATGTGTTTCTGTGTGGTATGTATGAGAAAGGACTTTGACTCAGTAGTTTGTTAGTCTCAGGTGTTTGAGGTTATCCATACCTTTTCCATTGTCTGCCACCCCAATAAACATAAACTCTATAATCAGAGCCCATTGTTTTTTGCCTTTTAGATAGACAATAGTCTATCTATTGTTACGTGCTGCATATTTGGGTTCAGACAGTACAGAATATCTTTAAAGATATAATAGGGCCCCTAGTTTATAAAACAAAAATATACAGTGACAAAGGAAAAGAAGCATTTGACTTACTGTTTGTTTTTTTCTATATCCTGACAAATTGAAAGCAAATAGTTTTCCTAACCCATTGTATATTACCACCTATATTACAGGAAATGGTATTAATGCCTGAAGTCAAGCTGAGAATGGGAAAAAGATTTCAGATGACATTTACAAGCCCCCTATAAATATTGAAAGCTTAATCACTATGTTCTGCCACTGTCTTAAAGTGGGCCATGAAGTTTGTGATACTGTCCAACTTTGATTTTTAATTGTGCACTCAGTTACAATATTATTTTAAATCAACTGCAACCCAGTTTGCTTTTCCACTCTTGGGCCTGTCTTAAGCACAGACTGTCAACAGTGTGGAATTCTTTCTGTATCTCATTTAGCTACCTGTAGTATTTATAGTGCTATTATCTGACTGCAAACTGCAGTGGTTAAGATTTGCATAGTGTTGCCCATGCTGGACTGGATAACATATCCATCACTTCCCTGCTAACAGTGGCTGCTTTTCATATTATCAATTTTTTCTCTTTTGTTGTAGTTGATTGTTTACTGAAGAAAGATTTTAGGGGAGAGGGGAGTAGGAAAAGAGAATAGTGAGTTTTGCAGCATGCTCTGGAAATGGTCAATTTTGGACTTTGATTCACTTCTGTAGGTTAGTTCATTTACATATGGGGGCTCTCAACTGGCAATGCCTTCTCTCTCAGCCTCGTTAGTGTTAGCAGTGGACACAGTTGCACTATTGTAGAACAGTTTCTTTACTTGCTTTGGTCTACAATCCACAAAAAGGGAATTCCCCCCCCATATCCCACAGCCATTCAGGTCACAAAGGATTGTGGGACTGGTAGCACGATGAAACAAGGGAAAGTGAGGGTTGATGGTACACTGAGCAGTAGGTAGAAAGGAATGGTGGTGGATGTAAAGGCTGGTGAGACCCTGAATGATACTGACTGAGGAACTGGTGTGGGGAATTGTGAAAGGCTGGTGCTACCTGCTGATGCTAGTTACTGTGAGTGTCTTTCTACTCTCCTGACCAGCCCTCAGCTCTAGGGCAATGCTGCTCCAACAGGTTAAGGAGCCTGCACCACGTACCATCACCTCTTCATCACCTCCACTGCTAAGCAATATTTGGGGGGCTGAGGAGAGAAGAAAAAACTGGAATGTGATTGAGTTTGGAGGGGAGCAGGAAGTATTGGAGCAGGGGAAGCAACAGGAATGAGAAAGGGAGAAAATTGCACCTTCTCTGCCCTCCCTGGCTCCCACCCAGTCCTAGGAACAACTGGATTCTGCCTTTTCTTTCAGAGGTTAGGTTGTCTCCAATGGACACTGCCTTGGACCAACTTCCTGGTTGTAACCTATAGGTTGAAAAACACTGTCTAAAACAATGCAGTTGCTTAGCTGTATTATGAATTGAGAGACCAACTGATGCAGCCAAGCCCCAATTCATCAAGCGCCTTAAGGATTAAGACCATACCTTGAACTGGCACTGGGAAAAGACTGGACACAGAGTGATGTTTTCAGAGGTTTTCGCTGCCACAGAACCAGGATGCTGCACACTTTACAAGCTGGAATTTTCCTTTTCAGTGTCCATGAATATCACATTTCTTTTTAAACTACTACATAGTAGAGATATGCCAAAAATTTAAATAATCTTGTAATCTTTTCCCTATAGATACCAGAGCAGCTTCTGCATGAGCAAAAAATGAAGCAAAACACACTCACCAGTAAGAATTATATACATTATATGTAAGCTGATGAATAAGCTGATGTGTTGTTTGGGATGCATGCATTACAGAAGTGGCAATAAAACCCTTCTACTACACCACCCCAGCATGTAATTTTTGAGGCCACAAATTTGGCACAGAAACTATTCAGTTTGTTTGGTTAAAGAGTTCTAAGTATTTGAATGGCACTGATTTTTACATACTACCACCTCTAAAGTAAGGTGACTGTGGTGCCATGAGTCTAACAGGACAGGCCCCAAAGAGAGAAGGAAATGATATGTAATAAGTTTAGAAAATTTCAAAAACAATTTAAAATAGCTTTTCTATAAATCAGAATGTCACAGTGTTAAGGTCCAGTATTTCATTAACTACTGCCCAGAAAATAATGCTTCATATGTCTCTTCCACTATATTTTCCACAAATATATTATATTTTTATATTGTACTATGATAGTGTCCACAGACCTTAGTCAGGGAAGAGACCCCAGTGTCCTAGGTGCTGTACAGTCACATAGTAAGAAACAGTCCTGCTTTGAAGAGCTTACAGTCCACTTTAAAATGATGTAACAGATTGGTGTAACAATCGGACAGAGTAAGGAAGAGGATGGGAGGGGCAGTGATGGTAACACAGGGTTACACAGACTAGGCGTGTACGTAATTAGGTAAAAAAAAATTAATAAGATGTAAATAAATACATTAAGCAGGTATCGGTATTTACTAATCGTTATCTACTTCATTAGGTAGAAACTTCCCACAGACATTGTGGTAAAAGTGCGTCTAGAGAAGGGATTTAAAAGTGAACATAGTAGTGGCTTTATGACTAGTTCAAGGAGGGTTTTTCATCCATAGAGAACTGTATGGAAGAAAGAGCAAAGGCAAATGTGTGAAAAGTGGACAAATAGGTGATCAAGGCTGGTATCATTGGCACAACAGAGAGGATGGGGGAATGCGACAGGATATAAGATAAATTATGAAAGTCCTTAAAGATGACAAGTATCTTGTATTTGAGGTGAAGGTGGAGCTAGTGAAAGGGTTATGGTTAACAGTATTTCATTTAGATATAAACAAGTAAATCTATGAGCTTTCTAAAGATGAATATGCATCCATAAAGTATTGTATTTTCTTTTCACTGCTGAACTTACTATGATACTGTCACTGTCAACACTCTTTTGAAATCCATAGTATATTAGGTTATATTCGGTAAATCTAAAAATATAAAAAAGTGTGTTACATATGGACATGCCTAGAATCATATAATCATTGACATGAAGAACGAAGGGACCTAAGTAGGTCTCCTAGTCCAGTCCCCTGCACTGAGGCAGGACCAGGTACATACACAAGGGGAGCAAGCAGGTGTCCGAGCCCTCCAATAATCATTGGAGGCACAGAACTCTGGCCTGGGGGCCACCGGGGAAGGGGAGGGTAGAGTGAGCTCCTACTGAAGCCAGGCGGGGGGGGAGAAAAGCAGACTCCTCCTGGGGCCGGGGGGAGGAGAGAAGAGTGAGCTCCTCTGAGGGAGGGGGAGGAAGAAAAGCAAGTTCTTCCTGGGGCAGGAGAGGGAGGGCCAAAAACGTTCCCCTCCAAAAGGGGTCAAATTTAAATTCCCGTGCCCTCCCCTGGGCAAGACTAAATATTATTTCAACTGATCCCAAACATCTACATTGCAATTTTATAGCCCCGCAGTCTGAGCCCCGTGAGCTCAAGTCAGCTGACATGGGCCAGCCATGGGTATCTTATTGCAGTGTAGATCTACCCCTAGCCACTGGTCCCAGATTGCTATCGCACACTCTTCTGTGACTCCATCCTGACTTATATCCTCACTGTTGCTCTAAACATGCCTTCTGCATTAGAGAATTCTACAGTTGCCATTGTAAGGTTGGCTTAAGTTCCTTTGTCAGGGAAAAGGGATCTTACTGCTGTTTGAAGAGCTGGCATAATATTTTCAGAATTATAACTCCTATAAAATAACTTAGTAAAAGACATTGATTGGAAATATTTGGGTAACTGTACAGATGCTATAGGAATGTCTAGTGGAATCCAAAGTCAGTAAAAGTATAGTTCTGTTAGACACACTCCTCCATTCTTTTTACAGTCTTTCACCTTCCCAGGTCTCCTTTATGACCTGACTTGTCTTATTCACTGTCAGGAAGGGCAGTCATCAAAAGACTAATTCTGGGGAGTGTGGCTTTGGAATAGAACTAGAGTTACTGGCAATGTCAGCTTTAACAGCAAGTGGACTCAATAATAAAAGACTGTTTGAGAGTTGTATAAAAGTGAGAATATACTAAGGATCTGGAACTTCACACTCAACATGTAAGTGACAGGGTCAATCCTACATCATTAAGATAAATTCCTGTGTCCTCAATACAATTACGGTATAACCTCCTATTTGCACATTTCGATTTCCAAACACAATACAACTGGCAGTGGCAGTTTCATTTATATTTCTCAACTAATGTCCTCCTAAGCGCTCAGCAATTTGGAATAATAAATTGAGGAAAAACAGAAACCAAACACACACGCACAAACAATCACACAATTTAGTAAACTAGACTTGAGACAGAGAGCCTGAAACACCTGGGTTCTAAATCTTGGCTCTGCCCCTGACACTCTAGGTCACAGTGCGCAAGTCACAGCACCACTTTGTATCAGTTTCCCCATTTGTAAAATGGATATATTAATACTTCTCTCATTCAGAGGTGATTGCGAGGATTAGTTAAAGTGGAAAGAGTTACATAAATGTTAAATAGCATGACTTAAAAGAGAGAAGACTCAGAAAAGTATAAGTGATGCTGATTTAAATTTAGGGCTAAAAGATCCTGCATTTTAGATTTTTGAATTAATCCTACATCTACAGAATGTGGGACATATTTTGTTGTTTTTCTGCTGTTCCTTGGGCTTGCCAGCCAACTGTAGTTTTGGGCAGGCGGAAAGTGAGGAAAAGAGAAAATAAAAGTGACCTGAAGATAAATCTATACAAATACTTTAAAACAGTCCCATGGTTTTCTTACACCTACTGTCTCCAAGCTAGCTACTGCTATTGCTATTACACCGCTAGATCATATGACCATGTGAGCTAAGATACGGTAGCCTCGTCAGGCCTCGTCAGAGGCTAACTCAATCTGCCGCATATTTAGAGCAAAGATACTTTTTCAAAGGTCATAACCTGAACTGTTTAGTATATAACACTAATAGTTTGAACACCCCCTCTGAGGAGCTCAGCACACTTTACAATCATTAACACATTTAACCACACAATGTCTCTGTGAAGAGTTATGTTCACCGTTTACATATGGTAGCGGTTCCCAAACTGTGGGTTGAAATCCCAAATGGGGTCTCATGCCATCAGCAGATGGAATCATGGTGATCCCTACTGTGCGGAGGATGCCATTTTGTTCTGCACAGGATGACCTCACAATACATGGGGCATGGCGGGTCATAATGCATGGAGGATGCCATTTAGTTCTGCACAGGATGACCTCACAATGCATGGGGCATGCCAGGTCATAATTCATGGAAGGCACCGTTTTGCTCTACGAAAGGGCATCATCCACATGGTGTGACCTCGCATGTATGGTGCGTGCAAGGTCACACTGCAGGGGAAGGCATTTTTCTCTTCAAAATCGTGTCTACCATGCTGTCTAAGGTACTAGGAGGAAATAATTAACATGGAGTCGTGCCAGCAAAAAATTTAGGAACTCCTGACCTATGGATAACCTAAGCCACATGGAGGTACGGCAACATTTTCCTGTGACCTGTGAGTGCTCCCTGACTGAAACTCAGGATCTAGTTGTTTCAAGTTGGGAATGTAATATTAAGTGAAGAATATTGAAACTTTAGGCAGAAAGGACTTGGCCAAGGTCACACAAAGAATCAGTAATGCAGCCAGTTTATACTACCATATCCTCAGCTGGTGTGAATAGGCATAGTTCGACTGACCAATTCACATCAGTGGAAAATCAAGCCACAGACCGCTTGAGTCTTAGCCCTGGGCAGCCTTAGTCAATATAACTGTATATGTATTACAGTTACATGCAAAAGTATATTAAGGTTGCAAAGTGAAGCACTCAAAAGTTAATTAATGCCAGAAGTAATGCTCTCTGAACAATTTTAATGTGCTCCTTTTGTGCATATGCATTATATTGGTCTTCTTCAACATCACATGGGAAGTCTGTGAAAGAGTCAGAAATAGAACCTAGCTAGCCTGATAACTTAAGAGCATGACCTTTCTCTTCTGTCCATCCTTTGCCTCATTCACTGTCCATCCTAAGCTCTGATGAAAGCACGATCCTCTGGAACTGTGATGTTGTATGATTAAAATATGACCATGCATATCATTGTTGCTTCCACTGTTATATAATTATCACAAATCTTATACAAAATACATCATATGAAGTATCAATGGAAAAGTTACAATCGATCGAATATGGTTATCATGTTTATATGCACGTATCATCTTTGTATCTGAAGTTATGAATATGACCATCTGTATTTCAGATGTTTGCTCTAGGGTAATACCCGCAAGGTAGTTTGGATACAGTTAGCCAGCACGTTGTGAATGAATAATGCAAGTTGATGGCCCATCAAAGGACACTTAGCTCTCACAATGGGCCATAGAAGAAGCTCATCCCCCTCCGGTGAGCCTTTCTTTTAGCCAGAATATGGGTAATGGCTGTTCCTATGACTCAACAAAGCATACAAGGACATGTGACTTGTTCATGTGACCCTGGACTCTATTTTGTGCCAAAAATTTTCCACAAACTAAGGTGATGAGCATCCATCCACATGGAGAAGGTATAAAAGACGCTGGAATCATCTCCATTTTGTCTTCATTTCCTACCTTCATTACTCTGGACTGGATTTCTAACAAGGAAGCTCTAAACAAAGACTGATAACCCCCCAAGATGTTTGGGTAATTTTCAGAGAGACTTTGCAAATTAGCAGTTTATTCCACCACTACTACAAAACTGATCCTGAAAGAACTTTTGCAACTCAGTTTATCATCTCTACTATGAAACTAACTATGGACTTTATTCTCATATGTGTGAATAATTATCTTTTAACCAATATTCTCTTTCCTTTTTTAAAATAAATATTAGTTTAGTTAAGAAGTATTGGCTTTAAGCATGCATTTGGATAAGATCTGAAATATTCATTGACCTGGTTAGTAATGTGCCCAATCCTTTGGGATTGATAGAACTTTTTTACAAAGATTTTCAGTAATCTCCATTTTATTTGACTTGGCTGTCTTGGTGGAAGTCAGAGGGCTGGGTGGCTTTAAGGGAACTGTGGTTTTGGCTTCTGGATAACCACTGAGATAATTGGAAGATGTTTGTTGCTGGCTAGGTGAATCTAATTTTCAGAAATAACCACCGGTATTTGGGGGTTTGCCTGCCCCCATTCTTTGCAGTTTACCCTAGTTAAGCAATTTCAGCGTGACTCCCTTAGGGACCCATGTCACAGGAACAAATTTATTATATAATCATATATCATTAATAATACAATGATTGAGACTGCTATTTGATTTTAGTGGGGCCAGGATTGTGCCCTATGTGATTTTCAGAAGCTAATAGTCCAGCCAGATCTGAATGTATTTTAACAAGGACTTCAAAAGGTGCCAGGGTCATCCTACTGACAAATTCCAAGCTCTGCTCTAAACCCTGCAGACAGTAAAGCTCTTCAAATAAATGGTTGAAGAACATTTTAACATTGACAAAACAACCTTTTTTTTAAAAAAAAAACAAAAACAAAAAAACTAACTGGGTCTTGGAAACAGCTGAACCATTTTTGTTGGGGGAAAAAAACCAAGCAGAGGCAGACTGCAATCATAGACTATTTTAATCCAGATGGTTGAAGTTTGGCAAAGTTGAAAGGACTGAAATAATGGAAAGTAGTAGTCAGCTTTAACTGTAGGTGTCACCACGGTCTCCCCCTATAATAATGCTTTTCTAAGCAGATGTTATGGTTAGGGAGAATGAAGAACAATTTTATTTTTAAAAAGATCTTCTTGGAACTTTCACTTTCCACAATGAAATACTTCACAGGACCTTTCCCTCTCCACAACTGTAAATAAACACTTATGCCAGACTATCATGAATTTAGACACTATAATTCATATAAAATACAGGAATTTAAAATGTGGCTCCATGTCCTAGATAATACTTAGACTTAAGCTGAGATTGCCGTGTTAAATGTTAGATCCCTGGTAAATAAAGGTTCTGCCAATATCTGATTTTTTAAAAGTAATTATAAAATAAAATTACCTCAAGGAAACTGTCTTGAATAAAATGACCTAAGCATCCTAAGCAGATCCAGGAGGGTACTTGCATCTAGTGAAGAAAAGGAGATGCTTTTTATCCCCTGCTCACAAACACATAATCTTACTAGAAACATGATCATCACTTCTGAATTCTGAATAGCAGTAGATAGCAGTGTGTTAGCAATGAATTCTTTACTAATAAAGGCTCCAATTCAGGGAAGTATCTGGTTCAGGAAAAGTAGGCTTAATTTTAGGCATGTGCTTAAGTCCAATTGGCTTCAATGTCTAAGTAAAGCATGTGCTTTTCTGAATTGAGATGGGACCACAGTGAGAATGTGTGTATTTTTTGTTTAAAACTGTATCAAATAGCCAAGCAGGAGGGGCGCTGGAAGGGGGGAGATTTTCAAAGACACCAATACCAGCTAGGTGCCTAACTCTCACACTGAGTGGAGATGGGGCACCTACTTACCATTTGCACCTTTGAAAATCTCCCCTACAATGGAACAGAGAGAGAGACAGAGTACTTTACGGGTCATACTGTAATACTATTAATTCTATTAGATTATAGCTCTTTGTTTAGTGATTGTGATTCCTTGCCACTGTTCCATGACAAGCAATAAAGGCTAGCATGGACTATTGTCAGCACCTGAATTCACTTGTATTCTTTTCCTCAATTTGCTGAATATCTGGATTCATTAGTTATGAACAGGGATGTGATGAATACACAAATCAGATTTAATTTGTAGCAGAATTTCAGCTGTCTGAATCCATTTGGATTTCTTCATATACAGACCCTAAAAGACCCACATAATTATTCCTAACATAATTTCCAATTTTAATGTGCAAGTTTACAACAATATGAAATAAAAAATACACAGAAAAACAAATGAAATTAAAAAAACCCCAAAAACTAGAAACCCGAATAAAGGAATATTATACATACAGTTACACCATAGTGGAATACATATAGATCTGTTGCAATTAAGCTAGGTCACTGACTAGAAACGTTTTTGTTTTAATTAGTGTTTATAATAATACCTACCTCTTAATTAGTACTTTTCATCAGTAGACCTTGAAGGATTTTACAAACAAGGTCAGTATCATTACCTGCCATTTACAGGTGGGGAAACTGAGGCACAAGCTTTCCTAAGGTCACTCAACAGACCAGTTGCAGAGCTGAAACTAGAATCCACATCTGCTGATTTCCAGTCTAGTGCTCTAATCATGAGGCTACACTGCTGCTCCCAAGAGCGCTAACCACTTCACAGATATTAGACAGATCAGTGCCCCAAGGATTTTCTAGTCTAAAAAGATAACTGAGCCAAAAAAAGACAGAGAAAAGGATGCAATCCAAATTTTTTAAAATTTGTTTTAGTTTAAATTATTAGATATATTTTTCTCTCTCCAGAGTTTATTCAGCATCCATCATCACCTGTGCCTCAGTGCATTGTATATCACTGTATTGATTATAGTAACAATTTTCTGCCTCGTTTTCTATAGTTTAATTTTTCTAGTAAACTCTTACCTAATAAAATTAACCAGTGTCACCTACCTTCTTACCTGCACCTCCTTCCCTTTCCAGTGCTTAAACACTTTCCCATCAAAAATTCACCAAGGAATATTCTGCAGAGGTAATTGGCTTTTCTAAAAGATATTAGAACTCCAGATCCCATTGAAATCAATGGGAATTAGGCTCCGTAATATCTAATACCTTTGAGGATCCAGGCCTGAGCTCTTTGGGTCAGGGCTTTGTTTTGTATGCTTTCATATAGTGCCAAACAAAACTGGACCCTGGTTCTCTTCAAGTCTTCTGGGTGCTATAATATTAAATAAGAATAAAAAATGGTATCTCAATTAGCCACCTAAAGAACCTTGCTATTTTAGTTGTTCAGACACTGGTCTGATTCTCCACTCCTTTGCACCTTGTGTTTTTGCAAAAGTGGGTGCAGAACACTGCTATTCTAACACATCTGCCTTTTACACGCCTTTTGTACAGGTGTAAATGACGACCCAATGTGCAAGGCAGCAGGGAATCTTACCTGCTGTGTTTCGAATGACAGTCACATTGCTTTTTGCTCGTTTCCATTTGCCTTAGCCTAACAATCTATAACAAAGCTTAGGCCATCACTGGCCGACAAGCAACAGCAACAAGCACAAAGCCAGACACCCGTGTGCCTGAAAAACACAGCTATATTAATGCCACCCACCATGGATCCATCTGCAGGATATGACACGTGACAACTACTGGATGGAAAGTGAATTGTTATCAAGATGAGTCACAAGAAGTCCACTGCACCAGCTCATGCACTTTTTCTCCCTTGAAGAGCTCTCATTTATCTTCTTATCTTATTTTTCTGTATTTGTTTTTAATTCATGTACTGGCAATGATACAGGGCAAGAGTCCATGAATGCATAAGCTAGCAGTCAGTAGAACCCCAAGCAGCTGGCTTTTGGCAATAAATCTGAGTGTCAAACAGCAAACCACACTTTCACAGATTCCAAAGCCAGAAGGGACCACTACAATAATCTATTCTGACCTCTCCTTCCCCTGCCTCATATAACACAGGCCATAGAATTTCCCCAAATAATTCCCAGAGTAGATCTTTCGGAAAAACAACCAGTCTTGATTTTAAAATTGGCGGCAATGGAGAATCCACCACGACCCTTGGTAAATTGTTCCAGTGTTGAATTACCTTCCCTGTTAAAAATGTACACCTTCTTTCCACTCTGAATTTGTCAAGGTTCAGCAACCAGCCATTGGATAGCGTTATGCCTTTGTATTTTGTTAGGTACTAGACAGTTTAGGTTGCTTGAATACTTCTGGGTATACTTACTGTGTGGTACAGCACTTATTGAGACCCAGGCAGGTATAAATTACACACAGGAAAGCGACATTGATGACAGGATTATGCCCTGCTTCTCCCTGGGTGCACAAGGGGGTGGGGGCCATAAAGGGGAGTTCTCATCTTGCTTAGGAGTGGAGCTCAGCTACAGTCCCTGTGATCAGGCTAGCAAAGCAATTACTCGTGTCGTGCACCATGTGGAGCATGAGACGTCCTAGAGAGGGCGCAGTGGAAATGGACCATAACAGCAGCCCTGGTCACACATGCAGTCGGGAGAAGGCTGCACCCCCCTGGAAGGCAGAAGCAGTGGATGTGCATTTCCAGCATACTGGAAAGCTCAGGGTGGGATTGAGGGGGACTGAGATTAACTAGTGTGAGAAAGTCCCATGGTTGCAAACACACTTCCCCACCCCTCCCAAGAATCAGAAAATGAAAAGCAAAGGTTCTCTACTGCTCCTGCTATAGAAATCTGCCCAGTCCCTCTCAGGGCGTATGTCTCTCTGTAACTGCAACAACAGGTCATAATTCCCACACTGTGTACTACATTTTTAAATACAAGAACTCTCCCTGCCTGTCTCTTTGAGTGGGGATGGGGCAGTGCCCTGCTGTAACAGAGCAGAACATGATCAACAATAAAGTACATGTTTAAAAATCTAATTCATTAAATAAATAGTTCCGGTGTTTCTCTCTATCCTTTTTTTCTCCTTCTCCTCCATTACCCACCCCCGGCTACCACAACAATCTCCCCTCTAGACTATGGTCCGTTCTTTCTGCTGCTGGCCAGGAGAAGAGGAGCAGCTGTCTCTGCAGGAGTACCGGAGTAGCTCTGCACTGGTGATGCAGATGGATTTGCACACCATCTGCCTGGTATAAGTGGCACTGCAAGGAATGGGGGAGGCATCTGCTGAGTCACCTGGTCTAAGTGGGAGCTGCAGACAGAGGGGAAGGGGTGCCAACTAAGTAATTTCCAGGAAAAGAAACCAAATTCATTGGTGTAACTCCACCAGTTGCAACAGAGTTGCACAAAGAATTAAATTGGCCCAAGGGGCAGAGAGGGAAAAAAAGTGTGAGCACTTCAGAACCAACTCTCCAGTCCCAAAATCCACAAAACCAAGCTAACGTGTGGGCTGTTGCACCCCCTGAAAGCCAACTGAGAGCCCTGTATATCCATGTCTTCTGCAATGCCACAGTACTGCAGACAGTTACACACATTAAAAATCCTGTGAACGTTCTTGCAATTCTTGCCCCAAACCTATTCTTTTAATCAGAGAGAACTTCACAATTTAAACATGTCTTGAAACTTCAGTGAGGATTAGGCAACTGGAAAGTTTGATTTTGTTTTTTTAATCAGACACTTTTTGAGAAATATGAATGCAAAGAGAAAAATCCTACTATTTTTAAACAGAAAAAAAAAAAAAAAAAGAAAAAAAGATTTTCCTGTTGAACAGATTTATCTCAAACCTTCCAAAGATATTTCACTGCTGTGAAAGCTGTAGCTGTTTGATAGTGATGTATGCCAAGGGACAGTCCACCTATCCGTGACTTTTTCCTTCTGGTTAATGTACTTTAGACAGTGGTAGATTGCAATGTCAGTTTTCTTTTCTTCACCAGCCCTAATCTGGGTCAACCTGTATTTGGTGGGAGGAGAAATGAGCAATATTGCCAAGCTCAAGTGTTCCAAAATCATTATTCAAAACGCAAAAATTCTGGTTTGTTTTTTAAAAAAATGTAGGGTGCCTTTATTTACCTTCATGTTTCCAGCTTTTCTCCAAAACTATGAGGGCTAGAAACTTACTGGAAGGCATGGGGGTGGGGGTTAAATGAAAGCTGAGATTCAAATGCAGTCTCTTGATTCCAACACCTGGGACTTTAAGGGAAAAACACACCAAATATCATGAGATTTCCAATCAAATCGGGAGAGCTGGCAGCACCTTGGTTCCCAACCCATGGCCTGCAGGCCATAAGTGGCTCGCTGCTCCCCTCCCGCTGGCTGCAGAAGGGAGCCGCTACTTAAGGACCCAGATGGAGCGTGTTGCCCCGGGGCTACAAGACTGGTACAGGCTCCTTGCTGCAGCCAAGAAGACAGGAGATCAGCGCTCCCCTCCCCCTGGCAGTAGGAGGGAGCGTGGCAAAGTACTCCGCCTGGATCCATAGGCCCTGGGGTCACTGCTGGAGCCAGAGGGAGGAGAGATTAGCACTCCCCTTCCCCGGCTCCAGCAGAGACTACAGAAGGGAACCACTGCCTAGGGACCCAGGTGGAGTGCACGGGGCTACAGGACATGTGGTTTCCCTGCTGCAGCCAGGGAGCTTGGAGATCAGTGCGAGGAGGTCCTCGCTGAACTCCTTCCATCTGACTGCATTGGGGTGGTGGGGGGAGGGTGAGAAGCTGCTGGCAGAGACTGGTGGCCCTTCAGGATTGTAAAAGTGATACCTGTGGCCCTCGAGCCAAAAAGGTTGGGAACCACTGCTGTAGGGGTATGTCTGCTCTGGGAAAATGCGTAGCAATACACCTCCAAACGCTTTCTAACTGACATATATCAGCAGAGGGCAGTGTTGTAAGTGTACAGAGGGTGACTCTGCTGCTTCTCCTTTTCCCTGGCAGAGGAAGGTGTTAGGGCGCCCACAAGGGCAGATTTTATGGCGTTGGTGAGAGGTATGCCCTGGAAGGAGAATGGTGCTGAAGGGAATTAGGGAATGCATATTGACACTCCCCTCCCCTGACATTAGAGCCCATTGATCCTAATGATTATTACTGTTGTTGTTTATTATTTGTACTAGGTGCTATACAAACAGCACAAAAAGACAGACCTTGGAGTCCCCACCTGGGCATTATAATCTGAGCAGCTGAATTGCTTGATACACTTTGTGTGATATCCGGGACTATTTTTCAAGACAGATTTTAGTGCCACAAAACCTCGTGAGGTAGCAAAGATGACAATAACCAGCGCACACAGTTCAGCTAACTACAACTGCAAACCCAGCTTTGCCTTTATGCAGATAAAGACAGTTCTGTTTAAAAACATCTTTGAGGGTGGTGGTGAACCACGCTTTCTATCACAGTTCCTCGTCCCAGTATGGCCAAGCCCACAAAGGGAAACGCCAGCAGAGAGACGTTGGTGAGATTTCCCACTGCAGCATGCTACAGTGGCCTCTGTAGTGTAGCTGGAGTTATTCCATCCAATGACATCTCTTGCAATTTCATTTTCAAATGATTTCCTCTATCAAGTGCAACCCTTCCCTTTCCAATACTTCTGTTCCAAAATTCAGTGTTTCTGATTAGATCCTGCAAATCCAGGCTTCAACTCAGCAAACCATTTTTTAAAATTAGAGATACATAATAGCTTTTAAAATCCATTCCTTGAAAGATATCATAAACCCAGTTTGGCTGTACAATACACTATGTATTACACTGCATGTGAACACAGCCTTTGTACTGAATCAGAACTACATTAAAGGAATGATTGGTTATTCGCTTGCAGTTTTCCCTTTTGTTTTTAAATATTTATCTATACTGACTTGAGTTTATATACCATGTTATTTTCTTTTTCTGGTACATGACCATACGAACCTTTGTTGTATAGCACCATTAAGATAAAAATAAGATCGGTAGACTTTGCTGACCCTACCCCAAGAAACTATCCCATTCTGAAGTGAAAAGAGGCTTGCTGGAAAATTAGCAGTTCAGGCCTGCACCATTCAGTCTTTATGCAGGCAAAACTTCAGTGAGTTGTGTCTGCATTAGGAATGCAGAATAAGGCCGTAAGTGAAAATAATCTTTGATGAAAGGCCAGAGTTGGAAGCTGTAAGATGGATTGATTCTTAATGCTGCCATTTATTAAATAAAATCTTTGGAGATATTGCACAGATGATTAAGCACATGGCAGTAGCATTTGCAGAAGTATTAAGGGCTTTGATGTTCCTTATGGCATGCCTTAATATTCTTAACCAGAAGCACAAAATAATACTGTTTTTATGTTTAGTACCTTAAATGTATCCTTCCTATCAATTCAATTAGTCTTCACATGAACTAAACACCTCCTTTTTCCCCCAGCAAAGATAAAAGGAGGAACTTGTATCTGATGTAACAGTTCCATTCAATCAGAGTTTTGGTATCGACATCAATGGGAGCAAGACCGTAATTTGCTGTGTATTTCAAGGATCATTTTGTGTTGTATTTTTCTATTTAGGTCCCTTTTATTTAGGTTGCTTATATTGAGGCTCAAGCATGGTTGGCATTTTACAGTTTAGTATGAAGTAGGTAAGGCCTCTGCTTCAGAAGCTCACATGAAGGATGGGGAAAGGAGGCAAAGTGGCTGATTGGTGATATCTGGCATGTGTTTTGTTAGGTCCATCGTATGGATTTTATAGAATAGTTTATAACAGCCAGTGTAAGGTTCAATAGCTTTGTGGAATAAGTTTGCTTTGAGAAGGGAATTGAAAGGGCAAAGAGGCAGAGGCATGGTGGAGCAGGTCAGAAAGGGATTTCCAGGTGTAAGGGATGGTATGCAGGAAGGCACAGAGGCTGGTTAGGTGAGTAGCTTAGGCCAGAATGAGGTGGAGTAATAAATAGATGGTGTGAGAAATACTTGCCAAGCAGCCCCTGCTCTTATTTACATTCATGCATTCCCCATGGAAGTCAATGAGCATTGCTCGGATGCAAGACCAGAATATGTGTTTGTGCACGCATGAGTCTGTGTGTGTTGTACACGTGCGCCTGCCCAAATACATTCTTCTTTTCTCACTCAAAAAATCCATCCCTTCTCTCCTTCCTCCCCATCTACAAAAATCCATTACACCTTCACCATTCTCCTCAACACCTCCAGTTCAAAGTGGGGGCCCTCAGTCAAGCCATTCATACTGGATACATGAGCTGGCAAGCCCCCAAAGCTTATGCTATGTCAGATGGGTCATTTCCACAGAATGCAGGGGAGGAATTGGAACCAGGAATTTGTTCAGAACTGGAATTTATTTGCACAGATTTTATAACTCATTGAATATTAACATCGTTTGCTTCCTCTTTCTGTAGAGTTGATCTAATGATGCCAAGACGATCAGGCTTTGCAGGTGGGTGGATATGAAGAAATAGCTCCAATACACGTTTTTAAAACTCCAAAAATTTCCTAAAGTCAGCTTCTCTCTGAAATATATGGTCCCAGGTCTTGAAGAATCCACTTGCCCTATCGTCTATGGTGAGTTGAAAGTTTTGCCTGGATGAGTGGCATCAGCTTCTTCAGAATATGTGCTTTCATTAAAAAAAGCGCCCAGCCCCTATTTTTGAAAAATCCTTTTAAAGGTGAGCCATGTATAAACCAGTGCAGTGTAGTCTCCCTGTCTGCAGACAACTCCAAAGCCTCTGGTTTCTCTTACTGTAGCTCTGCCAAGCAGCAGCAGAATGAGTTTAACAGGACTCTGGTCAATTTTACTGCCACTGTTCAGAATTCAGCAGAAAGCAGCTGTGTTACTGTAAAGAACCATGTCACGTTCACACTGCTGCTACTGGAGAAAGCTGTGAGCAGGAGGGTGTCAGACACTACAAGTTATTCATACACAAAAACAAATCAGTGGGAGAGACAGACTTATTCTTCTCTATGACCTTGTGCCAGCCATAAGGCTCTTGGAAAAGTTGGGGCCAGATAGAGAAAGCACACTTCTTTCTTCCAGCAGCCAGAAGAAAATTCAGACTTATCAGAGTCCTACTTGCTAGAGATGAGAAAAGATGGAGCCCCTATACAGGGTCCACCAGGGACAGCATGTTGGTCCAAATCCAATCACCATTCTCTTTTCCAGCTGCTGGAAAGGCCTTGGATTTTCACCTGGGTGCAGTCTCTGGGTAGTGGAGCCTCTTATTATCCTAGTTTAATCCTTTGACTCTTGTGTCTGGTTAATTTTTCCAGTCCTATTTATAAGGGAACTAAAGGCAGTGAGATTTGGGGGCAGAGGTGGCGGGAGTAAATAAGTGCACATTGGAGTAGGAGATGGACTGATGTGACAACATTTGACAAATATAGTAGAAGAGAAAGATTGGATGGGGGATGGGAAAGTGGTACAGGCAGAAAATATAGGGGATGAAGAAGAGAACATAGTATAAAGGAAAAGGATATATGGAGGTAGAGGGAGAGACAAAGAAAAAAAAGGACACTACAGACACTGAAAACAGGGCATATCATAATCTGTTATGGGGAATATAAAAGCAGTGGAGTGCATCCAGGAAAGGAAAGGAGGTAAAATAAAGTAAGGGACACAGTAAGTTTCATTTTAAAAAGATGTATTAAATAGAAAGCTGATTGAAACTATCTTACAGCCAAAAATCAAGCTATAATTATTTGATGTTGAGAAATGTCCCTTTACAAATGTGTTCTGATAGTGATATATGTGCAAGCTAATCAAATAGCTGTGTATAGCCTTAAGAGGAAAACATCTATTAACATTTGGACAATTCTGCAATTAACATTTGTATGATCTTAGATCTTAATGTGAACATATTTCAGTGCTTTTGGGTTATGTACAACAGAGTTGTGTTACTAAACTTCACGTAAATTAGACATTATAATTGATGCTTACAGAAAAGAGCCCCGAGAAAATAATTCTCTGTTCCAATTTTGCTAGTTTAAATTAAAGAATTACACTGAGGGCCTTTGTCACAGGAGGAAAAAGTGGTGCATGTTTTCATGGAGGTGAGTGATTGTTTTCATTTTACTTTAGATTTAGAGAGAAAATTCTTTGTATAGGTGAGAGGCATAATTTCAGGCAATAAGGTTTACACAGGAAGGGCCAGATTCCTATCTCAGTTACATCTGTCCTGTGTAAGTCTGGAGTTATTGGAGCTACTCCAGATTTGCACCAAAGCTATTGGAATCTTAACATAAGAACACACTAGAACAAGAGAATAAGACTTGTTCCCAGCAGCTGAATCCTACTTATATTAAAAGATATATAAAAGAAATACCTTCCAAATTATCAGGTTATATGAATGTATTTTTGTGAGTGGTCATCTCCATATTTTTATTATTGTTTCACAAAAAGTATCGGTCTGACATTGGTGGGCACATATACATTTCTGTGTAGTCTCACTCCATCCAGTCTGATACGCTGTCAGCTATGTATTTATCTCTTCAACTGTTGGAAAATTCACAGTACTGTTGTAGGCCATGGAGAGTAATCTTCTGACTATGAAAGGTAATAGCATAATTGTGCACACAGAAGTTATGCTTTTCTTATTTATCAGCATGTTAATAGTCTCCAGACTGAATATGATAGCACCAATGAGCTTTTTGGTATGATGATCTTATAGAACAGAACTGCCCTCACACAGTCTTTTCTAGATGCAGACATAATCCTACATAAGGAAAAGCTGCTGCTTGGATATCTCCTCTACTGCTGATGTCTCTAAGCATGTCCAAGCAATGCATGAAAAGACACTCTTAGATCCTTTTCTGGAAAACCAGTGTCAAGGTACAAGCAACAAATTCCTAATGGTCACTAAATTATTATTATTATTAAAATTCTTATTTGTATTATTGTAGTGCATAGGAGCTTCATCATGAACCAAGACCAGGGCCCCATTATGCTAGGTGTTGTACAAACACCACCAGTTGCTCTGCAGCACCTAAAGCTTAAAGGAGCAGGGGAAACTCAAAAGCCAGTTATATTTACATAGGCCCAGAACATCACTGGCCAAATAGTCAAAGATGTGTGAAACGTTGCACACATTTGCCTGAGGCATAAAAATCCCAATGTACTTATGCAACCTGATAGCTGTCTGGGTATGTACGTGATGATATTTCAGTGCTATTTTTTAATTGCTCAAGGAAGATAATATTTGTGATGAGAGACCATTTCAGAGAACAGGTACATTACAATGGAAAGCCTTTGTATGTATGTAGATCTTTATAGTATTCTAAGTGAGCAGGACTCAAGATCATACATTAGAATATTTTTGGCTACCAATTCCAAGTCATAAGAATATAAATATCCTAGCATGGATATGCTACTAGTCCCTGGATCAGGAAAATGATATTGAGTGCACAAAGTTGAGGGAGGTTAGAGAAGCAACAAAATACAATAAAACAATAATAATGGGTAACTTCAACAACCCACACATAACATGGTCAAAGTCATGTCAGGTCAAAGTTCAGAGAAGCAATTTCTCAGCACTTTAAATAATTGTTCTTGGAACAGCCAGTTTTCTAGCCCCAATTGGAGAAGCTTCTCCTGTGGACAAGTTATTTTATAATGATCTATTATTGGATTTCTTCCTCTGAAGTGTCTTGTACAGGCCATTGTCAGAGACAGGATACTGACTAGGCAGGCCACTGCTCTGCTCTCCGGTGACTGTTCCTGAAACATGCTGATTTGTCAGTGTCGGAGTTCAGCTGCCCGTAGCAGAGGCAGGGCACACTATCATTTATTTAATTTCTACAAGTTTTCATGGTTTTAAAAATATAGTGTTTAGTCCTCATAATTTGTCAAGGAAACCCCGCCAAAAACAACCAAATAGAACGTTGTGTTCACCTGAAACATGGCAAACACCCCCTACACTCCAAATTTGGGAAAGTTCTTAAGCCTGCGTTTAATCCTTCTCTATTTAAGAAAGGAACAGAGCCCACACTTAAGCTAAAGGGCATAGATTTCAATGTAATTTAAGCACAGGCCTAAGTGCTTTCCTGAATCATGGCATTAGAGAGCTCTGAAGTGCCTCATTCATATCAAATACATATTAATTCTGAAGACTAAGGCCTGGTCTACACTTACGGGCAAATTCGGCAGCAGTCGATGGCAGAAACACAAGCTACATAGAGTAGCTTGCATATCTTCAGTCGACTTCCTAAAGTCCATTCTGTGGGCCGATTCCACTGTGCTGCGCCAACGGGAAATGCGTTCTTGTCAACGCAGCGTTACTCTTTTTCCGGGGTGGATTTATTAAGGGTCTTCACTTCTGCTCAGTCGATCCCGAGAAATCAAATCTGATGGCAGAGAATTTGCTGCCATCAGTGAAGACATACCCTAATGCAGATACCTTCTGTCACAGTTCAGGGCAACTACACCTGTATTCCCACTTCTGTTGTCTCTTTGAGGGCACTCCCTCTAGGATCTTGACTCCTTAGCCATCACCTCTCTTGGGCAGAGACTCTCCTCACTGGGGTTTTCCAGGTAACATGGTTCCAAGCCAGACTGCCTAAAAGGCCAGCGTTAGTACTTCGCTTTCCCTCCAAAGGCTATGCTTAGTGTATTGCCTGTAATTATAATGACCACATAGCTCTTTCTAAGTAAGCACATTTATTCTTACAGTGAATTCACAGAAAATATATAAAAACAATAACAGCATGCAATAATAGCAATAATGCATACTAAAAAGCTTATCAAAGATCACCCCTGACCTCAGGATCTGGTAGGCGTCAGTCCTTCAAACCCAACCAGTGGGTTTTCCTCGTGTTTACAAGTTCATAACTATCTCAGATTCAGAACCGCCATGAGTATTTCATCCTTTCCTTATACACCTTGGACCTTTGATCTTGGCCTCATGTAACAGGCAATCAGCAGGTAATGGCCCACTCCAGGGTGAAGCTTCAAAAGGCCGGGTGTTTGCATAACAAAAGGTGGAGCATTTGCATTCATTGCCCACTAGATATTCGCTAGGAAAACCACTGAACACTTTCTGTTCCAAAAGTCCACTCTTGTTTGCCACATTGTTCAGTATAGTCCTTTGAACCCCTCAGGTCTCAAATCAGTCACATCTCCCCCCTTAAAAGGTTACATACAATCCTGGCCCACAATAATACACAAACCATTCATTTAATACAATGGACCCCAAGAAATACTTACACTTAATTCAATAAGGTCTCCCAGGGATATTGCAGGATATTGCTGTACCTGTCACACCTTTAAGACCAAATTTTCTAAAAATGTAGCAGGCAATTGCACGTGTAAAATGTGCACCTAGCTGCATGCCAAGTTTGTGGGACCAGTTTGGTAACTGCAACCCAAATGGCCAAACCAAAGTGCAGAAATGACCCTGGTCCTTAAATTGCACAATTTTCCCCAACTGATTCATACTGAATACAACAAAAACTTTTCTAATGAAAAGTGTAGGCCCAATTCTGCAATCCAGTCCACTAGCACAGACCCCCCTCTGCATGTGCGCCAAAGTCAATGAGACTCCATTCAGGTTTGGGGGAGGAGAAGAAATGCCAAAAAATTGCATTGTAGGAACGGCCTCTTAGTGATTAAGCAAAGGCCCTATTCTACTCCTGAGATTTGTGCTTCATTATATTGTAATTTGGCCCTTGCCACAGAGTAAATTTGACACCCCTCTTCTACAGGACATGAGGGACCCTACTAAGTCATAGAATCATAGAAATATAGGACTGGAAGGGATCTCAAGAGGTCATCAAGTCCAGCTCCTTGTACTGAAACAGGGCCACGTAAACCTAGATCATCCCTGACAGGTGTTTAGCCAACCTGTTCATAAAAACTTCCAGTGATGGGGATTCTGCAACCTCACTGGAAAGCCTAGTCCAGAACTTAACTATCCTTATATTTAGGAAGTTTTTCCCAATATCTATCCTAAATCCCCCTTGCTGCAGGTTAAGACCATTACTTCTTGTTCTTCCTTCAGTGGATATGGAGAATAATTGATCACCACCCTCTTCATAACAACCCTTAATACATATGAAGATTTATCAAGTCCCCCCCCAGTTTTCTTTTTTCAAGACTAAATATGCCCATTTTTTTTTTAATCTTTCTTCATATATCAAGTTTTCTAAACCTTTTATCATTTTTGTTGCTCTCCTTTGGATTCTCACCAATTTGTCCATATCCTTCCTGAAACGTGGTGCCCAGAACTGGACACAGTACTCCAGATGAGGTCTGACCAGCCCCAAGTAGAGCGGGACAATTACTTCCCATGTCTGATATATGACACTCCTGTTAATACACTCCAGAATGTTAAGCCTTTTTTCCACTTGCATCACATCGTTGACTAATGTGCGACTTGTGAGCCACTGTAACCCCCCAGATCCCTTTCAGCAGTAGCTGTATCTAGCATTTGATTTTTCCTTCCTAAGTGAAGTACTTTGCACTTGTTTTTACTGAATTTCATCTTGTTGATTTCAAACCAATTTTCCAATTTGTCACAGTGGTTTTGAATTCTAATCCTATCCTCCAAAGTGCTTGTAGCCCTCTCAACTTGATGTCATCTGCATATTTATAAGCATACTCTCCATTCCATTATCCAAGTCAGTAATGAAAATATTGAACACCACTAGACCCAGGACTGACCCTTGTGGGACCCCACTAGAGATCAGTTTGACAACAAACCATTGGTAACTACACTTTGAGTATGTTTTTTTCAACCAGTAGTGCATCTACCTTATAATAATGTCATCTAGATCACATTTCCCTAGTGTGTTTATGAGAATGTCATATGGGACTATGTCAAAAGCCTTACTAAAATGCAATATATATCACATATACTGTTTCCTCCTATCCACTTGGCCAGTAACCCTGTCAAAGAAGAAAGTTGGAAATCTAGAACTTAACTAAAACCTTTAAAAAAAATCCTGAACCATACTGGCAGCAAATGAAAGCTATCAATGGCGGAGTGAAATTCTGTGCTTAGTAACATTTAGTCAAGACAGGACCTGACACTTTCCAAACACCCTAATAAAAATTTATCCTTATCATGAAGGTCATAAAAGATGAAGCTCCAATCATCAATGTTTGAAGCAACCAAAGAATAGATGAGATTTTTTTCTGGATTCCCTAGTTAAATATTGGCAAACATAGGAAATAATTCTCAATGAAAAAGGGCAACAGACAACTTTAAAAAAAATCTAATTCTTATTTTGGAGTGGATTAAATGTTACTATAGTCCATTGATTTTCCTGTTCCATGGAAGGATTCCAAGGACAGGCTAGCAAATGTATTTAAAGCACCCACCAGGTTTGCATCTGTTTTTGAGATATTCACAAGAAAGTAATTTGGACTCCTCAGTTGTTATAAACTTTGCCCAACATTTTCAAAAGTTACTAGTGAATTTAGGTGCCTCAATTTTTGACTGCACTTGAGACACCTTAAAGGAGCCTGATTTTCAGAGAGCAAATGCTCTACACTTTCAGAAAGTAAAGCTCCTTTAAAGTGTCTCAGATTGGGCACCAGCAATTGAGACTCCTAAAATAACTAGTCACTTTTGACAGTGCTGGCCTATGTTTTGATTGCAATTGCTCTGGTGCAGTGATGCACAAAAACTGGAAGGTAGTAATCCTCCTGCCCTAAATTATACAAAGTATAAAAACTTTGTTGCTTGCAGGTTTTTTTGTTTTATTTGTTCAAACTTTGATGTATGGAGTCGTCCTGGTAGACTTTAAAATCATTCCAAACTGTTTGGCCTTTGAACATAGAAAAGATTAACGGAAATCAGTTTTAAAATCAATTAAATTAAACTGATGCAAATCCCTGTTTGGACAGACATTGGTTTAGAATTGTCATATATTAATTTAGTTTAATTCAATTGACAACCAATTTATGTTGATTTAGCTTAATTTGTTAAATGAGAACAACACAGCACGAGAAGAGTCGTTCTCAAGAAATATTTCTCAAGGCATAATTAATGTTCACCTCAGCTTCATATGGTTATATATCCCCTTGAAAATTCTGGCTCAGCAGGCAATTCCACAGGAAGACTTTTTCAGTCTGGATGGTATTGAACTTTTGCTTGGATTTGGAATGCTCTTTGAGAAAAATCCTTGCGATTGACTCGCATGTCATTCCCCAGCTCCCATCCCATTACCACTTCTTTGTATTTATTCACCCTGTGCTTTCCAGATACCATGATAACATTAAAAGAAAAATACTGGAGGACAATTGCTACTACATGAAAACTATTTGACAACAGTGCTTTATTGTACTGGCAAGGGTCTAGTGACCTCTATTTCTCATGGGGAAGTTGCTGTAACGTATTCACCCCAAAAACATTTTCTTAAAAGAAATTCTGTTATTCACAATGCACAATTATCCTGTGGGACTCATTGTCACCAGGTAACACCACGACCTTGAATTAGCAGGATTAAAAAATTGGATTAGTCATTTATGTTTAATAAGAATATCTAGAGTTTGGGGAAGGGATATAAATCTTCATGCTTTAGGCCTTAAACTTCTGACTGATAGGGGTCAGGAGGACACTTGTTCTGGGAGCAGGTAATCTCATAACCACCTATTGCAATATTTCCTGTATCTTTCTCACAAACAACTGGTATTGGCAACCGCTGGATATTACATAGTGGAGTAGATGGATCTCCTGATACAGAACAGCAATTTTAATGTTCCGGTGTTCCAGATAAAGTTTTAGTCTTTAAGGTGTGATTTTTAAAACATCAAGCACCAAGGGACATGTCAGAGCAAAAATGTGCATTCAATTGTAAC
This sequence comes from Emydura macquarii macquarii, assembly GCF_026122565.2. Taxonomy (NCBI): domain Eukaryota; kingdom Metazoa; phylum Chordata; order Testudines; family Chelidae; genus Emydura; species Emydura macquarii. The sequence goes on from NW_027132813.1 coordinate 46,342,946, forward strand.
CTAATTTATACATGCAATTATGACTGTGCACAGAATGAGTATTGGCCTTTGTCTATCTATGTTCTATTTGAATGTAGAAATACAGTTATGATGGATGCACACAGAAGTCTTGTATATATAAATTAGACACACAATTGCAAGTCCAACACAGTATCTGAGGTTCCTGACTTTTTTAAAATTGGGCTCTACCTGTACTGAAGGGTTTTCACATTTTATTTTGCCAAAGTAGTTTTTAAAATCTCAATATAAGTGAAAAACACCAATTTCTTGACATTCTGTTTTTAGTGATGCTCAATATTCTTCCTAACAGACTAATCACTATTCTATGCCATATCATTCTTCTCTCTAGCTTAAATACACCTGTCTGCTCACAAACCTGTTCCCATTGATTCCCCATTTAACATCGCCCATTTTCCCTATGAGGATGATTAATTTTGGTCTCTTGGAAATTTAGGAAAGACATAGGTCGGAGACCAACTTCTAATGCTTTCCAGGTGTTTCCTCTCTTTGTCTTATTAACCCTGCCTATAATCTTTAATATTGCACCAAGCGTTTTCACTTAACAGGGAACAAATCTACATCAATAATGAAAACAAAACAATGTTTATCTTAATGCAATGTTAAGGTAATAAAACCAAGCATGTGAGGAATTCCAAATATCTTTTTCCCCATGACATTAATTTATTTGTGTCACACATCTTATGTATTTTGTGGTATGCATGGTTTAGCACTTAAAACTCAGGAAATGACAAAATAATGTTGCATGTATCACTTACTAGTTACATAATCACTTACTATTTCTCAAGTAAATCATTTTAGTACCATGCGATATTTTCTAAAGCCTTAGATGCATGAGTAGCATCTTGTATCTTCATTTTTCATTTTTATATACTTATTTAAATTGTCAGAATGGTCCAGCATGTCTGAGTCCTAGACTTTTTATACAAGTTCCCGTATCTTGGGGTTATATATATTCAGTACAACTTTCATTCATGTGCAGTTCAGAAAAATGAGGCAGCTAACATCAAAGCCAATATAGCTGCAAAGTTAAATGGCATATATGACATAAAATGTTCACTTTTACCATTAAATCTATAGCATACGTTTTGTAAGTACATTTTACTGTGTACTTTTCTTATAAATGACTGTTCATCTGATAAACACAGCATATTATTCAGCATTAGATAATACACATACATATCTAAGGTTATAGAAGAAACTGCATGATGTTGTATAATTATATATGTAAAAGGTACTTCAGGTTGCTTGAAGAGCCTTAACTCTTAAATTTCCTGACTTTTAACTGCTACACTGTGCAACCTTAACATAGATTTTTGTATGGCATTATCTAGGTTTCTTGAAAGAAAACTAGTGGGGAAAAAATAAAGATTTATGAAAGAAAGAAGGTCATTCGCCAGGACTTTGAAGCTTTGCTGGTTTGCAAATATAGGGCAATGCCATATATATATATTCCATAGCCTGGAACCATATAGCTAGAAGTCGTCAGAATGTCATGTTTCACACCACTGAGATGACTTTTCCCTTGTGCACCATAGCTGAAAGGCCCAGTCCTGCACAGAGAGACCCTTGCCCGCATATGTAGCCCCTTGCAGGATCAGAGCCCATGTCAGCATTGATTTCAATAAGATTTATCATCAAGTAAGGTACTAACTACTAGTATGAGGGGTAGACACAGGTCCTGAGCAAGTGGCCTGTGGCTTGATTATTTCACAAGGCACGTTGATGTCCAGCCATGTATCAGGCTGGGTTCAAACCTGTTTTGATTCTGGTACACAGGAAATTAGCAAAGAGAAAAAAGAGGGGAAAATATATACATTGGGAGCCTTTTTTGGAGTATGTAACTAAGTATCAGACCTGGCTTATTACATACAGTATGCACACTGGATTACTTATGCTAGCCTACTTTGGAGTGATTTCCCTTTAGAACTAAAATCCCAGTGATGCTGGTGAAAATATATTACTTTTTTTTTTTTTTTTAAATAATTTCAGCACGTATAAAGAATGAAAGTGAAGAGAATACATTCATACATATAGTGCTCTATTTCTATAGTGTTCGGCTTTGGCTCCTATTGTAATCCAGATCCAGTTGATTCTGTCTTTATAATACAGCATCAGCTCACTCTACGTACATCGTCTTTTGCATACTCTACACAACGGCAACAGATACCTTTTAACAACATGGGCAGGTAGGAGAATTACAGTTATACAAGGACTTTGGTTTCATGGTTTGTTCTGCTGTATGGTATATTGCTTTGTACAGGGCAGAAGGGCTGGCAAAATTAGATTTGAAGGAATAGGATTCACCAGGCATGACAATAGCTATGGGAAGGTTTAGCTGATCTAATGGGTGTTTTTCATGTCTAATTTCTATAAGTAAACTGATCATAAAAACTTGCAGTAAATTAAAACTCTTAGTCCTCTCTACCAAAACCCCCTCTCTATACTGTAAATGTGTTCTGTTAGGCATTGGTTTCATTTTAAAATGTGCTGCTGTTTAATATGTATTTACTGGAGATGCACTCAAAATAGAATTTAAAATATAAAACCATGCCTGAGAAGAGAGATTTATCAATGTCTGACTGCTTCGTCTTTTGGTCAGCACAAATAAAAAACAGGAAGCATCATTCACATTTGTACCCTGTGTCAATAATTTGAGATAGAAATTTGCCTTCATCTTTCTACTGTTAGATTTTCTGCATGGAGTGAAATAGAATTGTTAGGTTTTGGCATGGATTATACGGTCTTCGTTTCTGTAGTATATACTGATATTACACACCAAATATGCTACATTAAACAGTCATTAAAGTTGCAAAGTCAAGCACTCAAAATTTAGGAACCAGTGCAGCCTTAATTCAACCCTCTTGTGCACATGCACTACAAGAGAGAGTCTTATAATGGGAAGTGTTGGGCAAACCTAACTAGAGGCAGCACTAATAGCTTCACCTGCCACTTTCACTCAGATAGCCATGATTTAGCAGTCAATCTCCATTGAGCAAAGGGCTTAAATCCCACTGACTTCGCAATGCCTTCAATGGGACCTCAATACATGACTTAAATTAAGGGATTATGTAATTATTTTCCTGAAGAGGGATGTATTTAAGCATGTACTTAAATATTTTGCTGAACTGGGCCCAGTGTGTAATACCTTACATGGCTACACATCTCAGTGATGTCAATGGGCCTACTCTTGGAGTTAGGTGCTACTCAGCATGAGTAAGGATGTCAGAATCTGGGGGGGAGGGGGGTTGTGTATATTAGGTATTTATGCAAATTTGTATTGAAATACGTGACTGGTAAATAGTGTACCAAATCTGGTGTCTATTTACCCTCACTGCTTCCCTTGTTTTATTTTGACATATAGGGCCAGATACTCAGTTTGTGTAAGCTGTCATAGCTCAGTTGAAGTCAATGGAGCTATAGCAATTTGCACGTGCAGAGGATCAGCTATATGAAGTTATTACTTTCAGATTGTTGCTTATTTCATTTTGTGTTTTGTTTGGAGAAAATATATTTGCATTAAAACAACTCCGAAATAAAAGATGAAAGATCGTATAAACGATGAAAACATTTTCTAAACATTTTAAAAATTCTGTTCCACTTTCTCTTGGGGAATATTCTTTTAACCCCCCAATACGTCCCTCTGCCCCCGTTACCAGCTATGTTTTACTTATGCACTGCACATCACACGCGCTACCCCGCTTTACAGCATTCTATCCGATTCAGTAACAGATTTAAATTTAGCCATTCTCTGATTGCAAATAATACCATTATTCATGTGACCTTGCACTAAATCCCCAGCCGCTGCCCGGTTCTCTTGATAATTTTACGTGCATGAGGTAGATGATCTCAGAGGCCACTGTGAAAGGAAAGTGTTACACAACTCTACGGGATAAATCTCCCAGGAATACGATCTCAGAAAGACACAAAAAATTAAGTCCTAATATGGCTACAACTTAGAAAATGTTGATCGGCTGGATACTAGTGTACTTCGTATGTATATAGTATGCTCCCTGCTGCTGAGCAGCTGGTTGGCCTCTACTGAGTAGCCAGCCAGCATGGACTCTTGCCACAAGAAGGGGAAGCTCAATGGGATGAGAGGCAGCAGGGTCTAATGAACTAAACTAGGGACTAATCTGAGCTCTGGCACTGACTCCCTCAGGGGCCTTGGTAGACATAAGTGCCTAACATTAGGTATTGAAATCCAGAGGAGCTAAGCAATGGAAGCTACGGGCCACCTTTCTTTTCAGTACCCAAATTTGGATTAAAGTCCCACACATAACAGGCCAAAATTTGAAGATTCTGACCTTAATCTGTCTGTGCCTCAGTGCCTATACGTCTAAAATGGGAGTAATATTATAACATACTTCTCACAGGCGTTGGAACCAATAGTTAATGTTTGTAAAGTGCAGTAGATTTCTCAAAACTCATCAGTATATACAAAAATCCCTCCAGTGATGGGGAACCTAACGGCCCAGATTACTTGGACCACTGTTATTTGTAATACTTGACAACGTCCGTGCACAGATCCCAGCAGATGCAGCTGGCTCAATTTTTCCTGGAGCCTATGGAGGATGGGAACTAAAGTTCTTCCCCCAACACATTTTACATAAATTATTATTTGCGTGAATGCACTAGGGATCGCCCAGAGACAACGGAAGGCCCAATCTCTGCCCTGAAGAGCTCACAAACTCCTAGGGCTGCTCTACACACAAAAGTTGTATGACTTTACCTATGCCAATACAGTTAAAGTGATATAGCCACCCCTAGTGTAAAAAGTATAAAAAGTGCTTATTTTGCTACAATCTACTCCTGTATGGGAAAAGGAATAAGCTGCACCAGTATGACTGAGTAGGGTGTTGTACTGGTATAAATATTTCAGTAAAAGACAAAAAAAAAATCACACAATAGTAATAGTATTACAAAATCTGTGTTCAGACTAGGCCTAAGGATACAAGCATCAAATGAAGGATGGGGAAAAGAGAACAATGAACACATTTCAATTTCACAGGGATGGAAACAGTTCCAGGGGTTTTCGTGTTTTAAATATTTTTTTCAGTGTGACTTTCTTTTTATTGTAAATCTAAATGTTTATTGAACCCTTATGGAAAATATTTTTCTTTTGTAAATGAAAGTTTGATAATTTCTATAGCTGTTTTGATAATGTTTGGTTAAAAAAAAAAATCCTGAACATTTTTGTACAAAAACATTTAAACTTTTTTGTGAATTTTTTTTTTTTTTTTTTTTTTTTTTTTTAAAAAGGCCATGATTGGTTAAAATAAAAAAAAAAAAATCATTCAAAAACATCAACCAATTCTAAATAAAACAGTGACATTTACTTTTCTTTCCCTTCCTCTTCCCCCCTCTTTTCTTTCTATAAATATCAACACTTCTCCACTTTTCTTGATCCCAGCTATAATTAGTTGGCTAATTTCTTACAGGCATGATAGCAGTAGTTGTTCTTGAGCAGGGAGTTGAGGAAGAGAGTGGTTCTTTGAATCCATTCACCAACAGCAGAGGGGTTGGTATAAAAAAGTGTGTGAAGCTGGTTGTAGGACAAAGTAGACAGTCATGGGTTTGTGGCTGGCATTACAGTGGAGCAGAGCAAACTGGGAAGCAATGGACAAAAACAGGAGCAGAAAGGTAGATTGGGAGAAGGAGCTGTGAATCATCATATACTGTATATATGGAGTATGATCACTGCAATATGTCTCTCTTCAAATCAAGGAAATAAGGCCCACATTCTCTGCTAGTGTCAACTGGTGTGAAGTTAATGGAGCTGTGCCTAATGTAAGCCAGCTAAAAATTTAGCCCATATGTTTTTTAAATTGTGCAGTCTCCTTTACCTTCATTTTAAAGCTAATTCTTGTGATAGTACACACGATTTATACAGGGTCCAGGAGCAGCACACGTTATAAGGCCTTTGGCATGTGTGATATCTATACACACTTTAAGAAGCACAGGGTGAGGGAATAAGTTTTGTTTAGTTTTTTTAATTTGGATAGCTTTCTGTTCCCCAAGCACAAACAGATATTTGCCCCAGTTCATGTTAATCCCTGTAAGGAGACGATAATATAGACATTCAGAATGGAGAAAAACTAAAGAGCCCATATTTCTCCAGGGCACCAACAGGCACTGTGCATTGACAGCACACACTTAAATCTATCTCTAGCCACGAAGTTAGTCAGTAGCAGACTACACTAGCCATGCATTTGGGAAATGTGGACCTGGATAATCCCCTCCACAAAGTCATACTTGAAAACGAGTTAAGATTTGGCTTGACAGCCGTTCTCCCTGTGCACAGATCAGCAGGCAGTGCGAGGATGTGTTAAGATGGATCTCCCTCACCCTCTTCTCTGTACCGTCCCTGGGAATCTGTGAGTTTGTTTGTTCCAGTGAACAGGGCCTGGAACTGGGACTCAGAGTTAGGGTGTACTCCTAGCTCTTCCACCGACCTTCTGTATGACCTTATGAGAGTCAGGCCACCGCTCTGGACCTCATTTTTCCACTGCATCCTTTGTGAGATCTTTCGGCAGGGAGTGTCTCTCACTAGGTGTACATACAGCACTTAGCACATCTTGGCTGGGGCCTCTAGAGCTACTGTAATCCAGACAACAAAAATGAGTTTTGGATTATGGTTAAAATGATTTGAGCTCAAGTCCATAACCACAAAGGACATGTACTAAAACCCCAATTTCGCCATTCCTGGAGCAGAAGTACATTTGGGTTTAAAACGGGAGACCCTCTTCCTAATGAGGGACAGTCTAGATGTAATTTCCTGGGGTATCAAAAATGGTAGTACCAAATTACACTAGTATCCCATAATCCAGTTAGTTATTTATCACTTTCCAAGATCACCAGCCACCCCTTCTCTTATCTTTCCTGCTGTGATCTACTCCCTCCTCAGCTTCCCCCACTCCCTTGATCTGATTTTCAATCTTTCCTCTTCTCTCTCCTTTTCATTGTCCCATGTCAGTCCTTCTCTCTGCTCTTCCCTCCTACCTGTAACTCTAAACAAGGGTAGAGAGTTTGAGGCATGCCAGTCCTCAATCTGAATCAGGGGCCCCCCCGGAAACGCCATCAGAGCAGGAGTGCCATAGGAGCAACATATATGGCCCAGTCCACTGCAGTTCCCAGCCTAGGGGCGTGCTGCAGGCATGGCTAGCTAGCAGACGTGTTAGAGGCAAGTGGAGCACTCTGGAATTCTGACCTGTGGAACAACTCCTAGGCAGCCATCAGTATCATGCTGCAGAACTTTAGGCATTCAGCATACAAGCTTCCTCCTCTGAAGTCAGACACTTATGATCCAGTCCCACCTTCTGATATTTGAGCGCCTCGGCTGCACACTTTGCAAGGTCAATCACGCATGCACAATGGCTGATTGGCCCCCAATGCTTGATCACCTGCCTATTGTTGTAACGGTAGGATTGAGGCCAAGGAGTAGGCAGAGCTTGTGTGTGTGTGTCACTTGACTACTCTGGATGGATGACAGTCCTAGGACACTTAACTTCTATTAATTATTAATAATCATGTGTATCTATAACACCATAAAAATTGCATGGAGCTTTATGAAAAACAGATATTTCAAAGCCAGGAAAAAAGCACAGTGACATTAAAAATGTAGACTCTTCAGTGATTATAATACTTTACACAAATATAAATCTTGGGTTCTGCTTTCTTCCTTCACTAGGAGCACCATTTCTTTGAAACGTTCTGGGTCCCAGCAAGTTCCTACTCAGTTTCTACCCAAACCGATGTCCTAAAATCTTTCTGCAAATATAACAGGTTTAAAATCAAACCACCCAAGCCATTTAACTGGTCTGCTATTTCCACTAAATCTTTGTCTTCACTTCTTAGCATGGGACCATACAAATCCAGCCTGCTGCTCTGCTAGGACAGGGCCCCCTCACCCGATGTCTCAGAACCCTGCTGCTCAGAGGATTCAGCTTTCAGTTTGATAAGAGCAGGATCTGCTGCTACACAGATCCTGCTAGGCTACACCCCCTATCCTACATTGGAGCAGCTGTGCAGCCAGGAAAATGGATTCCTCACACGCTTCCTCCCTAGTAGCCAGTGTCTGGCTGGCTACTGTTGCTGTTTCATAACTGAGTTTACCAAAACAATAAGCAAAGATATTTTCTGGCTGTTGCTATGAGGTAGTTTTCAGGCTATTCATCTGTTGAAGGGCACTAGGCCTGTGCCAGTAGCTCTTGTCAATGCCAATGTCATACAATTTACTATGAAACCTCATGTCGTCACTCAGAGTACATCTACACTGCAGCTGGGAGCGCGCCTCACATCTTGGGCAGACAGACGTGTGCTCTCTTTGCTCAAGCTAGCCCACAAAAAATAGCAACGGTCCACATGGGTTTGTACTTGGGCTGCTGGCCTGAATCACTGCTATTGTCAGCTTGCTAGCTGCAGCAGAGCTAGCGTGTGTGTGGCTACCTGAGCTGAGACACACGCTTCCGGACACGGTACAGACATAGCCTAAGAAGAGAGGTAGGCTGGTCTTGTAGTTAAGGCATTGTACCTGGCCTCACAAGACCCGACTTCAATTTACTGTGTGATCTTGGGCAAGTCATTTAATCTCATGGTGCCTCAGTTCCCGATCTGTAGCATGGTGATAATACTTCCTTTCTCCACTCTGTATCTGTTCATTTAGATGGTAAACTTTTTGGGGCCTGGACTGTTTCCCATTGTGCATGTATGCTGCTTCCAGCACAATGGGGTGTTTGCCCCAGTGAGGTGCAACTGTAATAGAAGTGAACAATAAAAACGGTGCTGAACAGTTATGGTCTGTTTCAGAGAAATTAATTGCTGGTGAGAATTTAAGGTCATTACTATATTTATGTGATAATGCTAATCTAAAATCACTTGGCTTTGAGAGCTTTATCCTCTTCTTTGCTAAAAAGTTTGCATAGTTTTAAGCTAAAAATGTAAGTGCATTAGAGCATTTTCTATGCTATTTGAGGATAGGAAGAGAAACAGTAAAAACATAGCCCAAGAATGTTTTAAGACAGGCAAAATCACTTGCTGAGATCCTCTCACTTGTACTCAGAGGTTATAAAGCTTCCAGGATTCAGCAAGGATTCTAATCACAAAGGGTATGTCCTCACTGCAGAATTGGCGCAAGCTCTTACCCAGGTGATGCCTCTTGGCCCCTTCCAGTCCACACACAAAAACCTCTCACATAAGTGCTTTAAAGCTGAGCTGGCTGGCACAGCTAGGGTTGTGGGTTAGAGCCCAGGTTCTGCTTTCACTCAGACTGCTAACCTGTCCACTCTGCAGTGATACCACAAGCTAAGCTACTCTAGTACTGATAGTCCTCAAGTGCCTTCCCATAATTCCCCTGTGTGCCCAAAAGACAAGACAAATTATCTTACGATTCACTGGGAAAGAATCAGAGTGGCTCAGCTTACTGCATCACAAAGAACCATGGGAACTCCCCATCAGTCCTAGTGATACACACGGATGCACACAGCACCGGCGAGGACACATACATGGATAAGGCTTTGCAGCATGGCTGCTCACACCTGGGCTAGGCTAATCTGCTTGGGGATCACCTAGGCTAATTCTGCAGTGAAGACTTCCCATTATAGTTTCAGCCTGTTGGGGTAGGGGAGGAAGCCATTAAGGAACCGCGAGCTGGAACGACAGGATGAGTGCAGTGTTTTGATTTGGATTCAGAAGGAATTAAGATCTCACCCTTTCCTCCATTCTCCACTGGCCAAGATTTTCAAAGGCAGCTAAGACAATTAAATGCCCACATCCCCTTGAAAAATCAAAAGGAATTATGCATCTAACTCATCTAGACCCCACTGAAAATGCAGAGCTCAGTATTCTTTTTTTCAAACAATTTCACATTTATCCAAGCTGATATTTAAAGTGCTGCTTTCCTTATGTGGATCTTTGCTTTCAATGAATGACAAAAGAAGTCTGTACCCAGTCAAAAGTTTGGTCTTAAACATAATTAGAAATAGGTTACACAAAAATTAGTCATTATGTACACACCTTCTGCGTGTAGAAGAATAGACTCCATTATGCTAACTGTGCCTTTGCATTTCTGATTGCAGCAAATGTAATTCTCCTCTGGAGACATAAGGAATTGGACTCATGCCAAAATAAAGCCTTCTCTGCAATGATATTAAGGAGACTGGTTTTACCTGAAGAGCTGGTTTTTCATTTGATTAGATTACTTTAAACTCCAACAATTCTGAGCTGGTAATCTAGTGGCGACAAATCCTACACTAAAAACACATAACAGAATGCTTGGGTCTGTAATTTGAATGGCTGACATTCAGGGCCCAAATGAGCAGAAAAAAGTGGCAGTACTCTGTCCAAGTTCTGTTCCCAGCCCAAACTACTCCCATGGACCCAGTACCTGGATGTTTCTGCTGAAATTATCAGCAGTGAAATAGTTAATAATGACATATGGAATGTCACTAGGCTTCAGTGTCCATCTCCAAATTAGATTAATCCAAATCTTGATCCTAAGAGACATTGCAAACCATCCTTGTAAAGGGTATGATTGATGGCACACACTCCTGTTTGTTTCAAAGAGTTGGTTAAAAAAGCACAACCATATCTAATTCTGCCATTGTTAGAGCTCTACAACATCTGACTTTAAAGTCAAATCATATTGTTCTGTTAGACACTGTGGCTAAGATTTTCGATTAATCTGGAGAGATTTTTTTTTATGTATTTATATATTCATTTTTAAAATATCTGTGAAAAACCAAGGAAAGTTTTTCAAGATGCATTTTCAGATGAGTTGTTCATTGGCATTCAAGTCAAATGAATGGAGAGATGTTATATTCTGGTTCCCTGACTAGCTGAGTTTATGACACATGCTCAGTAGAATAAAATAAACCATAGGATAATTTGAATTTAAAAAAGAGTTAGACCTAGCAAGAGATAAAAAATGTAATAAGAAGAGGTTTTTAAATACATTAGGAGCAAGAGAAAGAAGAAAGAAAGTGTATGTCCCCTACTTAGTGGGGAAGGAGAGCTAATAACAGATGACATCAAGAAGGCTGAGGTGTTTTACGCCGATCTTGCTTCAGTCTTCACAAAAAAAGTCAGTGGTGACCAAATACTCAGCACAATTATCATTAACAACAAGGGGGAAGGAGTGCAAGCCAAAACAGGGAAAGAATAGTTAGAGAACTTTGATGTATTCAAAATGGCAGAGCCTGATAAAATTCATCCTTAGGTAGTTAAGGAGCTAGCTGAAGCAATCTCAGAACGGTGAGCAATTATCTTTGGGAACTCATGGGGGATGGGTGAGGTTCTAGAGGATTGGAGAAGAAAAAACATAGTACCTATCTTGAAAAAGGGGAACGAAGAGGTCCTTGGGAATTATAGACCAGTCAGCCTAACTTTGATACCTAGAAAGATAGGGGGGGAAATTATTAAGCAATCAGTTTGTAGGCACTACCTAGATAATAGGGTTATAAGGAATAGCAGCATGGATTGATCAAGAACAAATCATGCCAAACCAACCCATTTTCTTTCACTGATGGGGTTACTAGCCTAAGGGATGGGAGGAAGCCTTAGATGTGACATATCTTGATTTATAAAGGTTTTGACAGTCCTATACAACATTCTCATAAACAAATTAGAGAAATGTCATCTAGATTAAATTATTATAAAATGGGTGCACAACTGGCTGAAAAAACACACTTAAAGAGTAGTTATCAGTAGTTCACTGTCAAACTGGGAGGATGCATGTAATGGGTTCCCATAGGGGTCAGTCCTGGGTCTGGTATTATTCAATATTCTCATTAATGACTTGGATAATGGAGAGGTGAGTATGCTTATAAAATTTGCAGATGATACCAAACTGGGAGGGATTGCAATCATTTTAGATGACAGGATTAGAATTCAAAATGACCTTGACGAATTGGAGAATTGGTTGGAGTTCAATAAAATGAAATTAGTACAGACAAGTGGAAAGTACTTCAATTAGGAAGAAAAAGTCAAATGCACAAATACAAAATGGAGAATAACTGGCTAGATGGTAGCACTGCTGAAGAGGTTAGAGTGGATTACAAATTGAATATGAGTCAACAATGTGATGTAGGTGGATAAAGGCTAATGTTCAGGGGTGTATTAACAAGAGTTTTGTGTGTAAGACATAGGAGATGATTGTCTCACTCTACTTGGCACTGGTAAGGCCTCAGCTGTAGTACTGCATCCAGTTCTAGGCACCACACTTAGGAAAGAAGAGAACATATTGAAGAGAGTCCAGAGGAGAGCAACAAAAAATGATAAAAGGTTTAGAAAACCTGACCAATGAAGAAGGTTAAATAAACTGGGCATTTTTAGTCTTGAGAAAAGAAGATTGAGGGGGACCAGATCACAGTCTTCTGATGTGTTAAGGGCTGTTATAAAGAAGATAGTGATCAATTGTTCTGCATGGCCACTGAACATAAGACAAGAAGTAATTAACTTAATCTGCAGCAAGGAAGATTTAGGTTAGGTATTAGGAAGAACTTTCTAACAATGAAAGGCCATTAAGCTCTGGCACAGGCTTCCAAGGTTGGTTGTAGAATGCCCATCACTGGAGGTTTTTAAGAGCAGGCTGGCATAACACCTATCAGGGAGGGTCTAGGTTTACTCATTTTGTCTCAGTGCAGGGGGCTGGACCTGATGACTTCTCGAGGTCCCTTCCAGCGCTACATTTTTATGATAAGTAACTGAGGAGCCTAAGTCTCATTCACAAGTAGCTCCTAAGTCCCACTGACTTTCACTGAGATTTAAGCTCTTGAATCAGTTTGGAAAATGGAAATTATGAGCTTTTGAAAACGTGACTCCTCATCAGTTTCTCATCGGAGCCTGCATTTTGTGTGGTCCTTCTGCAACAAATATCAGGAAAGGTGTCATAGTGACTGATGTTCATGAGTGCTGAAAACCCACAGCTGCCAATGAAGTCAAGGTCTTCCCCCAGTTGCCCTGAACACCTCTGAAAAAAAATCAAGCCAGAAGTCTTTCTAGTATCTCAAAGTGTTAATTTTTTTTTATAACTGAACAGGTGGCATTGTACCATGCTGACAAATGCAGCAGTCTAGGTTTGCAGAACTATCATTGTTTTGCTAGAGATAACAGCAAGAGGGACTGGACGACTGGGTAAATAAAGCCTGTGATTAAGCAGGAAAATACAACATTAAAGCAAAAGCGAAAGACAAACAAAAGAAATGTGGCAATGCACCTTAGAAGACAATAAAGATACACTTGCCCCTTATCTCAGCATTTCTATGCTGCAGGCACAGGCAGTGGATCCCTCTTGGTCTACAACCTTCATCAAAGCGAAATTCTTGTGCTTGAGAAGCATTTTTATACTAGACTTAGGTAGCTGTTAAACTCTGGCTTCCTTAAAGACACAGTACTATGATCACAGCAGCACATTGAACATAAATCCCCTCCAGAGGCCTTCTTTAAGAATAGACAAGCCTTTCTAACTTATCTAGCTACTTAACCTGCCCAATTAAGCATGGACTTGCCCTGGCTAAAGTTTGAAGGGCATCACCCTGCCTTTTTACTGTAGAAGGCAGACTAGGTACCTCACTAATCTATCCCCCACTTTCTCAGTCAGTTCACCAGGGTTCTCTTATAGCCAAAAAGTCCCTCTTTTCAGGGTTCCCTCAAGAAATAGTAGAAATCCCTTGCGTTGTCGTTGTATATTACAGGACAATCCCACCATGATCTCAAGAGCCATCCTTTACCTGTGTTACAGACTAGCGAGAAAAAAGAATAAAGGGGATAAAAAGAGTTGGCTGGCCAGCCAGGAAACATACATACAGTCTCGATTCACATCTAGCACATTCATACAAAGTCCTGTTATCAGATACAGTGGGGAAATCGGCATAATAGCCTAGTTTTCTGAATCAGCCCCTCCCTTTGGGTCCCTGTCCCACCATCAGAGAAAACCGAAGAGAACGAGAGAACTCTAGCCCATTCTGCCCAAGGATTTATGCTGTTATGACACACAGAAAAGGAAATGGCTTCCACTCCCACTGATCCTGCTTCAGTTACTCCACAGAAGAGAAAATGGTTTCTACACCCGCAATAAGCGACAGTCCTTAGCCCACAAGGTAATTATTAAGGGCCAAATTTTGCCACCCTTATTTACATGGAGTAATTCCTATTTCCACTGTGCTCATTGATTTTAGAAGGCTGGCAGAATCTAGTCCTAACGAACCACAAGTAATCCCTACACATTACCCACATCATAATGCCAGGAGTTCCACTGGTGTCAATGGGACTGCTCACATGCGCAGGGAAGGGGTGCAGATTAGGCTCTATAACTTACTCAGAAAGATCCACTTCTGCATTACGGCAGGCCAGTGCTGCTCTCATTGAAGTCAATAACAAAACTCCCATTGATTTCACTGGGAGCAGGATTGGCCCCAAAGGAAAGGACTGTATAGAAAAGGAAAAGAAAAGAGAATCCTCTGGGCAGAAGTTGTGTCTTCTTGCATTTGCCTGTAAAGTACTCTGAATATCTATGGTAATATGGAAATAATAAACAGTGATAAAAACAAGGATATCCTCCTCAGCGTGTACATATTACATGGTATTGATCTCTTGTCCAATTGCTGATTACCTGACATTACTTCTCCTCTGCCCTGCCCACTTTTTTTAAAATCCTCCTTCACTGCAATATTCCTAATTTTCACTATGAATTCCTGAAGGAGCCTTGTCCCAACATCAAACAATAACTTGGGAAAGGATTTGTTATTCTAATTCTGAAATAAATCAGAAACAGGACCACAAAAGGTAGAGAAACAAACAAACTTTCTGTGCTCTCCAAGAATTTTGTTGCAGTGACATGTCTGCCTCTTAGCAGATTCTTATCAGATACTGCAGTGATGAACACCACGGAGATGCCCACAAATGAATCAATAAATAATGCATCATGACTACAATTATTCAGAGGAAATATGGGATTACAATATCCATGTTATGAACCAGAACAGCAAAGAACAACCTTCTCCCTCAGTTCACACATAATTTTCAAACCCTAGCTAACAAAATAAATTGTGTTGTACAGTTGGATAATACAGCAGATAATACTATGTATTTCATAGAGCAGGAGATGGCAAATGTGTCATATACAATGCTTTGCATCGAAAACATATTGCTGAGCTACTCTCCAAAAACTAACCTTCTGTAAATGATGGCACACAAAATAACATAGCAGCCTGGTTTGATGTTCACTTAACACACACCTGTTGAGGATATCCTGCTTGGAGACATTTAAATCCAATCCTTAATTCTAGCAGGAGATTTTTGATGGAGATTAAAAATTATTGGCCACAATGTTAATTCTGTGTGTGTTGCATACTGCAGTAACATGGTTCAGTCTGAAAGGAAAAAAACTATTGTGGAAGGTATCTCAGTGTTCTCTACAGCATTTGGAAATCATTGTTAATACCACAATGGTTACAAAATTGCTTCTTTGCTTTCCACTCAGTGGTTGTAGCCTTTATTTCAAAACACCTTTGTCATTGGACAACATCAAGGTATCACAGGCACTCAGACAGGAGTACGAGTAATAGACCATTGTAAGACAAATAAATCTCAAAAGCCTGAATGCACAAAAGGAGTTAGGTGACTAAGTCCTATTTTTGTCTCCACTATGACTCAGCAAAACCCCTGCTGTGACCCTGTAGGCACCTAAACTCACTCAACACCTAAAGTTTTTGCAGTGAAAGTTCCCTAGGGGCATATGTTTCTGCCTCTGAGCAGGCACGCTGCAGCCTCACTCTAGGCGCCCAGATGCCTAACTCCTACCTAAGTTCCAGAGTGATTCACGTGCCAGGGGAAAATAGACATTCAACTGCCTAACTCACCTGTGAGGCCTGATCCAGTAGGCATGCTCAGACACTCCCTACTGGATTGGGCTGAGCAGGTGAGTTCATGGAAGATAGCCAAGGAGGACTTCCTGTATATCTTTCAGCCCAGTGGCTAGGAAGACCACTCCTTCCACCTGAGGAGGACAAAGGATGGATTTGACCAGAAATCCCCTTTCTCACAGGAGAGCGCTGGAACCATTGGGTTAGGTGATATTCTGATGCAGCGCTCCCTCCGTTTCTCCTGTTGAAGCTGTTGCACTCGGGATAAGTGATTAAAGAGTCACAGAAGCAAGGGAACTGAATCTCCCACCTCCTGGGCGTGTGTTGCAACCACCAGGCAATAATGTCAGTCTCAGGCTTGTGCCCTTACTCGTTCCAAATGACACTCTGAGAGAAAGCATGCAAATGACAATAGCCAGGCTGCTGGAGCACTCACTTATGAGGTGGCAGATTCCATTTGAATCCTTTCTTCCCACCTCAGATGGAGGAGGGACTTGAACCAGGGGTCTCCCACCGCCAACAAGTATGGTACTGTAACCACCCGGCTAAAAATTATGAGGGAAGTTGTCATCCTTCTCCTCCTCCCACACCAGACTTCCTGCTGAAATAGCATAAAGGTGTCTAAGTCTAAAGAAGATGCCAACTGTGAACTACAGGCAGAAATAGGCACCTCTCTGCAGTGCAGGCTCAGGCACCTATCTCAGGGAGAGGGATGCGGTTTAGCACATATCCCCCTGGTTGGCATCGCCCATTGGCTAGCTTAGGCAAGCTGGCTTTTACAAATCATAGTCTAGTGGGTCCGTCTCTCCCCATGTGTTACGTAGGAGCTTAGGCACAAAACTCAAGTTTTGTGTAACAACCATTTTCCCAGGTGCCTAACTTCTTTTGTGCATTCAGGCCTCACTGCTTTCAGAAGCCATTTATGCCAAGTTATTCCTATTGCTGTATTTAGCTGAGGGTACCCCATATTATCTGCTCTCTGCAAAGAAATGACTAGCACTTCCTTAGTTCAAGATTTTATTCCCCATGTCATGCATCTAATACTGCCTCATTGGTGTTGCAACATGTCCTTTCCTTAGAATTCTCTAAACCTTATGGAGGTCTCCTATTAATTTCTGTTTTTCTCCTAAAAATACATGACCTAGTTTCTGTAAGCTTTTTTCCTTTAATAACCATGATCTTTGCATTCTTGTCCCACTCTGGTTGCTCTCCAGCACACCTTGATTTCTATAATAGTCTTATTATATAAGAGAACCAGACCTGCACATTTGATTTATCCTACGCTGTTTGCCCGCGCTATCTTCCTGGAGGTCAGTAAAATAATGTTCCTAATTTTTGTCTGAGACCACATCTGTTGTACCATACCAATACCTCTTTAATGTACCAAAGGTATTGGAGTTGTATCCACCATAACCCCAAGATATTTTTCTTCTCACTTGTGGAAGAGTAAATGCCTTTCTTCTGTTTCAACCATAAAGTTACTTTAATCCGTTTCTTATCAATCATACCTCTCTATTATAGACACAAACCTTACAGTAATATGTTTCATACTTAGTAGTATGTAAGTAGTAAGTGCTTCCAGTAGTATTAGAAGTAATTACTACTTCCAGTAGTAAGTATTATAGACAGAGACCATACAATAGTATTTTTCTTATCAATTATACCTCTCTATTATAGATACAGATCTAAGTCTGTGAGAAAAGTTTGAAATTTAGGTCCATATCACACCCTCCTGGGCTAAACCCACATGCAGGAGCAGGACAGAAAGCCCAGGAAAAATCTATGAGTTTCAGCTTGTAGTATTCCTGACAAATGCTGTCCTCATTGGGGAAGCCTGGTCCTGGTGTGCTGCTGTTTGGGACATCCTCTTTGTGGGGCAGGGAAGGGACGGCCCAGGACAGGAGCTAATGTTGCTCCCAGCAGCTTTCACTCCAACTGTTTTTCCCCCAGTGGTATTTCCTCCAATTTCAGAAAAACTGGATATAACATGCTCCTGGACCATGAACCCACCAGCCCAACCCTCCCCAGAATCCTGCGAATGTGACTTTGCTGTTAAGTATTCAACACAGGTCCATATAAAGGGAGATCTTATTGCAAGTCCTTCTGGGACTTTATTTTAATCTTATTTGCTCTCCACCAGCTTCCCAACAGTTTCCAAGGGTGTTATTCTCCCTTATCATTATAATACAGGTGGACCAAGCTTGATGCGGGATCTGAGGCATTGCTATTGGTTTCATGTGCAGGAGCTTTATTCTTTCTGAACCTGATTCAACACCCACAAAGTCAAGAGAGTTTTCCATTGGCTTTGGAGGGTGTTAGATCAAACTCTGTGTTTTTCCAGAGAGCTGCTCACCCTACTATCACACACAAAGGGTCGGATTTTCAGAAGAGTTTGGTGTCTGCCTAACTCTGCTTCCATTGACCCCCGATGGTAAAACTCCCATCAATATCAAAGGAAGCTGAGTGTTTTTGAAAACCCCAAAATTTCATTTTAATCCATGCCCTATTTTGAAGGAATGTGTAGCTAACCTATATGTCACTTATTGCTCTTTGCTTTCTTCTGAAAAAGCAAAATATCAAATTAAGTAATAGAAATAAGATGAAATTAAATAGTGGGAAGTGCAAGGTCATGCATTTAGGGACTAACAACAAAAATGTTTGCTATAAACTGGGGATGCATCAGTTGAAAGTGATAGAGGAGGAGAAGCTGGGCATATTGGTTGATCACAGGATAACTATGAATTGCTAGTGTGATGTGGTCGTGAGAAAAGCTAATGTGGTCCTAGGATGCATCAGGCGATGTATTCCCAGTAGAGATAGGGAGGTGTTAGTACCGTTATACAAGGCGCTGGTGAGACTTCATCTGGAATGCTGTGCAGTTCTAGTCTCCCATGTTTAAGAAAGATGAATTCAAACTGGAACCAATTTGAGAGATATGATTGCTCTCTATAAATACATCAGAGGGCTAAACACCAGGGAGGGAGAGGAATTATTTAAGTTTCTAACCATCAGCGGAGTGAAATTCTGGAACAGCTTTCCAAGGGGAGCAGCGGGGGCAAAAACTGTAGCTGGCCTCAAGACTGAGCTTGATATGTTTCTGGAGGGGATGGTATGACGGGACAGCCCAATTTGGCAATTAACTGATCTTTGACTACTAGCAGTAAATATGGACTGTAATGGGATGTTCAATGGGTTGGGTTCTGAGTTACTACAGAGAATTCTTTCTGGGTGTCTGGCTGGTGAGTCTTGCCCACATGCAGAGGGTTCATCTGATTGCCATATTTAGGATCGGGAAGGAATTTTCCCCCAGGGCAGATTGGCAGAGGCCCTGGGGGGTTTTCGCCTTCTTCTGCAGCATGGGGCATGAGTCATTTGCTGGTGGGTTTGCTGTACCTTAAAGTTTTTATACCATCTTCAGTAACTCAGTTATAGGTTAGTGGTCTATTACAGGAGTGGATGGGTGAGGTTCTGTGTCCTGTGCTGTGCAGAAGGTCAGACTAGATGATCATAACGGTTCCTTCTGACCTTAAAGTCTATGAGTCTCTGAGTTGTATGAAATTTTACGTATGTGTATATTTTGTTGTGAATGAATAAAATTCTATTTGTACACTTTAGCTCTTCTGTTCACACTGTAAAATTAATGTTCTTTGGTAAATTCTTCATGTATTTCTGTTGGAGTCAGAGGATAGCAGGGAACTCTCACATAGCTAATTTAAACACCTATAAATTCCCTTAGGTCTTGGCATCAAGAGTCTATCTTAAATTGTAAAGGCAGTGAATTCAAACTGTAGGTGACTAACATGTCATATGCAGTTTGACATTTACATGGATTAATAATTTTCTAATGCAGTTGTATTTAGAGATCACATGTATATATCTGAGCTCATTTCTAGTTTTCCCCCCAACATGTTGATATACAATAAAGAATTAGCGTCTCTTCAGTCTACTCCTAAGTTAACACCTCCATTGCCATGATCAAAACTTGAGACAAGACAAAAGCAAACAAACAAAAAGGCTACAATATATTAGAATGTCCAGCTACATTGAAGTCTGCTGTACTTTGCCATGGTGCTACACTTACAACTAAAATCCACTAGGTGGTGCAATGAAATGAATCGCTGTAGTGCTCCAACAGCCATGCAGTTTGGAAAGGGCGGCTCTGTGGGTTATTTTCATATTTATAGTTCCTAATGAGTCATGAGCACAGTTCGACACTCGAACAGCCCTGAGAGGCTGTTCCTGTATTTCATCATTCAGCTGTTTATCTTGAGGGGTCTCTTTTACTACAAACTGTAGCTGCAGCAGAGCATACTGCTGAGGTGAGGCGGTGCTGTTGATGAATATGGCAATATCCCCACTTTGAAATAGCCATATGCATTTAGGCCCCAGGCCATCAAAACACTGAAGCACCTTCTTAACTCTAGGTACATGCATAGCCCTGTCAATTTCAATGAGACTATGCATTGTGTGTAGTTAGGAAAGGGTTTAAATGCTTTGCAGGATGGGACCCTTAAAGGAGTGAGTTTCAGCCCTTGGGATCTTGGAAGGAGGCGGCCATGCAGTCACTGTGTGGCCTGTGGTATGTTCCGCTGATGATTTACAGTACTACTAAAGAATGTTCTCAGCCTGTAAACATGTCCAGCATGAAAACAAAGCACAGAATAGCAGGGCTTGATTTGTTATTGGGAATGGGTTTTATTGAGAAGTATGCAGCCACCTCTTTTACTAGGTACTTCATTCACAAAATATTCAAAACAGCTCAGCACCATGGTCCCTTTTTTAAACACCAAGAAGCAGGAGTGGCTTCCAAAGACCACAGTGATGCATACACTATAAATGCTCATAATAAAGTTAATCCAAAAAACAGAGTGCGTATGTTCAAAGCAGGTTCCCAGTGACAGATATTCTTTCCAGGATTTACCCACCGCCTCCATCCACCTTCTCCTTTCCATTGCCTAAGAATCAATGTGCTCTGGCACATGGCAAGACGACTCTGGCAGGTTTAAATTCAGCAGCAAAATATTTAATATGAGGAAGAAGGGAGAGAAATTTTTAAAAGAAAAACTTATTGAGGGCACAGGAACAAACCATCCCACTGTGCAGAAAGAATAGCAAATACGGCAGGCGACCAGCTTGGCTTAACAGAGAAATCTTCAGTGAGATGACTACGGAGGAGTATAAAGAGACTGCTCGAGCATGCAGGAGCGAAATCAGGAAGGCCAAAACACAACTGTAGCTGCAGCTAGCAAGGGACGTGAAGGGTAACCAGAAGGGTTTCTATAGGCATGTTAGCAACAAGAAGGTGGTGAGGGAAAGTGTGGGCCCCCTAACTGAAGGGGGAAGGCAACCTAGTGACAGATGATGTGGAAAAAGCTACTTAATGCTTTTTTTGTCTCTGTCTTCATAGACAAGGTCAAATCCCAGACTACTGCATTGGACAAGCACAGTATGGGAAGGAGGTGAGCAACCCTCAGCGGTAAAAGAACAGGTTCAGGACTATTTAGAAAAGCTGGACATACACAGGTCCATGGGGCTGGATGCAATGCCACCCTCCAATAGAGGGTGCTGAGGGAATTGGCTGATGTGATTGCAGAGCCATTGGCCATTATCTTTGAAAACTCATGGCAATCGGGGAAGGTCCCGGATGATTGGAAAAAGGCAAATATAGTGCCCATCTTCAAAAAAGGGAAGGAGGAGGATCCAGGGAACTACAGATTGGTCAGCCTCACCTCAGTCCCTGGAAAAATCATGGAGCAGGTCCTCAAGGAATCCATTTTGAAGCACATTTTGATTACTCCCTCAGGCAGTTTGCAGATGATGCTAAGCCGGGGGAGGAGTGGTAGATACACTGGAGGGTAGGGACAGGATACAGAGTGACCTAGCCAAATTGGAAGATTGGGCCAAAAGAAATCTGATGAGGTTCAACAAGGACAAGTGCAGAGTTCTGCACTTAGGACAGAAGAATCCAAAGCACTGCTACAGACTGGGGGCCGACGAGCTAGGCAGCAGTTCTGCATAAAAGGACCTGGGTGTTACAGTGGACAAGAAGCTGGATATAAGTCAACAGTGTGCCCTTGTTGCCAAGAAGGCTAATGGCATATTGGGCTGCATTAGTAGGAGCATTGCCAGCAGATCGAGGGAAGTGATTATTCCTCTCTGTTCAGCACTGGTGAGGCCACATTTGGAGTATTGTGTCCCGTTTTGGGCCCCCCACTATAGGAAGGATGTGGACAAAGTGGAGTCCAGTGGAGAGCAATGAAAATGATTACTAGGCTGGGCACATGATCTGTGAGGAGTGGCTGAGGGAACTGGGCTTGTTTAGTCTGCAGAAGAGAAGAATGAGGGCGGATTTGATAGCAGCCTTCAACAACCTGAAGAGGGGTTCCAGGGAGGCTGGAGCTGGGCAGTTCTCAGTGGTGGCAGATGACAGAACAAAGAGCACTGGTCTCAAGTTGCAGTGTGGGAGGTCTAGGTTGGATATTAGGAAAATATTTTTCACTAGGAGGGTGGTGAAGCACTGGAATGAGTTACCTAGGGAGGTGGTGATATCTCCTTCCTTAGAGGTTTTTGATGCCCAACTTGACAAAGCCCTGGCTGGGATGATTTATCGAGGTGGGTCCTGCTTTGAGCAGGAAGTTGGACACTAGATGACCTCCTAAGGACCCTTCCAAACCTAACCTTCTGTGATTCTATGAGTTGGTTTAAGGAGGGGTTGTGCAAAGCATTCAATGTTGGCCTGACTCTTCTGCCATTGAGGTCAATGGTCAAAGTCCCTGGATTTTATTAGGAATAGTCACTTCAATGGGAGCAGAGTTAGACCAATGCTGAGCACTTTTGAAAATCTGACTCAGAAATTATATTTCTGCACACCAGTACTTTGGCCACTGAAGTGGGAGGTGTCTAATAAAAGTTCCAGGAAAGTGGGACTACAAAACAGTGATTTAGAAATAAAATTGAAACACATATGCATGCTGAGTGCAGAATGATTGTGGTTAGCATGTCATAGGTTCTGTTTTCAGCTTTTTCACTGATTCACTTGTCCTGTCTTCACTGAAGATATTTCTCTAAAATTTCTAACTGCCTCAGTAAAAACTAGAAGTGCTTGAAAATTTTCCATCAAAACTATTTTGACAGAAAACTGAGATTTCAACTAAGAGAATGTGTGTGGAAAATGTCTACTAGTCATGGAAAATGTCTATTTATATATACACATACATACAGATATATCTGTATATAATTGAATGCCCCCAACCCAAAAATATTTGGGGTTAAAGCCAAAACCTGAAATATTCTAAATCAAATTGTGTTACAGTTCTTCTTGGGAGTTGTAGTTCAGGTCATTATATTCCTATTTGCCTCTATAGGCCACACTCCCTGGCTGGACTACATCTCCTATAATGCACTATGTCCAGGTACACCTATGATGCTGTTCTTCCCTTCACCAGGAGGGGAGAATATAGCCACTTTTTACAATCTCCATTATAGCAGCTGCTAGAGAAACTCCACAAAACAACAGAACAAAATTAGAAAGTCTCATTGTATAAGCTCTCACATCCAGATAACTATCTTTGCTGAGGAAAGAAATCCCTTGCTCTACCATTACACAAGATGAATACAGGCACGCAGCCTTGAAACATCACATGTTGTTCTGACTGAAGGTGGACACACACCAACCTTCCACAGTTTATCACTGAGCCACTTCTTAAGAAAAAAAATCATGAAGGTTTCCTGATTGCCTCTATTTGTGAATTCAAATAAAGATAACCCCAGCCCTTGTTACTTTTTCCTCTCTTTAACACTAAATGTCTTTTAATGACATGGTTGAAAAATTACCTTGGACATTGGCTGAAATAAAAAAAGCTTAAGGACCTTTCTCAGTACTTCTTGGTTTTCTTATGTCCTGCAGCATGCACTTGTAATCAATAAGTGTGAGTTTGCAATGGAAAGCTGCCCAGTATCATCACCACTTTGTTCTTGTTACAGTAACACTTGGTTTTCATGTAACCTTTGAAATCAGCAAATTCAATTACATGGCTACATTGACTAAAGATCCTATGGGTGAAAACCTCAGATGTTATGCTGTGATCTACAGACCAACATTCCAATGCTAATCAGCAAATTATATGACAACACCCATCATTCCTGCATATATATTTTACAGTTGATACGTCTGATACATATATATTGGACCAGTATATTATATGGCTACAGTCATCTTAATGCAATCCTACCCAACATGGGCATTGCTAGGTTTGTAACCAGTGGTGGACATCATCTTGCACGTCTGCAAAAATGAGACTCTTCCTGCAGGGCACAAAGATATTTTGTCCCTCTGTGTGTGGTAGAACATATTTGCTAAGTAATGTCTCCTGGTGTTCAACAAGTTGACAAAGCTGATTCCAGATTCACTCTGGCTGGCAAAGGGAAGGGTAGAAAGGTGACACCTCGCTGTGGCACTGAAGCCCCCTGTACCTTATGATGTTAACAATCTTATTGGGGAAGAGAGATGAGGGAGGAGTCTGAGGAGAGGGTGATTATTAAATGAGCTATCTACGGATTAACTGAGTTGCCTACCGAGGGCCTGCTCTTTCAAAGTGCTGAGTACCCACATTCGAGGGTGGCTATTTCATAAGAGCTCAGCTTTCACCAAAACACCTCAATGAAGTGGCTGTCTTTTCAGAGATGTTCAGCACCAATGTCATTTAGGTCCTTATCTGAAAAATCTGATTATTCAGGTGCCTAGTCGGGACTTGCTGGATGCTGAGCTTTTCTGAATATCAGCCCTGCAGCTCCTTCATTCCTTGTGCACTCACTGTCTTTGGTGGGAATTTTGGATCTGTAAGGAATTCAGAAGTGAAGCCTTGATGCTGCATTCTCAGTGGGATAACTACAGCTTCACATTGAACATGCCATGGTCCTGTTGCTGCAGCAGAGCACTTTTGAAACGGACCTTTAGACCTTTGGGTAAACGATGCCCTGTAAGTGCAAAGAGCTTTCCATGGGGCATTAACAAGAGGAGAAGAGAGATGAGAGAAAAGGGGAGGAAAATTAAAAGGTGCTAAGAAGAATGGGCAGATAAGAGCCCCTTATCCTAATATACACCAGACTATAAGGTATGATGAATAAATTGTATAATCCAGTATATGCTCATGTAAAGTGTTATTTCAATAGCTGAATTAATGATCATACAGAAGTGATTCTCCAGGAAGTGGAAGACAGTGTACATAAACAAAATATGATCATCCATTCTGTAATATACCAGCTTTCAATAAGAAAACAAAAATCAAACCCCACAAACCACAACCTGAGTAGACACAAATAAGCCAAAGGATAAGTCAGCACTTTTTACAAAGGATAGTTACTGCAAGTGAAAATTAGTCCTCCCCTGGTTAGCTTGTTGTTCTCTGCTAGAGAACTGCTATTGCTCCTCATCCCGGGGGGCATACAGACCCTATGAATCTCAGGGCAGCTTCTTTCCTCTTTATAATCCTCAAAGTTTAACATTCCTTTTCTCTTGCGTGGATAGGGGGAGGGAGAAAGATGGTTTGCTTTTGAACTATAAGAAGTTAACATTCAGAACAGGTAAGAGGGAAAGAGATAGGCAGGCCTTGTCTAGGCATCACTCTAGTAAAAATTAGGTTGCTACAGGATTTGTTAGCTGGGCATAGAGTTTAAAATTAAATTTTATCTGATCACATTCATAGTCATTAAAATATACCAAGTTTCATTGCATCTGTTCTGTGTTTTTCTATCGTAAATGTCACTGGCACAAGGTACTTGTGTACATGTGCACAATCCTAGCAGTAATAAGAAGAGTTGCTGACATTCTTGTCTAGATTGTGTAACTGTCTCTGGACCAGGGCTCTGCTAATAATACGTGCATAAAATGCACTTTGAGAGCAACTATATGAGTAAAACTGCATCACTTGTGGTGTTCAGAGCTGGACTCAGAAGTCCGTTTGTGGTACACACCAGCAACAACTTTATTGAACCTAACAACATAAACAATGCCACAAAATTGTGTGTGCCAGTAGATGGCACTCTTTATATTAACTATTTATATAGCCGCATATGCACCATTCTCTCTTATACATAGCCACTCCTATAAAGTGCAGAAAGAATACAAAGGAGGTATGAGCACTGATGAAGCAATAAATTCCTATGCGATTAACGTTTGTGATGGTATTTGCTCAACAATAACTTGTGAAATAAATGTTTTGAAAAGGAACATATGTTACAGAGCAATGTAGATGAGATGCCTGTCAAGCACATTAGTGCTTCAGAAACTCGGTGACATTCAGTATTTGCTTGCTTGACATCAGGCAGGTTGAAAAGTTTAGTTTTTGTACGTTATTAGTGCAAATTATTCTTACAGCTGACGCGCCTTTTCTTCTAGACTACAGATTGCAAATTGGGTTTGGAGAAATCGGCCTGCACTATGCTGACAGACAGGGGAAAAACACAATGAATACATAGAATTGTAGGTCTGGAAGGGACCTCGCGAGGTCAGCTAGTCCAGTCCCCTGCACTTATGGCAGGACCAAGCATTATCTAGACCATGCTTGACAGATGTTTGTCTACCTGTTCTTAAAAATCTCCAATGATGGAGTTATCACAATCTCCCTAGGCCATTATTCCAGTGCTTAACCCCCTGACAGGAAGTTTTTCCTAATGTCCAACCTAAATCATCCTTGCTGCAATATAAGCCCATTGCTTCTTGTCCTATCCTCAGAGGTTAAGGAGAACAATTTTTCACCCTCCTCCTTGTAACAACCTTTTATGTACTTGAAAGCTGTTATGTCCCCTCTCAGTCTTCTTCTCTCCAGACTGAACAAACCCTCCCCCACATTTTCCTCAAAGGTCATGTTTTCTAGACATTTAATCATTTTTGTTGCTCTTCTCTGTACTTTCTCCAATTTGTTCACATCTTTCCTGAAATGTGATGCCCAGAACTGGACACAATAGTCCAGTTGAGGCCTAATCAGCACTGGTAGAGTGGAAGAATTACTTCTCATGTCTTTCTTACAATACTCCTGCTAATACATCTCAGAATGATGTTTGTTTTTTTTGCAACAGTGTTATACTTTTGAGTCATGTTTAGTTTGTGATCCACTATGACCCCTAGATCCCTTTCTGTAATACTTTTTCCTAGGGAGTCATTTCCCATTTTGTGTGTGTGCAACCGATTGTTCCTTCCTAAGTGGAGTACTTCGTATTTGTCCTTATTAAATTTCATCCTATTTACTTCAGACCATTGCTCCTGTTAGTCCAGATCATTTTGAATTTTAATCCTATCCTCCAAAGCACTCGCAACCCCTCCCAGTTGGTATCATCTGGGAATTTTACTCTCTATGCTGTTACCTAAATCATTGATGAAGATATGGAACAGAACTGGACATGTCTTCATTCCATCAAGAGAAAGTGCTTCTTGAGCACTTTGGTGTGTTCCTGACACTTTGCTGTACTCTTATGGCAGCACTCAAAGCAAAAGAGGACGGATTATAATCAAGGAGGAACACTTGAGGTGCTTCTGGTAGGAGGCATCGTTATGGGCTGGCATAAAGCAGTTTTAATAACTATAAAAATTGGCATATTTAATCTGTCTTCCATTTACAACCCAATAATTCTGTCAAATGGTTCCACAGGAGAGTAGGCCACAAAGATTGAGCTGCACTAGTGCACATGAAGATCTCATCAACCCACATAGCTGGGGCCAAGTAGTGTGGTCTGTGCTTAGTAAGGGACCTGACATTTGTTTATGTTGCTATTTTATTCCCCTCTGCTACAGAACTGAGGACATGGAATAGTTTATTTAAGGCTACTTTTTTTCCATGGCTACTGGCCATTAGTTGTGTTATGCTCTTCTTGCCTGATTCAGGGATTGCACATTCTAGAACCATGCCAAAACAGGCCACTTAAGGCCTGAGAGGGATTTGCCAACCCAAATCAGCAAGTTTAATTTTTTACATCACATCAGATAAATAGAGTTTCAAGTTTTGCACTTGTAATGTCAACAGACCCTGGTTGGCGGCAGTTGGGATCAAACCTGAGACCTCAATGCATGAGCGTCTACTTCCTGAGCTAAGACACACCTCTATTAGCTACCACTGTACCAGGCTCATCAATTGCTAGCTGCCACTAGAGTAGGACAGACTGCCACACCAAGCAGGCAGGGGTTATACACATACTCAAGATTCCAGTAGGAGACCAAGCAAAAGCCATTAGACATGGTGCTCTGGATGTGGCCATCAGTATTAGAAGAGAGAAAAACCCTTTATTGTAATTATTTCCCATAGATACAGACAGCAAGCTGCCACCACCAGGAGACTGCAGGCTATATATCAGCTCTTGGATAGAAGCTGTATTTCTTGAAGGGGATGGAAGGAGGCATTTTGCATATGGCTTCAGAAGCACTGGGGGACTATACACAGCACTGGTGGCAGAGGCTTTTCTGGCACCCTTACTGGTGTGCTTGGGGAAAGCATGCCTCACCCCTACCATGTCCTACCAGACGCATCCCCTCTCCCAGTTTGTGCTCAGAGAGCAACTGGGTCATCCTTAGACTTTCTTCAGGAGAAACCACAGAGTATAGCAGATACACAAACCCTTGAACTAGCCTGTGTAACAATCAGGAAGACTCCGTGTGCAAAGCCATCCTGTCACTTTCTAAGTCTATAGAAATGCTAATCAGGGGAGCTTTGTTACTTATTCCACTAACTGCAACTGTGCTGCCCTTACTGGAGGACAGGTCTGGCAAGGAACAGGACTCTCAGTGTCAATTTTCTCCACCCAATCCTATACATCCACACTGGGAAAGCCATATTGTAGCTCTTATTGTGCATGCATATTGCATTTGCTGTGGCAGTGTCATTTCAATAACTATACTTTGTTTCCAAGGTTAGATATCACTACCATTTCAAACTGCATCATGCTAAACTGGAGAAAAGTCACCTTTTAAATCCTTTTTATGCTGCAAAACATCTGATTTTTATCCTTTTTTAGGTTGGCTAAAATTCCAGTTTAAAAAACAACTGGGGGGAGGGGAGGCGGAAAATAACATTTTTCCCCTTGCTAATGAGATGTAAGCCCTGATGCAAACTGAACTCCGATCTGAACTCAATAAAAGCCTCATGGCTCCATAGTTGAGGATCTTTTGGTATTTTGAAGGTAAGAGCTCTGCAATGCTGGTTATAGAGCTGTTGGGTACAGCCAGTGCTGTGAACCCACATAGAGGGTGGCTCTGCTCTGAAAAAGGACTTTAATAAAGGAGAACATAATTTCTTTTGTTAGTTTCTAAAAATGTGCCTTTCCCAGTTTCTGAGGGCAGATTACGCAAGTGAAAATTAGCAGCTCAGTAGCACAATCATTAAAACACATCCCACATTTACCTTTCAGGCAAAAAACTTGGGTTAATAGATAAATTTTGCACTATAAGGGAGATTGAGTGATTTCACCAAGGTCACACAGAGAGTCTATAGCAGATCCAGGATTTGAACCCACAGATCTTCTGAGTCCTAGGTTAGTGCTTGGACCAGCAGATCATGACTGTGAATGGGCTTTAGGAGTGAGAAATGCATTCCATTACCTGAAAGTTCTTGGCTCAGGTCTCAATCCATCCCCTTTCCATGGTAGGTCCATGCTCATCCAGTCATTGGCGTCTCTGTTGAGACTATCGAACCCATCGTGCCTATTCTAATCTAGAAAGGGGGATGGTAATGTGACTCTAGAAATTCAATTAAAAGTTAAAGGCTATGTTAAAAATGTATGTATTTTTGTCAGAGCTCAGAAAAAAGCCCTCCTTACTTGCAGACAGGCAGCTCTATCTCTGGCTGTGCATTTAATGCAGAGCATACAAGATAAGCATTCTTAAACAAGTCCTATGAAAAGCTAAAGGCATGAAAGCATTAACACATCTGAGGATGAGTTAGGCAAGGCAACGCTCCTCTGTCCATAAACTGACTGTCTGAATTTGGGGTGACAGGATTGACTGAGCCAAGCCTTTGTTATTTAAGATGGTTATATAATTTTTTTTTTAAAGCACACAAGTCTCTCTTGATTTGCCACCAGCATCCTTACGCATTAGTTACTTTTTAAATTTCTGCTGAGCATTGTTTGCCTAAATCTTCAGCTCAGCTTTATAAAACAACTGCTTTTGTAACAATAGCCACTGAAGTCAGTGGAACTGTCGTTTGCCATGTCATTGAGGTATTAACCTTTTGTATCCTGCATCCATGTCAGGTTGCTAGGGAAGAGAAATATAGAGCAGAGCAATCACTCCTCTGTGTTACATGTATAATGCCTGGTGTCAACTGATAATACTGAGCTTATTTCTCTTGGGATTTTATTGTGGGCTTCATTGTTTTTCTTAAAACCCCCAGCTCCTGGAGTCATGTGTGCATGTAAGAATCTAAGCTTTTGTGAGAACTGTTCACTAGATCATTTCAAGCCCTTACAACGTGTGGTCTAAAGGGCTAGCAGCAAACTCAATATAAATAGCAAAGAACATAATTTTAAAAGCCTGGCAGATTCAAGGGATTCAGATTTAGGCCTCACCTATGCTAGAAATTTACATTGCTTTAACAGTTAAGCAGTGCACCCCCTTCAAATGTGGGTGCAGTTATATTGGAATAAAAATACTTTGTCAATACAGATATTCCCATATGGGAAGAGGAATACATTAAACTGGTGTACATCATTTTTATACAGGTATAACTGTGTCCACATTAGGGGTTTGACCAGTGTAGCTTTTAGTTTAAAAAAAAAAACAAAAAAAAAAACAAACCACTCTCCTAATCAACAGTGACACCAGTACAACTTTCATGTTGAGACCAAGCCTTAGCCTGATTAAAGTATTGCCACACCTCACCATGCTTCACTAACATTGTCAGTTCAGAGACTGATGGGATAGAGGACAAAAACCTTAGGTCTAACGTTTAACAAGCTTCCCGAACTAAATCCTGTGGTAGCTACAAAAGAACCATGCCAGGAAACCAGAACAGAAAAATTACCGCAAGAATGCAAAAAGAGTCACCTGCATAGTCAGCTGGAGGGAATGTCCGATTTCAAAGTTCACCAAGGCAAAAGTCATGCCAGCCCTACTGCGCTGCAGCGAAAAGAGCACTTAGTTCAGGGATGTTCCACAGCCTGTGAGGTCAGACTAAATGATCACAGTGATCCCTTCAGGCCTTATGAAGGTCATAATCACCATTTTGTGCCCGTCCAATGAGAAGAACAGAAGGCATCTAAACCTAAACCTGTGTCACAGTGGCATCCAGAATGTCACTGTGAGTGCTCATGGCTGACAAATCTCCCCTCGCCCCAACCAGCAATGAGAAGCAGCAAATTCAGACTACAGCTGGCAGATCCCCCTCAGTGACTGAACAGGCTGCTGGAAAGATTTGGACAACACGAATGGCCATATGGCCAGTAAGATTCAGAGATCGCCTTAATTAACAGATATTGAATAAGTGGCAAACTGTCCCTCTCATTTATCAAGGGGAACCCGGATTATCTGCCCCGACCTCCATCCTAGATGGAGCGTTCAGAAACAGCTAGTACACACATATGCCATTCCAATACTTCTTTGAAGGTACTATTTTGTTCTCCAGAATCTCATCTTTCATGGGGGGAACAATAAATAAATAAAGTCTTTGTTACGATTGTGGAGAAAATCCTTGAAACGGTGACTCGAAAATAACCAGTGCAGAGATGTGCCTTCAGAAAGGCTAGAACAATAGCTGAGAGTCATGAATTGGTTTAGTCCTTGAGGTGCTCACACAGAGGCCCAGTCATAACAAATTAAATGTTAATATCATGAAGGATTTGGTTCCTAGTGTATAAAAGGAGAGGGAAGGTCACAAGTCGGTGCAGTTTACTGCAATGTGTCAGTACCACATCTTGGTGGGTGGTGTTTGGATGATACCATCACTTTTTTTCCCCCCTCCATTCTCATGAAGGAGCCATGCCAGGGAGCCCCGGGGCACACATTCCTACTTCCAATATCTATATGTTATGTAGTGTACTCACCACCTTTGCACCCCGTGTGTCAGGGTGTGATGTTGCAGGGGGTTTCACCTCCTGTGCCCCCTACAGGGCACTTACCATCGCACACCACTCAGCCCTCTGGCTGAGAAGTGACTAGTTCAAACCCCTTCCAGGGTAACAAATGTCCAGATATAGTCCAAAGAATCACCCTATCTGGTGGGCCCTGTGTTCAACCCTTTCCCAGGGTTCCACTGCCTTTCCTCAGCTCACCATGGTGCTGCCAGTCGCAAACTTCCTGAAGTCTGGTTTTTCAGCCCTTCCCAGGAGCCAGCCTTCCTGTCCTCTCGCTGTGGCTTCTCCCTTCAGACTGGGCTCTCTCTCTCTTTTTTGTGGGGTGCAAGTGTCCCTTAAGTTATCACCTGATCCTTCCTTATTCCTTTTAGTTAATGAGGTACACCTATTCCATGACTGATTAACTGAACTCAGTAAAATCCCCAGGTGGGTGAGGACCTCAATCCTTAACCCTTCCAGGCTCTGATGGGTTTCATCCCATCCCACTACACAATCTGCTGTAAGCAGTGCTGTGTTTTGGCAGCTTGTGGGTGGAGGTTATTCTGTGGGCAGAGCTCGAAGAGTACCACCCCTCACAGTCTGACTCCTGATGAGATGTGTCTATTTGTATGTTAGTAACTGGCAGTGTTAGTTCATGGTTGTTTTGGGTTGGGTTTATATTCTATCTACAGTTGATTTTCAGTGAAAAGAGGAAGACGTACCAGTAGCCAAAGAAGTCAATATATGCTAACTGCTGCACTGACATATTGCCACTGGGACTCATGTTGGATGATTGGGGCCAGAAAATGAAGATGCATCTCCTACTAGCAGTCTAGGGTGTCTCAACAGCATAGGGCCTCTGAAAGAGTGGGGTGCTAAAAGTAGCAGTTTTCTAGTCTTAATTATATAGGACCATAATATCATCTGGCATAAATTGGTGTAACTATCAAATTCAGTGTCCCTAGGGTGATTCATACCAGCTGAGGATCTGGCCCATGTCTTTTAATGTATCACACCTACTTTGATTGGGAGGCAGCAAGGTCTAGCTGATAGTATGAACTGGGAATCAGGTGACCTGGATTCTATTCCTCGCATTGTCACTGAGCCTGACTGAGTCACTTAACCTCTGTTTCCTCTCCCACCTTGTGTCTTTCTCGTCTATTTAGATAATGTCTTTGGGGCAAGGTGGATGTACAGCACCTAGCACAATCATGGCTGGGACCTCTAGGGGATATCATAATACAAATAATATTATCAACATCAGAGTTCAGAAGAACAGGCTTAACTACAATAAGCCCCACAAAGGAATGATATTTTTGTTTTAAGGGTTTATATAAGAGTACTTGCATCTGGAAACTGTTAAAGAAAATTAAGATTGACAGAGATTTTAACTGCTGAGTACCAGGGAGAGCATTTATCTTGAGCCCAAGTCATTTTAGAATGTTTTAGATGAAAGAGTCTGACTTCAATTTGGACATTAGCAATACAAAATGCTTATTTTAAGAGTTGACGTAAACCATGGAATGTTTTTATTCTTAATTTGGAACAGTTAAGAACAGTTCTGAAATGTTACAAGTCTGTGTAGATATATCCATGTACTCTCTGCTTCCTCACAGTATGTGTTCCACCACAGTAAAAAAAAAAAAAAAAAATCCACGCACTTTAAAGTCACTGGGTTTACTGCTTGAGAATTGTAATAGAAGTCATCATGATGTATTGAATGCTCATTAGAACATCAGGCACATTTTAGCTACTTCTTTCTGACCAACACTCCACAGTAACATGCACATTTAATCAGTTGTCAAAACCTGTCAACTGCTCTTCAGAAGTTACTTTGGTCATTTATCGAAAGCGAATTCATTGCTCTAAATGTCCCTGGAGGAAAATAAAAGAGTAAAGTTTGCTGAGATGTGATATCCCCTGAATTTCCCCCCCCCCCTCATGGGAAATGTTCTGTCACAGGACTGTCATCACAGATGTGCAGTTTGAAATTTTCCAGAGGATTTAATATTAATGCTCTTTCAAAAGAGTTGTGAAATCTGTCACTTTAAAAAAAATGGAAAGTGGAAATATATTACCATTAACTGTTGGAGATGGGCTTGCTCAGTACTTAGAACTAATGCAGAATACACTCAGTGCAAACACACTAATCCTAAGGATAACACAGCTACAACACATTTCAGTTCAATCATTTTGCCAGACTATAGCCACCTGTTCATCAGCCCATTGACAGCTGAGCAGAGAACTATCTCCATCTCATCACATTACCTATTATCAATTAACATTATTGTTAACTCCAGTTGTCTGTCTACTTATAATTTCTGTCCATTGAAAGTGTTATTTTGTTACCACTGATAAATTGTTCTGATGTTTGTAGAGTAAGTCTTAACCACCATTGAGAGTTCAAGAGGGAAAAGAAAATGAATATTTTTGGCCTGAAATATTGAATCTAATCAATTATTCTTCTGTTCACAACTATTATTATAAGGGTTTGTCCCTCCAAACACTTACTCACATGAGTAGCCATGCTAGAGTCTAAGGGTATGTCTACAAAGCTAGGAGCCAGCCTCCTTGTGCAGGTTGACAGATTCAGGTTAGGGAGGGTCATTGCTTTAAATATAGTTATGTTGAGAGTTCTTTGAAGTTGTGGCTTGGGCTGGAGCTCTGGCTCTGCAGCCTAGAGGCAAGCCACACCAGCCTGCATCTAGAACTTTCCCAGGGCATTGGTAGAACTGGCTGGGTTGCCCATCACCCGCCTACTCCTTCCACCACCATGCCATTAAATAAAGAATGGAGGGGAGATGCCAGTGTTTTCTCGTTACATAAGACGCTTGTTTGCCACAACACCTTGTAAGAGCAACTGCCACTTACGAGCCACATTTCCCCTGGGAACACTTTCCCTACCATGCATTGTCCACTCCATAACAGCAATGCAGCCGCCACACAAGAGCAACATTTGTGGCATTGTGACATCACATCCGGGGGCAGAGATTCGGGGGGCCTTTGTAGGGGCGGTGTCCCCCCAACTACACCCCACCTGATCCTGGCCCTTCAATGCAGCTCCAGTGCACACAGCTCCATCCACTTGCCCTGCCTCAGGGCCTGAATGGAGAGCATGTGTAGGGGAGATGGGGGTGAGGGGGGAGAGGTCTGGAAAAGAGGGATTTTTTGCGGGGGAGGAAGCTGAGGTCAGGGGGAGCAGCAGAGGAGCAGCTGGAAGGTTCTCCCCTCCCTTAGCACCTGGCTCATAGGTGGCAGGGAGGAGTTGCTATTTTGGAGTGGGAAGTGTCAGGGACCCACCCCCAGTGCACTGAGCTGTCCCCTCCATCTTGGTTGCTAGCAGCAGGGTGTGGGTTTGCTATTTTGCAGTGGGAGATTGGGCAACCCCTCTCCCCATGGCACTGAACTGTCCCCCTCCCTGTCCTTGCTCGGAGCCACCCCACTCCCCATTGCAGGCTTCACAAGGTGCCCTCCCCAGCCAGCCATTCTTCGCCAGGGTGGAGCGTGAAGGTGCCAGTGGAAGCATCCTCAGCCTGACCCCGGCAACTGGGCCATTTTGCCAACTGGGGGCTCCCTGGCCAAACCCAGGGCTCCCCTACCCCATGCCTCTCAAATTTGGGGTTCCCCCACCTATCCCTGCAAAACGGCTACCCCATCCCTTCTGAAACACCCTAAATGCTTCACACACCACAGTCCACTGCATCCCCTCCAGTTCCTCATGAGCCATCTGTCATCAGGATCCTCCATTTTGGATCAAAGTGGTCTCAGTGCTGCCCCCCTCAGCCCTCTGCCCCAGGTCAGGTTGGAGTTATCTGGGGCTGACCCCCAGCTCTGACTGGGGTAACAGGCTCTGTCTCCTTTCTCTGACCACCCCAGTCTCTTCCCAGCTGGAGGGGGTGCTGCTCCTCCTGCTGCAGGAGAACTGGGCCGGGGGGGCTGAGTTAGCACTGTGGCAATCCCATGGCCCAGCAGAATTTGCCTACCACTGGTGATGGGTGCCAAGGGACCACAGCCACCGTCACCCCGCCATCACTTGGATGCATAGGCCAGGAAACCTGGCTTATGGTAAAGGGGATGACATAAGAGCTTTGATTTGATTTGGGGGCGAGGTCAGGGCTTTTGCCTGTGGCTTGGCCAGGGAAAAGGGGCTGGGCATCAAAGGGGTGCATTGCGTTTGCTGGCCTGTACTGCTTTACATATCAGAAAAAGCAGGCTATCATGGATCAGATAGCACTCCTCCTCCTAGCAACAGCCACTTAGGAACAACATAGCAAAAAGGCACAGATATGTTGCTACTAATGAGCATCTACTGCCTCACGAAAGCCTATGCCTGCTAAAATTAAATTTGTTAGTCTTTAAAGTGCCACAGAACTCTCGTTGTTTTTACTGCACTATTGTTTATTAGAGTTGTGTGGAGGATGACAATTCCAGTGTGTGGCAACTTGAGTTTCACAGTTGGTTTCCTTTCAACTTTCAAATGAATTCAACTGAATTCATTCATTCAACTTTTGCATCTTTTTCTGAAACAGATGTGTGTCAAAATGGTGGTTTTCAGATTGAAATCTTGACCTTTTCAATTTGATTTGGTCTCTCCCTTTGGTCAGAAGAGACCAGAGAACCTTGGGCCTCAAAACTATTCCCAACTAAAACTTGGTCAAAGCCACTGCTTCTCTATGGAATGTTTTATCTCTGATAGCATAGTTCAATGACATTTTGTTGTAAAAAATATTTCTACCAGCTCTATGATATGTATTGTTTATGTATAGCACCTTGAGACCCCAAGTAGGAATCAGGGACCCATGGTGTTAGTTCTTTACAAACCAGGAAAGCTTCCCTCAAGAGCTCACCTTCCCAGTTTACCCCTTCTCCCCGTTTTTTCAATTTCCAGCAGCAAGAAATAGAAGTATGGGATAACCACCAATCCTCTCTAATTCTAGCACTGACTTGTAGCATTGAGGTCTGCATGAAAAAAAAGTGCATCCAAAACACATTAAAGAACACAGATTACATACATTTACCTGCTCTCTATGCAGAAACGCAACCATAGAGTGCCAAACAGTAATGGCTAGAATATGGAATTTGAGCAGCAATTTATTTAAATTGTTTTTACTTGCTATAATAGAGTGGACAGCACATTCATTATTTCACCTGGCAGCAGAGTTACTAAATACCCAACTAACACAAGGCAAATGACTTCAGTCTCCCAGCATATCCACCCTGAGGGCTAAATGGAGAGGAGACACACTGGTAAACTGACAATTTAATGTAAATGGGTCTGGTCCTGCTCCCATTGAAATCAAGTCAATGGGAATTCTGCCATGGTCTTCAGTAGGAGCAAGTTTGGTCCCTGAAACTGCAAGAGAGATGGTGATTTGGGGGGGGGGGGGCAGGAGGAGGGGGGAGAGGAGGGAAGGGACGCGATGGGAAGGTAATAGGAAAAGCATCCAAGAGGAGAGCTTAGGATAAAGCAAGGAGGTCTTCTTCATTTTACACCCTATAGCGGATACAGACTGTCACAGGAAAACCAATCTAAGTACCCATATGGCCATCATCACTATAAAACCCTTATTGCCAACTCATGTGAGTCTTATGATTCTTGGTAATTCTCTTAAAGCCCCAGTTTATGGAGGCACGTAATTATGAGAGATTTTCAGCTTTTTTTTTTTTTTTTTTTGTAAATGAAAAGATTTCTAGGACTCAAGTTTGCAGAAAAAGCTTGTGAATGCGACCTCTAATATCTGTGACAGAGGACCAAGGCAAAGAACCCCAACATTAGTTTAAAAAAAAAACAAACAAAAAAAAAACCCCAATCCTCATGGTTTCAAAGCCAAACTCCTGTGTTTTTTGGTGCTTGATTGGGGATTTTGGAAAGCTTGGGATTGGCAACACTCACTACCAAAGCGCCTC
Source organism: Emydura macquarii macquarii (assembly GCF_026122565.2). Classification (NCBI taxonomy): domain Eukaryota; kingdom Metazoa; phylum Chordata; order Testudines; family Chelidae; genus Emydura; species Emydura macquarii. Next base: position 46,380,766 of record NW_027132813.1, read on the forward strand.
CTGCAGCACCAGAGCATCCCAACCCTTAATCGCTTCCGCTGTGTAAATTACATCCACTTACGCTATAGGTTCATAAGGCCAGAAGTGACCCAGTTACCCCTATGTTGAGCCCAATAACTTGTTTAACTTAAATCATACTCTCCAGAAAGGCATGCCTACAATCATTTACCCAGCCCCCTGAAACTGGCCCTAGCCCTCTGAAGAGTATGTTAAGGGATGCATTTGAGCCACCAGTATTCTGGCCTCCTATAAGATTTGGATATCTCCAGCCATTCATATCATCTACACTTATGAAGCTAGATTTCTCAAAGATAGTGTGATTTGGCCTCCTTTGGCCATGCACGTACAATATTCTTGTCTGACCATCTGAAAATAGGCAGATCTGGTGGCAATTTAATAAGCATAAATTACAATATGCCCTTGAGCCTCTGTCAGACCTTTCAGCTAAATTAGACATCTAAATGCAAAATCTAATTCTCAGGAACATCACGGGGATTAGTAATGCACCCAAGAGGATTTGGGGGTCTAGAAACAAAGGGATTGTACTGATCTATCACTGTCGCTTTGTCATTAGTGACAGATACAATAATATTCTTCATCTGCCAGATTGTTTCAAAACAGCCTGGTGGAACTGAGAGGGGCTATGGCTTAGACTTCTGCAGCATGGGAGAACTGCTAGAGTGTTTTCATGACATGGGCATTAAATGTCTGTCATAGTGCAGAAGTCTAAGAAATCTGTAGGCCAGCATGCCATAGGCATAAAGGCACTGTCAGTTTTCTTTCCCAGTTCCCTTAGGCAATGAGGTAGAAAGCAGACAATGGGCTCCCAAGGTTCCACCATAGCAATGCAGGTTCTCCCAGATTGCTTTAAATGTAAAGTTGGAGTCTCTGAGATGCTGGGACTGCAATTCAAACATTGGTATTGCAGAAGTCACTCGTTGCCCTAACTAAGCATCAGGGCCCCACAAGGCTAAGCACAACAAGTGTGTCCCCTTCCCAAAAGAGCTTACAATCTCTCACCCTGTGAGAAAGAAGCTTGTAGCGGACACACTGTGGCAGTGTATCTTCAAGAGCTGTCCTGAGTGAATGCTCTAAGAAAGGGCAGTCAGAGAATCATAAATATACAACCAGATCCTCAGCTGGTATAAATCAGTGTAGTTCCATTGACATCAATAAAGCTATGCCAATTTACACTAGCAGACACTGTCCCATGGCACTTATTGTATGTACAAGGCCATACACTAGGTGGATGATGCATTTTACTGAGCATGAATCACTGAAAACTAGTTGTTAGTTTTTTGCAGTGCAGCAGAAAAGCTTAGTTACAGAGCTAGCAGAGAGATAACACAGTACATCCCATTTTTCTGGGACTCTCAGCATCTGGAAGATGAGATCCTGTATACACTACACCACATAGCTTTGTTAACATTTGCCAGCATGGTAGGCTCTAAACGTGTGTGTGGACACAAAACATGTCCTTGCTGGCAGCCTAATTTGGCATTTAGTTGTCTTCCTAGATCCAAGCTGCTGTTTTACTGTGAGGAGAGAACTGCTGAACCAAACCTGTGTAACTGGATTGACTAGTACTTCCCCCCAGCTCTGTTGGGCATCCCACAATGCATTGCCTCATATGTTACTATCCTCTGGGCACTCTGCTTGGGCACTCCCCAGATTTTCCCAGAATGCACAACTATAGACATGGCAAAGCAGTGTGGAAGCACAGAGTCTGTATTTTGAAAATAGCTGCTGAAGGGATCCAACTGAATTGTGTTTGCTGTAATAGGGTGAGCTGGGCCCATCACAGGTTGGTTACAAAACCATGGTTGTTCACAGTGCAAGCAACACTAGGGAGAGGCAGAACAAGGAAATCTTTTCAGGAGGCCTGCTCCATCTCCTCACATCCTTTTTCCTTCTCTTTAACACATGGGTTCTCAATCTGAGTGACACAGGCAAGATTCAAAAGGTTGTGACCACCCTCCCTTTTTATTATTAGTATTACCATAGCACCTACGATCCCATTGGGCTAGGCACTGCACAATTATCAAACAAGATTCCCTGCCCCAAGGAGGTTACAACCTAAGTATCAGACAAGAGAAATCCAGACAAATTGGGGAGCACAATCAGCAAGAAGACAGTTTGTCAACATGTTAGCTCTCAGCACACCCGTAGCATAACAGTTGTCAAGGTTTTTTTAGGCAACTTGTCAAAGGAGAGTTTTGCAGAGGGACTGAAAGGTGTCCCAATTTATTTATTTAGGTCTGCAACATTATGGAAAAAAAAATCAGAGAACCCACAGCTCTAAAGTAATACATTGGTGGAACTGTTTACACCAGAGCTTGTTTCAAGTTTCCTCACCTCAGATATGCTTTCCCTGGTGCTGCTTTCAGAGAGAATAATGTCACATAATAGGACTCCAGGAACACATGATCTTTAATCCTAGGAGGATGCAACCCTTTATTCCAAACTTCAAGCCTACCTGCTCCACAATAGGCTCAGGACCGAAATAATGAATGACTTGTTCTCACCTCCTGAATTTCAAGTGGCTTTCAGGCAGTTTGCTGAGCTTTAACCCTTTCATTGCAATTTTAAACACAGGGTTTTGAGATGACAAGTCGTTAGACAAAATTATGTAGAATGAATAACTGAAAATTTTCCTAGTACAGCAGCCTTCCCTTCACTCAAAGATGCAACCAGAGGCAACCAGCACTACAAAGCATTAGGATTGCCACCTTTTTTAATTGCTGGTAATTAATCCCTGAGGCCCCACCCACTTCTCAGCCTCTTCCCCAGCCCCACCCTTCTCAATCTTTTCCCCTGAGGGCCCTGCCCCCATCACTCACTGCAGCAGCCTGACAAGGAGCCTGCCTGCAGGTAGGAGGCGGCCCCAGCTGAACAGGGGCTGGTGCAGATTAATGACCCAACGTCTTCCCCTGCCCCCTGGTAATTGGACTTCTGTTATCCCATCAGTATAGCTCACTGGATCCTGCCAGGTCCCCTTTTCGACCAGACTTTCTGGTCAAAAAGGAGCACCTGCCAACCCTAACTGCAATTCGGGCTGTATAAGTGAGGGACTACACTGCTGTGCTTAGATGTAATTTGTGGTTGTAATAGCCACAATAAGAATGAGACTTGAAGGCAATTATATTTGAGGCCTCATCTATGATGGGACTTTACCCTCACTCCAGCAATCTGGAACCAATGGCTGGCCTCCAATCTAGTAGTTGGTGTAAGAAAAGCCACGATTTGCTTCAGGACCGTTTACACTAGTATCAAACAGGAGGTAAACTCCATTAGCCCAGGTCTCACTTTTCCATGTTGCTACATCAGAGGTGGGCTGGCTATTGAATGCTGCAATTGGGGCAATTCTGGTTGTAGACAAAGCTCAAGGCATACATAGCATGTCAAACTTATTTGGAACAGTTTAACCTTATTCCCCCCCTCATAATAATTGTTATTATGGTTGTTATGCTATTGTAATGCTGAAAGGTATTAATGGCGTCCATCTTGTACCAAAAGACAGTTACAAACCTCTTCAACCCAATGGCTGTGCCCCACACACTCCTCCAGGCTCAGCAGTCATAAACAAGCTCTTTCATGTAGTAAAAACAGCTGAAGGCTGAGGGCTAAGCATTGTGGAAGCAGGCCACATGGCCAGCTAACCCAAGCAGACCGAGAGGCATTTCTCTGTTGGCAGCTGCTGGGGTCGGATATTTGTTTGTAGCCTCTGTATGTTAGGGGAAGACCAGAAAGGAAGCAGAGAGCTTCTTAGGCACAGAGCTTGCAGAGCAGACATGGGGCTTTCTAAGCAAGGAAGCTGTCTGTTGCGATTGCATGCAGAATTTTTGTAGATAAGATTACACCAAGAATGCACCTGATTCAGATCATCTCTCTCTCATCCTAATGGGAACAGACCTGCCAGGTCCTGAACTCTAGCTAACTACTTGGCCCAAAGGGGCCCCTACCATACTGTTTATGGTAAAGAGGTGTCTAGGAAGCCAGCTTGACACTGAGCAGCAAGAGGCACGTTAGCTATTAAAACATCTAAGCAGGGAGGCATTTGGACCTGTTTTTGTTAAGACCCCATTGGCTGAATTCACCCTGCTGGGGTGGGGAGCTACAAATGGCACCTCAGTGCTCTGCAGGAGGATGCGGTTCCTCAGTGAGAGCCCAGCCTGCAGTTTGTAGTAACACCCTCCCCTGCAGACTCCACTAGGAGACAGCAGCTTTCATTTGCTCGTGGAATTGCACAGAACCCCAGTGCTTGCGGCAACCCAGCTGCAATTGCTTTGCGCTGTGCAGTCCCACTACTAATATAATACGCACTTGGCAGGATTTGATAACCACAGGAGGGCCCTGCTAGAGGGGTGGTGCATGCATGAGTGTCTGGATACATTACATGCCCTCTGGGTGGGAATGCCATTCCCAGGGATCCTATACTCCCGGTCATGCTGGAAAAAGCCAGTGTAGCAAGGGCTGAATCTAGCTTTGAAAGCATTGTGGACCCTCTATAGCCAGCTCAACATACATAAATCAAGGTCAGGATTTACTATAAATCCGTCACCCTGATTATGTAGTTTGAGCCACCAAAACCTTGCACTTAGATGTAGAACAGAAGCTGTCCCTAAGAAGCAGCTAGACTGTAAATACGTCTTAGGGGCATTGACGATTAACCTTGGAAAAAATTCCATTTTTACAAAACATGCCTGAACAGTACAGCATTTCCTGAAGGACTGTAAGGCCACCAAAGAATTCTTTGCAGCATCTGGAGAGAATATGGGTTTCCGGATTAGCATGGCTTGCATACTAGTTATTCCACCAACTAGAATAACTAAAGTACGTTTCAGAGAAGATGCCAAATGAGGCAATACCACTTTTTTTTTTTTTTTTTTTTTAAAACCACACTATATGTTCTATCTACACCAAAGTCAATATTTATATTGGGCTGGTAAATTTGGACTCTTAAATAAACCAAAGGAAAAATTTACTAATAGCTGCATAACAGGGTTCCACTCACCCCGGGGCACTCACTTGCAGCTGTGTCTGGGGATTAGCTCTGCCCAGTCTGATGCCCATTTACCACTCGCTCACACCATGGCCCCCTCTTGCTCACCAGGAGTCACAGTGCTTCCTCTTAGTGGCTTGGCCCTCCAGCCAGGTCACTATGAAATTTTCCCCTTCCAGGTTAACAAAGTCTCACCAGATCAGCTGTCCAGGTACCATTCCACACAGTCTTTTGATTCAACATTGTGCCATGTACCAAACGGCTGGCAGGGGAAGCACAAGCCCACCCACTACTCTGGGTTTCAGACCAGGAACCCTACAATCAGCAGCCAAAGTTGCCTCAATCCTTACTACTGTTTCCCTGGGCTTCTTCCTGCTACACCCCTCTAGGCTGTCCCCTCCATCATCCTCTGGTGAAACTCCTTCCCTCAGGTTAAGGTTACCAGGACTTTGACCCCCACCCCAGTTTACTTTTTATCTCCTCCCTAGGCCCAGAGAGTAACTACAGGAATCCATATCCCCGTCTTCCTGGTTTTATACAAGCCCTGCTTCCTCCTGCCCAGATGGGCTCCATCTTCAATTAGTGCTTCCCAGTCAAGTCTAAGGGCCCCTCCTGCAATGCAGTCTACCAGGTTAATTAACCCCTTCTGAGCCACCTTTACCCTTCCAGAGTGGTGTGGGCGTGAACATCCCATCGCAAGCTGAATCAGAGCTAATATGAGGAACAAGAATCTGTATTGCCAGGGTACTTTAATATCAGCATCTTAACCTAAGTAAGGCTCCAGGTTATTTACAGCCCACACTAGCATGGGCTGGCAGGCAATCACATACAAGCTTTCTTGGTTTCTGCCATGTGCAAGCTGTATGGAGTAAACCCACTCTGTGGAAGTATGTCTGCCCAGAACAGAGGGGAGGAAAGATTATTTGGCTAATAATAACAGAATAAAAGAGACAATGTATGTGCAGTAGTAAAGGTCTGTCTAGACTGCAATCACTAGCTGGGATTATGCTGCTCACATAGATTTACCCAAGTTTGCTTTAATCTAGCTAGCACTCAGGTCCTGGAGCAATGAAACTGCAGCAGCGTGAGCCTCCGTGCAGGCTGTACAAACCCACCTGGAGCGCTGGGAAATTACCCACAGGGCTAGCCTGCGCTGCCACAGTGTCACTGTACCAGGACCCAAGCTAGCTAGAATAAAGCTAGCTCAGGAATGTCTGCTGGAGCTGCAATCACACCCAGTGATGGCAGTCTAGCCATAGCTTCATCGTGCTGAACAGAAAGGAGGGGCATGTGGTTAAAGCACTGGACTGAAGAGATTTGGCTTCAGTGCCCAACTCTGCCATTCATTTCCTATGTGACTTTGGGCAAGTCATTTAATTTCTCTGTCTCTCAGTCCCCCAGTTGTAAAATGGGGATAAAATCCTCTTTGCTTGTTTAGACTGTAATCTTTGGGGAAGAACGTGTCTCTTACTAGGTGTTTGTACAGTGCCCAGCACAATGATCTTGATTGGGGCTTCTAGGGGCTAGTCTAATCTCAACGACCTTGCTGAATTGGACACAAGAGAACTGTACGAAAGAAATACACGTTATAGAAATTAGGATGTTTGTTAAGAACGTTGTAAAGGAGCGACGGCAGACAGAATCATAGCTTGGAGGCATTCTGCTCAGTGTTTCCTTTTTGAGCTCTGCTTTTCAGAAAACACAAGCCTGCAAAGCAGTAGCTCTGAGAAAGGATCACCTTCTGAGACAACAGCAAAACATATCATTTTGCAAAACCAGTTGGGTATTTCAACTGTAGCTCCAAGGAAGTCAGAGACACCTGGTTAAATCTAAAGGGACTGTAGGTAGAGAACAAGCTACACATGAAATTACTTCAGAAGTAAACTGAACTAAACCCCTAGTGGAGGTTTCCTACATGCTTTAAGATGAAGGATGCACACTTACAAATCAGTTTAACAGCAACAGAAAATAAAGCAGTCTCATTATCCAAAGAAAAAGTATACTTCAGCTAAGGGTCTCTGCACCCTGTCTTTTCCATGTGGCACAGACATGTTTTGGAGGGAATCACCTCTGGTGGTAAGAGTAATTTAATCTCCATGCCCATTCCATATTTGGCTTCTGATGAAGTTGCCAGCCAGGGTGGCAGCTAGTGCCAATGAAATGAAGAGATTTTAAAAATGAAAGTGTCCCTGGAGACGGTTTGAAACCTGCCCTTGGTAAGCAATATGAAGCAGAGTCCCATAATAGCATCTAAAATATGTCCTAATTATTTACCTGTCTGTCAGATGTAAATACAAATATATTTTGAGTTTGTCATGGTCAAAACACATTTGCTGTAATACCTAGTGTCAGTAAATAATGGACGGAATAATCAGAAAATATGTAAATGTACTAATGCCTTAGGGCTAGATTCTGATACAATGACTTGTTGAATAGCACCTTAATCCAGCCAATCCCACTGACATCAATGGGACCAACGGGAGAGTAAGAATCTACCCAATATGAGTGTGGATATCAGAATAAGGCCCTTAGTCCTGGTCCTGCACTGTCATCAGTGGGAGCCCACGCAGAGCCCCGTGGATGGCACTGGCGCTCCATATGCATGCATGGCTGTCCAACAGCATGCTGCGTTTAAACACAGGATTGGGGCCTTAGTTTACAGCTGGGAGCAGGGGCCCGCAGCATCTCAGGAATACTTGCTAACAACAATGTTTTCATAGTAAGCCAGCTAAAAAAGAAATGATCTGTTATTTTGACATCTGAAAGTTACCAAACTCCCTGATCTGCCATCAGAATGTGGACTGGGAATTTGTGAGACTTCAGTTTTGATTTTTAAATTAAGAAAATAGACAGAACACTGCGGTTCATAAAATGACTCCATTACAGGGAGTGCGACATAGTTCTAAATTGGATTTCCCCGGGGGGAAAAGAAGCAATTATTTTACTGTTATCAAGGCGATACCTGAATGTTTTCTTCCATTTCCAGGACTCTGTGTAATATAAAAAAAGCATAAAAAAATGAATAGCAGCGAGCGACATTAATCAGAAGGAGCTATAGTTAAATATTACACCTAATATTGAGTGACAGGCCAAGCCACTAGGTTACTGTCCATGCTGGCACAAACGGATACAACTCCATTGACATCAGTGGAGTTGTACTTGTTACCCCAATGGTGAATTTAGCCAGAAGTGCATAGGTGGAATAAATAACCACACAGATCTAGAAACAGTCATGTCTCCCTTTATAATAAGTATTGTAAAAGCAAACTAAAGAAGAAGCTAAAAGATGACCATTACTTGCCGAAGTGTAAATAGCATCTGAAAGTCAAGGCTAACCCATGGGTGATACTTGACACAAACACAAAGTTAAAGTGCTCACCATATTTAGCCTTAGGAAAGGCATTTCCTTCCAGTTCCCATGGACAGTCCCACCTTCCTCTGGAGCTCTGAGTGGTGGCTAACTTTCAGATTGTGCACTTGATTCTTCCCCATCCTTTCAGTTTCAGTAATGACCTTGCAGAAGTGAAACTATTATAAAATACTAGCAGATCTCAGTGGTTTGAGGCACTAAAGCCTGACTGATTCGCCACAGCGAAGCCGAGGCATGACAATGTCCAGGGACAGGGTCTTGGGGTCAGGATAAGAGTTTGTCTCTACTCTCTCCCGCAGGTAATTTTTCTACAGCATCATCCAAATGACGCATGAAGGTATGAAAAGACATTCTCTTGTCACAGAGTTAAGTTTCCTCAGTTTATCATCGGCCAAGTAGAGAACGAATATTGACCTTGAACACATCCAGGTTACAAAGACAAGAAATATACTTTACCTTGTGGCAGAAAGAAATCACTGGCCATTCAACCCCCGCTCTTTGATGACTTGTGCACATCACGCTCAGCAGCAGAGAGCCAAGTTCACTACACTAGTAAGAGGCAAAGACTTCTCTTCAAAACAATACATACCAGAATAGGGGCAGCATGGCCAGGATAGCCACAGACCTCGGCCTCTTAGCCCACACAGAATTCCATGTTGGCCTTCTGTCATTATTTTTCTTGGTTTATTAAACTGGTCACAAGACACCTTCCATGCAATTATTTCTTTGAGTCACCCTGCAGCCCAATCTACTTTTCTTTGTACAACAATTCAAGGCTCAAAATAATTCAGATGGGAATAATTTTGCTGCTACGTTTGGGCTCTGCAGCCTGCTTTCTGAGAAAGACAGGCATAGGCCCCCCAACGCCTCTCCCCCTTTGTAAAAATCCATGGGAATGACACTATCCCCAAGCCTCCAGGGCTGGGGTCCCTGATGGACCGTATTCATCTGCATGCCTCTCCATGGCATTAGCAACATAGCACAGTTCCCACAGCGCCATTAGTGCCCATGACACATCTGCCCTTTGTGAGCCATATTTGTTGTTGCAGGGCATGGAAGAGGCGGTCATGTGGCTTTAAGCAGCATTGACTAATATTCCCTTCTAGTACACAAGTTTGGCTGGTGTAGGAACATGCCAATTAGAGTGATTTGTCTGTGGTTTCAACAATTTGTTGCCTTGAGACGCCCACCATTTCCCCACACAGAGGTTCTGAGAAGGGGGCAAGAGCACTAAACCAGACATTTCCCAGGTGCACTTTTTTTGATAACCACCTGTCTCTTACTAATGTTTCCTGCTGCAGGCTGGCGTGCTTTATAGGCAATTTTCTCCCAAAAATGCCTTTCTGTGGGCTGGCCCTTTAAATTTGGCCAAATTGAGCTGCCGCAAGGCAAAAGTGGCCCTTTTACACGAGGCTGCTGCTGGCTGCATCTCCAGCTCTTTCAGCAACATCTTCATCTTAACTCCCTCTAACTCAAGCAGAGTAAATCGCTCCCAAAGGGGAAAAAGAAAACCATAGGGTGCTCACCAAGGCGCAATCAGGTATCCCCCACACAGAGTCAAGTCAATTCTCCTGTGGTAAGCAGGCTAGGATCTCAGTCCAGTGGGCAAAGGCCTGGGCGAGACGTGCACAGTGCTACTCTCAACCCTTAGTACGTTTTCTCTTCAGGAGATCCCTTCAGTCTCTCAGAGGCAAGCAGGCCCAGCTGGCATTCAGATGTTTTCTGTAAAGACTAACTCACAGCTGGAAGTCCTGAGCGTAGCTTGACTGCTCCTGCTGCTATTGCGCTTGGTTTCAGAGACAGAGGCTTCTGCCTTCCAACTGCTGGGTGGGGTTCTTTAGGGACAGGCCACTAATTAACAGCTTGAGTCTCCCCATCAGGGAGGATCCACTCACTTGGCTGGATTACTGGCCATGGTCTTGAAGGAAAATGACTGCTTTTGGACTCCCCTGCTATTACAGCACTGTGACTTCAAAAGGCAGTAGCTACCAGTGGTTCTGGTTTGACTGCATGTCTATGTAGCTAGCCAAGTGTCCACTAGTGAGACCCCCTCCCTACGTCTTCCTCCAGCAAGGCTAAGGAACTTAAAAGGGATGTGACTATTGGCAGGTCTCCAAACTGGAAGTAATTCTCTGGAGCCAGTCAGTAGGGATCAGCAGGAGCTCCCTGGGGTCTCCAGCTTGGGTGGGTGGTCTCCACAGTGACAGTAACTGCCTGCCAGCATACCTTTACTGGCTTGGTGATACTTTTTTCTTTGGAATATCGCCAGGACAGTGGCAGCCCCACGCTCCGTGTTTGGCTCTCTGACCCTGGAGCCCCAAGATGCAGGACAGCACACACCTCTGATCCTGCTGCCTGGCCTAAGCAGCCATCGTCAGCCTGCCAGCAGCCCTTCTAAGAGTCCAAGAATGCTACCTTCTCGTCCTCAGCAACAAAATCAACCCACATAACCCAAGGGCAACAAGCTCTGAAGCAGTCTATTCAATAGCCCATGAGAATTCTACATCAATGGACCCCAGGGGAGCAGAGTTTTATTTTCTGCTCCCTCCCGTGACCGCTTTGACTTTTCCCACCAGGATTAGTGTGCTTGTCTTCTGCTCATTACTTGTGCCTTTCTCTTCATTTACTTCCCCCCCTCCTTCCTCCTCTCTACTCATCCCCATCACCCTTTTCTAGACCTGTACGCCTTTGCCCTTTAGCCCCAGGCTGAGGTACCACGTCCCAGCTAATCCATTTTCTCTCTCAAGCCATGTCCCAGCTTGTCCTCCTGAAATTCTCTCATAGTTTCATTCCTACCCATCTGGCACTATTCTCACTAATCTTTATCCCCCATGCTCCACTCTCCCACTTGCTTTCTCTAGACTCCTTGCTCCATCTCCAGGAAATGCCTTAGCAACTCCTTGTGCCTACCCAACCTGGTTCTGTGCCTCCCACTCAGCATCTCACTACTGTTAGTGATCTCTCCTCTTCCGCTTGACACTGCCTTTGTCAAACACAGGTTACTTTATGATCTCACCCTCCCTGAACTCTGGGCACCATTTGCTCTCCTGCCACATCACTCGCTCTTCCCTGCTTCCATTCCATCACTTACTCCTTTCATTATCTTCTATATAATTCTCTCTCTTCATTGCTGCTCTCAGTCCTTTGTTTCCCCCTGCCTTGTTCTGATTCCCTCCTGTCAATTCCATAGTCTCTACTTTCCCCAGCGCTTTGCTCTTCTCACATAATTCTACATCTGCTCCTCTATCCCACCCTTGTTTCCTTCAGACAATTTGTACCAAGTTGCCTTGGGAGACTATTTTAAGAGGATATAGGGCCCATGGTAAAATGAATTAATAAACCCATCTTGTCGTGTTTCCCAGGGGTTTTTTCTGTCTGGTAAATTCAAAGGTAAATAAATATGAAGAGAAGGATGAACACTATATTAATGGATTCACATCTCAAAGCTCTCAATGCAAGGCCTTGCAAATGAACATTTAAAGTATACATTTTAACATCATTTGCAAAACAGTGAGGGGTAGAAGAAAGGGAGTCTAGTCTCATTTAACTTGTATGTGCAATTTTTTGAATTAGCTAAAGTAAAACACGCACACACACCTTGAGGTGAAGAATAAATCACTAAATCATGTAATAACTGGTCTATAGAAGCCTGCTATGTAACATAATAACTTTCTTTCCACACAGTCAATTATGAAGCACATTTTCTTTCGTGTGCTTTACTGCTTTAGAACTTTGGTAAATATATAATATTTCTGGTGTGTGCAATTTTCTTTTCTCCACTCTATAAAGATAGCACTGAGGACATGCAGGGAAGATTCACTGTCTACTTCTCATGCCATTACCCTTCTAGTCACTGAAGGGCTTGGGAGTTGGAAGCAAATTCTTTGAGCCAGTAATAAACAAACATAGCACCAGTTTTGTGTTAACAAAATTTTTATTTGTCCTTTGGATCTGTGATGAAAGCACATAAAATTACAAATGGAAGAAACATCATGCCACAAAATTGCATAGAATTCTTACAAAAATGTGAATTATGCATCTGAAACAATCAGATTGAGAAACAAAAATATGTACTTGTTAACCGAAATATTTGTCTGATGTTTTTTTGAAAGCAAATCACCAAAGTCCAATCAATCACAGACACGATTAATACAATGTACAAGAGCAACACTGATTTCAAAGAAAGGCAAGCAATGTCCCTTTAGTTATCTTTTAATGAATACATAATAATAATTAATACATGAGCATTAATTTACATAATTATGAACATGTTAAATCCAAAATGTCCGGCATTTCATTAGAACTTTTAAAATTCTGCTCATACTGCCAAAACCAATCTATTCTCAGTAGTGTAAAGATATTTGAAGTGCACAATCTAGTTCAATATATAGAGAGTTCTATTCTATACAACGGAAAGGTCCACAGTACAGCATTTTCACACATTCAACACATAACAAGGCAAATACATAAAAGGCACAAGACTTGCACATCATAAAGACCCTTTTTTCATTCCTTATTTAGTTCAAGTAATATTAATATTAAATATCTGTCTCACTGTAATAATCTGAACAATGCAAGATGTACAGTATTACACACTACCCTACAATTGCAAAAAGTAGCACTGTACAGATATAAAAAATGTGAGTACAGTAAATGGTCAAATACAAACATACTGTAAAATGAATACAACTGATATTATACTTAGTCCAACCATTAACTTTTTTTAATACAAATAAAAGGCTAATTTGTATTTGCCCAAGTCTACTTGAAGACTAGTGGTGAAGCCCTGGCTACCCTGAAATCCCTGGAAGTTTTTCCATGAACTTCAATGGAGTCGTGATTTTTACCCTAAGGCAACAATTACTGTAATGCAATAGTCTTCAGTATTGTTGTGAACACTGCTATTAGTATATCCTTGCTATAATTTAGACAATCTATGTCATTTTTAGTTTATAAAATGCAGCATTAAATTTATCATTCTAGGCTTTTATTGAATGATTAATGTCACTCTTCAAAGTGCAAAAGTAGAATGATTTTTCTAAAATCAAAGTCAGACTTTTGAGTTTTATGGTCATTAAATTAGTTTAATCATCATTAATCAGAATACTTCAATCCAAAATAGATCTCCAAAGAATGTGCAATTTTTCTTTCTGCCTGCTCTAAGTTTAAAAAAGAAACATCAAAATACTGTTTGTTTTCTAAGATTTGAACTTATATCTATATACACGTATACTAGTTAACTCAAAACTTAAGCTTGATCTGTATTTATTGCTTAAATTTAAATAAAATAAGTTACTTAAAAGTACTAAAATCCTGAGGGAAAGCAAGTAAAGTAACTTAAATGCTATTATTTATTAAAATGCTTTGTTATGCAACTATTAAACCATTTAAATGTATTTATTTAAAAATACAAATTAAGGCCCAAATTCTGCAAACATGTATGCGAGCATTATTTCCCACAGAGTAGTTTCAGTGAATCCAATAGGATTATTCATGTGTATAAAGTTACTCATGTGAGTGCTTGCAGGACTGAGGCCTAAGTAAGAAAACTTACACATTTTGAGTTTGTTTCTCATTTACACGAAGGGTCTAACAGCTCTGGTACTTTAAAGGGGCCTTAAATTATATTTATGCCCACTTTAAGACTCCTTTACGTGACCAGAGCAGTATAAAGTGTCCTTAGTGTAAATGAGAATCAGGACATATATATTTTCATACTCCATATCCTCTTTAATAGGGGATGCCAGAGAATAATATTTTTTTTTCCCTTTTCAAATATCCTGATTTTGAGTAAGTCTTACTAATTATTTTTATATAGATTTCTGAAAATATGCAATTTATTTCTCTCATGCATATCATACAGTACATAAACTTGGATTGTTCTTATGTTAAGGTATGGATAAATGGATTAATATATGTTTTAAATAACAGTGGTTGGATTTTTAAATTTGCTTTTAAACTTCAGACCTTAGTAAAATTGAACTGCAGTCTTAAAAATAATGGAAGATGCTCATAATTTTTCAAATCTTGTAATCGTAAGCATTTTTATAACCCTATCAAATTCAGTAAATTTAAAATGATACTTAAAATCAATCCTTTCAAGTCTGAAAAATTTATATCAAATTTATTTTCTAAACATACTTCAATTTACAACACCAACTCCACAAAAAGAATCTTATAATTTAAAGTTTATTTAACATCAGTGTAACCCAGAAGTTACGATCTATAAAGGTTTTCTATTCACGCATCCCTGAAACTTTTCATTTTGCTGTGAGATCAGATCGATTGCAAATACATACGTGCTGTGTGTGTATATACTGTAGATGTGTGTGTATATGTATATGCTCAAACACATATGCACTCACACAAGTGTACAACATACACACACACATATCTCTCTATCTACACAGACTGAGTCCAACTCTTGATTTTAAACTTACTCTAATCACCACAGTTCCAACTAAAGATTTTTTTCAGCAGCAAATATATTTCTCTCCACATGATAAACATAATATCTAGACAGCAAGCCACCAGTGCTTGCAAAGCTAAAAAGGATCAAATGTTCAGTGCAAATGTAAAATGATGATATAGCTGTCAAGGTGCAGTTAGTAAGTAAGAAACAAAAATGATTAACTGTCATACAATCCTGTAAGAGCTGTATTAGCTTGGGACACTTAGCGCTAGCACTTTAAAAGGAAACCTGTGCACCTTTGTCTCTGTACAATACACTGGTCTTCATTAAACTATCTTAACAGTGCACATGGCCTGAAATCTACCCATTGTACATTGGGAAAAAAAAGTATTAACACATTCATTCCCTACTATGATTGCACTAAGCTTTAGTATAATAATAAAATGAAGAATGAGAATGAAGACCTTTGCACAATAACTCTATAAAATGTTTCTTTTTAAAATGTGCACTTCAATAGAGATGCCTCCTGCATTCAGAAAGATGGGCAGCATGGAAGTAGCATGCCCTGGCACAAGAGCTGTTGCCTGTGGGCTGGCATGGGTAGTTAAAAAGGAGTATCAAACACTTTTTCTGGATTATTTTCTTCCATTTCCCCTTCATTTTGCAGAGGTTTATGGTTCAGTTTTCCACTATCAGATGTCAGGGAGGAAGGGGCAGAACTGTGGTCTCCATCGTCACTGATTTTCCCTTTCATTGCTTCCTGTACAAACTCCAGAATTTCCAGGGGGAGCCTTTTGAATTTGTCTTGATATTCCTGATCAAGTTCAACTTGTAACTGGAACAAAAACAAAACAAAAATGGTCTTAAATCATTTCTGATGTGAGCAGCAACCTACAGCATGGGGACACTACAAACAGGAAGGGTAAAACTTACAAACTCATCTCCATTTGTTATTATTATGAGATGTGGTGCTAATTTTCCATTTTTAGCTTTAGGGCTATACCTATGATGCACCTAATTATCTATCATGCATCTATTAATTATCATGCATCCACTGCAAAGCTGAAGGCACATGTAACCATTTTTACATATTTTCTTCTGTTAAGCCACACTCTTATGCACCAAAATCCTGCAAACATGCATGTGCTTAATTTTACTTCTGTGAGTAATTAATAATAATACCTAGCTCTTATATAGCACTTTCATCAGTAGATCTCAAAGTGCTTTACACAAGAGGTCAGTATTATTAATCCCATTTTACCGAAACTGAAGCACAAGAAATTAAAGCTCAGATCCAGAAGGGATTTAGGCACCTTGAAAAATCACTGGAATCCACAAACCCCAGGTTGGGTGCCTAAGTTCCCTATACAATGCATGGGGTGACAGACAGGTGCCTGCAAATAGGATTCACAAAAGCTAAGCACAGTAGGCAAGGAGCCGTCTAAAGTCGCCAATGTGAAATGCCAGCAAGAGGGGTGTGTCCTAATCATTGCTCCTCTCACATAGGTCAGTGCATAGCTCCCCTTGTGATTCACAGCTGGGAAACCTTTCCTGGAATCAGGAGCCTAAGCCAGTTCTGGCGTACAAAACAGCTGAGGGGAGGAGAAGGCCTCCCTTATAATCTCTGGTGAGTGGTACTCATGTGGGGTTTGAGAGACCCCTGTTCAGCTGCCCTCACTGCTTGATGAGGAGGAGAGAAATGAACAAGACATGCCCCGACCAATGGACTACAGACTCATTCTCAATTTCTCTCAGGCCCAATGCATATTTAATTATGTATCCAAAGTAGAAAGGCTTCAACAGGAGAGACTGAGACTGTTCCATATCAGAATGTCCCATAGTGCAATGGTTCAGCCACTCACCTCTGAGGTGGGAGACCCCTGTTCAAATCCCATCCTAGCATCAGGCAGAGAGGGAACTGAACCAGGGTCTTCCACACCCTATGTGAGTAACCTAACCACTGGGCCAAAGATTATAAGGGAGGCTGAAAACTGGTCTTTAGGTGCCTAAGTCTCTTTGTGGATCTAGGTTTAAGTGACATGCCCAAGGTCACCCAGGAGCAGAGCGGCAACAGAACCCAAGTGTCCTGAGTCCCAATCCAGTGCTCTATCCACTAGGCCACAATGCTTCCTTTAGTCTAATTGACTTCAAGAAGACCACTCACTTGATTACAGTTAAGCACATGCAAACATCTTTGAAGGAGCAGGGCCATAATTAGCATTTAGTTAGAAAGTCCGGTCCTGTGAATGTTTCATAGCTTCAAATCACATTTTGCCCAGGGAAACAATATTGTAACTTTTGCCAATTTATCTTGGTTGGAGAAACATTAGGAAAAACTCAGAAAACTTGTCAACTGAAGCAGAGAGAGAAAAATAAATTCTTAAATTACATCTTTTATGGCTAGATATTCAAGTAATCACAGACAAGTTATATGATCAGACTAATGCAGTATGTATCTTGGACATGAATGTGGTGGGGGGGGGGGGGGGGAGGAGGGGATGCTGTGTTGTCCCAGGGTGGAAAGGGCACACAGCAGGCAGAGTGATGCAAATCTGGCTCTCTGCCTTCAGAAAGTTGTGGGACCTCTTGCATTATTTATCTGGATTTCCTGTTTTTCAGTGCCTGTTCTAGGATCTGCATGTTCCACATGAATTAAAAACAACACTGCATATACAGACAAACTGGAGAAAAAGCTAGGCATGCCCAAAACTGAATGGCACAAAAGAGTAGGGGATGAATTCCAAAGCAAAGAACTCCCTTGCAGACAGCACCCACTCACTTTCTTTCTTAATTGGATGGGGCTTTAATGTGAGCACCTCTGTTAACTGCAACTGTGGCAATTTTCAGGGGACTCTTAGGTGATCACATCTCAAGCAGTGTTTTGTATTTAGGGGATTTATAGGTTGCTGAGTTCCCCTTATCCAATTCTATCCCTGAACCTGTCCAATGCAGCTTCTGGTCCCCTTCAACCCACTGAACTGCTCTCACACAGTGCAACAATCTCATTCAACCTCAATGTCAGGGCTATTATTTTCATCTTTCTTGACCTCTCTGAAGCTTTTCACACCATCATCACACCCTCTCTCTTGACCTCTTGGTCCAGCTGTGTTTTCCTTGACTCTGTCCTCTCCTGGTTCTCCTCCTATCCCTCTCACTGTGCCCTCAGTGTGTTTTTTGGTGGGTCCACCTCTCCCTCATGTCCTTAGGTCACCTTTTCTTCTTGTCCCACATCCCTTCTTCAGGTGTCCTCATCTGCTTACTTGGCTTCAGTTACCAGAGCTGTGTCAACATCTTGCAAATCTACCTCTCTGCCCTCAACTTGCCTCCATCATATCCCACATCTCAGTCTGTCTCTCTGACACTTCCTCTTGGATGTCTCACCATCAATTTAAGCTTACCATGACCCAAACTAACCTTCATCTTCACTCCTAAACCTCGTCCATTCCCCCACTCCTTCGTTGTTGTTGACAACACCAACATCCTCCCTGTTACTCAAACCTGCCTCTTTCCAGCTTGAATCCATCTCTAACTCCTTCCTCTCTCTCGTCCCACACCTAGAAGCAGTGTACAAATCCTGTAGCTTCTTCCTCCTTAGTATCTAAGATCTGTCCTCTTCTTTCTATCCCTGCTGCCAAAACACTTGCCCTGGCTTTCATCTCTCATTTTGATTATGGTAACCATCTGCTCTGGCCACGCCGACAGCCATGTTGCCCACCCTCAATCTATATTGCTGACAGCTAGTGACAAATCTGAGGAGTAAATTGGCATAGTTTATATATCCCAGATTTCAAATATGTATTTGCATCAGTCTTATTTTGCCATGACAAGGCCAATTACCACTTTGATCACTCTACTCAATGAAGGAGGAAAAACAATAACAGAAAATGCAGAAATGGCAGAGGTGCTAAATTACTTCTTTGTTTCAGATTGCCAGTGAAAATGAGGCAGGATCAGAAGCTAAAATAGGGAAAGAACAAGTTAAAAATTACTTAGATAAGTTAGATGTCTTCAAGTCACTAGGGCCTGATGAAATGCATCCTAGAATACCCAAGGAGCTGACTGAGGAGATATCTGAGCCATTAGTGATTATCTTTGAAAAGTCTTGGAAGACAGGAGAGATTCCAGAAGACTGTAAAAGGACAAATATAGTGCCCATCTACAAAAAGGGAAATAAGGACGACCTGGGGAATTACAGACCAGTCAGATTAACTGCTGAACCCCGAAAGATAATGGAGCAAATAATTAAGCAATCAATTTGCAAACATCTAGCAGATAATAAGGTAATAAGTAACAGTCAGCATGGATTTGTCGAGAACAAATCATGTCAAACGAACCTGATAGCTTTCTTTGACAGGATAAGAAGCCTTGTGGATGGAGGGAGGCGGTAGATGTAGTATATCTTGACTTTAGTAAGGCTTTTGATACTGTTCCGCATGACCTTCTCTTAAACAAACTAGGGAAATACAACCTAGATAGAGCTACTATAAGGTGAGTGCAAAACTGGTTGGAAAACTGTTCCCACAGAGTAGTTATCAATGGTTCACAGTCATGCTGCAAGGGCATATCGAGTGGGGTTCCGCAGGGATCAGTTCTGGGGCCAGTTCTGTTCAATATTTTCATCAATGATTTAGATAATGGCATAGAGAGTACAATTATTAAGTTTGCTGACGATACCAAGATGGGAGGAGCTGCAAGTGCTTTGGAGAATAGGATTATAATTCAGAATGATCTGGACAAATGGGAGAATTGGTCTAAGGTAAATAGGATGAAATTCAATAAAGACAAATGCAAAGTACTCCACTTAGAAAGGAACAATCAGTTGCACACATACAAAATGGGAAATGACTGCCTAGGAAGAAGTACTGTAGAAAGAGATCTGGGGGTCATAGTGGACAACAAGCTAAATACGGGTCAACAGTGTAATGCTGTTGCAAAAAAAATGAACATGATTCTGGGATGTATTAGCAGGAGTGTTTTAAGTAAGTAGAATTCTTCCACACTACTCTGCGCTGATTAGGCCTCAACTGGAGTATTGTGTCCAGTTCTGGGCACCACATTTCAGGAAAGATGTGGACAAATTGGAGAAAGTCCAGAGAAGAGCAAAAAAAATTATTAAAGGTCTAGAAAACATGACCTATGAGGCAAGACTGAAATAATGGGGTTTGTTTAGTCTCGAGAAGAGAAGATTGAGAGGGGACAGGATAACAGCTTTCAAGTACACAAAAGGTTGATACAAGGAGGAGGGAGAAAAATGGTTCTTCTTAACCTCTGAGGACAGGACAGGAAGCAATGGGCTTTAACTGCAGCAAGGGAGGTTTAAGTTGGACATTAGGAAAAACTTCCTAACTGTCAGGGTGGTTGATCACTGGAATAAATTGCCTAAGGAGGTTGTGGAATCTCCATCGTTGGAGATTTTTAAGAGCAGGTTAGACAAACACCTGTCAGGGATGGTCTAGATATTACTTAGTCCTGCCATGAGTGCAGGGGACTGGACTAAATGACCTCTCGAGGTCCCTTCCAGCTCTATGATTCTTTTATGTAATACTGTCTCTTCTTTTTTCTTCTGCCCCTTCTCCCTATCCTCTCTCTGTCTTTAAGGAACTATCCTCTGAGATCACCTAGAAGAGTGTGGCTCTACCTGAGATAAATAAATAAGAAATAATAGCAGTAGGTTACAAACTGACACTTTGAAATCCCTCTGGATCCTTACTGACAGCCAATGAGGATTACAGAGCAATACTGTAGCATGCTCTCTGACTGATACACTACCCAGCAACTGGGATGCTGCATTCTGCACTAGTTTCCATTTTAGAATGGTCTCAATGCATAGCATGGTGTTGAATGAATGTATTATAATACATTGGTCACTGGAGCTGACCAAAGGCAGGGATATTTGCAGCAAGGGCCACATCCTAGAGAAAAAGGACAGTCACATTTCACCATGTGCCAAAAGTGCTTCAGCCCAGCTGGTTATCCAGGAGCAGACCAAGATCTAAACTGCTAAATTACAAAACCTGAGCAGCAAGTGGCAGATGCCCTCACTCAATCCGGGGTGCCAATTCTATTGGTTGTTTCCTCCAGCCTGCCAACATTCCCTTTATCGTATCTATATCCAGCTCTCATTCAGTCAACAGTCTCAGACCACCTCTGGATCATTTGTTCAACTCTACCTACCAAGATTAATGCGACGAAGCTGCAGAGCTGGGTGTGTTATCACAGTCCACCTCTCCTCAGTAAGCCTCATAATTCTACACAGTCGATATGCTGAAATATATCCTTGTGGTAACCTGCTTACAGGATCACTCCAGCAGAAGAGCAGCTGGTCAATACTACCCATTGGGCCTTTTCATGTTCAAAAAACCCTCCACTCAGTCCTTCTAGGGGTCTCAGGTATGTCAACTAACCCATGTGAAAGGTATGAATGGCTATGAAAGGCAGCCAGCAGCTATAAAAGAAGCAGCATGGACACTTTATATCCATCTATCACGAGGAGGAGATCACTGACTAATGCAACCAGTGCATTTTCCATAGCGAGGTCTAAAATCTGACTGATCAGTGTCACAGCAATTGGAGGACTTCAGAAACCACTGGAGTTTTCCTGCCACAAACTTCTTAAGGATTTTTCCCAGTAATAAGCTGAGACTCCCCAGAATTAAGTCAATCACTGGCAAGACTGCCAGTGTCAATTTGTATCAACTAGTCATTTCTTAAGTGCCTTGTTTTATGGGAATCTTCAGAGACGTGTAGCCGTTAATCCTTGTTACAGTTACTCTTAACTCTTAGTGAGGAACTCCACATATGGAGGTTATTAGCACACAGTAAAACCCTTTTCTAATGCAATGCCCATGGTACTGGGATACATGGTACTGTTCCTTAATTAAGAAACAGGAACCAACATATTTCTATAAACAGCAATGTGATGTACCGAATGCAGGTTTTCAACGTAATCTGGCTACAAATAATCAAATATTACATGCTGAAGGACCACATCAATACGTACAATGAAACAGTTTACTGTGGATAATGGAATTAGTATATTGAGGAGATACCCAAAGCATGATATATGAAATTAGAAATCATTGTCACATCCCTGATTGGTTTATCGTTCTGAGCAACTATCTGACTGTATTGCTCCTAGATTCCCAGATTCCAGGGTCAGAAGGGACCATTATGATCATCTAGTCTGACCTCTTATATAACACGGACCATAAAACTTCACCAAAATAATTCCTAGAACTAAATGTCATCAATTTGACTTATGAGTGAGGTGATGGTGTTCAGATTTCCATTACATGTGGTCTAGGTTCAAACCCAAATTAAGACTAGGGTTCAGTTTGGGATTTAATTTAATTTAATTTAAAATCTTGTGAGTTTTCTGCTATTACAGCCAAAAACCTTGTGAAAATAACTTGTAGGGTTTTGGCTATGACCATCCTGAGAAATAGGCCTTTTTCCGTTTAGGATCTGATCTGGAATAGAGGCAGAATTGGATTTGAGGAATTTGTATCTACACTCCTGTGAAATACACAGGGGTTTGGAATAGAATTTCCAATTTTGGCCCACGTCTAATCATATCTTATGATAGTCATGGAAATCTTGCTCTTGCAGCTATGAATCAAAAGGACACCTAAGCTATGGCTACACTGACAGTGGCAAAGTCGCCGCCGTCAGATTGATTTCTCTGGATCGACTGAGCGGTCAGTGAAGACCCGCTCAGTCGATCCAGAAATCAACGTAGTAAGACCACCTTCACAAGTGGCATAGCGCTGTGTCGATGGGAACGTGGTTCCTGTCAGCGCAGTGCAGTGAAGACGGTGCGCAGAAGAGGAGCAGAGAAGTCGATGGGAGTTACACAAGTTTTTTGCGTAGCTTCCATAACTCCCGTCGACTGCCGCCAAATCTCAGAGCTAAGTGTAGACAGGGTCTTAGAATAATTATTTGTTCTCTTTTTGAAACTATGTCTCTTAATTTCATATTTTGTCCAGTGAGCCAGATATCTGAAAAATCATGCAAACTATAATTTTTTCAGGGCAGAATTAGTTTCTATGTATGGGTTTTATCCATCTAGGTCAATTATGGACACTCTGATTCTCATTTTGACTTACATCTCTGTATGCTTCAATGTGTATGCTTCAAGGTGTAACATGGATTATCAATAGCATTCTCGTATCTACTTCATGGGCTCTTGCTTCATGAGCCTTTTAAAAAAGACTTCTGTTAATTCATACTCCTTAGAGGAACTTTAGTATCTAATATGGGTGAATAAAATAGCTTCACCTGTACTTTATTCATATTAGGTAATAAAAAGTTTCTTATTAATGGTTTTTATTTATCAAGAATTTCTAAACTTCATTGGGATTTGCCAAGAAAATTTTATTTGCTTGTCTAGATCCACAGCTTCATCTTCTCTTCAGCCCTGTGTGGATCCTGAACTAGCCACATGACACAGAACACATGGTGATTTGGATTCTGCTGTCAGTTTTCTGGCATAGATAGGTTCTTGTGGAAGAACGCCAAAACAGGTCTGTGTGTCTACATGCAGTATGGGCACACAAGGCCTGAGATGTAGAGGAAATATCAGATTTCTGCTGTGCTGTATGGGAGATCGAACTGGATGGTTGTGGGTTGTCTATTCTGGCCCTGGAGTCTGTGACTCTGCGAATCCCCTGTTCATTCCCTTCCTTCCTGGGCCATAGGGAGAACAGGACTGCATGTACTGCCCTCACTGTACTCATATTGCATTAAAGCAGTGATTATAATCAAATCTCATGTTTCAGGGCTTCATCCAGTTGGTCACAGGGGCCAGGAAGGATTTTTTTCCCTGGTGCACAATTGGACAGATAGATTTTGGGTTTTTTTTCCACCTTCCGGAGAAGCATCAGAGATTAGCCACAGCCAGAGCTTTAAGAATTCTTTCTTAAATGCTTGGATAGTGCACCTTGCTCACATGCTCCGAATTAAACTGACTGCAAGATTTGGGGTCGAGAAGGAATTTTTCCCTGGGTCAGATTGTCAGGGATTGCCTTCCTCTGTAGTATAGGATCTGGTTCACCTATTAGGATCATAGAATCATAGGAGATTAGGGTTGGAAGTGACCTCAGGAGGTCATCTAGTCTAACCCCCTTCTCAAAGCAGGACCAACCCCACCTAAATCATCCCAGCCAGGGCTTTGTCAAGCTGCACTTTAAAAACCTCTAAGGATGGAGATTCCACCACCTCCCTAGGTAACCCATTCCAGTGCTTTACCACCCTCCTAGTGAAAAAGTTTTCCTAATATCCAACCTAGACCTCCCCCACTGAAACTTGAGACCATTGCTCCTAATTCTGTCATCTGCCACCACGGAGAACAGCCTAGCTCCATCCTCCCTGAAGCCCCACTTCAGGTAGTTGAAGACTGCTATCAAATCCCTCCTTCCTCTTCGCTTCTGCAGACTAAACAAGCCTAGTTCCCTCAGCCTCTCCTCATAAGTCCCCCTAATCATTTTTGTTGTCCTCCGCTGGACTCTCTCTAATTTGTCCACTGGACGCAATACTCCAAATGTGGCCTCACCAATGCTGAATAGAGGGGAATAATCACTTCCCTCGATCTGCTGGCAATGCTCCTACTAATACAACCCAATTTGCCGGTTGCCTTCTTGGCAACAAGGGCACAACGTTGACTCATATCTAGCTTCTTGTCCACTGTAACGCCCAGGTCCTGGGTATATCTCACCTAACCAATTCCCTGCCATTACAGAGGCCTTGGGCACTGGTGCACCTTGGCTCTCCTGTTCTCTGCCTGTGACACACAATAGTTTAGTCTACTAAATGCGTAACCGAACTAAAATCACAGTGTTCAATATAGGGGTATGTGGGTGAAATGTACTGGCCTCTGATATACCGAAGGTGAGACTAGATGATCTATTGGCCCCTGCTGGTTTTAAACTCTATAAAACTATGAATGTTTTCTCTTCTACACCACCTTGACAAAAAACTGACTAATGCCACCTCTCTTAGCACCTGTGGGGCGGGTGTTAAGGGGGTGTGCACCATAATGGCTGCAAATTTTGAAGTGTTAGTTCCTTGCCTTTAACTAAAATACAGAAGGTCAAGAATGTTAAAAGGGCCTAGTGATTTTTGCAACACCTTAAAGGGACCAATGTTAGAAAGCACCCACCTTCTGAAAATCAGGCCCTTTTAATGCACATATTGAAAGTCATGGCCATATAGCCTTATCTTCTCAATAAATATATCTTTAAGATTTTATACCTACCAGTGCCTGAAATTTAAAAACCATTAGTTAACTCTCACACTAGTCTCGTGAGGGAGGTAATTGTAAGTAAGTGTTAGCCCTTTGTTGGGACGGTGCTGAATCACTATATAGTATCACAATGGACAAGTTTGGTGAGCCTGAGTGCTAGAGGATTCTGGGAGCAGGATCTCATAGCACTAGACTGTGGAAAATCACTGAAAAGGCCAAACTTGCACTTGGCATCAATATATGTCACAAAATGTTTGTCCAGATCCTGTGTAAGCAGCTATGCTGATGTGGAAGACCAAAGGTCACGGTCAGCCAATGGCCAGTTTGCCTGGTGTGTACATGTGGAGGCGTGCAATGGCGAATCTGGGGCGAGCTGATCTGAGTAAACTGACCCTATAGAATGATGTGACATCAGGTGCCTGGAGTCGAGTAGTCCACGATAAGTGAATATCAGCCAATCCCTGCAGCCGCCTCCCAAATTATGAATTAATTGGGATATGCCATGTAATTCGCTGGCAAAGCATATTTTGGGGACATGTGACTTCTTTGGGAAGAGGGTATAAATATTGGGAAGATCACATGGTATCTAGCTTTTTCTATCTATATCTCAAATATCAAAGAGGGCCAGTGATACTGTTGGACAGAAGAAGGATTAAGACCAGAGGGCCTCGGGGTAACCTAGACCCTGCTCCAAGGGTTCATAGACCAGAGGGCTTCGGGATAGTCAAAACCCCACTACAAGGGACTCAGAAAATATACCAAGGACCTGAGGGAACCTGAATAAGGAAGAGACAGTCGTCACCTAGGAGTGGTAGCTATCACACTTTGCTTACCAATCAGGACACTGTGTTGGGGCCAGCATAGTTACTGAGGGTTATGCTTGGGAAACTGAGGCTTACTCAGGAGAGGCATTGTATAGTCCTTTCTATTTGTCTGTGATATCTGCTTTTCAATAAACAATAGCTCTGTATTGAAGATATTGATATTTGGTCTTCACTTGCATGGTCATAGGGTGAACAGCTGTGGGCACATGTATTGATCTGAATTGGTCCCTGGTTTAACACCCTACTTTAAAGTAACTTACTTAAAATGACACACCAATGTCATGCCAGAACTAGAACTCATGAATGCCTGATAGCTACCCTAACGCTTAATCCCTGGGACCAAACAGTCTCTCAGCTGCAAAACAAAAGTCTTTCAGGGTCCTTGGTGAAAATACTGTTTGAAAAGGGTCATGGAGCAGGGAAAAAAGTTCTGAGCAGCACTGCCTGGGAACACAGGAGTGAAAGCTAACATGGGTCATTCATCTTAAAGCAAGGAAAAAGCAGTAAGGAAAGAAAACAAATGCTATGATTTATATAGTTTATAACTTTTATGTTAAGTATGCCCAAAGGTTAGTTTTAAACTTACCAAAATGTAACACATGCTAAGAGGTCATTACAAATACTACAAAAAAACCCAAGGAGGGTCAATAGAATTACCAAGCATAGAAGCAGAAACTATGGTTTCAAACTTATTTTGACTATCCCCTTTAAACTTCTGCATACTTTCAGCATGAACTAATGAACTCCTGCTTCCACCAAGAACAAAAATAACACGACCACATGAAAAATTCCAGTGTGCTGTCAGCACAAGTTACCAGGAGGCTTGTAGTTCACATGGAGTACATTGGGTTAAAAGAAAAAAAGTCAAATCCCCACACTGCTGAATAAGACCTGATTCAGAGCACTCAGAGTTCTCTTGTTACTGAGTTTAAGAGTAGAATATGGGTTGCTTGTCAGTTCTCAGTATCTAAAACCCTCCTGCTCTTGTTGGTGAAACTGTTTTTCATTTCAGGTAGTGTGAAAAAAATGGCCGGGCTAATTAGTTATAGGAATCATATCATCACATAATAAAACACTTTATTTTGCAGAAGCACAACGTAGTTAAAATCTCAGCATCAGCCTAAGCACATAGTAACAAATCTGTAGCTGCGTACATAGACACATCTGGTCAACATCTATACTACATGCAGGCAGCACTGGGAATAAGATCCAAGACCTTCAGTGCCGGAAGAACAGGCGTCTATTGCTTGCACTGAAGATGACACTGATTTAGTAACCTGAGCGCTAAATCCTAGCAATCCCATCCTAACTTCATTGGGGCAAGTCTGCCCAGTGAAAACACAGAGAGGCATCTGTGGTCCAGGGCCTAATCCCTATCATGGCTGCTTTGTGCCAGTCTACTAGTGCAAAGGATCCACAAAACCTGCTTAACTGGCTACCTGAAACTGGAGGGGAATCTACAGGTGGCAGATTCATGTCCTTGGTCATAATCCACCCCATCCTGACATAAGGGTTTTGGCCAAGGAAAAGGGCACATGGCGGGAAAGCCACTATGTCTGGCTGATTAACCCTACTGCCATAACAACATTTTTGGGGCCATTACCTTGAGCCTACTATGAGTTGAACCTTTGGATTGGCATCCAGGGAGTTGGCTTATAAAAGTGGCTTGCAGGTACCTTTTTTCCTCACTCATCCAGAGTTATCCCAAATGGCTTGTCTTGAGAATGTGCTCTGGCAACTCCATCTGATCCAGGCACTGGGAAATGCTATCATGTGCCGTGCCTCCCCTACTCTGCACAAAGCTGTGATCCTCTCCAGCTTCTATATTTGTAAATGGAATTTTTTTCCCCAACTTCTTTGACCTCAAAATAGCTGAGGGGGTGTTATTTAAAAAGAATAGAAAAAGTTCTCCTTCCAGCAGGAGCCAAGCGTGGAGAATGCAAGCCCTAAAGGCAAATGTTTTGAAAACTTGTATCTAAAACTGTTATGCATCCATAACTATTGGGGCACTAGGAAGCATCCAGCATAATATTTAATTCTATCTGCTGTTTTTGGTTGACTGATGAATGAAGCAATTAAGTTCATTTCTTCCATGCATTGTGTGGGATAAACTGCATCCATTTTGAATGCTGGTGATATAGCAGTGATTATATTGATTATTAATGAAAGTGGGATTGCACCGGGATTATTAATAAAAGTGGGTATAATAAATCTTCTGAATGTTTTATGTTTACATTTCCATTTTCACATGCCACTAGGAATAACTGTTTGTTTCCTCAACACTAGTGAGCTGATAAAGCTGTGGATCAGGAAAAACCAGATGGCTGTAACTGAAATATTGTGCTTGAACCACTTTTGATTCCCCCCACATGCTTCTCTGAGCCTGCTAAAGCTCCACATACTTATTTTCATGCATGCAAATGTTTGACCTATGTGCCCAAAGACAGTTTGGAGTAGCGGATTTGGAGCTTTTATGACTGCACCAAACAACAAATATGCAGAATGTTGATGACCTCCATGGAGCTTCCAAAATAGTGCATGCAGGACTCCCAGACAAAGGGGACAGAGAGCAAATGTGTTGCTGTTCTGCTGCTTTTCATTTTCAGAGCTTACATCATTAGAGAGCCATTCTGGGGGGATACGGAATTAAAGAATATCTAAGTAGTGAGAATTGTAAAAAACAGATGGAGGCTCAGTAACAGGGACAGTGAAATTGAGCAGAATTTAGGGATCAAGTGATCTGTAGGCAGCAATTTTTTCTTTTCTAATTTGAAGCAGCAAGAGTTTCTTGCAAAGGGCCATGCTATTCCCACCACCAAACAGCAGCCCATTGGCATGGCAAAGGAGGGTGCTCTCCATGGCACTGTTCTCCTCCCCACTCTGCTTCTTGACACTGCTGAGAACCCTCTGCGGGACTCGGATCACAATGCTATAGGAAGTGATAGCAAAGGGCGGGAAGGGGCGAGCCTGGAGAGACAGATGCACCCAAGTATCATATCCCACAACCCTGCAGGACTTATGTGCTCACTCAAGGCCTAGTCTGTCGCATTAACCGATGCACTTCCTCCCTCTGTGATGTGGAACCTGAGAAAAGGATCCAGAGGCACTAGCTGGGCAACACACCTCCAGCAGGAGCCGTGCTATCAAGGGGCTGGAGGGGGAAAATTGGGACTGGCAAGCATGGATGATCCTTGTGCCTCTGCAGATCTCAGGGTATGTCTACACTGATGGCGGCAAAGTCGCCGTCGTCAGATCAACTTATCTGGATTGACTGAGCAGTCAGTGTACACCCACTCAATCGATCAGGAAGCTGACATACTAAAACCACCTCCTCAAGTGGCACAGTGCAGTGAAGACACCGCGCAGAACATAAGTACAGCAGTTGACAAGAGTTACGCAAGCTGCTATGCGTAGCTTGCGTAACTCCCATTGACTGACACCGAATCACCGGGTAAGTGTAGACCAAGCCAGAGATAGCTCACTGGGGGAAGGGACAATCACAGGGCCCCATGGAAAGAATGCAAAGGAGAATTCATGAGTGCAAGACTCCCCTCCTTGGGACGTGACCCTGAAGTAGGAAATTAGTGTATCCCTTACACTCCAGGCTCATGTTCATGTAGTAAGAAGTGAGAGCTTAATGCCTGTAAAACAGGCTAAGGCCTAAATAGAAAAAGACGAGTGAACAGAAGTATAAGGGGTCACTCAAGTTAACTGAGACTGGTATAGGAAAGTGCTGATTCTGCAAGGTTGTAAGACTGCCAAAATATTACTAAAATATGTAGTAGGTATAAGAGGTACCAAGATACTAACTCTCTGAAATGACACTTTTATGGGTAGAAATGATACATGGAGTGGCAGTGCCCAAATCAGCCAATCAACGGAAAAAGGTGGTATTAGACTACATCAGGAGGGTGGCAACTACCTACGTGAAAGGGGGCAGACCGAAAGTGTATGTAACTGTGTATAAAAGAGGGTGTCAGAGGGAATACCGGTGTCCGGTCTAGGGGATAACAGAAAATCTCGCCGTTGAGCCGAGACCATTGTAACGCCGCCAATATGAAACTGACCCAGAGATACTCTGTAAGTCATATCTCATTGTGCCGCACTCAATAAACCTAGCTTGGGCGCCTTCGTTACTCAGCTAATCTGTGGTCGTGTCGACTCATTCGATCGTGAGAGCCGTCTCAGTTTCCTGCGCAGAGCTGGGACAGCATCTACACAGGGACACACACACGCAGCCTACACTGATAAATATCGGTAACCAACACACCAATTACCACACTGTTACATACACTTTCGGTCTGCCCCCTTTCACGTAGGTAGTTGCCACCCTCCTGACGTAGGTCTAATACCACCTTTTTCCGTTGATTGGCTGATTTGGGCACTGCCACTCCATGTATCATTTCTACCCATAAAAGTGTCATTTCAGAGAGTTAGTGTCTTGGTACCTCTTATACTTACTACATATTTTAGTAATATTTTGGCAGTCTTACAACCTTGCAGAATCAGCACTTTCCTATACCAGTCTCAGTTAACTTGAGTGACCCCCTTATACTTCTGTTCACTCGGCTTTTTCCATTTAGGCCTTAGCCTGTTTTACAGGCCTTAAGCTCTCACTTCTTACTACAGTTCATAAATGCTGTTCGCAGTTTCTGATAAAGCGGAGTTAATATCTGTATACGTGCAGAGACAATTAGACCCAGCTGAAAAGCAGTGCTGATCAAATAAAGAATATCTGTTTTTAGTAAGTGCAAACTAGCACAAGAGCAAATGGGGCCCATGTGTTAACATCTGGACTTCACAAGCTACACATGGGTACTAGAGATAAGGATGAAAAGAAACCATTCAGGCCGCTAGAGAATCATGTCCAAAGAACCTGCTATGTGAAGACCAAAAGGCACTAACAATGACAGTACAGAGACAGTTTAACTATGCATTAGACTATGTAAGTGATGGATGGCACAGTCTTTTAACTGACTAGGAAACAGCACAATTCTTCCTCAGGTGACCACTGAAGTCTGACAAGGACATCCAAAGCTCAGCGGACGCCCACCCACCATCGCCCTTACAAATAACACTCGCTGTCATGGGAAATTAACAGTCCAAAGGCACTCAGCTTCAATAGCAGCTGCAGCCACGGTGGCAGGGGAGAGAGATTTGCCCCCACGCTCCCCACAGGTCAATCTCCAGTCACCTGAGAACATGGCTCCTGGTAACATGCCCTTCCCCCCACTGAGAGCATCGACTTCAGGGCTCTTCCAATGACAACACTTTACAGGCTCCCACTCCTGTGCAACTGTTTCATTCAGCTGAAGCAAGGAAGGAGCAGGGCCTGCTAAGCCCCCCGCCTCTGCTTCCCACCACTCCAGCTCTCTGGGACTTCAGATTCCAGTTTGCCCCATGTGGGATGAGAGTGGTAGCAGCTCCAGCCTTTAAACGCCACTTCCCTATGAGGACTCTCACTCAGCAGCTTTAGGGTCCCACCTTCACAGCTTCCAGCACCTTGATAATATTTGCAGTCATTCATCAGCAACTCTCTCTGCCTCGGCAGAGAGAACTTCAGTTTATTAACGGCACAACTATATACTTAAACAACCCATAACAAAGCACCCAGAGCTCTTTACAAACCTAGGTGTCCGTAAAATCTTTTGTTACCCCATCTGATCTTTTTGTAAGCCCTCTTACTCCCTTCTTTTGTCTCCTATCACTCACTTAATTTAATGCACATTCCTGCTCCCATTAAAGACAAAATATTTGCCTTTGGATGCAGACGATGCCCTTAAGCTCTGATCCTGTAAACATTTACATGCTTGCTTAACATTAAGCACAAGTTGTCCTGATGACTTGAATGGTTCTACTCATGTGAATAAAGTTATGCATGCACGTAAGTGTTGCAGGATCAAGGCCTTAGATTTTATGACTGGTGAAATGCATTAGCCTGTCAACAGGTATCTAGACCCAAGGTGAGAGATACATTAAATATATGTATTTAATGGGATACTTGGTGAAAGTGTGTGTATTATAGCAGTCTGGGTATTGGATTGAGATACAGTTACCCCGAGCTTTATGCTAATGTCATCAGTATCATGGCAAATCCCAAAGGGAGATGTCCTCCTTGCAGTGATCCATGGATCAATTTCTAGTTAGGTCATTAATGCGGGTTAGCTGGATGTTCAATCTATGTCCATCAGTGATGATATATCACACCACTGAAACTTTTGATGACCACCAGATTCCTGGCAGTGTAGCAGCATTCCTTAATAAACATGCTCTGTAATTCATTGGTTTTCCATCCTAATAACACATCTGTAACCAAGCCGGTGGCTTTCTTGGTACAGACATATTATTCGAATGGAAGACCAAACCAGGGCTGATGGACGTGGCTGTGGGTTCAGCTATGAATATTCTTATTTCTGATCTTGTCCTGCTACTTAATGTGGAGCAGCTTATGCAGATGACAAGAATAACAAATGTTAAGCCGCCGCTCTTCAACCTTCCTCGGTGCCCGTATTTCACTGCTGTACAATAGAGGTGGTATAACTGAGGTGCTATAGATCCACAGCTTTGCAGAAAGCTTGATGTCATGACATTCCCCCATGGAGGCCATATTTACATTGTGGCTGGGAGCAAGCTGGATAGACAAACTCAGGCTAGCTCCGCAGCGTGGACATTGCAGCTCTGGTGGATACTTGGGCTATCCATCCAATCTTAGACCCAGAGTGTTGGGTGGGCTTGAGAGCACAAGCTGCCCCCTGAGCCATGACTTCTACACTGCTATTTTTAGCATGCTCGCTGGAGCAAAGCTAGCACCAGCCTCTCTTCCTTTTAGGCGGTTTTGGCAGCTGGTGTTACAGAGGAGGTGAGACTATATGACCTAGTGGTCTCTTCTGGCCATAAAAACTCTATGACTCTGAGCTGGGTTGGAGGCTTGCTCCTAGCTGCTGTGTAGACGTATCCTGAAGGGGCCAAAACATGGCAGCAGGGGCTGCTATGTGAGTATCTACATCTTTTGAGCATCCTCTGGCACTGTCTCTGATGCTTCCCAAGTATACAGCTGTTGCCACCTGCTCAATATCCCATCCAGACAAATTAATACTGAACTTGTAATCTGCAGCTGGAGGCTGCTTGATGGAAATGGCTAGGGACTTAGTTTTATCCAGGTTATTAACAGACCAATGTGCGCTGCTTCTTGCCTGACTAGATTGCTTTATACTAGTGCAACCCCAATTACACTAACGGATTTGTGAAGTAAATCAGGCCCTTAACTAAGGCTCTTAGATTGTAGTTCTTTGGTGAAGGAATTTTGCCTGTTATTTGTTAAGGAAACTGCCACCTACTTCAAGGACATTAGCCTATTAACAGATACCTAGATCTAAGATGATAGATACATTAGAAATACATATCTTTTTATGGGATCCATGGTAAAAGCATGTTATTATAGCAGCCTGGGTATTGTGTGGAGAATCAGGAACCTCAACTGACTATTGGCTGTATTTGCACATTTCAAATCTCTTGCATTGTCTTCAGATTACATTGAAATGTATGGGGATTTTTTTTTATAGTCATTTGTTTTCTATTTCTCTAACATTTCCTCAGTTATTTCTCAGGCAAAGTCCCTCTCTGTGCCTTTTAAGCTGTATATCTGGAACCACTCTTGTTTTTGATGAATATTTTGTGTACTTGCAGTTTAACTGTTTCCATTTGTAGATAGAATACTTTCTTAAGCTGTTGGTGATTTTTTTGATGACTCTATAAATAGGTGACCTATGTATCTCATAATACAAATAAACAGGGATAATTTGAACTGGTATGAAAGGAAAACAATTCCTCTTCCTTGAATATGCATGATGACTTTGGGCCAGATTTTGCTTTTTACACCATCATGAAACTGAAGAAAGTTCTCTGGCCAGAGTCTTCTCTATTTCACTGGAATAAATCCAGAGAAACTCCACTGACATCTACCTCTCTATTGCCACATTCTTAACTCTGTTTCTCTGGTGTGGATCCAGGATAAATAACTCCAGTGACACAGCTCAACAGAAGCTGCAGTATAAGCTTTGATTTGGTTACTTTGTAAAGTGCCATGCACTTTATGGCACTGTATTAAAGCATAACAAAGTGGTTTCTGCATTGCCTTCTAATGATGGCTATTTATTCACTTCCATGGAGCTTCCAGTGTGCCCCCTAAATAGAGAGCTGAATATCAGACAGCAGAACCCTTCGGAAGGGTATCATTATTTTAACTATCTGTTCAAAAGTGCTTAACAGTCCCTTGGAAAGCCTTTATCAGAATTACATCTGGAGATTATGACAGAACTGATGTACTCCAGAAACGTTTTAGTCCCTTGCCTACTACAGGTCACTATAATCTGAAAGCTGCACAGCCTGACTGCTGCTAAGGTGAATGTCTCTTGACTGCAGCGGGATCCATGGGGTCAGTTGTTATACAGTCTCTGTTGCCTAAAAGCACTACTGTCCTGCAGGGGGAATGGTTTGGCTATTTTTGGAGGAGAGGAGAGAGGTAGGAAGACCGTAAAGCCTGGGATACTTTTCCCTGGAGGCCAGAAATGACAGGACGTAATAGGCAACGCAAAGTAGTTATAATAATACCTCGCTCTTACAGAATGCCTTTTCAACTTCAAATCTCAAAGCATTTTTACAAAGAAGTCAGTGTCATGATCCTATGAAACTATAAAATGCTATGATGGAAACTGGCACCTCTTGTGGATCCCTTGCAATTCCAAACAGGTATCGGAATATAATTAAACAGTGTTTTTCAGTCTTTGAAGTTTAACTTCATAATGGTCATTCTAGTATGGCCTGTCCGAATCTTCGTGTGGCATCACCACAACCCCCATCAGCACCACTGCATGTCCCCTCTGAGCATGGCAAATGGCTGACATCTGGTGGAGGCTGGCCACTTCTTTCCATTGACTCATTCTGATCTACTCTTTACACTCCCCAGCAGCCAAAACCCTTAGGCACCCTCTACAGTAACAAGAGCTCTCACTGCACAACCCCTCCAAAAAACCCCAAATCGCAGCAGCAAGCCTCAGAGCCTGGATCTACAGACCTGGGCTCGTGCAATGGTGCTAAAAACAGCAGTGTAGATGTTCTGCTCAGACAGGAGTACAGGCTCTGAGATCTATCTCCCATGCCAGGTTTCAGAGCCTGACCTCCAGCTGAAGTGGGAACGTCTACGCTGCTATTTTTAGCACCGTAGCACAAGCATAGGTCTGTAGCCCTAGGCTCTGAGACTTGCTGGTTCAGGTTGGTGTCTTTTTTTGCAGTGTAGACATACACTTATAGTCCAGCCTCAGGAACTGAAGATTTTGCACCTAAGAGCATTGTTTTATTGATGGGGGGGGGGACGACACACCAATTACAGTATATGTTTGGTGTAATTTTTATGCCTATTATTGTTGAAGAACTGCATGGGATTGTTGACTTTAATGGTAATCACACTGATAAAACCCTATCGTTGACGTTTTCCCTACTTAGTGGCAAGGTGAGCCCTGATGTGTGACAACACTTATACAAGTCATGAAGGAGACTCTGCAGCTCTGAGCTTCTTTGAAAAGTCTGCTCTGCAAATTACTGAGCAGACATTCTGTTAATATCTTGTTAAAATGAGTATTTGTAAACTAGAAATCAACCTTTCTGTGACCAAAGATCAAAGCCATGGAAGTGTCTTTGAAAACCTTTTCAAGTAGTTACAGTTCTGTAATCCTTTGCAACAAAAGAGGGTGTTCTGAAAAGTTTCCTAACTCGCTCACTAACAACACAATCCTGGGTTTTCACTCAATGTAACCAGAGATTTTATACTGAATCTCACTAGAGGTTCTATTTGTTTGTAGCTCTTTAGTGGGCAATCCACAGTTTTCGCTCATAGCAGCCAAATGAGAAATTCTATTCAGAATCTGACCCTGTACTGATCAACGTGGTATCTGACGCCCTGACATTAACCATCCAAATGTGCATATGAGGATTACAGGGATAGGCAAATGCTCAAATCAGCTAGAAAGAACAGGGTAACGCACCTCTTTTATGTAGAAAGGTTAATCATGCTTACAAGTAGAATTTCTACAGTGTTACTCTGTGATGTGATTCTAGCAGGGCTCATTGATTTATTCTCTCAATTTAGTGGCACAAGCTAGAATTGCTACTTTGATTAACAACTCCACATGTCCTTTCAAACCACTACTCACTTCTGCCTCTCAATGTTATTGTCTATCCTAAATTTTGTAGAGCCAAAAGATTATTTTAATCATTATAAACTAGGCAATCTTTTTGATAAAGTAACCTATTTTTCCCCACCCAACCTCAATCTCATTTTCAAAACTGATTTAGGAACTTCAGCACCTAAATCCCATTGACTGTCAATGAGATTTTGCAATCAATGGAAGTTAGGAGTCAAAAGAGAAGCTAGAAGCATAAATACTTTTGAGGATTTGGGCCTAAGTGCCTACATTACTTTTGAAAAGGGGATTTAGGCTCCTAAGTCACTTAGGCACTTATGAAAATGTCACCCTTTTTGTACTATGGAATTTTACAATTCTGTATTAAACACAGTTTTAAAAACTGTATAGCATCTAGAGTGTCAGACAGGTGCTGATAAACAGATATAAATAAATTAAATTAAATAGGCAGCATACCATGTACTAGTACAGTATCTTCACCAGTTAAAAGTAGAGGGGGATTTTAATTTTTTTGAAGTGGTCAGAATGCAATTACCTAAACTGGAATTTGGCCAAGATTCAATTAGCTCGTGTTTATTTGGTTTGCCTGGCTTTCCTAGAGTCTGGCTCAGTTTGGGATTTGGATGAAAACTACCCAAGGAGCAATCCAAGAAAATAGGAAAAGTAACATCTGACTTTTCAGTTGTGGGGCATGTCTGCCTTTTGTTTCTATGATTCGCAACCAGGGCCCAAGCATAATTTTTTCGGGGCCAGTACAAACTTGTAACACGGGCCCCCTCCCACACACATACCACTGTCCCTCATCCCATACATACAATCTCATGAGCCATGAAACATTTTTTCCTCATGGTAATGGGGCTTGCAGCCTCGGCTGGGTCCCCCAAGGCCTTCAGGCCCCGGTAAAGTCTACCCTTCTCCCCCATGTGGGAGCCCTGTTCACAACCCAGGCACCTTCTTGGAGGATGTGCTCGGATCATTGCTTCAGAAGCAGCAATGGCGAGAGTGATTTTTTTTCCACTCTGCAGATTGTTGTGTCTGTTTTTGTTACCTTCAGGCTACTATAATGCAACCTGTTTGAGATGTGAAGACCATTCAGTCCCATCAGCTAGTGCAGGATGTGGGTCTTTGCTAATTACTGGTGCTTCACATAGGATATGTTCCCCCCAAGTGCTCTGCAGACTGCACTGCCTTAATTAATTCATGTTGCAAGGCAAAGGGTAAATGTTGATCTTTTTTAGTTTAGGTTATAGGTACTTTAAAGACTGCCATGTTTTACCCCCTAGATGGCTATCCCTATGTTGATTGCTGCACGGGTAGGATGGTAAGGTTTCATTGGAGGGCCTCTGACAATGGAATTCACTACTGCTCTTGGTCTGTTACAGCCAAAGCTTGCTGGCTTTCTTGGCACACTGCAAGGCCCATTTAGTCAGCCTGTTTCTAAACAGATAGGGTTTTGGTCTCCTTTTTCTGCAGTAGGATTGGGGATCTTAGTTTAGGTAAATTTTTTGATATGACATCATAGACCCCAATCATTACAAGGAGTAGGCTGAATTTTAGATCTTCACTGAGACTCCTTAATGTCAGTAGGGCTCTGCTTAGACATGTAGGCCTGCCAGTGTGGACAGCTTTGTGGGATTCAGGCTTTAGATTGCGGTGTTGGTATGCACTAGATATAAATCAAGTAGTAAAAACAAATAAAAGGTACCATTTACTTACGCTCCTTGATGTGAACTGAGAGTGGGGTTTTCAAAAGCCCTCAGTGCTGGCCTAACTCTGCTCCCACTGAATGGAGAGAGTGGGAGTTCTAACACTGAATTGATTGGAAGCAGACTAACTGTCCCTGGATTTCTCTCCCCCTCCCACCAAAGGTCAAACTTCCCTGTTTTGCCCTCTGCACCTCTGAGCGGTGCAGCCTTTGTGAAGTTATGTGAAGTTGAATTTAACAAACAGAAAAGGTTTGGATTTCATTCACAACCGCATACAAATTAGCCTCCCTTCCCTCTACTGCACCATTCAGGGTCCTGGGATCTTCAGTTCTCCTACCCTCCCATCTCTACACCTGAGAGAGGGTGCATAACAAGCAGCAGTCATTTTAGCCAGAGGCTGAGGTACAGTATGAGCTGAATATTTAAAATACAAGCCCATCTTCCCTAAGGCAGGTCTCTCTACAAACAAACTCTTATGGCGAAAGAGGCCTTCCTACCTTAAAGTGTGCATTTGGTATGATGTTTCCCCATTCAGATTCCTAGCTCCATTTTAAGAGAATTTTAGTCTAGATCCAATATATTTATGTCCCTCCATCATAAACATCCACAGTTGACATTACACCATATAGTTTATGCAAGCGATGGGTTCCATACATATCAAAATGGCAGTTAAAAAATCTTTGGCTGAGACAGCCGTAAGACTTTCCTTCACTATTTAGAGTCTGATTCTGATGTCAGTTACATCTTTTACACTGGTGTCATGCTACCAAGCAGAATGGAGTCTCTCCTGATTTACATCATTATAAATGAGATAA
The DNA here is from genome assembly GCF_026122565.2 of Emydura macquarii macquarii. Taxonomy (NCBI): domain Eukaryota; kingdom Metazoa; phylum Chordata; order Testudines; family Chelidae; genus Emydura; species Emydura macquarii. The sequence continues at coordinate 46,419,334 of NW_027132813.1, forward strand.
GTATCCAATATCTAGACTTTTCATTTTTTCTTGGGAAAGTCTCTGAATGTTTTAGTTAGGTGCAGTACGCGGATAAAGGGGATAATGCATAATGTCATTCTCCCTTCTGCTTTTGTCAGGTAAGCGATACCATTCTAGATTGATGTGCAGAACAAATGTAAATTATACCGAGCATTTAAAATGGGTTTTGAAAAACAGCATGACAATCCATTCCCTTCTAAAAGATTCCATAAAGCCGATTCACAACTAAAAAAAAAAAAAAAAAGCATTATTTAGCATGAAAGGAGTATGGTAATTTCATTACATTAACCTAAATTATTCTGGTTCAGTGTTGTTAGCTTTTGAAAGGGAATTATTCTTTCTGAAACAAATCCCACTAGAATTCTTCAATCCTGATGGATTTGGAAGATAAAAAGAGTGAGCTAAACTACCAGTACCTTCAGTGCCCTCGGAAGAAGCAGGAATACCTTATCTTCCACGGATATCACCTCAGAATTGTGGCACATGTTAGTATCATTTGTATTATTTATGTCACAGTACTGCCTAGAGATCCCAGCTGAGCAGGATGGGCTGCTCCTCTGGAAAACTGTCCTAGTAAAAATGTTCAAATATTGGCAATGATGCACTTCTGATTTTGGCCCAGAGACTTCCTGGGAGTTGGATCCGCTTTCTCTAGACTGCACTAGGTCGAAATTTGGACCACTTAGGCTATGTCTACACTTGGAGCTGGAGGTAGGTATAGCTGCACTAGCTCTCCTCAAGCTAGCATGCTAAAAATAGTAGTGTAGCCCCAGTAGAACAGTCAGCAGCACGAGCTAGCCATGCTGAGTACAAATCTGGGTGAACCCCCTGGCTACGTACATGGGGTGGCAAGCCCATGCTGCTGCTTGCCGCCGCCTGTGCTACCCCAGCCACATTACTATTTTTAGCATGCTGGCTTGATGAGAGCCAGTAGCAGGGAATCACACTCTCAGCTCATAGTGCAGACATGCCCTTGACATAAACCCTCAGCGCAGCCATTACATAATCAAGGCAGGAATAAGCATGAATAACTCCACGGATTTGAGACGCGTTGCCAAGCGCTTGCATTAGATCTGGATTTGACACCCTGATCTCTGAAGGTGACAGAATCCACTCACCTGTGTGGCCAATGCCGGCTGCAAAATCAGTATTTGTGTGATGCTGCCTTCTGCAGTAGTGGCCCACCAGTCACTTACAGGAAGAGGTGCCCTGGCCGGCACCAGTTCAGTGCAACACGGTGACGCCACAATGGCGGGTGGATTATAAATCAACAGGGATACATAATAAAATGGAAAACCTGCATGTTATGCACATAGCATGTCTTTCTCTCCCTCCCATCAACCCTTCCTATCACCAGCTCACCCAGCTGTTAGGCCTGCTCTTTGTTTGTAAGTTCTCTGAAGTAAGAACTCTTTTATTGTAAGTTTATACTGTCCCCAATATGATGGGGTCCTGATTCTGATTTGATGCTAGCACCACACAAAATTATTAATGACTAAATAATACATATTTAATACCAATCATGAATAACAGCTCCTAGTTTAAAAGTAAAGAATGCTGGAATGAGAGTGAGAGAACTGACGGGGGGAATATGAACAAGATCAAAGAGAGTCCCTTCATAGGTAGAAAAAAAAAGAGAGAATCTTTAACTGAGCTATACTTTGACTGACAGTAGCTTAGTTACTGGTCAGTGATTCAGACAGAGAGGGAGTCTATCTAGATTTTCTCTATCTGTATGCAAGTCAGATCCCTAAATAATTTGCATTAGTTTGCAAGTTATTCTCACAAGAGGTGTTGAATTGCAACTGTTTAAGGGCAAGTGACAACTTGTATTTTCTTTCCTGAAGAGACAAAAACTAGAACAGACAAGGTAGACCTAAATATATCAGGATAACCCCAAAATGAGCAGGCTAAATATTATCCCTTCAGGATGTTCTCTGAAGCAGATGTTTGTCTGGAGTTGAAGTGCTGTGCGTATTTTGTTTAAAATTTTTTGGGGGGCTTGATGCCCATATTATCCAGGCAAGTTAGAAAGCTGGAAAACATGCTTTTCTCCAAGCAGATCTGATAGCTTCTAGTAGAGACTAAAGTTGCAAATTCTGATCTAGTGAGCAGGAGAGATAACAAGCACTCCCCTCCCCCACTCCCAATATTTTGGAGAGATAGACATAGAGGCTCTCTCATTCCCCCACACTATTATTCATGGTGATGGACAAAGATGCGTAAAATGAGGTGGAAAGCCCCAAAAGGAGCAGAAAGGGGAGAAACAGCTGTAGGCATGACTCCCCATCCTACTCCTGGCGCCTCTGGAGGTCCTCAATCTGTGTGTGGTCAGTACTCTGCAGAGCATGAGGGTGAAGGGATAGATGGTGTCAGGGACAGGGGTAGAGAGGAGGAGCAGCTGCTTGGTACAGCGTACTCCCTTCTCTAACCAGCAGAATTTCTGTTAGAATACAGAGGTGAAGATCCTGCTGCTAGAATTGGCATTATTGCCTTTTGCTCCATGCTCTCGACTCCCTCATGGAAGGGGAGAAGAGTTTATGCAGAGCAGACTGGCCAAGGGCAGCATGGATACTAAGGGAGGGAGAATGGCCGCCAGGCTTTTGTACAGAGGAAACCCTCCGTGTTATTGGAACTTTCTTTCTGTACAGATCCCAATGACCCAGGCAGTTTAGAAGCCACCACCCCTGCTTCCTCCATGGTCATCCAGCCATCTGTAAGGCAGATTCTCAGCTGGGGCCTGATCCAAAGCCTATTGAAGTCAATGAAAGCCCAATGGCTTCAATGGATTTTGGATTCGGTCCCTGGTATATTCCCACTGAAGTATGTCAGGTTTACTCCATCTGAGTATGTGGCCTGATGTGAGGTGAACCCCATGGAGTTTCTCCAAGTCTTCTGTCTCCTTTGTCCAAGATATACCACAGGAGGGTACAATGTGGTCCCTAGGAACTTCCTTTGCTTTCTATCTCACCTAATTTCTATTCTTGACTCTTTGTAAGTTTAAGATCCTTAAGTTTTGTTCTGACCAACTCCTGCCCCTACACTATAACCCCCTTTTCTTTTCAAATGGCAAGGATGTCTGTTTGAAGAGACATTTATTTTGTTAGACCTCTGATACTGTTTTTTTTTTTATTGTTATCACACTTGGCATCTCCCAGCACATTGAAAAGACTCTTTCAAGTGCATGCAACTTCAGAATGTATTCTGTGATGGCAATTCTGATCACAATCTATATGGAGACAAGCTTCATGGATACTAGAAAAAACACAGCCTGCCATGATCATGTTATTTTGGAAAGTTTAACACGTTGGTTGGTTGGTCAACAGCTCTGTTTAAAATATGTCCAGATTTCATAGTTTTATTTAGAATACCAGAAAGTTATCTTTTTCTTTGGGAAGAGCTCCACTGAGTGAAGTTGTAAATTTAATCCCTCCCCCGCATTTTTTTTAAAACTATGACTTGTAAAACTTTATCTTTTGCTGACCCATCCATGAATATGAACTTAGAAATGTAGAAAAAAGGCATGCAATATTAGAACTAATAATTATGACTGAACAATTAAATTATTTTACTACTTTATACAACAGTGATAGGATAATTCTGAATTAGTTACATAAATCGTTCCTAAAATTTCCTATCACTCTTATGTTATTTAAAATTTCTTACACATCAATTAGTTTGAAATAATAAGACTTTAGGCTATCCATTAATTGCTGCACTGTAGACATGACCTGTATTTAACGTTAAGCAATAAAAATTAAGCTGAAGCACCAACGAATCTTGGCTACCAGAAAAAGGTTTCTTCAGCCTTCGAATAACAAAGAAAAGATAATGGGAGCAACGAATACACAAGAGACTCTCAATTTACCACTTTCTGCTGTTACATGCTGCAGCTATAAGCTTCTGCTTTTATCTATATATGTTGTATTTTCCATGTATTTTTTTCCAGATTATACAGTAAAACTACTTTCAGCCAAAAGTCCTATGCTGAAAGAAATATATTATTACTGTAAAGGGAGGTCAGCTTCATAAGTAAGCCCAAGATCTCGCAATAGATATGCAAGGTAAATGTGGATGGGAGGAGCTTTAAATAGCTAAAGTCTTGTCTACACTAGCACTTATACTGGCAAAACTTTTGTCGTTCAGGAGTGTGGAAAAACACCCCCCTCCCCAGTGACATAAATTTTGCCAGCATAAGCGCTTGTGTGGACAGCACTATGTCAGCGGGAGATGCTCTTTCGCCGACACAGGTACTGTCATACCGATACAGCTGTGCCACTATAAGTTTTAAGTGTAGACTAACTCTTAGTCAATGTTCTTGTTTTTCTGTTAGCTAACACAGATGGGCTTATTGGAGACACATATTGTCTATACACATGGGGAATTCACAGTTCTTAGTTTCTATCTGCCTGCTATTGTGACTCACTGAGAAGCTTTTAAATTGTCTTGATCTCTTTGTAAAAGAGGCCTGAAGACAGCCGATGCTCCCCTCCATTCTGCTTTGTTCAGATACTGAAGCAACAATGCAGCATCTGTGACATCACAACTGGTTTCAGGCTAGCAACTTGTAATGTCACACCACATGAATTGTTGCATCAGTCATCAGGATCTGACTGCTTACACACTGCTACTTAAGTAGCCTCAGGCCAGGTCTACCCTTCCCTGGAAATTTGGCGGCAGTCAATGGGAGTTATGCAAGCTACTCTGTGTAGCTTGCGTAACTCCCGACGACTTCGTAACTTCTCTTCTATGCAGCGTCTTCACTGTGCTGCGCCGACGGGAAATGCGTTCCCATCGACGCAGCGCTACGCCACTTGAGGGGGTGGTTTTAATGCGTCAACTTCCGGATCGATTGAGCAGGTCTTCACTGACCACTCAATCGATCTGGATAGATTGATCTGACAGCGGCGGATTTGCTGCCATCAGTGAAGACATACCGTCAATGACAGGAAAGAGAGTTAAAAAATAGGACCATTTAACTGGCAGGTGAATATTTTTTCTTGAGTCATCTGTATCCTCAGGATCAATGGAGGGTCACAGTAAACGTCCAAACCACTAATTTGGGAATCTTGGAATCAGTGGTTCCCCATCATTACAAGTAAGAGTCAAACAATGATCCTGCTTTAATATTCTATGCTGGAAAGAATGCCCGAGGTTGGCAGTTCTTTAGAACCTTGCAACTTGAACCATCTCCTGTCTCTCTCTGTACTAGCCCATCAGAGAAATTTCTTTACTGCCCTATGGCTTCCAGTACCCTAATCTTAACGGTACCTATATTTGCTAAGAAAAGAAAGAGCACTGTGGAATTGCTCCACTATGTGTCAAATAATTCTTCCTACCGTCAGAAAATAATAGACAATAACAAGCAGATTCCCATTAACGTTCAAACTGAGCTTAGCCTTTGAAATTTCCTCACATCAGTTTCCTGCTCTGGATATACTGTAAATGACCCTTGGTTACAAAAGAAATGCAGAAAAATACAACATTGTGTAAGAACAGGGAACCCTGAATCCCAAATGCCTTAGATGTTATGAAAATCAACGTCAGCATTAATGTTTATAGTCAAAATTCATGGTGGTGATTTTGTGAGAGTCTCTTTGACCCTCCTAAAGACTCTGATTCAGCAAAGCACATATGCATGTCCATCCCTATTCAGGTAAATGCACATTCTTCAGTTCTATTGACTTCAATCCTATGGATCGCTTACTTCAATGAGTCTTTAAGCACACGCTTAAAGTTAAGCATGTGTTTAGGCACTTTCTTGAGTAGGGATGCATTCCTGAAATGGAGTCAAAGATAATTCTTGAGGATCTTGTCTTGTTCTGCTTTCTAACCATCAGTATTTTTTTCCCAAATAGAACACTATCAGGGTAATGAAAGGAAATGTATCTTGTATATTTAGTGTATATTCACTGTGGTCCCTATTAACTATTGTTGCTGCTAGCCATAGGGAGTGGAGACTGAAAAATCATGACTCATAGCATTAAGGGGTTAAAACCTATTCATGTACTGTATCAGCATGCATGTCACCTGCAGAGTAAATGCCAGAGGTCTTTACGGTAATCACAAAAATCCTCCCATTTTCATCTGGATGTCCTATAAGGTATTTTCTCTTGTTTTTAATACTGCCTTACTGTTGGTTGAATTTCTGAATACACCAAATACCTGCCTGCCTTGAAGGCAGGGCTTACACTGAAGATTATGGTCAATTTCACTGGGGGTGGAGAATCAGGTGAGAGAACAGACATATGTTGTGCATAAAAGATCCAGACTGATAAGCAACCGTGTTGTTTTTCAAACTACATAATTTACTATCCTGCCTTCTTCTTCAAGGAACGGAATCAGGTTTTCAATTCTCCCCTGAGCCACATCAATGGCAACCTTCAAGGCTAAGAAGCATTCCAGGCTATGAAGAGGACTGCCACTGAAGTTGAGAAGACTCACAACAGTAGCCACGCAAAGGAAAATATCTTGGGCTTCTGTCACAATCCTAAAGACAGGGCAACTGGTTTACATGGCTGGAGAAATCCCGCTTCTAAGGGGGAGACAGAGGGGGAAGAAGAATTGAAAGCATTAACATATGAAAAGAAGAGGGCCCAAGATGAATGATTAGGAAAGCTGGAAGGGGATACAGGAGAGAATTGCTCTCCTCTCAATTATTTTAAAAGCAGAGTAATAGAATATGTTACAATCAAGGCCCCTTGTTATCTGGCCCTGCAGAATTCATCCTGCGCCACAGAACTGTGCTCCAGAATTGCAGCTTTCATTTTTAAAAACTGTTTTTAACATTTGCTATTGCAGATATACTCTCAGTTGATGTTTTAAGGTAAAACGGATGCAATGATGCCTGTCTGAGTCTGTAGAGAGCCTGAAACAGTAGTTCTAAGAAGTGTGAATTGCCTCAATTCCCATGGACTCTGCTACCACAATATTTGGCATTCTCCCAAAATACTGTGGAATTTGTGCTTTTGTGCCTGTCTCCCTGCCCAGCCCTGCCAAGATCTGCCTTGTCTTCTCCAGCTTTCCCCTCAAGGGGGAGCTAATCAAATTACAGTACATGCTTCCTGCATTGTTTGATGGAGCCAGGCTCTGGGGAGGCAAGATGGGAGCCCAGCTTGCAGGCAGGGAGTGGGGGACCAAGACATGTAGGCTAGTGGGTTGGGCTGCCTGGAGAACAGTGAGGCGACTGCGGCCTGGGAAGCCCGGGAGATAAGCTGCTGAAGTTGGCTACCAGCACCCCACCTCTCTGGTATACTTGAAAGCAAAGAGGTGATCAGACAGGCCATCTGGACAACACATCAAGTGCCCAGCCTGGGACGTGGAGCTTGGCTGGCGAACACAGCAAACAAAACCTATCTTAACCCCCCCCCCCCCCCCCTTCCCTCACCCCTCCCCAAAAAATAAAAAACTGTCAAAAATACCCATGGATGATTTTTTCACCAATGAATACTTTTAAGTGTCAGCTACGGTGGTGTCTGTTTGGGTGAGGGTTGGAATAAAAGGTATTCCAGGATGATAGGATAAGTTCATATTGATGCAGAATTTAGGGGTTGTTGCCAGAGAATTTGGTGCCATTGTGCCGCTGAGTACCCGAGGCCCTGCTTAGAAAGCAGGTGAATGAGGGTGGGTTATAATTCTCATATGCTTCTACCACAACCCTCAGCTCCATTCGACATTCTATATTAATACATCCAATATATTCTAACGGCCTTTATTGCAGCAGTAACCACTATATGCAACAAAAGGTACATTACTAAAAGAATAGTGGAGGGGTTTAATTCGCACAAATGCCATTAGTTCTAACAGGAGTATTGCCTCTAAAATCCTAAACGCTGCATTGAAAATGTAACCTTTGTAGCATTTACACGAAAAGGAATGTTTTAAAAGCAGGTACATTAGACTGTCAATTCACTAGAGCACCGCCCAGACCTCTATCAATATGAATGGAATGCTGATTCTGATCGGTGCCTCTGGGTGTAATGTAGCTATTTAATAACAACAACAACTACAATAAGATCGAATCTTTTCTAATCACTTCTGAAACACTGAAGTTCAGTATCAACTATTTGCAGAAATAATCCCGCCTACATATTTCATGGCACGTATTTTATTTATGTGTTTTTAACACCTACTTCATGAAAATAAAGAATGTGATCTGCCAAGTGCAATATTATTCCCATAAGCCATGCTGCAGCTAGATATAGAAGCTGATACTACACCAGGCAGAATTCCAGTTCCACATGACAGAGACTGCAAATTTTAGCCAGCAGTCCTCATTGAGGAAAACATCCTGATTCAGAACAGTGTTCACGCTTGTGCTCAAAACCCAGTGAAGGACTTTAGCATGTGCTTAAAGTTAAATACGTGCTTCCTCACCAGGGATTGATTTACACATGTACCTAAAAGCTTTCTTGAATCAAGGCTTTTGGTATGAGTACATTATGGCAGTACTTGCTAGCTCCTAGTACCCAGGCTCATGATAGGGGATCCAGTCAGCCTTCCTTATTCCTTTCCCCCAGAATCATTCCTCAGGGCCCTCCCTGCCATGTAGTGGGGTGAAGAGAGGAGAGAGGGAATCACAGATTCCACCTGCAGGGGAAGGGGTCGGCTTATGGGAGCAGCTCCAGAGCATGCAACAGGGGAGTTTTCCTCTTGGGATTTGATTTCCTTTCCACAACTGGGGTAGCTAATTGTACTGAATAACCTTCACCTGCTCTCCTCACCCCCGTAACATGGTCCAAATAAGGAGATACAGATCACGGTTTGGTTCGTGTTGTTAAAACTCTGAACAGCTCCTATGACTGTATGTGTTATGAGCTGAGTGAAACCTTGTTATGAGATTATTGATAGGCATGAACTCACCCTTCAGTTAACATAATTGAAAGCTTAGGCCCTAGCTAAGACAAAAGGTGTGAACTCAGCCAGGAGCTTTTGCTGTGTGTTGTTTTCAGTAGATGCGCGTGTGTGAAGCCAGAACAAAAAGAAATTGAGGTCAGAGAAGAAAGACACAGAGAGAGACAGTGTAAAGCAGCAACTGAAAGCACGGGGAGAGGGGGGGATTGTCCTTGGAAGAAACCTGGGGAGAGATTTCTGGGTCAAAGTACAGGCTGAAAAGAATGTTCTTGGTGCTGAGAGCAAAAGAAGCTATTTGTTGCCTGCTATTTGATGAAGTCCATGTTCAGAGACAGAGGACTCTGAACATTCCTGGTAAATAAACAAAATTGCATCAAAGAAATTACTAGACTCCCCCCGCCCCCCAATTTCTATTCCACCTGGAACATCCCACAGGATCCCGAATTTTGACTACCAGGTCAGGTCAAAAGGGGCAACACTGTTGCTATGAGCAGGACCTAGTTTCCACGGACAGAGATTGTGAGGTTGTATTTCTGTTGAACTAAGGTGGAACAAAAAATGGAGGTGCTTGTAGAAATAACAAATGGCCAGCAGAATTTAAAATGAGACCCGAAACTGGAGCTGGAGACTTCACAAAAGGATTCAAACAAGACCTGGACATTTCACAAAAGGTATTAAAGCAGCATCTGGAGGATTCCAAGAAAGGGTGGGTGGTTGCCTTGCAGGCAGAGGTCAAACCTCTGTTGGAGTAACAACCACAAAGTGTCCAGAAAGATTGGGAAGCCCAGCTGCAAAGCACCCAGTCTGGAATGGCATGAGAGATCAAAGAGATGATCGGCAACCTGACTGCCACAGACTAGAAGTTTTTCCTGGAAGTAGTGTAGGCCAAGCAAGCTTGGAATTTACCGAGATGAGCTGCAGCAAGGATTTAAGGAACTGAACATTTAGCTCTAGAAGGAAATCAAAGGGTCAGATCACAGTGGAAGGCAGATGCCTGGATAAGGACTTGAGCCAGCCAGAGGGCTTGGGTACATTTACAACAGTTTTCTACCCCTTTGTAATCCACAGAGGTCCCAGAGGGGAGACTTTGGGTTGTCCCAGCTCAAACAATGTAAAAACCCACTGTCTTTGGGAGAAAAATTCCTGGGGGGCTTATTTGGCTCAATTCAACATTATAGTTCAACTCAGCAGCTGGGAAGATGGACAGAAAGGGGGATACTAGCAGCCAACTTGGGTATACCAGCTCTGATGGTGCTGCAGAATTTACCCTCAGAAAGGGACTGAGTTAATCTAGACCTGGAACAAGCCCCTGACATGTGGTTTGGAGTTACCATCAATCTGAGTTGGCTAGGGCAAATCTCACAGCTAGAAGAAGAGGGAAAGAAGAAACCCCACCTGAACTGGCAGAGGTTCTGTGGAGGCTTGTGTTCCTGGCACACCCAGATACTACCAAGGCCTTCCAGGATAGACTGGCAATGGATCAATTTATGGATGCTCAGCTGGACTTGGATGTGCACAGCAAGATCAGCAAAAGGAGGCCAAAGACACACTGAAAGGCGGTGGAATTTGCCTCAGAACTTGAATCTCTCCTTGCAGCAGTGCACCAGAAGTAGAAGCAGCTACTAGTGAGGATAATGGAAGCCGATCACCATGAGCCTTGAGAGTGCAGCTCTGTGTCTAGTATGATGGAAGAGGAGATTCTCATCTGAGTTGTGACCGTACTGAACAATTGGAACAAAGGATAAATTTAGTTTGTAAAAGAAGGAATGTTGGCAATAATGCAAAAATTTAAGGAAACAGTTCAGTTAAATGTTAGTACAGTGAAGAAAAGGGCCACAAAAAGAAGGATTCTTTTTAATTTATGGTGGGCCAAGATAAACTGTCACAAGTGTCTAGTGAAAGCTTTTTTCCCAGTTTAGGAAATGGGGAGTCTGGCTATTTTAATCTGTAATAGGATCTGTGATGTGTATAGGGATAATTGGCACAGGCTCAAACATAATAGTTATTGGATCAGATACTAAAATGGCTAGGGATCCCAAGCTGAACCACCTAAATGGTCTCAAATGGAGACAGAGACTAGGGCCAGGGCACCAGTCCAAAAACTGGGAAAACTGGGTTTGAAGATTGGAACTCCGAAATTGGAGCAAGAAATCTGGGAGGCTGAAATTGTGGATAAGCTAATAATTGACTTGCATTTCATTATGGCTAAACACTGTGTAATCAATACCAGGAAAGATGTCTTAGAAAGTCAGTCTTGTGGAAATTCCCTATAAAGATATGGCCCACGTGACAGAAATGATTTATAGGCAATTGATTTGCAGTGAACAAATTGTCCTGCTCCCAGGGACAGAAACTATTATAACAGCTACATGCTGTGGTAACTTTCCCGCAAGGGCAAGAGGGGGAGTTTTGAAACCTGTTTTGAGACCCAGGGTCTTGGGGGAATCTTAGCTGTTAAAACTCTTGTGGATCTGAAACAAGAACTGATCCCGGTTAGCTTGTCGAGTGTTTCTGACAAACAGCCAATTGTAAAAAATGGGACTGCAGTTGAGATATGTGAGAGACCTGGTAAACATTAGTTTAGAAGAAAACTATAAGGGTGAAGGGAATGAAGGTGGACTCCCGGAGTTTCTATTGGATTTGTTCCAACTCAGTACAGCACACTTAAACGGGGAGCAGCAGAACATCTACTGTACTTTCTGGTAAGGAATCAGACGTTGTTCTCCCAACCCAACATACATATACGTTATACTGCACTGGTCCAGCACAACAGTGATGCTGGGGGAAACTGATCCATTAAATAGCCACCTCACCTACCAGTAGCAAAGAGGGAAGGGGCATTACAGGGCCATCAAAGAAACATATCAGGAAGGCATAATCAAGTCTTCAACCAGTTCTTGGGCCTCACCCCTAAGCCTTGCCCATATTTCTGGTTAAGGAAAAAAGGATGGCAGCACCAGTTTCTGTGTGGACTACAGAAAAATAAATGAAGTTACTTTAAAGGATTCTTATCTATTGTCATGAATAGACGATACCCAGGATGCTGTAGAAGGTTCAGTTTGGTTTTCCACACTGACACTTAAAAGTGAGTGTTGGCAAGCGGAAATGGATCCAAAAGATAAAGGAAAAAACTGCTTTCACAGCAGGGCAAGGCTTATGGCAATTTAAAGTTATGGCTTTTGGCTTGTGCAATGCACCAGCCACATTTGAGAGGCTAATGGAGAGGGTATTACAAGGCATGCCCCTCTCGGCCGGTCTGTTATACCTAGATGATATCCTGGTGCTTGCTAAAATATTTGAGCAGGAACTAAAACATTTACAAATGGTCTATGATAACCTGAAGGCTGCCAATTTGAAACTGAACCCGAAGAAATGTGAGTTGTTTAAAAAAGAGGTAATGTACCTTGGGTACAAAATCAGTGAGGAGGGAATTTCCACTGACAAAAAGGAAACCGAGGCTGTACAGAGCTGGATAATGTGCCAGGCACTCGCAGATATGCCATTTTATAAGGCTCTGCTCCTATTATAGAAGGTTCACTTGCCTATACTGAAAAATCATTGCATGGGTTGGGTGAGAAAGGGAGCCATTTCAGTGGTCAGCAGAGAGTGATGTAGCATTTTAGAGTTGAAAAGTGCCCTTGTGCCTGCTCCTGTCTTGGCCTAGCCACGTTTCAAAACCCATCTCATATTGGACACGAATGCCGGTGCTTATGGTTGGGGGGCAGTATGGACACAAGAACACAAGGGACTTCAAAGGGTGGAAGCTCCTTACAGGAAAAGTCTAAATTCTCCTGAGAGAAATTATTGCTCTACCTGACAGGAACTCTTAGCAGTGGTTAAATCTATGGAACATTTTCCACACTATTTGCATGGGAGGAAGTTTGTGGTCAGGGCAGGGCATGCTGCCTTGCAATGGCTCTTTAGATTCAGAACCCTGAGGGATAGGCTTGCCAGCTGGTTGGAGAAACTGCAGTGCTATGATTTCATAGCCACACACAAGCCTGGCCATGAGCATGATAATACTGTTGCCTTATTCAGACAGCCTTGTTGGGAGGCTAATTACAAACGCTGCCCCAAGCAGGAGACAAGGCACTAGTTGCTCAAGGAGATGGGCATGCCTCTCTTCCTCCAATTCCTAGAGTGCCCATGTTCCTGTTTCATCCACTGGAACAATGGAAATGAGGCTATAGGAATGGATTCCAGAGCAACTAAAAACTTCTCTAAGAGAGGACCCTGATATCAGGATTATGTGATAGGAAAATCAACTGGCAAACACACCCTGGAATGTAGTGTTCTCTCACAATGCCACAGTAAAAGCTGTCTGGTCACATTGAGAAAGCTAATGGGTTAAAGACGAAATATTGTATAGGAGATGGGAGAAACTGGTGAGTAATTGACACAGGTAGCAGCTGTTTGTACCAGATACAAAGAAAAAGGAAGTTCTCAGGTGATATCATGATCTTAAAACTGTTGGACACTTTGGGGTTGCAAAAAACTTAGCCAAGGTAAGGGAGAATTTCTATTGGGTAAAATGCAGGCAGGATGCAGAAATTGGTACAGGAAATGTGATGCTTGCATTGCAAAAAAAGAGCCCCCCTAAAACTGGGAGTGCCCCTTTGCAGCAGCATCTTGGAGCACCAAAGGAGTGCATTGCCACTGATGTTCTTGGCAATCAATACTTGCTGATAGCTATGGACCACTTCACAAAATGACCTGAGACTTACCCAATAAGAAATCAAGGGGCTGTGACGGTAGCAGGCTAGTGAATGAATTCTTCACCCAACTTTGGGGCCCCGGTGAGTTACACACAGATCAAGGGAGAATCTTTGAATCCAATGTGTTTCAACAGGTTTGTGAGATTCTAGGCATCCACAAATCTTGCCCCACTCCAGCACACCCACAATCTGATGGGGATGGTGGCGAGGTTCAACAGGACTCTGGGGGTTCAGCTGGCTACATTGCAGAACAGCACCCAGGGATCTGGCACCAGCATATCCCATTTCTTTTAATGGCTTATAGAACAGCAGTCAATGAGAGTACAAAGTATACCCTAGCATTCCTCATGTTTGGGCATGAGCTAAGGACCCCAGGAAAACTCGTGTATCGAGTTCCTGGAGAGGAACAAAGGGATTTGAACCTTTGGGACTACCCTACATTCCAAAACTGAAAAAATTCACACCTTTTGCTTGGGAAAATTTGAGGCTAGCCTCTGACAAAATGAGAAAGCTGTGTGATGTAAGGTCATATGGGGAAACCTTTAAAAGGAGGGACCTGATCTGGTTCCACAGTCTCTGAAGAAAGAAGGGTAGGAGCCCTAACCTGGATACACCTTGGGAGGGACCCTATACAGCATTGACCCAAATCAATGAAGTGGTATGTAGGATATATAGTTGGGTCCCAGGACTAAACCCAACATCATCCATAAGGACCACCTGAGAAGATATTGGGGGACAGAATTTCAGTTTTGCTGCCCTCTGAATCTGAGAATGTAGCTGTGGAAGTTGAGGCAGGAAAAGTTGTTACAAAGTGAATTCTCCTCAAGGGTAGGGTCTGCTTCAGTCAGCAAATTCCACAGAAACAATAGGCAATCTATAGGGGCTGCTTGAAAGAAAACCCAGGGAGAGAAAAGAGATTTGGAAGGGAATAAAATTATTTTGTGTTGATGTGAAAATATCTTGACAGAAAGACATTGTACATATGTAAATAGTTAACCTTGTATCATTCTGAATGTGGGTTATTATTTTTTCTGTTTGGGATGGGGCTGTTGAGTGTCACAGTTTTAGGCCTCATCGGGACAGCAGGTGAAGCTGAGGTGGGAGAGGGGGTGTTGGTATGAGTTGGGTGAAACATTTTTATGGATTGAGATTGATGGGTGTGAACTCACCCTTCAATTAACATGACTGTAAGCATAAGGCCCACCTAAGACAAAAGGGGTCTGTGAACCTACCCAGGAGCTTTTGCTGATCATTGCTTTGGGTAGGGCTGTGTGTTTGTGTGTGGGAAGCCAGGACAAAAAGTAACTGCTGTGTTGACAGACAACAAGGACAGAGAGAGAGAGAGAGTGTGTCAAAAGGAGCAGCTAGCTGAAAACATGGTGGCTGATCTTGGAAAAAACCTGGGGAGAGGTTTTTGGGTCAGAGTGCAGGCTGAAAAGAATGCTCTGAGCAAAAGTAGCTGTTTCATGCTATTTGATTCCTTCTTCATTCAGAAACACAGGGTTCTGTACATTCCTTGTAAATAAGCAAGATTGCATCAAAGAAAATACCAGACTTCATCAATTTCTACTTCCAACTTACATATCTCATAGGGTCCCAAACTTTGCCTAGCTGCTCAGGTCAAAAGAGGCAACAACAGTTAATACTATTATTTAACACTGTTATTTCTAACTTTCTAAATGTTAATTGAATTGTTTTAAAAAGACTGAGCTCTAGTTTAGCCCTTCAGCTTTTCAGGAAATAAGTTAGTACATCTCCTAGAAGCAGAAATCAATATCCTCATGACATTTACATATAAATAACAAAGAACTATCAGCTTCCTGGCAAACTATTGCCAATTTAATACTGCCATCTCCGGTAAATCATCCTGCTGTCCCTTTTGCATATCATCAGGATACCAAGGTATTTATTATGCTCTCAGAGTTCCACTGTCTTTTGTTACAACAAGTTTGCTCATGAAAATGCTTGTCCAGTGGTTTCCTGGGTTGATGTTTGAACCTAGAGCTCATGAAAAGCAAGGACCAGCCCTACAAGTTTTGCTGCATAATCCTGCGAAGCTGAGAGAAGAGAACTAAGCACTATTTACAGTGAAATGTCTGCTTTAAACACGTATTTTACAAGTTACAACAACAAAAAACATTAAAATAAGAGATTATAAGCATGCAATGATGTGTATAGATACGTGAAGACTATGGTAGCATCCGTGTGGTCAGAAGACAGATCATACACATCAGAAAACCAATCTGACTCAAATTAAGGTGACATTTTAAGCATCAATAAACATATAAATGATTTATTATTTCTATTACAGTAGAGCCTAGAGTTCAGGGCCCCAATGTGCTACCACCATCATCATCATGGCAAATCCTAAAGGGATGTAGTCTCTTTGCAGAGTGAGTGTTGCCTGGATTGATCTGTAGCTTAGTCCTGAAGATGGTCCCAATGTGGTAGCCTCTATACGAACATATAATATGCTCTACTGCAAACAGGAATTAATTCAGGGAAGTCCTATGGTCTGTGTTATACACAGGGTCCCTTCTAGCTTTATAATCTATGAAGCTGTGAAGAGAAGACCCTGCCTCAAAGCATTTACCATCTAACTGTAAGACTACAGAAAACAGGTGGATAAAACAACACATGCGGGAGCACAAGGAAGCAATTAAATGATATTGGCCAGCATGGAAAACAGAGATCACAGCAAACAAGATGCCTCATGACTACTGACTTTGTTGTAGACATCACAGCAGAAAGGAGTATGAGTAACTCTAGATGCAAATGAGATGTGATCCTGAGCTACTGATGGTGAGGATTATGAATTACAGAGAGATGTATTTACTTTCAAGGTGTATAGAAAGGTGTGTTAAAATATTTAGAGGAGCTATGGAGATTGCAGTAGATTAAGTCTTCTCTCCCACCACTACGATCAGCCCATTTCCTCACCATAGATTTCTGTCTCAACTGTACCACCTTACATGCCCCAATCATCCCCTTCTTTAATATTAGATGTCTGAGGTCCCCTCCAAACATTTGTAACTACCAATTGCAACTCTCTGCATTTTAAAAGATAATCGGCTAATTTATGTCTCTGCTACAGCCCTGAGCAAGGAGCAACATGTGGTTGTGCTTCCCCAGAAGCAGACCAGTAACTAGATTATAACTTAAGAGTCCAAATCTGCCTCCTAGTTCCCTCCTTACTCTGGACGGCTAGGGGTGAGTACCCTTCAGCAGACTGATAGCTGGCATAAATTATTTCACTGCTAAGCCCTCCTCTTCTTTATCTGCCTGCACAGGAGGTGAAGTAGCAGCAACTTTGTGAAGGCTGTTACCCCTTGCTCCACTGAAACCACCTGGCCCTAAGACACTGAAAAATAACTATTGTATGCAAACAAATATAAGTGCCTTCCTAGCAATTATCTGAAATCCTTTACTACAGTAACTCTCCAAAGGGAAGTTACACTCTGTCACAATACCTTGTCGGTCCCCCCAAAACGACAGAACTTGTTCTTATTCCATCAGCAAGAAACAAATTATATGATTATAATTATATTATATTATATTATTCAGAAAGGTAGCATCAGCATGGTAAAAGATCAGCAGAAAGCAAACAAAAATGATTGATTAATAATCAAAGCAGTTTATTCCCACCCCCCCAGGCAGAAGAAAACTTGGGATCCCATGCACATCCATAGCTACAAGCAGCTGTTCCTAGCTCCCTTCCTCCTACATAGTCATATTCCCAGTGCTCTGTGACACACAACCAACCCTTGTCCCTTCTGCAAGGGCAATTTTGGCATCAATCCTTCTATAAAACAATTTAAAGTAATCAATTATTTTTATATGCTACTTTCATCACTCCTGGTGGGTGTGCCTGTCTTTTCCTCAATCTTCTTCATTTCCACCAGAACAGTCCCCCCTCCCCGTTTTGTCTCTTAATCTCTCCTGTTGTCTCCACTAATTCCCCGTTCTTCCCCCTTCCCTGCCGTAAATTCACTCTGCTTGCCACACTTTCCCCCAGCCCTCCCATCCCCTGGTCACTTCTCTTTTCCCCGTCCCTATGACCTGTTGCCTTGGTACTCTCTTCTCAACCCTATTAGCTTGTGCACCTCACAACAAGGCTTCTTTAATCCTTCAGTGAGATCTTGAATCTCTCTCCTTCCCTCAAATGTCTTCATGCCCCAGTCTGCCCCACTTTTTTGCCTACAGTCTCTTCCCCCTACTGATGCTTCCAGTCCTTGATGCCCTCCTCTGGAGACTTCAAGCCCCCTCTTTTCCTTTCCCATAACCTCTGTACTTCTTCAGGGGACCTTCCAATGGTCTATGGGAAACAGGGCTTGGGCCTTCTGTGGGTGGTCTTAGGGGAACAGGGTTTTGGCTCTGACAAGCTGTAGTGGGGTGGATTGAGAGATGGAACAGAAGATGCTCATATGATCAAAAAGGACAATGGAGATGGCTTCCTGAAAAACTTTTATACTCATGCTGCTACGTGCATTTCCTGATCACTGCATTAGAGGTGGGCTTCACAAATAATCACAAAAGCATCACAAACAAAACTGACAGACAGTGGGGTGGGACATGATGTGAAGAAGCCACAAACTGTTTTCCCAGAATGTAACCGTCAGTGCAACATACGTAATGCAGCCATCAGATAATAAAAGGGCTAAAAACCTTCAGAGAGTTCAGTTTCACGTGAACCAATGGGCAGTAAATTGTGGATCCTACTGACTCAAGTTTGACATGTAAAATGAAAACACATTAGCGTTACTAGATAAGAAGGGGAGTTTCACTCACTTTCACTATAGTCTCATATTCCATTTCTACTTCTTTTTTTCCTCTACTTCTTGTTCTTCTATGCTCTTTAAAACAAAACCAAGGATCATTTCAATTTTAGGTGATTAGCAATTACTCTAAACTGAAATTACATAATTCTGTGCAGTACAAAAAAGTAACCTCTCTTTTATCTATGCACTTAATGAACACCAGAAAGATCATTCTGTGCTTCTGAGCACTGGCTCATTAATATTTTACTAGTTGGTAGGAACACATTAGAAGTCAAACCAATCTATGAAACATAACATGTCACTCCATATTAAAAGAGGACAAAGTTTCAACATGCTTCTATGAGGGAGATCTGTGTTGGGTGCAGCTGGAGCTCAGCCACATCACAGAAAAAGACATTTTTCCTCAAGAAAGAGACACATTTTTTCCATAGGGGGAAAAAATGTATATTTCCATAGGGGGAAAAAAAGGTATATTTCCATAAGGACAATGGCAATCAGCTGGCACCTGCCAGCTCTGACTCCAATTGGAAGGCGTATCTATGGCCACTACAGCTATAACAACTCAGACTGTGATTATGCCAGGTTTCTTAAACGAAGCGGGACTGGCCTTCATCAGTTCTTAGATAGGAGACCTTCAAAAAAACCAACCTAGACTGCTTCAGAAAGTGGTACTGGTGAATCAATAGATGGAACACTTGCTTTTGAATCAGTATTGAACCAATGCCTGAGCAGAGGGAGATACTACTGAGTGTGATGCTGTTGGAGGTGACGTTTTCAGGGCAACGTATAAGAGCAATATATTCTGATCCATCAAAGAGCCCATAAAAACCAAACCAAACCACCTAAATTTGCATATGATTGCATTAAATTTGCAGTGTCAAAATTTGTATTTGGGTAATTTAAGAGTGACAGAATTTTCATATTACCTCACCCTGCTAGCAGGCACTGGAACCCTGCAGGAAGCTGCATGCTCATCATTGCTGACCCTCTGGGACAGATGTAGCTCATTATACATCACGCTGAATGTATGGGGAGTAAGGGCAGCCTTCTAGAAGTGAGTGCGGATCTGGGTCAGAGAAGTCATGAAGGAAAGAAGCCCAACCTAGAAGCATCCAAAAAACTCCAAGGGGTTCATATAGGGCAATTACCTTGAAGGTGACCTTTTGGTTAATATACGATACTTCAGGAAGGGTAGCTTTTTGGCTCTGACTAATGTGTAGCTTTTATCTGGAGCTGGATTAGAACACCATCAGTTTACATATAACTACATTTTCTCTACTAAAATTACTTTTCCACTTGCAATTGGCTGTAGTATTCTTCATCTATTGTCCTAAACTGTTGTGTAGTGCTGCTGTGTGTTAACAGCTGATGTTTCAGCCTACAGATAGCAGTGGTTAGTGATGTCATTGGTGCATGTTGATGGGAGTTGCATGAATAAGGACTGCAGGTTTCAGTTCTGTTTGTAGGAGTTAAAATTCATGGCTATTTTTGCAGTACAGTAGGTGCCATTAAAATCTTGATGTCTTCAACACCATGCTATACATGGTACTCCATATATTCAGAATGGGAAATATTACAGACACCACTGTATATTTTAAATAGTACCCAGTGTAACATGGTGAAACAGGCCAAAGTCAGCCCTGGTATGATAGTTGGGCGCAAATTAATTAAAGTCAACTATGCTTGGTCCTAGCTGGTTGTCTGTTAAGTTTTTTAAGAAAGCATTGAAAACAAACTTTTAAGCTGAAATAGAAAGAAATGAGTAGCAGAAAGGTAAGACTTTTCATTTTCTATTCTAATGAAAACAAAAATAAATTTTATGGTAACTGAACAGCTGAAGTAATACTTAAATTTATCACAAAATGTTTCCCCTTAATGCATTTTTTGTAAACTGATCATTATTACCAAATCACTTCCCTGGTTATGGTGAAGAAGCAGAACAATATGTTTTGTGCATTGTGTGCTCATCTTACATTCATTTGGATTTATAAATGCCTTGTAATTGAGTAACCGGGGAGAAAAAAAATCATTATCAACTAACTTAATATGGCTGGATTTGAATGAAATTAATACGTAACAGAATTTACAAAGCCCTCCTATATTGCATCACAATGAATGAATGAAACCATTTAATCTCTTTTCCCCTTGAACTCTCTTCCATCTTGGCCTGTAAAAGTGCTACATTAGCAGTGACATAAATGGGGTTGTAAGTTACATGTTGAGTATAAGTTGGTCAGAAAATGGGCATTAGTGATAGTGGAGCTTGCAAAATAAATCCATAATATGTCCCGAGGGAGCAGAATGGGGAAGGGGGGGAGAAATGTAGCCATGAGAAGGTGAAATGTAAAGTGGGATGAGAAAGCTGCTTTATCATGCATATTCTCTTGTTACTTTTCCTGCGGCACCTACATTTTCTGCCCTTTTGGCCTGAAAGTGACATTTATTTTACATAGCCATTGACTGATAAAGGTTGCACTGAAGGTGCATTATTTTAGCACTTGCATGAGTTTTATACCAAAATTATATGCGAGGTTTAACTTACACTACCATTTTGTCACTGCAGAGTTTGGCCCAGTTACTTCCAGGACAGTTGCACCCAGTACACCAGGTCTGAATTTGGCCCTTGGAATTTTCCTTAAAATAGGCTTCGGAGCACACGAACTACCATCCCAGGGCTAACTTATTTCCTTTGTTTAATACTCCTTCTGTCCCTTACTTCAAGGATCTTATTTTTAGCTTGCCTCCCTGGTAAGTGCACATTTGCGTTTGTGAAAATGCCTGTTTACTTTGCATGTAAGCAATCCCAATTTTACATACCCCAGAGCTAGATAGGTATGCCTGGATGCTTTTTCGTGCATAGTTGGGGATCTGTGTGTGCACACCGGGTGGGGCGTGTGCAAAGTAGGTGCACAATCCTGAACATGCAAATACCACCTAGCTAGAAGCTGAAAATCAGCCTCAAAATGGCGAATAACTTCAAAAAAGCAACATCCAAACGTGACAATAAAACAATGCTCCTCTACCATACTCAGGATTACCACCTTCATTATTAGCAAGTACCCAAAACACAGTCAATCAGATGTAATAGAGATATCTGTATAGCAGCTGTAGCTAATTGACAGCCTGAATTCCTTTGTGATATAAAGTTACAAGATCTGACACCCTGGTTAGAATTAAGGTGCACATAATTCAAATTCTACAATATTTTGAGAGCTTATATAGACAACGTATGTGCACTGCCACTATTGCTATTTTTTGATCCAATAAGCATGAGTGTATCAGACATCATAAATCATGTGTTGCACACACATATTTACCACAGCGTGCTCGCTTGTTATGGAGTTCCAGTCAGCAAACAGGATTGTCTTGCAGCATAAGAAAGAGAGTCAGGAAGAAACACAAGGATTAAAATGAACTGTGAATCTCAAGCGCTTTTGAGTTCATTAGTTATGACTACATTTATTTTATTGTTAGTTATATGGATTTTGTCTTTAAAAACCAGAAATTCTTTTATTCTAGAAAGGAATAGATTTTATTGCCTTTGTGCGTGCCCAGTAGTCATGCTAAGTGGCTTTTCATGAAACATCTAAAATCTGCAGATAATTAATGCCACACAGACAAAATGTACTGCTTCCCAAATCATAATAATGCTGCTGAATAGCTATTAGTCACAGTCATGTTAAGGCAACAACACAGCGAGAAGACATTATACTTCTTCTGAACGGACTACATTTTATGAGATCAGAGTAAAATGGTTATATTTTTTCTGTTATCCAAAGTTAATTTGCAATGCTGTATCTTCCCAATCTCAGCATTTCTGTGGAGAAGCCCTCCTACTACAGAAAGTGCAGAAATCATTCAATGCAAGATAAGCATTTAAAATGTGAAGGTATAAACATGTTTCATTTTATCTGACAACAGTCAATGTGTGGATGTCCTGTATTGTCCCAAGGTTCACCAAAAAGAGTGTTTTACATTTCTGGTCTCAAAAGCTGTCATGAGGGGCTAGATACTCTTCCGAGTTTCGCTGCTGAAAATCCAGTGGACTGCCACTGGAGTAAATGGAGTCACTCCAGATTTACCTCATAATCACAAGTGGGAGCAGAATCTGGCCCAGAGCACCTCATATTTGGAATTCACAGCAACAAACTGCGCTTAAGCCTGAAGCTCAAAATCAGTTCTGTCAATGTGGATTTCTTTTTTCTTATGATTATGCTTTATGGGCCTCTTGAAAACATTACAAATAAAAATGAATCATATTATGGAAAATAAAAAGGGAATACTATCTACCATAAACATTGTCTCACAACGCCTTACTTGATTCTGTTTGCACGGTTCCTGACAATTCAAACTTTCTTCCCCAGTCACCCAGCTGGCAATCATTTATACAGTCACTGCCCTGGCCTTCGGCCTAGAACCAGGGTTTTATGGCTGCTCTGGTTTGTAATAACATCTCCTTGTTTGAGAAAGAAGAGGAGATTTTCCAAAACACCCAAGCAAGTTAGGAGCACAGGTCAATGGGAATCCTAAACCTGTTAGTTGCTTTTGAAACTCTCTCCCAGAATTGCTTTTAATTCATGATTCCTTCAGGGGTGCTGGAATAATCTGTATAGTGGGTTGCTGAGAGCCATTGAACCAAATTGTAAACCTGTACCTGATGGAAACCACTTCAAGCCAGGGTATGCAGCAGCACCCCCAGTTCCAGCACCTGTGGATTCCTTTTAAGTTTGCCCTTAGATGTGCTTTAAAGTTTACCTTCAAAAGAGAGGTGTCATTGATATTTTAAATAAGAACTTTCACTATACAAATATCTACAAGCAGAAGGTTAAATCACATAACAAAAAAGAGAAAGAAGGTGAGATACAGGGCCAAATTTTCCCCTCGACTTGAACACTTTGCTATTCCAATAAATTCAATTGGGCTTTATAGGGAGGAGCTCAGAGCAGAATCTGGCTCATGGTGATTTGTCCTATCTTACTAGTTTTGGTCCTGCCATTTTGCCTTCAAAAGATACAGAAACTTTGTGTTCTTTGTGACTCTAGACCATCGTGTCTGTTTGAAACAAAACTTTTTGAAACAAAACTGTCTGAAACAAAACAAAACTTTGGAGCAGCTAATTTAATTAAAAATTCACAGAAAATTCTCTTTGATGAAGGAAAGCAGAGTGAAGACATGTAGGAGTGACAGAATGATCTCACTTATGCTGGTGTAAATCAGGACTAAATCAGGAGTGGTGTAAAACCAGTGTAAGAAAAATCAATATTAGATCTAAAGGCCAAATTCTGTCCTCATTTCACCTGTGCAACCATGAGTTCAGTTAAACTGGGTAACAGTAACTATCTATCTGATGATTTTGGGCAGCATTACTGATTTTTTCTAAATTTCAGTATTAATTGATGAGGTATTAAAATGATCTGAGTCTTGAGTCCTTTCATGGGGCTATGAGGTGGAATGGTCTAGGACTGAGACTGTAATCACGGCTACATCTACGGTGCACACCTCTTGCAGCAGTGTAGGGTGCCCACAGCTTCACACTGCAGTGCAAAGCAGACTGTGTCTATACTGAGGTGTGTAGCTACTCATGTCAGTGAAAAGTTATGGCACAGGGGAGGCAGTGGGGAAAGACTCAGCAGCAGGGAGATGCTGAAGCCTTCTCCGCTGACTCTCTTCCACCAGAACCTTTCCCCACTGCTAGTCTTTCACTGTGGTGGGGAAAGACTCCAAGGCAGCGGGATATTACACTGCTAAAAATAGCAGTATAGACAGGAAGGCACTGCTTGGGCAAGTAGAAATCCTGTAGGCCACCTACTCAGGCTATATACCCAGTGGGTTCAAGCTTGTCTTTATTCTACTCACCTAAGAAGTGCCTCACTATTTACAATCCTATTCATATCAATGCTAGAGAGATGTGCAATGTATATACCCTATAGGCTGCCAAAAGACATACTGTAAGTGGTATACTACCGTAAAGCCCCACAGATCTAGAACCCTATCCTGTAGAACTACCAGGCAGTTGACATCTCCAAGCTGCAATTAACCTGCACTCCAGTTCTCATGATCTGCTGTGAACACAGACCCATGGGAAGTTTGACTTCAATGGTTTGACAGACAGCAGTCCCAGGGCTCCTGACTGGCTCTCTCTCTGCCCTATATAAACCCAACGAGCATTCCAGGAAGTGTGCAGGCAACACTGTAGGATCTCCTGAGGCTGCCATGACTGTTCCTTTTCTACGCTTTTGAACTCCTGGCTTGATTTGGACTTTGCCTCCTGACTTGGATCCTGAAACCTGACTTGAACTCTGACCCTCGTATCGATCCTGGCCTGGAACTGACTACAAACTCCTCGGCTACTGCTAGTCTCAGGTTTGCCCCTGCTTTGACCCTTGGCCCTGACTGCCCTTGTTGAGATCCTGACAACTACTTCCTGTCATGAAATATAAGTCCTGCTAGTGGTCCACTATCCTTCTACTTTCAGAGAGCTGGATTCTTGTCTGAGACTGAATCCATTAAGATTATGTTCGTAATTGTTTTTTATAACCCGTGTTGTACAGCAGATGGGGAGTACAAATCTGTTCAAGGCTTTGTATGTGTACCTTTGTTGGGAAGCATATTTTTCTTCTGCTCCAGACACCATCTATATTTATTAGAAACTTGATTAGGCTTTTTGTATTCTTTTCTTTGAAATTAAATAGAGATGAATCATCCTTATTATACCCTAAGCCTCCAATCCTGCAAATACTTACAACATATGCTTAACTTTCAGACCATGTGTACATTGAGCAAAATGGAACCACTTGTGCTTAAAGTCAAGCACATGCATATTGTCTTTGTAGAATTAGGGCTTAAAACAGCATTTCAGGATAGCTCAACCTCCATTTGGTCCATACTTTAAATTGTTTAATTGTTTTGCCAAGGAAAAGTTTTGTTTTCAATTAAATGTAATCATTTTCCTACATAGGTAAATTTATCTAATTGTTTGATTTTTTTAAAATATAATTTTGCATGGTCTGTTTTCTCAATGTTTGGATTTTTTGTAAAGAACTCAAATCTGTGAGGAGGAGTGAGCATTTTTTGAGAGGATCAGAGGTGCTAAGTATCTTCCAAATGGCATGGTGGAGTAAATGCGAGGCTAGAAGCCAAGTGATCCTGAGTTCTTTTATCATCTCTGCCATCAACTGCTCTTAATAATACTCTCCAATAAAGAAACATTCTACAAATATTAGTTTGAAGTAGATAAATAGCTTCATTTTTCATAGATGAGGACAAATGAAGCTCAGAGGTGAACTAATATGTTGGTGGCCATGGACCAATTTCTCAAGGGAGTTTGATGGGCCTAGAAAGAGACGCATTAAGGGCTAGATGGTCAGTGATCTAGACCAGGATGTTTTTATGTTATCACTGAAGCAGCACAGGACAGAGTTTGTTGTGACTGGGGGAGGCACCTTCTCTCCCCCACTCTCCTTGCTGCTCCAATTCAGCATATGGTCCTTGACATGTCGGCATAAGTATGCTATCAGATGCACTGAAGTGTGTGTGTGGAGTCAAGACTCCTCCCATTTCTCACCCACCTATACAAGGGGAGAACATAGCAGATCTGCATTGCCTCCTTCCCTCCTACATCTTATGCCCTCGTTTGCTCCCTGCACCTGTGCACACAAGTCACAATCTGGCATTAAGTCATTATTGATACCTAAGTAATTTTCTCTGCTGGCTGTGTATCAGCCTGTGTTTTATTAAGGACTACCCACAAAAGGGGGAAGGGCTGTTCCTTTACTACAAGGGTAACGGACTCACATTTAAAGAAATAGAGTGCCCACCTGTGAATGCGGTGTTCTGAGACATGTTGAAAAGGTTGATAGGACTGAACAGTGAAGTATTAAGAAAACTGAATACTGAATCATTTAAATGGTGAACATTGAAATATTAAGGTAAATTATGACACACTAACAATAATATAATTGGTTGTGTATAATTATTAAAGTTCTCTGATAACATGTAGTACTTTTTATCAGTACATCTCAAAGTGTTTACAAAGGAGGTCAGTATCACTATCCCCATTTTACAGATAGGGAAAGCTGGAGCATATGGTGGGGAAGTGACTTGCCTAACATCATCTGGCATGCTAGTGACAAAGCTGGGAACTGAACCAAGGTCTCTTAAGTCCCACACCACTGTCCTATCCACTAGGCCACACTGGCTCCCAAACTTACTGTTTAGTTAATTTTAAGGTCAAAGAATTTGCACAGCTGGTAACTAATGCGGGGAACTGACCCTGGGAAATGAGTTAGGGCTTTGGTTATTTTGTTCTTATTGGGAATCAATTATTAGCTTTTTCTGGATATATTGGTAAATTATTAAATATTTTTTCTGGGTTATAAACTCTCCCAAGAGTGACCCAATCAATCTCCTGTGGTGCTTTACCTACAAAGGTACCTTTAGGACTGTACTTGGACAAAAGAGCCAAGCGCCCCAAAGCTCTTCACGGGCTAGATTGTAAAGTTACAATGCAGCCTAAGCCCTGGTCTACACTTACCTGGAGATTCGGCGGCAGTCAACGGAAGTTACGCAAACTACACAGAGGGGGTGGTTTTACTCAGTCGACTTCCTGATCGATTGAGCAGGTCTACATTGACCACTCAATCGATCCAGAAAGATCAATCTGGTGGCGGCGACTTTGCCGCCATCAGTATAGACATACCCTAAGTAAAGGGCAGTGCATAGCTGTGTTTCCCCAGGAGAAAGACAGGAGCCTGAACGTGACTCTGGGGATCACACTCTGCACCCTGATTCCACCTTGCTCCAGGGAGGAAATAATTTATTCAGGCCCTTTGGCTCGTACAACTTACTTGCCCTCTGTGACAGCTGCCAATATAGGGCGGAAGGTGACTCTCCCCAACCATGTATATGGGAAGGGGAGTAACAACCCAGAGGCAGCTGCTGTTTCCCCACCTTCTCAGTGTCTAGTGATGTGGATACTCTACATGGGGATATAAGGAGATCCATATGCTCCATGACTTCTCTGTTTGGGCATGCAACTCGACACAAAGCTCTATATACTTTGATCTCTATAATGAGACACTCCAATTTCCCCTGCTATCTGATCTTTACGATGAAACAACACACTTTTGATTTGGAATACTGGGGGTTTCAGAAATGTTTCTCTCCCTACCCCAGATTCTGTTCTAAGTCAGATCTGTATAAATCTGGAGTGACTCCACTCATGTCACTGAAGTGACTCCAGGTTTACACGGGTGCAACTGAGATGAGAATCAGACTGGACTCAGGATGCAACTGGTCCAGGAGTCTCCGTGGTCTAGTGAATTTAACACAAATTTAACAGTCTGACATTCTAACAATCCTTCCTGTGCTACTGTGTTCCTTTCAGATGATCTCCTGACATCTATCAGCCACAATTTCCCCATCTGTAAAATGGGCTTAACTATATTTACCAGCCTCAGGCTTAATATGGTTTGTAAAAAGTATTAATAAGGCCACTATGCTGCAGAGGTGCAGCTAAAACTTGGGCCTTTCCAAATCTTTATCTTGTGCTCAATGTATCAGGCCATGTGGTGCTGGTTTTTTGTTTCTGTTTTTTATGTTTGTTAGTTTTTGTGGGAAGCGGGTGCTCTTTCTGTGAGAAGGTTTAAAATCAATGAAGTTGTATCAGAAAGGGCCTTTTTTCAGTTCTCAACTGCCTTATCAAGAAAAACATTGAGTCCCCTCAAACTATATTAAAAATCAAAATTCGATGGTTGCAAAATCACAAACTGTACGAACAAATGAAGAAAAATCTTGCATGCAAAAGATTTTTCAGCAAATCATCATTTATATTTATTTTGCCAGATTTAATATATAATCCAAATTAGGGTTTTCAAGGTGCAACATGGGGAAAGTCCCTACTCTATTCTATATAGTAAGCTAATTACTCCATTTTTAACAGCACACTTTCAGCCGCATTCTCATCTGAAGTCAAAGTTAGATAATACATTGAACTGATGCTGTTAAACTCATGATGACTTAATATCAATTTGCAGAATAGAAAATCCTGCTTATTTTGAACTTTCTGTACAACTGTGCCTATTGAAGATCAATTCACAATAAACAATTTCCTGTTTAATGTCAATTTAAAATCACTGATTTCCTGCTTCAAACAGCATTTAATCCTAAAGAACTACAGCACACCACAGAAATGGTTTCCAATTAACCCAGTCAGTGGTATATAATTCTATGTTTACAGTCTAGTTCCACAGTTTGTATGAACAATAAATCTATACGACAATGCAATGGGCAGATTGAATATCCCCAGACAGCCTATTTCACTTTTGTGCATTAAAGAATCAAAGAATGGTACACTTAGTATTTTATACAAAGCCCAAGGGAGATCCAATTTCTTACTAGGCTAGAATCCTGTGGCACACAATGGTGTGTATACCTCCCCCTGCCTGGATGCCCCAATTCTAGCTTCTCCTAGCTTTGTAGCAGAATAATAAACAGTTCTGCTGTCAAGGGGAGGTCTGCAGGTTCAGAGGCAACATCTGAGTTTGACCCCCATTGGCCCATGCTTTTGGTTTCAGGTTTTAACAAAAATACCTAAAACTGACTGTGTATTTCAGGAGAACGCCCATCCCTTTCTTTTCAGTATTGTGTTTAAGCAAATAGAATAAAAAAACAGTGGAATAGCAACTAGAAAAAAGTCTGAAGTTTAAGGGAGATCCCTGACCAGTACTTTGAGTGTATTCTCTGCACATTCACCATTATAAGATATGCATCTGCAGCTGAGTTTGGGAGTGGGAGTGGGAATCTCCAGGACAACAACACCCACTGGGATCACAGAAGGGTCCTCACCAAACTTCCAGAGCAGAATGTATAGAAGGGCCATGCAGTCCTAACCCATTAGCTCCTTACACTAAACCTCAGAGTTCTAGAACTATGAGGACGAAGAGAATATAGGCAGTTAGTGTGCATATGCAGGAGTAATGCCTGAAATAACTACACTTACTGGTGAATAAGCTTTCTTCCCTCTCTAATAATTGCCTCTGTACATTCCCACACTGCAAAGGATGTGAGGGAGATTCCCACACTCGAGCCATTCTTTTTCAGTGACAAATCTGAGAAATTGTCCCAGATTGAGGTGTCAATAGAGGAGGTTTTGAAACAAACTGATAAATTACGATCTGGTCCTGGAGACTTATTACTGTTAATTCACTCAAGAGTTCTGAAGAAACTCAAATATGAAATTGCAAAACTACTAACTGTGGTATGTAACCTATCATTTTAA
Source organism: Emydura macquarii macquarii (assembly GCF_026122565.2). Classification (NCBI taxonomy): domain Eukaryota; kingdom Metazoa; phylum Chordata; order Testudines; family Chelidae; genus Emydura; species Emydura macquarii. Next base: position 46,448,979 of record NW_027132813.1, read on the forward strand.
TCAGCTTCTGTACCAGATGACTGGAGAATGGGTAATGTGATGCCAATTTTTAAAAAAGGCTCCAGAAGTGATCCTGACAATTACAGACTGGTAAACCTAACTTCTAGACCAGGCAAATTGGTTGAAACTATAGTAAAGAACAGAATTATCAGACACATAAATGAACGTGATTTTTTGGGGAAGAGTCACCATGGCTTTTGTAAAGGGATGTCATGCCTCACCAATATAATAGACTTCTTGGAGGGGGGGGTCAACAAACATGTGGATATATATCCAGTGGATATAGTGTACTTAGACTTTCAGAAAGCCTTTGACAAGGTCCCTCACCAAAGGTTCTTATATAAAGTAAGCAGTCATGGGTAAGAAGGAAAGTCCTATAATGGATCAGTAACAGGGTAAAAGACAGGAAATAAAGGATAGGGATAAATGGTCAGTTTTCAGAATGTAGAGGTAAATAGCAGGGATTTGCCCTGGAATCAGTGCTGCTGATTTGGAGAAAGGGGTAAACAGTGAGGTGGCAAAGTCTGCGGATAATACAAAATTACTTAAGACAGTTAAGTCCAAATCAACCTACAAAGAGTTACAAAGGGATCTCACAAAACTGGGTGACTGGGCAACAAAATGAAATTCAATGTTAAGTAAATGCAAAGTAACACACAATGGAAAACATAATCCCAACAATACATACATACATTAGCTGTTATCACTCAACAAAGAGATTTTGGGGTTGCTGTGGATAGTTCTCTGAAAACATCCGCTCAATATGCTGCAGCAATAAAAAAGCTAACAGAATGTTAGGAACCATAAGGAAAAGGATAGATAATATGAAAGAAAATATCATAATGCTACTGTATAAATCATGGTATGCACAACTTGAATACTGTGTGCAGTTCTGGTCACCCCATCTCAAAATATATTAGAAATGGAAAAGGTACAGAGAAGGGCAACAAAAATTATTAAGGATATGGAAAATTTCCATAGGAAGAGAAATTAAAAAGACTGGGACTGGTCATCTTAGCAAAGAGACTGCAAAGGGAGTACATGACAGAGGTCTATAAAACATGAATGGTAATGACTGGTATAGAAAAAGTGAATAAGGAGGTGTTATTTACTCCTTCACATAACACAAAAACCAGCGGTCACTCAATTAAATTAATAGGCAACAGGTTTAAAACAAAGAAAAGGAAGTACTTCACACAACACATAATCAACCTGTTGCTAGGGGATGCTGTGAATGTCAAAACTATAACTGAATTCAAAAAAGAATTAGATAAATCCGTGGAGGACAAGTCCATCAATGGCTATTAGCCAAGATGGTCAGGGATACAACCCCATGCTCTGGATGTCCCTAGGCCTTTGATTGCCAGATGCTGGGACTGGGTGACAGGGGATGAATCACTTGATGATTATCCTGTTCCGTTCATTCCCTTTGAAGCATCTGGCATTGGTCACTGTCAGAAGACAGGACACTGAGCTAGATGGACCATTGTTCTGACCCAAAATGGCCATTCTTATGTTCTTGTCCTGGAGCAATAATTGCTCAGGAAGGTGGGCTGAGAAGTTCTTATCAATCAGAGTGCAGAACGGCCCTCCCAGACCAAGTATGAGAGTAGTGGTGTATGAATGTATTAACAGAGCCCCAGGTAGCAGCCCAACAGATTTCTAAAATACAAAAGCATGTCTTCAAAGCTTCCTCAGATCTATAGGTGTCCACAAATCATGCCTGTGGAAGGAAAGCCTTGATTTGTACAGAGTCCCAGTTAGTCCTTATAAAAGAGAATATCTGGTTAGGTATCAAGGTAGATCTTCCCCAGTTATATGCAGTCCTAGGGATAGAAACAGTAGTTGTAACTTTCAGGAGTTCTTCAAGAGCTTATCTTTTCAGCCAAAGCCAACCAGTTTCTGTACAGGTACATATGGATTCACTGACACCTCCAGGCATGGAGAGATGGTATCTCTACTACCTACAGACAATCATGTAAAGGAAAAAATCTGAGGCAGTTGGAACCACACAGCCCTTTTACAGCTTAGGCTCCAGATGATTAATGTCATGAAAGGGTACTTGGGAAGCTCTAATAAGCACTACTCTCTAGAAGGTTCTCAACACTCAACTGCCTCAGGGTACATAACCCATAAGTGACAATCTGCAGAGGCAATTCTCAGAGAACATGTACCAACATTTTCCAAACTGGGTACCCAAACTCCTGAATGAATCATAGAATCGTAGGACTGGAAGGGACTTCAAGAGGTCTTCTAGTCCAGTGTTTCTCAACCTCTCTGACTACTGTACCCCTGTCAGGAGTCTGATTTGTCTTGAATACCCCCAGTTTCACCTCACTTAAAAATTACTTGCTTACAAAATCAGACATAAAAATACAAAAATCTCACAGCACGCTATGACTGAAAAATTGCTTACTTTCTCATTTTTACCATATAATTATAAAATAGCTCAGTTGGAATATAAATATTGTACTTACATTTCAGTGTATATTTATAGAGAGTAGTATAAACAAGTCATTGTCTGTATGAAATTTTACTTTGTACTGACTTCGCTAGTGCTTTTTATGTAGCCTGTTGTAAAATCAGGCAAATATCTAGATGAGTTGCTGTATCCCCAGAAGACCTCTGCATATCCCCAGGGGTACGCGTTCTCCTGGTTGAGAACCACTGTTCTTGTCTAGTCCTCTGCTCAAGGCAGGACCAAGCATTATCTAGACCATCCCTGACAGGTGTCTGTCCACTCTGTTCTTAAAAATCTTCTATGACTGAGATTCCACAATCTCCCTGGGCAATTTATTGCAGTGCTTAATTATCCTCACAGTTAGGATTTTTTTTCCAAATGTCCAACCTAAACCGCCCTTGCTGCAATATAAGCCCATTGCTTCTTGTCCTATCCTCAGAGATTAACGAGAACAATTTTTCTCCCTCCTCCTTGTAACAACCTTTTAAGTACTTGTAAACTGTTATCATGTCCCCCCCCCCCCCATCAGTCTTCTCTTCTCCACACTAAACAAACCCAGTTTTTTCAATCTTCCCCTCATAGATCATGTTTTCCAGACCTTTAATAATTGTTGTTGCTCTTCTCTGGACTTCTTCCAATTTGTCCACATCTTTCCTGAAATGTGGCACCCAGAACTGGACAAAATACTCATGTTGAGACCTAATCAGTTCAGAGTGGAGCGGAAGAATTACTTCTTGTGTCTTGCTTACAAAACCACTGTTAATACACTCCACAATGAAGTTTGCTTTACTTTGCAACAGTGTTACACTGTTGACTCATATTTACCTTGTGATCCACAATGACCCCTAGATCCCATTCAATAGTACGCCTTCCTAGGAAGTCATTTCCCATTTTGTAATGTGCAACAGATCATTCCTTCCTAAGTGGAGTACCTTGCATTTGTCCTTATTGAATTTCATCCTATTTAATTCAGACCATTTCTCCAGTTTGTCCAGATTATTTTGAATTGTAATCCTATCCTCCAAAGCACTTGCAACCCCTCCCATCATGGGATCATCTGCAAACTTTATAAGTGTACTTTCTATGCCATTATCTATCTCACTGATGAAGATAATGAACAGAACCAGACCCAGTAGTGATCCCTGTGGGTCCCCACTCGATATGCATTTCCAGCTTGACTGTGAACCACTGATAACTACTCTCTGGGAATGGTTTTCCAACCATTTATGTACCAAACTTATAGTAGCTCCATCTAGATTGTATTTCCCTAGTTTGTTTATGAGAAGGTCATGTGAGACAGTATTAAAAGCCTTACTAAAGTCAAGAGATACCACATCTACTGCTTCCCTCAATCCACAAGACTTGTTACCCTGTCATAGAAAGCTATTAGGTTGCTTTGACATGATTTGTTCTTGAGAAATCCATGCTGATTGTTACTTATCACCTTATTATCTTTACCAGAGGATATGACAAATGGAAAGTCTCAGAGTTCTACAAAATCAGGCCTGAAATTCACAACTGGCCATGTAATCAGATTTTAGAAAGTGTCTTACAAGTTGCTACTAGTTCTTTACCTTGACATTTGCAAAATACTTTGTCATGTTGCCTTCATAGAAAGAGCCAAGCACGGTCTGAAGCACAACAAATTGTTAAGACTGTCACATCGATTTGCTGTATTAACGGATCACTGCGCTCTTTCTTGTTGCACTGAAGGATGGCATACATCTTTCTTGTAATGTCATTATGTCTCTGTGCAAGAGGTTAGAATACACCTATGCAATAAAACTGCTCTATGTCAGGAACAGCAGCGTCAGCTATGCTTTGTGGCATTGCCCTGAGGCAAAGCTTTGTACCTTTCTTGGATGTAATGTTCATTATATCACTTATAGTCTCTTTATTTGTCTCAAAATCCAAGGACAGAGCTCATTCTCCACCCCCGCTTAAAGCTGTGTTAAGCTCTTCACATTGATCTTCTGAGAATCAGAATTGATATCTTATTCATTCATAGAACCATAGGGTTAGAAGGGATTGCAAGGGTCATCTAGTCTGCTTTTCTTGGGATAAAGATTTACTGTAAAAGCTGCAGCTCTCTCTCTCATTCATGTCGTATAACTTCACAATAGTTGGTTGTTACTAGCTGATCTTAGAGGTTTTAATTAAGTTACAAGGCAGATAGCGTGTGCAACCACAAATAAATAATTAATAATACTAACAATCATACCAAATGTATGAATGTGATGGCTATTTATCAGTTCTATATTTGAGTAAGCAAGAAATAGTTCAGGTTTTCTTGCATAATACAAGTATTAAAGTCCACTAGTCTCCATTAGTCTAGTCAATGCATATAAAATTAAAGGTGTAAAGAGTATCTGGTTCACCACTGTGATCAGGAAGCAATATGGCCAGGGTTTTTGTGCTGTGTTTGTCCTCTTTGGCTCCTACGAGCTACTGCCATACAAATAAATAATAATAATACATATTCATTAACAATCCGTTTTTTTATAAATGTTACAAATGGATTTCTACTATTTAATATTATATATATACATACACACACACACACACACACACACATATACATATACACACACACACACACGGAAGATAAATAGTCTCATTATTCATCTCTTTCTGATTTTTTCAAGGCTGACTTTGCATAATTCTCCAAGCCCTAGGAGAACCAGAACATGTACTAGATTCCTTGTAGGTTGTGAACTCTCAAAAGATAGTAAGATTTTGGGCCAGATCTTACGCTCTGTTCAGGCCCCTTTATACCGGCAGTGCAATGGGGCTGACAAGCCAGTGAAACCAGCCGGAAAAAGGATGCTCTGGTTCAGGAAATTTTCAAGTGGCATAGAACCAACTTCACCAAAATAAGGACCATGTTGACCAGGATTGGGAAGGTGGTGGGTGATCTCTATTCTAGAGATTCCTAGCTAGCATAACAGCTCCACTAGGGCTGGAACCAGCTGGACAAGTTAGTGCAGTTTTACGCTGCTCTGTGCTTGAGACAAATCATCCCTCAGGAACACCAGGGTGTGGAGAAGCACAAAGGTGACAAAGTGATGAGTTGTATATGGTACTAATGCCGACCAATTTTAGGAATAGTGTTTATTTCGTTTGACTTAATCCATTAATAAATGCAATTAAATTAAACAGAATAAAAAAAAATTAAATTCAATAAATATAACAGGATTTTTAAAAATGTCACACTGAGTGGATCACCTTTCATGTGCTCAAATCTTAAAACAGTAGTTCCATCACTACCTAAATTAAAAGGATATTTGTCAATTGCACTTTCTTATTCAAAAGTTAACTCTGAAGGAATTGTAAACTGGATTACTGAAAACCCACACATGCTTTCGCTGTAGGGAAGAGGTCTAGATTAGAGCTGTGGAAATACTACCCCCCCGCCCACACACCACACTCAAATAAAAGTGTTTAGGCGTGTTTCTTTGAATTCTGAATGATTTTTCAGTTTGGTCATGTGGGGTCCATTTTATTGTCTATTTGTGAATTTGGCATCATGAACAAAAATCCTTTTGCAGATGTTTGAGACTTTACGTGCTTCAATTGAAAGTGCTGTCCTGAATACAGATGTTTTCCTGAACTGAAGTCTATATGAATACTCATTTTTGGTATGTGACTTTGTGCTTGAACTGTCGACATGATACGACAGTTGGTCAGTACTTGCTATTCTACAGTTTAAAAAGTTGCAGTCATTCAGGGTAAAATCCTGGCTCTGCTGAAGTCAATGGCACAATTCCCATTGACTTCAACAGGCCCATGATTTCCCCCCCTCAGAGTCCAATCCACCTCACTGAAGTCAGTGGGAAGCTTTTCATCGACTTCATTGGGAGCTGAATGAGGCCCAAAGCACAGACCAGAAGTAATACCATATGACTGGTGGTGACCAGTCACACCTCACAAATAACAGGAAATAATCTACGTGAGCAGTTCACAAATTACTAAGAAGCCAAAATTTGTTAAAAAACTATTAGCTTCACAATAAAAACAATGAATAAATTACTAAAAAGGTCTATTTCCAAACTAATCACAAACAGAAAAATAGTAAAGTTCACTGGCTACTTTATTCCATATGAAATAACTGGGCTGCTTGTTCTAGAGGAATAAGTAAATGTGGAAGCTTAAAGAAAATAAAACCCAAAAAATCCATAAAATCTTATGTCTAAAGCAACATAAATAAAATGTTAAGGAAATGTATGATGACAGTGTTACTCATCAACAATATTCCACAAGGATTCTAGACTTCCTCTGAGCCACATCCATCAGTAATTTATATAAACACATTTCTCAGTGGTTTTAATAATGAAACAGATGTTTACTGTTCCTAGTGGAAACAATTATCCCTTATAGTGGAAAAAGTGACCTCCAGTGGACAATAATGCCATTGTATATTATAATGCAGTGTTTGCTACTTTTTCCTTTTGTAATTCCAGGCTGCTTTCAGAGGGTCACAATCTGTTCACTACACTCAGGTGTGTAGTGCCATTGAAATTCATGTGTGAGTACGGGTAGCAGCTGGTGGCCTGATATTAAATATATGATATTTAAGGTTAAGATTTTCTCATGGTTACTTTTAGTAAAAGTCACAGACGAGTCGCGGGTGATAAATACAAATTCACAGAAGCCTGCAACTCATCTGTGACTTCTACTAAAAATAATGGGAGTAGGGCCGAGGGGCAACAGGGGAATGACTGAAGCCGGGGGGCAGGGAAATGACAGCCTGAGTCCCACTGCAGGAGGGGGGGGGGTGTAGCACCCACCACCACAGCTACTCAGTGCTCCAAGGCCCCAGCCACAATGCCAGCAGCTGGGAGCTGTGGGTCTCCCCATGGCGGCTCAGAGCTCCGGGGCCCCCGCCGGCTGACAGCTCAGGCCCTGCCGCCCCAGGGCTGAAGGGGAAAATGTCACGAAGATCACAGAAAGTCACAGAATCCGTGACCTCCGTGACATAATCTTCTCTGTAATGATAGTGTTAGTTGGCAATGAACACATGGCTAAGGCTCAGTTCCAGTTTCCATTCCAACTTTCTTGTAACCTTCTCCGACAAATTCTTTTTGACCAGATGTTTTCACTACTTAGGATCAGCACAAAGGATCTCTATTTATTCATTTTTAATTGAGTACAATTGGGTCAATCATTTTTTTAAATGGAAGAAAACTGTTTTCCCTTACTCTTCCAGTTGAAATGTTGTGCTCTCTCACAGAGCTGAAGCTAGAAACCATGACTTGGCCGTATTTCATAGTCATCACTGGCAAAGCAAACACAATCTAAGTTTGAAGACAATTGGCTTATTATATTTGAACATAGATTTTTCAGTCAAATAGTCACACACAAGCTGAATTTTTGTGTTCTGCTTTTGTAGGGGCTTCCTTAATGAAGTGGGTTAGAATGTTGGAAGGCAGAATTCAGGAAACTGCAGGGTCTCTTCAGTTACAGGTCTTTCTGTATAGGATGCCTCCACTTAGGATGATGTGAGGAGAGAGTTAAAGTTCTTTGGTGTAGGTTTGCCAAATGGTAAACCCACAATATAGGTTGCATGGAACTTTGGAAACATATAAATCTGCCCTCTCTCCTTTATATTTTCTCCCTAAAAGTTTTTTTTTTTTAACTTCTTTTAAGAAACACTTACTCTACTAAAGGATTCATATTGTGAAAAGCTCAGCAATCTCCATGAGAGGTTATGTGACCTAGTGATTAGTGGACAGGCCTGAGAGTCATCAGAATTTGGTTCTAATCTTGACACGGAAACTATGCCCTTTGGAAAGTCACTTATGCCAAAAATTTCAAACTTGGGCACCTAAAGTTAGATATTCCAATACAGGCATATGGCCCCATTCCAGCACAACTCTTAAGCACATGTTCAATGCTGTGATGTTTGGGCTGGAATCAACATAAGGGAATTCTATTTTTTAAAACCGATTTCTTTGGCTTTTAAAAAACTAAAACATTTTTATTGGTCTTAGGTTTTGCAAAGGCTTAAAAAAAAACCGAAAAATTTGGGGCCAGATTTGATCTGACAAGTGTTACTTTAACAAGTAAATGTTATTATAGGTTTTCTCAGTTTTCAGTGAAAGTTTAGTGATTTCCACTTCAAGAGATGAGTTACTTCCCCCTCCTCCAATAGTGAGCTCTTTTTTTAAGCCAATTACATTTCAGTGTTCAAAAGAACAATGGCTTTCACTCCACAATATGTCTTGGATAATACCTGGAAATTTCTCTCTTCCCATCCCTCCTGTTTTTTTAAACAACAATCAAACACAAAGGATAATTTTCATCTTACTTGGTTTCCTTAGGCTTTTTTCCTACCTCACTTGAATTTCAGTGAACCCTTGGGTATGCACTGAAATCCAGATTTATGACTGTTGGTTAAAGCAACAGCTGATTTGTAACTAAATGCAGTTATCAATGAAAAATAGCAGACAGTTTAACTGGTAGTGACAGTTGCAACCATACATCCTGAAGGCTTCCCAGCATTAGAAAACATGCAATGCCACTTTCAGTTTTACCCTTAAAATGTACTTGTGAATGCAGGTAACCCTCCTGAGATCTCTACTCAATGGACCAATACTGTTACCAAGGTCACCTTTGCAGAGTTATATTTGCATCCAGCTGACGTTGATTCATGCTGCCAGATGGCTAAGGACAAAGCACAATCGTTCAACACAATGTGTGACCTACTTACACGCCTAACAATCTGCTGCTTAATACTTAGTAAAAGCATGAAGGCTTTGATTAACATTTTAATTTTGTTTCTTAGTTAGCTCACATGTGGCATGTACAGTTTGCATGCTGGACGCATCTGTTCCAACAGGGCGAAGATATGGGGTCTCTAACATATTTCTAAAGCAGGAGGATACGAGTGCCGGAAGCAGCTGAGAGGACAATGAAACTGAAATAAAAGCAGTCTCTGTGAGCAGTGAGCATGTGCATGAGGCAAATCATGGGCTGGAGAGGAGGAGGAGGAGGAGAAGAAGAAGAAAGCGGAGGGACCTGGCACTAAGCAGCAAAGCAGAGGAAGGTGCACTTTTATTCTTTCTCTCTTCCCTCTGCACAGTGTTTGCAAAGCAAATTCTGGAAACACAAAGCACTGGCTGATATTTGTACTTAGTAAAGTTTTGTGAATCACAAACACCACTTTAAAATGCCTAATTTTTCTCTCCATTGAGTTTAATGGAGCTGTCTCCATAGCCTTGCAAGCATTGAGACCAACTTTCTAAGAAGCAAGCTCAGTTGCCAGACAGGTTTCATCTTAGTCACCAGCTCTAAAAAAGCTCTCCTCTCTTGCACCTTGTCAATTACTGTCAGCTGTAACCTCTGAGGTATTATTTCAATAAAGCCATTCATGGAAGATATATAACATGTCATTTTGTGGGGAAGGGAAGGTGATCTTAATTTATCTTTTCACCTAACATAAAGCTGTGTATGGATTCTTCCACAGATCAATGATGATCGCTTTACTTTGGATACTTCCCACTAGTCCTGAGCTGTCGAATGTATTGTCTGTTTATTATGTATTTGCTTATTGAAAACAAAGAGTTAGTGCAATTAAAGGGAGTCTAACTGAAATTAGACTGGTGGTCTAAAACCAATGGTCTTGTTCAATCCTTCCCATGGAAAAGCTCATGGGAGAGGGGTTAAGGTTCTCTGCAAGGTCAGCCTTGTGTAATTTCCAGGAAGTTGTCTCGTAACGGCTGAGTGAGTATGCGGAATTGCCTTTCAGATCCTAGAAAAACCATAGATTCACAAAGGCATTCATAAAGGGTCTGATCCTGCTCCCACTGACTTCAATGGGGGCAGGATCAAGTCATAAAGGGTTGTTACTCTGTGCCTTGCAACTCTGGCTTTCCCTTTTCCACTATTTGCAGAGCTTCAGTAGAAGGCATGGTGCCATTGGCTGAGTCTACTGTGGTTGCACAGTAGCAGTGACAGAGAAAACTTCATGGGGGCTAATGCTGCATAAGCCAGTTACAAGAACAGCAACAAAACATTTCTTTTTCTAAAGTGGGGGGAGTGAGATACAGCTGATTGTATTTATGCAACTCCCGGATGCTCATCAAACGGTAACTAAGTCATAAAAAAGTCAACTAGCATTATTGCATTAAAATGGCTTCTCTACTGCTTTATACATTGCATTATCTTTCATGAATATGTAAGGTACTCCTCTAGGATACGGTTAATACCGTAGGGAGAATGGAGAGCAAAAATGGAATTTACATCTCTTGCATGCTCTGTACACAGAGAGAAAGACAGATATAATGGGACTGATAATTCTGATGTGTAAAAACACTACCTAGCCAGTATTTAAATATTCACTCTTCCAGCTTTTTAGATCTTTGAAAAGCGATCAGATGTCTCATGTGATCAGAACATTTATATGCTCCATATTAATGATATGCAAGGGAAATGCACAACAGAATGTCAATAAGCCTGGTGTAAAGTCATGACTTTCCAAATCTATATTGTGAGTCTGGTTTCAGTAGTCTACAAAGATCATATAATCTGAGACGCTTTACACAAAATGAAATGACTCTTCCCAGATTAAATCCTACTGAGGGAAATGGATTCAGCTGCTCATGTAAAATCCATCTCTCCCCCCTATTTGGTAAAAGCAGAAAATTGACCCAAAATATATTGTGTTATTTAAGAGATGGATAAATCCTGTCTCACTGCAACAAGTGCCTAGCAGTAGAATCCATGCAGTTCTTCTTGGTACGTAGGAGTGGGCAGGTTTGTGTGCGCATCTGTGTGGGATGTGCTCAGCTTTGTGGGGGATCACTACATGACAGCATGGGGTTGAGGGTAGGGCACGCTGGATTTTATGACCCCTACTTAGAGCCTCTCATCCTACCCCCGGTAAGTGAGGCGGGAGGTGGTAAGGCTGCAGCAATGGAAGGACTCCGTCCTTCATCCCCCTGCAACAACCAGCTATGGACTGAACTTCACTACAAAGTTAACGAGTTGCAAGTCATGGTGACTGGCCCAAGGCCAGGTACAGGTTAAAATTCGAGTGAGCACAACTTGCCAGCTGCTAACATGTCCATTCTGTAGTGTGGATGCAGGCTAGCAGCATTAAACTTCCAGTATTTTCCTATAATCTCCTTTGTGTGCCCAGAAAGAATTCATAGACTATATAAACTCACTACAGCACAAAGAACCAGAAGATGTGCCCTTAGAAGTCTTAGCGCGACATGTGAGTGAATGCAGTGTCAGCATGGACACAGCAACTCAAGTGTCATGCTGCATCTTAACTGAGGGCAGCTTGTGCCCCCAGTCTGCTGGAGAACCATGGGAGATGGTGGCCATTTTGAGTAGGGCAGCTTGTACAATGTAATATATGCACAAGATTGCACTGAGTTTTAACCGTATGGGAAGTTTAAAGGCTCTGCATTGTTTTGTTATGAAGGTCATTTTGGACAAAAAGAATGTCTGACACCGGGTGCTAATTTCCTTAAGGGACGCATTTTAAAGTTAATTGTAACAAGTAAGCGTATTAACAGAATCTCAGATTAGTCATTCTATTAATCTATACTCAAGAAGTAAATGCTATAATTTTGGGAAAGACACATAGTGTTTTTCACACTTAGCGTATGAATTCCTACTTTAAAAACAAAACTAAACTCGCCCTCAACTATGGAATGCCAAGTGCCTCCCTAATTAGTGAGGTTTGCTGTGATTTTGTTTATACAGCATCACCATTATTTGAAACTAACATACTTGGTTAATTATAATGTTGTAGTTGTCTTGCTCACTATGATTTTAGAGAAACAAAGGTGCGTGAGGTATCTTTTATTGGACCAAGTTCTGCTGGTGAAAAACAATGCCTAAATATCTTTAAAAATCTGGGCTTTAGGCAGTAGACACTCCTTTTTGAATATTATGGCTTTAATGTATTGTCCAGTTATGGTATAGTAAATACTACAATACCAAATGCCCCTTTTAATTCATAAGGGCTTTTAACGTTTTAGACTCATAGCTTGATATAAATTTCCTTCCCAAACAGCTGAAAAAAATAATGCTTAAAAGACTAATGAAATGTGTTACTCAACCTAAATTAATTTGCTTTATCTAAATAATCTGACTCAACCTTTGGTTGAATCAGAATTCATCTGATTTACAAAAATCCATCAGAAAAACAACAGCAGGTGTGGAGTAAGGGCAGCACAAAAAGGATAAACAGACTAAAATATCCCAGGGCAACAGTGCCCCTTTGTACTGCCAGTTAGCAACTGGCACCAAACTATAACAAGCACATTACAGAACGTGCTGCACTCCCATGTATCTAGCTGTACTGAGGTCTGGAAATTACAAAAGAGTGAAATATTACCTGCTTGTTGATATTTAATCAGGATCTAATTATGTAATAGAAACTACTCTTGAGAAACAATGCTGAAAGAATGACTAGTACAAAAGCCAGGCAAAGAAACAAAAGTCTCTTTACAGATACTTGTGATGTATAGCAGTGTCCTAGTGATAAAAAATTCCAAAGGAATAAAGGCTAAGAAGGCATGATTTCATCCACTTACAAAGTCCTTCTAAAAACAGAACTAAAATGACTTACAACCCCAAATTCTCTGTTGGTTCTAACATTAGAAGTACTGCAAAAAAATCAAAATTGCTAATTTTAAACAGTCAGCAACAATAATATTGCATATAAGTATCTAGAAATGACTAAGGGCAAAAATTTTCAAAAGTTTATCAGTCATATAAGGCTTTTCAAAACAAGAATTAAGCTTAAAATTTATTTTCTTATCTGTTCAGTTATTACAAAGTAAAACAAAACATTACAAGAATATATTCATTTATCATTAGGTATATACTTAACTATAAAAAACACATGAAGAATTTATAATCTGTGCACCACAAATTTAGGATTAGGTGTTAAAAGTTAATGCCAAATTCTCAAACTAAATGAGTAAGATTATCCCAAGTCCTTTCTAAAAGTCTGACCAGTAGTTTAGATTTTTCCTAAAAACTACAGAGTAAAATACCAAATATAGAATATACATGTTTCACATATTCCTGTAATATCACATATGTTAAAAAATACTTGTACAAAATAAGGTAAGACACCAGCTTGAAAGTTAGTCTGGTAATATGCTCTATATTTAATAAAAAACAAAAACAAAAAACAGCCACCCCATCTTTCTGTCAAAGATGTAAAAGCAGAAGAAATGTTGTGATGTCTCCAGTAATTTTAACATACGTAATTCCTTAGTTTGGGACTGTGCAAATGCCAGGAGTACTGAGCCAGTTTAACTTTGGAATCAACAACAACAAAACCTAAGGGGATACTAGAGCTACTGTCTCTCTCTACTGTCTGCTATTACTTGTTACTGCCAGATAGTCTCCAACAGGTTTTCTTCATTCACATGTCTTTTCTTCCTCCCAAGAGAGATTACTGCTCCTAGCATTCCTGGAAGCCTTGTAGTTTGACATCTCAAAGGAGAGAGCACTACACTATGCTTCTCCTGAAAAGTGAAAAGCTCATATTAGCACTATGAACTCAAGCACATTTAGGGGAGACCAGTTGCTTTGTGGCATTCAGCTTTCTGTGGGAGACCAAACTGACTGGCATCTGTGGTCATGAGTTTAGGATAATTTGGGCAGGGAAGCAAACTCCTCTAGAAAGATGAGATTTCTATAGCTACCAGATTAGGGTCAAATAAGAAGATGAATGAGCAAAATATAAATCCATATGGGTGGTCTTGAGAGTGCCACATATCATCACATGCAGCTGTAGAATTTGTAATTGGAAGCAAGGAAACAACTGATACAGAATACCTGAAGGTGAAGTCTTTGAGGAGGTATTGTGATGCTGATGGCAGAATCTCTTGAGCTTTGGAGTTATCATGTACTTACAAAAGACCTTCCCATTTGTCTTTCTGAAAATATATCCTGATAAGGACAACAATCTGCCTAGGCATTATAAATCTGTTGGCTTGATTTACAATAATCTTATCTTTGGAGTCAACCCAGGATTTTCACCATGGCAGTATAGGTGTATAAGTCTGGTGTCAGGAGACATATCAATATTATAAGTTGTACCTTTACAAAAGAATGGACAGGCATGGCTATTATCCAGCTTCTCCTCAACAGCAAGGGACAACAGTAATGGACAGAACCAATAGAGGGAAGACATTCTAAGTAGTTTTGCCATGCTCCAGCATTCAATGGGCAAATTTTTATCCAGCTTTGCATCAGGAATTTAGCATCCTTTAGTGTCATCATCTCAGAAATAAGGGTCACCTGTATTTCTGTATTTACAGTACCCTCTGTAATAGCCAAGGAGGTTCTGGCCAAGACTCCGGAACCAGTTTGAAATGCGCTATGTAGTGTTTTGACAAAAGCATATAAAGAACCATTGACGATGGGGAAAGATGGGACTAAAACTAGCCAAAATATGGTAGGCGGGATTGGTGGTGGCTTAACAAGGCTTTTTGCCACTGGTGGTGGGGGGAAACACTTAGTCAACTTCACGTGATCTTGGACCTCCACAAAAGCTTTGGTAATGAAAGAGTACAGGTCAAGGAAGAAGGAGGGAACGGTGGACACAGACTATGGGTTACAGTGAACACTCAGTGCTTAAGCTGCTTGCAACAGCTCCATTTTATTCAGCATCTGGTTCCAACAAGCATAACAAGACCATCACAGCACCCCATCCAGACACTTAGCTCTTAAAGGCATAGTACATGACACCACACAAATAAGGTTGGACTGGAGGCCTTTAGGAGTCTGAGAGAAGAAGCTCTTTTCCATTTTATGACCTCCCAGCTGATGGGCTGAGAATAAGGGGAAACTGAGTCTGCAGCAAATTATGGTTTGGAGCCTTTAGAGTAAAAGCAATGTAGAAAGCCAGTGTCAGTGGGCTGCATGGCCTCCCCTCAGGCAGAGCATTTACAAAATATCTTCATCTTCCCCTTCAGTCAGTCCTAAAATCTGAACCAACTCAGAAATACCTAGCCAGGTACAGAAAATTCTAGAACAAGAAGGGTGGGAGAATGAACTCCTGCTCTCCTCCCTGTGTAGACAAGAGTGAGGGAGATGTGTCTGTGCCTAGCTTCACACCAGGAAGTCAGCTAGTTCTTTCCTGCTCCTGTCTGGTCTTTGGGTGAAACAGGAAAAAAGCCCATATGTGTGGACTGGCCTGCATTAGTCAGAGTTACCAGTCTCTGGTGACTCTCTTTTTAGGCGCATAACATCTATTTCAGGAAAATTATTATTTATTTGTATTACTGTAGCATCAGGGAACCCTAGACGTGGACCAGGACCCCATTGTCCTAGGTACTGTACAAACACAGAACTAAAAGACAGTCCCTGCCCCAGGGGGCTTTCAGCCTAAGTATACTACAAGAGAAAGACAGATGGGGGAAGTATAAGGGCTGAAGAATGACCTGACATTGCTTATTATTACATAATGTTTATATGCAGTATCACAGATGTGTATAGCACTGTATAAATAAATAGGAACTTGAGATCAAATTTCTCATAGTTGGATAAGATTAAAATACCCAACACCTAATTAATTAAGAAGTGATGGAGAGTATTATGGACATTTTAGCGTGCGTCTTAATTTTGTATTTGACATCTAGATACAACAATGAAGGAGGTTGCAAAAGAAATGCATAAGCAGAAAAAAATCAAAGAGAGTAGGATTTCTTAGTCATAAAAAGGTTGGTTGACAGACTCACTTTTGTTTACAAGCCACATGGGATTTTCATGGGCTACAAAATAAAACAAAAGGCCGATAGGATTCTACTATCACCAAACCTAATTGCATGCTGCAAAATGCTAGAAACTGACCTGTGAAAAATAGGGTTTATTTTATTTTTACCTAATTTTATAAAGTTATGTCAAATAAACCCTATTTTTCACAGTGTTCTTGGAAGCAATTATACAGTATTTTTTGGAAATAATTTTATAAAATAATACTTATAATGGCTTCCATGTACACTGTCTTTCCTCTTGGGCTAGAAAGGGATGGGAGCATGATATGGGCAACAGGCTTTCCCAACAGCAGATCACTCAAAAGCAATCCCTCCTTTTTCTAATTAATTGTCCAACACTGCAGCCCTTCCAAGCATTGTTACTGAAGTCAAACTCCAAGGAGTGTCAATGATACTCTGACAAGGAAAGAGTATAACACAGGCAAATTGGACTTAGAGTCGAATGTGAATGGGGTGGGTGGGGCGGAAATGAGGAGAATCTCATGTCTCTGGCTAGGACAATGAGGAAACCCCTGGAGAGAACTGAGTGAATAAAAATGGGTATTTATGGCAAATACTGCACAATTATTGGCACAAATTGTTTCACTCTCATAAGAATTTTTCCTCAGGAGAAATGGGTTTAGTCAGCAGCTAGACGAAGTAGAATCTGTTAATCTATTTTGCCGTGGGAGCATCTTTTGATACGGGACCTAAGCCCAAATTGTCAACATTTGTGTAATATGGACAATAACTTTGTAATAATGTACATTGCGTTTTAAGGGTTTTATATTTTCACAGGTTTATGCCACAAACAGTAACTGGGTTCCCTTAGCACAGACTTGCAATGGAAAAACTGAGGGCCTTCACCTATAGAGCCATCACACAAAGCTAAACGGAGAACACTGTTTTCAATATAAGCTGTGCTCTCCCACTAGTATACAGCTGTGCGATCAGTAAGCCTCCAGAGAAAGAACCCTCATAGGTATTCTCTTATAATGGACAAGTCTGCAAGCAGGGCGGACAGGAGAGTTCAGAGAACAGTAAAAGGGGCTGGAGAATATTAATTCAATGTGCCATCAACCCTCAGGGCAGAGGGGAAGAGTGACACTGCAGAAATGCAAGTCTTGCAAATCTTTTGAGACAACCACAGACAGTACCAGAATTAGATTATTTTCTGCACAAGATTAAGTGGTAGCATTTGATGACTTATGAATGAAAACAAAGGGGAAAGATATGGGAAGGGGCCAAAACCAGAAGTGAACACGAATTGGCAGTCGCACTACTAGTCAAGATGAAAATTAGGAAAAATTTGTATGTTGCTCTACAAAATGCTTAAAGACTCCAACCTTTCAGAAAAAGCTAAAATTCAAGGGAAATTGAAAGGGTTCAGATCCTTTAAGAAGGACCTCAGTCAGCCTGTAAGTCTACATGCATGATGACCTGCAAGTGCATGTATGATGGGGGGATACCAATCAAATAGTTTGGGTAGTCAGAAGTCTAACTACTGCTGTCCATGCACACACCTTGTCTGTGTGAGCAAATCTGTGGGCACAAATTACTGTGCATACAATATTGTGTACCCAAATTGAGATGCTGTTGTAGAAAAAAAATGACCCTCAGATTTAATAGAAACAAAATCTAAAAATAGAAAAATAGAAAATAGAAAATACCAAAACAGTCAAAACAGAAATTACTAAAGCAACCAACTGTTGACTGTTAATCTGAACCTTTCTTACCAGAAGTTATCGATTAATCAAAACTTTATAAATGCTTCCACACCCAGGAATGGCATATGGTGACTATGGGATGGTGGGTGGCAGGGGGAAGGCTGTAGATGGGAGTTTGAAGTAGGGGGATTAGGTAGGAGTTGCTGGGGAAGGGGCCTGGTGGAGGTGAAGGAGAAGCAGCTCCGTAGCAGGCAGGGTGTAGGGGCTGAAAAGCAGACGGTGGGCTTTGGGGGAGCTGATGCTCCTTCTGGTGCTGGGCAGGACGCCATGTGGTTCAGACCAGCAGCAGGTGCAGAACCACTTGAATTTGATTTCCTCTTTCCTGCCCTAATAACAGCCCCTCTTTTCCAGGAGAAAGGTTAGTGGCTCTCAGGCAGGGCTTGAGTTTCTAGTTGCAGCAGAAGATAGAGACCATATATGTCATTGTCTCAATACACAGGCCAGGGCAGCAGTGCCACAGAATGCTTGTTCATAATACAGGTGGGCCCAGCCAAATCAGACCTCCCAAGCCAAACAGATATGGGGAAGCATTCCCTGGCAGCTTCTCCAATTGTTCTTATGCTTACTCCAGCTGCTTCCCGTTCCTCTGCTGCAATCCTTCCTCAAAGTACCCTGTTGTTGATTTGTTCAGCTTGAACATCGAGTGAGTGAGATGGATATATCAGACTTGGCCTGATTAGCTTCTCCTGAGCTGTTTGTAAGGCACTGTCAGACATATACTGAATGCTTGCATTCTTTTAGAGACACATTTATTCTCCAGTAAAGATTTAATACCTGCAAACACTGGAATACTTTATTGTATTCACCTGTTGCCAAGGCACTACCCTACAATTCCTCTTCAAAGGGATAGTGACAGCTTGCTTGGACCCAAATCTGACCCATTTAAAGTTATTATAGAAGTGAGGAAAATGGCTTTTGGCTTGTAAGAAGATGAGTCTCACCCCAGTTAAGTACATTTCATTCGGAGATTGCTTCTAGGGACCTGGAAATAGGATAAAGAGATGGATAGTTTGGGGACCATGTGACCGGGGCTGGCTTGGAAGCAGAAGGTTTGTGAGGACATGCCACTGACTGAAGGGACCCCAAACATAGACACATAGACATTAAGGCCAGAAGGGACCATCATGATCATCTAGTCTGACCTCCTGCACATTTCAGGGTCAGAACCTTGCCCACTCACTCCTGTAATAGACCCATAACTTCTGGCTGAGTTAAGTCCTCAAATGATAATTTAAAGACTTCAAGTTACAGAGAATCCATCAGTTGCACTCGTTTAAACTTTCAAGAGACTGGTGTCCATGCTGCAGAGGAAGGTGAAAAACCCCCAAGGTCTCTGCCAATCTGACCACGGGGAAAACGCTTTCCAAATATGGCAGTCAGTTAGACCCCGAGTATTTCAGCAAGACCCAACAGTCAGACCCCTTGCAAAGAATTCACTGTAGTAACTCTGAGCCCTCCCTATCTAGTGTCTCATTACCGTCCATTGGAGATATTTGCAACTAGCAGTCAGCAACTAGTCAGCTACATCCCATTGTAGGCAGTTTCATCATACCATCCACTACCTAAACTTATCAAACTCAATCTTGAAGTCAGTTAGGGGTTTTTGCCCCCACTGCTCCCCTTGGAAGACTGTTCCTGAACTTCACGCCTCTGATGGTTAGAAACATTCATCTAATTTCAAACCTAAACTTGTTGATCGCCAGTTTATATCCATTTGTTCTTGTCTCAACACTGGTGTTTAACTTAAATAACTTCTCTCCCTCCCCGGTATTTATCCCTCTTATGTATTTATAGAGAGCAATCGTATCTTCCCTAAACCTTTTTTTGGTTAGTCTAAACAAGACTCTTTGAGTCTCCTCTCATAGGTAGGTTTTCCATTCCTCTGATCATCCTAGCAGCTCTTCTCTGCACTGTTCCAATTTGAATTCTTCTTTCTTAAACATTGGAGACCAAAATTGCACACAGCATTCCAGATGAGGTCTCACCACTGCCTTGTACAATGGCACAAACACTTCCCTTTCTCTACTGGAAATACCTTGTCTGATGCATCCTAAGATTGCATTAGCCTTTTCCGCAGGCACATCACACTGGTGGCTTATAGTCCTTCTGTGATCAACCAATACACCCAGGTCTTTATCCTCCTCTGTCACTTCCAACTGATAAATCCCCAGTTTATGGCAAAAATTCTTGTTAATGCCTACGTACCTGACTTTGCACTAATTTCATCTAATTTCTATTACTCCAGTTTTCAAGGTCATCCAGATCTTCTTGTATGATATTCCAGTCCTCTTTTATATTGCCAATACCTCCCAAATTTGTTTCATCTGCAGATTTTATTGGCACACTCCCACTTTTTCTGGCAAGGTCATTAACAAAAATCTTAAATAAGACTGATCCTAAAATGGATCCTTGAGGATCCACTAGTAAACTCCCTCCAGTATGACAGTTTCAGCATGACCTGTTGTAGTCTCCACTTTAACCAGTTCCTTATACACCTTTCAATTCTCATATTAATCCCCATCTTCTCCAATTTAACTAATAATTCCCCATGTGGAATTGTATCAAATGCCTTACTGCAATCTAGGTAGATTAGTTCTATTGCATTTCCTTTGTCTAAAAAAATCAGCTATTTTCTCAAAGAAAAATCAGGTTGGTCTGACACGATCTACCATGTTGTATTTTATCCCAATTATTATTTATCTCTATATCCTTAACTACTTTCTCTTTCAACATTTGTTCTAAGACCTTGCATACAACTAAGGTCAAACTAACAGGCCTGTAGCTTCTTGGATCATTTTTCCCCTTTCTTAAAAATAGCTATGTTAGCAATTCTCCAGTCATAGGAGATTCATTAAAAATCCTTGCTATTGGGATTGCAATTTCATTTGCCTGTTCCTTATATATTTTTGGATGGCGATTATCTAGTCCCACCAATTTAGTCGCATTAAGCTGTTTGAGTTTGACTTCCAACTTGGATGTGATAATTTCTACTTCCATATCCTTATTTCCATTAGCCACCCCACCTCTACTCTTAAACTTCTCATTACCCTTATTAAAAACTGAGGCAAAGTATTCATTTAGGTGTTGGTCCATGCCTAGATTATCTTTAATCTCCATCCTATCTTTAGTGATTAGCAGTTCCACTTCTTCTTTCCTGGTTTTCTTTTTATTTATATGGCTAGAGAACCTTTTATTACTGGTTTTAATTTTCTTTGCAAGGTTCAACTCTGCTTGGCTTTTGGCAGTTCTCACTTTTTCTCTATGCTTTCAGACCTCCAAAAGGTAGCTGTCCTTGCTGATCCATCCCATCTTCTGTTCCTTGTAGGCTTTCTGCTTTCTCTTAATAACCTGTTTGAGATGCTTCCTCATTCAGCTTGGTCTGCAACACTTCCCTACAATTTTTTTCCCATTTGCTTGGGATGCAGGCTTCAGATAGCTTCTACAACTTTGACTTAATGTAATTCCAAGCCTCCTCCCCATTCAGATTCTTGAGTTCTTCAGTCCAGTCCACTTCCCTAACTAACTCTGTTAATTTTTTTTGAAGTTTGCTCTTTTAAAAATCAAGGACCCTAGTTGCAGATCTACTTTTGTTTATCTTTCCATTTAGTTTAAACTGAATTGGCTCATGATCACTTGAACCCAGGTTGTCTCCTACAATCAGTTCTTCTATGAGGTCCTCACTACTCACCAATATCAAATCTAAAATGGCATCACCTCTTGTAGATTCAGTGACTATTTGGTGAAGAAATCTGTCAGCTGTCACATCCATGAAAATCTGGGCCCTACTATTATTTGTAGCACTTCTCCCACAATGTATATCAGGAAAGTTAGTCTCATAATCACACAATTCTCAGTGGTATTTATTTCATTAAAAACATTAAAGAGGTCTCTATCCATAACTAAATTGGATCCTGGGGGTCTGTAGCATACCCCAAGCACTATCACAGGAGAGCCTCTGGTAGTTTTCTTCCCCAAAATGAATTTGACCCAAACAGACTCTGTATTATCCAGTCCTTTACTTCTAATTTCTTTGGTCTACCTCCTCATTAATATGTAATGCTACTCCACCACCTTTACCTTTATTTCTGTCTTTCCTGAACAGCACATACCCTTCAATAGCTATACTCCAGTCATAATTACTATTCCACCAAATTTCTGTTATTCCTATATCTGATTTCACTGTCTGCTCCATTAATTCTAGTTCCTTCAGTTCTAGTACCCTGGCTTCTTGCTTTGGTGTACAGACATCTTAATTGTTTCTGCTTCCCTTCACCCAGATTCCTCACCCAATTAGGTCCAGTCATTCTACTGCCAGTATCGCCTACCTGACTGTTAGCACTATCATTCCTCTTAATGGCATTGTTCCTACCCATTGTTGTTTCTTTTTCCTTTGCTATATTCTCTCTTTTTTGATTTTCCTCCCAGTCGATATTAGAATCAGGCATGGAGATTATACGATTATCTCCCAACCATTTCTGACTTCCTACTTTAAAGCTCTTTTAATCAATTGTGCCAACCTCCATCCCAGAACTCTACTTCCTTCCCTACTCAGGTGGAGTTCATCCCAAGAGAACAGTCCTGTGTCCATGAATGGCTCCCAGTGTTCAGACATCCCAAAGCCCTCCTTGTAGCACCACTGCCTGAGTCATCTGTTGATCTTCATAATCTTGTCTTGCCTTCATTCTCCTTGTCTAAGAACAGGTAGATTCCCAATGAAGATCATCTAAGCCTCCATTTCTTTAAGTGTCTTCTCCAGCCTGGCACAGTCTCCCTTGATGCATTCCAGTAGAATCTAGCAGAATAGTTTGCTCCCACATGATGGACAACCCGTGGATTCTTTCCTGCTCCCAATAGGTTCCTCTTCAACCTCAGGTCCACATCCTGTATCTTAGCTCCCGGCAGACAGCACACCCTTTTGTTCTCCAGATCAGCTCTGGTGACAGACTTATCTGTTCTTAGTAGGGAGTCACTATTCCATTGACTCTTCCCCTGTTCTTGTAGAACAAGCTGCTCTTCTTGTCTTCCTTGCCCTCTCACCTTCCGGCACTGCCTGTTATGCCCCTTCTTCATTTTCCAACTCAGCAAACCTGTTCCTGAGCTCTGTTTCTCTCCCACTAGCTGGTCTTTTCCTCTGCCTGGTTCTCGTAATCACATGCTTCCACTGGCCACTTTCTTCACCCATCGGTCTATCCTCACAGTTCTCCAGTCCAGCTTGCATCTTTGAGTCTTGACTTTTCCCTTCAGCCTCCTCTTGCCTTCCCTCCATTATCTGCTCAAATCCTCTTCAAAACATAATCCTCTTCAACCATAATTTCCACCTGCATCACCAAGCTTCAGATCTTCTCTTCCATCAGCTCTATCAGGCAGCACTTCAAACAAATGAAACTCTTTTTGGGTACCCACTCCAGGATAACGTACATCCCACAGCTTCCACATCTGGTCATCTTCATTGTCTCCTCTATTCCTTGGGTCACTACCTCTACTGCCTCTATATCCATCATAGCCCTCCTGCCTCAGCTCCTGTTAAGGAAAACAAAAAACAAACAACCCTCCCCCACAACAAAAACAGGACACCACACACGCCCTCCCTGAAACGCCCACTCAAATTTCCGTTTTTGAACATTCGATTCTCCTCCTCCTTTCCTGCCTACCTTAATACTGAACTTGGGCCCAGTTGTCTGTGCTAAGCCTGAATACATCACCTACTCTTCTCCTTTAATTCTGTGGGCAAGAGAGAACAAGGCACAATCTGTGAAGCCTCCTACCTCCTTGTGGAAACATGTTCAGAATTCAGATTCATAGATTCCAAGGCTAGAAGAGACCACTGGGGTCATCTAGTCAGACATTCTGCATAACACTGGCCATAAAACTTACCCAAAATAATTCCTGCTTGAACTAGAGCATAATCTTTAGCAAAACATTCACTGAGCAGGAGGTGTCTGCAGTCAGAGAGGTGGCAGGCAATATAGCAAGTCTAGGCCAGAAACCGGTGTACCGAAGTTCCACATTAAGGAAAAAGAGGCAGGGAGCAACAAGGGGAAGGGGAGAAAACAAATAAGGAAACCATGGTGGAAAGGGGAAGCCAGGAGAGAGAAGGTGCTAAATGTGTTGATGACTGATGGTAACAAAGCATGGACAAACCCATGTTTCTATATAATTCAGCCAGAGCACTCAGAAAATCCCCAGGAACTAGGATATCAGGTTAATCTAATAAACACAGAAGCACACAAAAGAGCCTTATTAGTTTCAATTAGCTAAATGGAAAAGGACAGGACTGGAAGGGAAAGCAGATTTGTGTTCAAGCAGCTAAAATGGCCTTTACAATGACTGTTTTTTGGTTTTGTTTTTTTTTTAATTAAAAGCTACTATTAAACAATACAGTTTATACATGTGAGAGAGACACAGACATTGCATAATGGGGCGAGATATCCATATGATAAAATATGAAGGCATGTGAGAAGTGGATTTATCATGCATCTTTGATGCCTCACCCATCATCTCTCCCACAAATCCATTTTCTTAGGACTAAGTCTAACATTGTTAAAAAGTCTAGGGTCTTTAGAAGTAGATGGAAATGGCTGGGTAATTGTTACTGCATTCCAAAGATCTCTCATTTGGGGTCAATAGTTACTTTAGCTTTATGCTTGGGTAACAGAGAACAGAATTTGGCTGATAGCTAGTTGGCTCTGGCCCCCTTTATAAGTACTCTATCTGGTTTAGGTACTTATCTGGTCCCCATTCCTGTAGTATCTGAGTGCCTCACAATATTTAATATATTTATCCTGACCACATCCCTGTGAAGTAGGGTGTCATTTTACAGATGGGGAACTGAGGCAAAAAGAGACTGAATGATTTGCCCAAAGTCATACAGGAAGTCTATGGCTGAGCAGAGAATTGAATGAGGGTGTCCTGAATCCCAGGGCCTATCCTTCCTTCCAAAAAATAATTTTCACTTCTTCTACCAGGTCTTCCCCATGATATTAATCCAGGACCTCTAGAACTATAGCTAAGGCATACTTCAAAGTGACCAAACCAGCCTTATTAGTTAAATTCCACATTCATCACCAATTGATGGTGTGTGTCTGATCATTGTGAAACAGGTTTACAATTTAGGGATCATATTATACCCACAGCTGCTATTCAGACAGCAGCTGTGTAGACCATGGCTTTCCCTCTGTGCTTTGTAAGGAAGTGTGGCCTTGGGTTTCAGACATGTACCTTACTAAATTTATCTATGCCTTTGTCTTTTTAAGATTAGGCTACTGGAGTGTGCTCTTCTTGGGGCTACACATCAAGATCATTCAGAAGCTGAAGATAGTTTAGAACCTGACACACATTTATTAAGCATTACACCAGTGACCAATGAGCTATGCTAGCTGTCTGTGGTCTTCCAAGTGGAGTTCAAGGTACAGCTATTGATCTGTAAAGTTTTATGTAGCGTGGGCCTCAGTCTGGGTTACCTGAAACTATCACATTATTGAATTTGGTCTAATTAATGCCTTCTGAAACTCTAGTCAAGACAAAGCTATTGATCTTTAATAAGTGCCAAACTGGACAAATTAAAACCTAGGATCCCAGCTAAGCTTTAACTCAACCCATTTAGCATGTGCTTAAGTGCAATTGCTGGGACTTGTGTCAAATGTTCTAGAAGGTGTTAGATAGATCGATCTAGGTAATTTCGTCTGATATCACACCTTTAAATCCTCACCTAGACAAGGCCTGAGAGACCACCCCTCTCCTCATGCCTTTCTGCTGCAGTTGTAGTTAGTGAACACGGACTCCTTCAATATAGAGGGCCCATTGACTTTGGAATGTACTCTTCCACTGAGCCTGCAACAGTCTGGATTTGTTACTTTTTAGACATGCTGCAAAGCTTATAATTTTTTCCCCTCAGGTATTTGGAGAGGCATCAGGTTGAGAAATAAATGGGTTTATTTACTGGAAGAGACAATTAAATATTGGAAACAGTGACCGTAGGGACGGTGATAGTGACAGTTTTAATTGACTAATGTCATTTTCTGATTGTGAATTTTTAATCTTTCTAAGGGGTGCCCAAAGTCCGAGATGATCACTTCTATTATCTCTTTCAACATTAATCTAAATAAATAAATTGACTAGTCGGCAGAGTGCTGGTGAAGTACCCAAAGGTGCATGGTAAATGCAATTCATCACATAGTTCTATAATTTATCACATCAACAGCATCTCCACACACCTAGCACCTGTATGTGTTTATATATCCATGTGTATATGTACCGAAACAGACATAAATGTATGTGTACATATATACACACACAAACGTGTATGCACATACACAGAATATATACAGTACATATATTATTTTTTCATACTTTGTCTTCTACCAAAGCTTCCAGCCACTAAACAGAGGGGTTACCATGGTTACAGATAGCCGCATGACTCATTGGCAGTGCTTCAGCTATTAATGTTTAGAAGATACAAGTTGCAAGCAATCTGAATTTTATTGTAGTGGATTAAAACTCAAACCCACAAATCACAAATGGATAGTGCATTCAGATCATTCACATAACTGCTGCTCTGGAGCTCACTCTACTAAAACTAAAGAATCATTCACTGGGGAATTCACAAGGCTTTCTATTGTGTTTAGGCTATACACAGTCTTGGTAACTTTTCCCTGCCTCCAAACCTGTTGTGTTGTGAATCACAGTATAAATGTACATCAAATGCATGCTAATGTTTTGTTAGCGTATTTTACTGAAGGATACCTTTATCAGTTTTGCTCATTCATTTTCATTTGGTACGTGTATACAAGTCATGTAAATAAATGATATTTTTAAAATGGGGGGAAGAGAGAAAGGGCCATATTGCTGCATCACAGAAATTTGCTCTGCTGTTTTTACCTCACTTAATTAAGATTGGTTTCTGTTGCTAAGCGGAGTTTACTAGGTTTCCCTTATTTATAAGACAAGTGTATTTGTTCACTGATGCCATGGTGTTACTGCCTGTCTGTCCTCACCTTTGCTTTAAGGAGGGAAACAAAACCAAACCTACAATATTATTAGACATAGTCTTTTTCTCTGAGTTGTGACAATATTGGGCCATGCCTCTGAATATAATCAGCCTTGTTGTAGCTCATTTTCGATTAATATTCTTGCCTTTAGTTACCAGGTCCCATTCCCAATCTGTCCAGCATATGGCCAGCAACAGAAAGCCTGCAAAGTAGACTGTACAAAATGGATAAACAAAAACAAATATTGTCTATTTTAATTCAGAAAAAAAAACCCTGCAAGACTTTCTGGTAGCAGCTGGGATTTTTGGACACTGAGGATTTAGTGCCTTAATGACTGGCAGTAGGGTCTTAGACCACCATGAAATACAATATGAAATTACATTTAAGCTATAAGTGGCAATTTCTTTTATCAGCATGACATCCAAAGCCTATTGGGCAGAGCTTCCAAGCCCCCCTGTTGTCACAAATGCTCTGGTGTACATGCCCACCTTTCACAAGTATTTGACACACATTCCATGAGTGCTTTTCCTTATATAAACACTACCACACATACCCTGAACAAAAGACAGCAATGATCACAAGGGCTCAGCAGTCCACAACTATACCACCATCAAATCTCAAAGCAAGACTTTGCCCATTTCCTCGTCTTGTAACTTTGACTATAAGAGCAAAACATCACCAATCAAAATTTAAGCAGGAATAAGAATGCACAGCAGAGTATGGTCACCAAATTGCATAAACTCAAATTAAAACTACAGGCAGGGTAAAGCCCAAGCTGGTTAAGGCTCACCGTCCTCAGAACAAAGAAAACAAGACTGGCTGTATTATATCTTTAGTTAGCTTTTGTTTGGGATAGTCTTCATTTAGTACAATTTTTATGTTATTGCAGTGTGTTCCGATCTATCTATCGTTAAGCCACACTCTATATTGCCATGGAAGTACTTATAGACTACCTTAGATCTTGATTTTACAGAACTGCCAGATTTACAAAATCCAATCATTCACATGCCTGAAGGAGCTACTTGCATGCATAAATTATGCATGTGCTTAAGTCTCTGCAAGATTGGGGATTTGATTTATCTATTAGTTGATATGGTATTATTCTATTTATTTTTTCCTTTTTCACTTCTATTTTGATCTTTTAGACAAGGTGACTGTAATAAATATCAATATTTATTTAAAACTCTGGCCATTAGATTTGTAGTTTCTAACCAGTCATAGTATTGTGCTCCAGCCCTTGGTTTTACATCACAGCAGCAGTTAAATAACAAATATGGTAATTCTGATGCACAAAGATGGATACAGCAAAGAGTTCTGTATGGTTGCAAGGTTCCATCTTTGTGGAGTTCATTCCTGGATCTGAGATTATAAAGTGCTGTACAATGTGCGGTATGTATTTTTGGTGGTAATAAACACTATGTTAATAAATACTAGGTTCCTGGTCCAAATTCCACAATGGGGGAGGGGAAAAGTCAACGGTTATGGAACAAAAGACAAAATTAGGGAGGAAAATTATTTTCAAATTTCAAAGAGGGATGTCATAAACAATGGAAAGTTAACAGCAAATATTAAAAACTATTCAAACATTCCCTGTTAGGGCCCTTCCAATAATTTATCTTTGGTATGCAAAAGTAATCCCACAGTTGTTTTTCCTCTCATGAGGCTTTCCTTCTGAGGTTTAAACATTAATGTGATCTAATTCAGTAATTGGAAGCTTTTGTAAACATTCTGTCATAAATCTCTTCCAACTCATAATCATGTTGTCACTGAGTTGCCACGTTCCAGCATCCCCTGGTGGCCTCAGGGCAGCCCCTCACCTCAGTTTCTCCTCTTGGTTCCCTAAATAAACTTCACACAGGATTTTTTTTGGACAAAAATATGCCTCTTTGGGGTCTGAGTTTATTCATTTAAAAATAAACTCCATATAAAACATGAAGTCCCAAATTAAAATCCAGCTAAAATCTACAAAAAGCAAAAGTTTCTCTTTCTATTCCATGGCCTTCTTGCCTGGGGCCTTTTTGGCTCTGGCAAGCCACTCCCAGGCCCAACCTGGCTGCAGTCGCAGTCTCAACTCCCAGGAAGCTCTGCTGTAGTCTACTCTCTCCTTGCAATCTCAGATCTCCTAAAGAATCTCCCACTCGCTGCACCTTCCTGCTGCTCTTTATAGGAGAATCACCTGATCCATGCCCAGTGATCAGAGTTGGCTGGTCCCTAGGCTGTCAGCCCTTGTGGGACAAGCTATCCTGCTATACACATCAACTCATTTCTATCATTTTCAGCTCCCCTTTCTCGAGAGGTAGATGCATTCACTTCCATGCATGGTATCACACATGGTTCTTTCAGATTAGACCTCAGAATAGCTATCCTAGCTGCTTTGGGTGAACACTGAACATTCCACAGAACATTTTTTGCACCCAAGGGTTTGCCCCTGAATTTCAATGCTGAAATGATAACTATATGTAAAAAGCTTCTAAGGTGCTTTGAGATTCTTCAGCATAAGTGTGAGATATCTTTATAGCATTATCCTGTATACTGCACGTAGATATTAAATAGCTATGTTTCTTGTCCTGGGATCGTCTTAGCAATATACAACCCCTAATTATACTGCCTAAAGAAGGAGTCTTGTGTTTGGGCAACATCATTAGCCTCACTCCCTAGGTTTTTATCTATTCTTCGGATGGGTTTTGACAGGAAGAAGCTATACATCCACCTTCATGTCTCCTTCCTGGTCTGATTTTCTCTTGAGTGTAGGGCAAGGTGAGTTTTATCATCTTCTCCTTTCTGGGTCAGGGAGACAATAGTCTTGGGAACAGTTAAACACGCACTCATGTCAAAATTAATAATTGCTTTATATACCTTTAACAAATAATTTATTAGCAATTGTTATTATTGGCATTGCTATGCCCACCACTGTGAGAAAACATATCCTGAGAACTTAAGTAAAGATGACTGTTGGTCATGTCAATGGACTGTCCATTAGGAAGAATCAGATATTACCAAAGGAGATTTCTTTGTAAGTAACTGCATAATTCTAAATAGAAGAATGTTTGCTGCGTTATCCCTTAGAGCCATTGGGGCTGATTTTGTCCTCCAACCCAGCCCCTATATGCTACCCTTAGTGCCATACGGGTCAGTAAAGGCACTGCAACTTGTTTACCGAAAATTGCTCCATTGCAGGAGCCACGAGGCCTACATAGAATCATACAATTGTAGGATTGAGAGGTCATCTATTCCAGTCCCCTGCAAGTGTGGCAGAACTAAGTATTATCTAGACTATCTGTGACAGGTTTTTGTCTAACCTGCTCTTAAAAATCTCCAATGATGGAGATAGCACAACCTCCCTAGGCAATTTATTCCATTGTTTAACTACTCTGATAGGAAGTTTTTCCAAATGTCCAACCTAAACTGCCCTTGCTGCAATATAAGCCCATTGCCTCTTGTCCTATCCTCAGAGGTTAATGAGAACAATTTTTCCCCCTCCCCCTTGTAACAATCTTTTATGTACTTGAAAACTTATCATATCCTCTCTCAGTCTTCTCTTCTCCACACTAACCAAACCCAATTTTTCCAATCTTCCCTCATAGGTCATGTTTTCTAGAACTTTAATAATTTTTTTCCCTATTCTTTGGACTTCCTCCACTTTGTCCACATCTTTCCTGAAATGCAGCGCCCAGAACTGGACACAATACTCCAGTAGAGGCCTAATCAGTATAGAGTAGAGCGGAAGAATTACTTCTCGTGTCTTCCGTACAATACTCCTGCTAATACATCCTAGAATGATGTTTGCTTTTTTTGAAGCAGTGTTATAGAGTGTTGACTCATATTTAGCTTGTGATTCACTATGACCCCTAAATCCCTTTCCGCAATACTCCTTCCTAGGCAGTCATTTTCCATTTTGTATGCGTGCAACTGATTGTTCCTTCCTAAGCAGACTACTTTGCATTTGTTCTTATTCAATTTCCTCCTATTTACTTCAGATCATTTCTCCAGTTTGTCCAGATCATTTTGAGTTTTAATCCTATCCTCCAAATCACTTGTAACCCCTCCCACCTTGGTGTCATCTGCAAACTTTGTAAGTATATTCTCTATGCCATTATCTAAATCATTGATAAAGGTATTGAACAGAACCGGACCCATAATCGATGCCTGTGGGACCCCACTTCATATGCCCTTCCAACTTGACTATGAACCACTGATGATTACTCTCTGGGAATGGTTTTCCAACCAGTTATGCACTCACCTTATAGTAGCTCCATCTAGATCGTATTTCCCAAGTTTATTTATGAGAAGGTCATGCAAGACAGTATCAAAAGGCTTACTAAAGTCATCTACTGCTTCCTCTCTCTCCACAAGGCTTGTTACCTTCTGACAGAAAGCTATCAGGTTGGTTTGACAAAATTTGTTCTTGACAAATCCATTCTGTTATTTATCACCTTATTATCTTCTATGTATTTGCAAACTTATTGCTTAATTATTTGCTCCATTATCTTTCCAAGTACTGAAGTTAAGATGACTGGTCTGTAATTTCCTGGGTTGTCCTTATTCCCCTTTTTATAGATTGCCACTATATTTGCCCTTTTCCAGTCCTTTGGAATCTCTCCTGTTTTCCATGACTTTTCAAAGATAAATCACTAATGACTCAGATTTCTCCTTAGTCAGCTCTTTGAATATTCTAGGTTGCATTTAATCAGGCTCTGGTGACTTAAAGACATCTAACTCATCTAAGGAATTTTTAACTTGTTCTCTACCTATTTTAGCCTCTGATCCTATCTCATTTTCACTGGCATTCACTGTTACATGTCTAATTGCTACTAAACTTTTTGGTGAAAATACTGGAAAAAAAAAAGTCATTTAACACTTCTGCTATTTCCACACTTTCTGTTGTTGTTTTTCCCGTATGACGGTGTGGGCTTATCCTGCACTGAAAGAGCAGGGCAACGGAAGTCCCACTTCCCCAGACTCTGTTGGGCATCCTCCAACTGTTGCCCTATGAAAAAAGGGAGCAGCCTAGCTCATTCAAGAGGATGGCCAAGTAGGAAGGATGCCCGGCAGGAGCTCTCGGCCATGAGCTGCTGCAGCCACGAGATGGAGTAACTAGAGACTCTGGTGAACTGAACCGAGACCCGTGGGACGCTGTTGACAGTCTGGAGACTGACACCCAGTAAGATGCTGATGCGAGGGGACCCTGAGAACCTGACGAGCCCCAGACGACAGCGGCAGGAGAAACTGTAGGAAGTAGCTCAGGGGCATGGGGTAAGTGGTACCTCCCACTGCGGCAAGTCAATGTGTTGAAGTGGGATCCCTGCTGACGTGGATGGGGACCACCGCCGCCACAGACAGGGACCTGGGCTGGGACGTGGTGGAGTTGGGCAGGCCTACGTCCCTTTACCCCCCTGCCACCCGCTTTGGGGTGATAGCCACCCCCAGCCTGAGCACCAGCCTGCAGGGGATTGCACTTCCCCTGCCTTCGCGGTAGTCTGTTACCCGCACAGCCCCAACCCGAGGGCATTTATTGACTCTAGCCTCCAGGCCCCGTAGCCCTGATGCAAAGGCATTCATTGACTTCGGCCACCAGACAGCACAGTCCTGACGCGAGGGCACCTATTGACTCTAGCCACCAGGCCACACAGCCCTGATGCGAGGGTACCTATTGACTCTGGCCGCCAGGCCGCACAGCCCCGGCCCAGAACCTTGAGACATTTGGTTGGGGAGGGACCAGTCAGGTAGACTGCATTCGTAGGGGCGCCATGCAGCCCGTCATCACCCCACTTCCCTCCCCCACAGGGGATGGGGTGGACTTACCCCACAACACCCCCTAATTGAGGAACAGGCCTACCCTGTTCTTGGTCTTCCTCTTGCTTTTAATGTATTTGTAGAATTTTCTTGTTACACTTTATGTCTCTAGCTACTTTACTCTTGTTTTGTGCCTTGGTCTTTCTAATTTTGCCCCTACAAACTTGTGTTATTTGTTTATATTCATCCTTTGTAATTTGACCTAGTTTCCACTTTTGGTACCACTCTTTTCTTAGTTTCAGATCATTGAAGATCTCCTGGTTAAGCAAGGGCTGTGTCTTGCAATACTTCCTATCTTTCCTAAGCAATGGGATAGTTTGGTCTTGTACCCTTAATAATATCTCTGAGAAACTGTCCCTTGAACTCTTTTTCCTCTTAGACTTGCTTCCCATGGGATCTTACCTATCAATTCCCTGAGTTTGCTGAAGTCTGCCTTCTTTAAATCAATTATCTTTATTGTGCTGCTTTTCCTCCTACCATTTCTTAGAATCATGAATGCTACTATTTCATGAGCACTTTCACACAAGCTGCCTTCCACTTTCAAATTCTCAACCAGTTCCTCCCTATTTATTAAAATCAAATATAGAACAGTTTCTCCCCTCATAGCTTTCTCCACATTCTGAAATAAAGAATTGTCTCTAATACATTCCAAGAACTTTTTGGATAGTCTGTCCTGCTGTGTTATTCTCCCAACAGATTTTTGGGTCCTGTGCTTTGGATGATTTTGTTAGTTGTTTAAAAAAGCTTCATCCACCTCTTCTTCCTGGTTAGGTGGTCTGTAGTAGACCCGTACCATGACATCACCCTTGTTTTTTACCCTTTTATCCTTACCCAGAGACTTTCAATAAGTCCGTCTCCTATTTCCATCTCAACCTCAGTCCAAGTCTATACATTTTTAGTATATAAGGCAATACCTCCTCCTTTTTTTCTCTGCCTGTCCTTCCTGAGCAAGCTGTATCCATCTATACCAATATTCCAGTCATGAATATTATCCCATCAAGTCTCTGTGATGCCAGCCATGTCATAGTTGTGTTTATTAACTAGCATTTCAAGTTCTTCCTGCTTATTCCCCATACTTCTCACATTAGTATGCAGACATCTAAGATACTGATTTGATTTCCTCCCTACGTTCTCTTGTCTCTCCCTTATCCCTGCTATAATGGCTCATGCTCCCCCCAGATTCTGATCCTCCTCCTAGGTCTCCATGTTTTGACTTACCTGTGGGCATATGCGGCTCTATGCTGTCACCGTTGAAATGCTTGGTGTAGGGGGAGGGGCTGGAGGTGTGTAGGAGGACCAGAAGGGGAATTCTCCACAGTACTATAATACAGTTCTCCTCTAGTTGAAACGGGGGGCTGTGTTGGCCCTCGGCTGAGTCCAAATTCAGATTGCATAAAGCTGTTTAGTCACCTTTGACTGCCGATGTTTCGAGCCACAGACTTCTACCTAACACTACTGCTGAACATTCACACCACTCAGAAATCTCAATGTACACATTATAACAGAGATGATCTTCAGGTTTTGACTCAGAACATTTCTTTTTCTAGTTTAGAACAGGAGTGAAAATGCTTAAGAAAGACAGCGACACACTGGAATGTGCTCAGACATACGTTAAGTAGCTGTTTGAGGTGGATGGAGGAGCTAAAACACTCATCTAACTTGCCTAGACCTTACAAAACAAAAAAAATTAGGTTTAATTTTGTTCAGAAGGAGGTTTGTGAAGTTTTTGTTCTGAGAACTGGTTTGCCTGTTCCCACTAGCAATATCTCTAAAGACATTTTTTATTGCTTTTTTCCCCACAGGGCTGGTTCCTTAGTTTCTTATCAAGAAAAATCTCACCAACCTTCACAAATCAAACTTTTAAACCATATGAAATATACTCTGGACCACATGCTGCTCTGAGTCTCACCAGAGTATTTTTTCAGGAGTGATTCAACTGAAATAAAAAGAGTCGCTTATGATTTACACTGGTGTAAAATGAAAAAAAAAATGGCCTTTTAATTCCTTTAAGATCAATTCCTTACCGCTCTCAAAAAAATTGGATTTTCTCTGGCACCTCATACAAGGAAAACCAATTAATACATGTGTGAAAAATAATGTCCTCTGCTGAACAAAACCAGTTTTCTTAACATTTTTCCTCCCTATTTTTCATTAAAAAATT
The DNA here is from genome assembly GCF_026122565.2 of Emydura macquarii macquarii. Classification (NCBI taxonomy): domain Eukaryota; kingdom Metazoa; phylum Chordata; order Testudines; family Chelidae; genus Emydura; species Emydura macquarii. Next base: position 46,483,838 of record NW_027132813.1, read on the forward strand.
ACTTATGTTTTCTCTCTTTCTACAAAGGGTTGATGACATCTTTATTAAAAATAAATAAAGTTGCAAGTCATTAAAATAAAAATAGCAGCATTTTGCAAATTGCTGTTGGAAGTTCAATGTAGGCGTTTGGGCTGTTTGATTTGAAAGCTAGAATTCCTAAGTGACACATGCATGTACAGTATCATCATGAAAAAAAATTTAATTAACATACTGAACATCACTTCAGATTGTTACATGCATCATTCGTGACCCGTTATCCATCTTTAGAACTGTAATGTATGTTCTTCTGAAAAAATAAACAGTTATTAAAAGAGGGGATCTATCTGAATCAAAGACTGGAGTGAAAACTGGAGCTTTCTTATTGCACTTGTGGAGGCCTCTTTTTTTTTTTTTTTTTTGATTGAGGCTGAAGACTAAGGGCAGGATTCTGATCCTACACTGGTCATGATTTGGAATCATTCCACTGAAGTCAATGGAGTTTTACTTGAGCAAAACTGGTGTGAGATCAAGCTCTGCCTATTTAATGACCACAACATATAGTAGTAAGTCTGATACGTATTTTCCAGACTTAATACACCCTGCAAATTCTATAATTTCGAAATGAATAAAAAAAGACATTCCAAGATTACTGCAGCTAGAGAAAACCTAAGATTTTCACTCAAATGTAACATACAACTACATACAAACATCAGAGCTGAGATACTCAAAGCCATTTAGAGGATCTGGATGCTTCTTCTGTTAGGGCTTGATCCTGTGAGTGGCTGAGGACTCTGCAGAGCATGTAAGCACATGATTTGCTTTAAGCATGTGAGTAATCGCAATGAAAATCAATGGGACTATTCATGCACTTACAGTTAAGCATGTGCTTAAGTGCATTGCCGGATTGAGAGCAGAGTGCTCAGTATCTTGAAGGAGCAAACCCTGAGATGGCTTTGAAAATCTCAGTCCAGGGAAATTTCTTTTTGTAAAAATATTCTTTTAAAAGGTTTGCAGTTCATTGAGACTGAATAAATGTCATGCATGTTTCTGTGCTATTGCCTCTTTAAGAAGACACAGAGACTTAACTCATATGACTCTGATGGATTTACAAGCCTAGAAAAATGAAGCTGAACAATGAAAAAAACAGTACATTATTTTAAACTCTCTTTATTCCTTCTGTGTTTTACTGCTAGGCATTGCTTTAACTCATGTAGCTTAAAAGCTGCATGTTCAAGCAAAATTTCTTTTTTAAAATCTGGAGAGCTTAAAATTGTATCCATGGCACAGAAAAGACTATTTGCTTCTAGGAGCTGGAGAGAGGGGGAAATTATGATAGGGAACACTTTAAGAACGCCACTTCCTTCATGCCAATATGAGTCTATGGTATCCAAGGTCTTCATGAAGCCCTGTAAACTGAAATAATCTTTTTGCAAAGCTCTATCCCTGGTACTTTTGAATGATCTCATACTGTGGAACTTGAATGGGTCTGACAGGAGTTGGATGGAAGTGCATCTAGGCTAGCTTGTCCTGAAAGGAGGTTTGACATCTTACTAAGGCACTGAGTACAGAAAATGGGGTATGGTTTTATACAATGTGCAGTGACCTGAAAACATATTGGAAGAGCCATCAAACTTCCTGGGAATTGCTTTCTTCCCACTGAATTGATTTAAAATAGCAATTCTCGGCTCTGAGAATTGATAAATACAAATCTAATGTAATTTCAAAAGTTCTGTGAATCATATGGACTGTACACTGATTATTCTTAAAAATTAGAGAGAGAATCCTGCTGGCCTTACTTTCATGAACAGCCTTATTTAATTCATCTACATTATATGCATGAGGAAAATGAATGATTTGAAACAAAAACCACAAAAGAAGGGGAATTGTACAACCAAGTTGCAGTGTATAAAAAAGCTATTTTAAGATCTTCTGTGACTACAGGATCATTCTCCCTTAATTGTGCTTTCAAATAATTGAATACTGTGCATGACAGAGGGAAGACATCATCCATTGTTTTTGCAAGGCACTGTTTCAACAGGCTGAAAACATTGGAGTTATAGGAGGATTATTATTTTAGCGGTGGAGTGGCTCATTAATTTGCTCTGGAGCTCCTTAAAAACATGTCATTTTAAGTCCCCATAAATTTTTCAGGCACAGCCCTGGTATAAATTATTGATTAAGTATAGCAATGTATACACACACTAAGTACAATTAATAATGCATAACAAACTGTGAGATAATAAGCTTGTGTTTTAAAATTATTTAGCATACATCAGATTCTTATACTTGCCTCTATTTAATACACAATTTTAAATGAAAAGTACATTTGCTTTTATGCTGTTTTCTGAGGAAAAAATCATAAATGGGATAGGTCAAAGCCATGTAAAGCAATTTAATAAGACACATTAGGCCATCTCCTTCTCCTCTGATTTATGCAAAATGAGCATAAGCTGTGGAACTATAAACACAGATGATTTACATCCTCCTTGCAGTGCTGGCTCTTTCTTCCTCCAGGCACTAAGTTACCACAGACGTCAGTGGAAGGATTCCAGTCAACTGCAATGGCAGCTGGATCAGGCTTTAACAGCACAGGAGTCTCTACTGTTGTGCTGCCACTGGACTTTGCCTAGTAGCATGACATATGTGACTCCTACAACGGTGGTGATAGTGGCAGCTGGTCATAGAGCTCATAGGCCACATTAAAGTGTTTTTGGGCATCTTCATCTTGCATAGGAAAAATGCTTGGCTCTTACAGAGTGAATCATGCCATGCAGAGTGGCTGCTTTCAGACTCCCCACATGTCCATGGATGAACTATGGTATGTCATGAGAAGGCGTTATAGAAGTGTAAAGTATGATTAATAATAATGTGCTCTACTGGCTTGAACTAAAAGTCACAAAGTGTAATGGGATCAATTCTGTCTCTATGAACCTCCAGGGCAAAACTCTCATCGACACCAATGACAGGAGGTGCAGGGTCCATGTACTGTAGCAATCAATTTTCATGAAAAAGAATTAATTCCTTGCCCTCTCATGTGAATTGACGCAATGCAATGCAATGGGAGAGGAAGGGATGGAAATGCCCTTAATTCAGGTTTAAAGGGATGTACAGATTATCCCATGCAAAGAAACGGAGATAAAATGAACATGCCATCCTCAAGTCCCTCAGGTGTACTTAGACATCACAGTGCCACACATACACTGCGGTAAGCATCCCAGATCACTCTGTGCCCTGCATGGACTGAATTCCATACTGAGTTGTAATGAGCTGTGTTCCTATGTAGCCTTCAAGAATTTACAAGGGAGGTGACTGAAGGGAAAGAAGAGAGGGGCAGATGAAGGCTTAATATAAATGAATGAAATGAGAGAAGACAAGGAATGAGAATGGGGAGGAAAAAAAGAGGGGATGATGAATATGAAGTGAACAAAAGAAAGCAAAAAGGAGAGCAAGTGGAGGGGGGAAAGGAGCAAAAAGAAATAATGGGTCTGATAGGAAATGGTGCGGTCAGGAAGAAGACAATGGAGGGAACTATCACACAGGATGCAGGTAAAACTCCCTACAATCATTATAACTAATCAACCTATCTACCTCTCTTTCAGTGGTCAATATCTGATGCTCAAGAGGAGGGCATAAATTAGGAACCCTCATATATTCTAATTGTCACATGGCTTTCAATTTATGAACTTGGAGGAGTATAGTCATTGGATGAGTTCTCTCTGATGTGCATTCTCTAACATAACACTCAAGGGAGAGGGCAATCAAGGAAGGGTAAGGCCAGGGTATTTACTGTTCCACACATGATCACATGGTCTTTGAATTAACAAGGTGACATTGTCTTTTTCCTGAGGCTCTCTCCCACATTAGGTTGCTGGAAGTATTTGGCATGTCCTCACGCACATATATATTAGAAAAATATCCATGAGATTATTGAATTTCCAGTCTCTGCAAGACCAGAGTATTTTATTATACAGTTACAATGTGAAATCCACTGAAGCAAGACTCCCACTGACTTCAAGGGGAACATAGTAAACAGCATCAGTTCAGGAGTCAAACAAGAGCAGATGGGAAGTTCAAGCTATTTTCAACTATAAGCCAATCAGTTGAAAAACTACAACATAGTCCTGTGTCTCGACCTTATTTAGGGGAAGAAACCTGCATTGATTTATACTTTGTGTAATTCTGCCGACTTCAGTGGGGTGTTTAAAGTGGTGAATTTGAACTTACACTTCAAAACATATCAAAGCTGCAAATGTAATGGCTAAGATTGCAACCATCTTTTTGCCTATGCCTGGGCTCTGCATGGAAAGTCATAATACAACAAGCTTTGTGCCTCACTGCTAAGTAACCAAGTTAAAGAGATGACATTACTGCCAGGAGCACTCAGAAAAGGATTGTTACCCCCTAAACATATTAGACTGTTTGTTTTGGGACTCATCCTGTATTGCGTCCGTACCCATAAACTCCCAGGGATTTATATTAACATCAGTTTTGGTGGGAGCTTTGAATGTACAAATAATTCAGGTCTAAGTACTCGGAGAACTACCACTGGAAGGGCTGCAGAATATGTATTTGTGTTTGCACCTTTCAAACACCTATAACTGGGGAAACTTTTGATCTATTACATTAATGCCCTGCCAATAAGGGAGCTCGGCTTTGAATACAAAGCAAAAAAAACCTCCAACTATTGATAAAATGAATGGCTTGTTTTGCACTAAATCCTTTGGCCCAAATAAGAGCTATATTACACACAGTCCTGAAGGATATAGGGGGAAGGATGCAGGGGAAGGGGAAGGATGCAGACCCCTTGGTGAACTATTGAGCACAACATTATGCAGGCTCTCAAGGCAGGGCCCTGAGTCACTGAATACAGAGAGGATCTAGCAGAAACCCTTATAAAGGGGTTGGGTAAGAGTTGCAGAGTTGCATTGTGCACTGCCCTGAGGTTGTGGATGTGAATGGGTGAGTGAGGATTCTGACCCTTCCCAGCCTGCACATGATCCCTCTCTCTGCACGCAACTCATATACTTATGGTAGGGCGTGAGTTTGGAGTTCAGATCTGCTATTGCTTTACTAAAAAAAAAAAAGTACAGTAGGAGTCTTGAGATTAAAAAAAGAAGGAAAGAAGTTAATTAAGAGTTTGTATAAACAAGCTTATCAAATAATAGCATTACAATTACTGACAGGGAGTTGTTTTTGCATTATATTTGTGCGTTTAAATTCCATTAATTTAAAAAAATAAATGAGTAAAATTCCTAAAGAGAAGCTGATGATCAAACACAAAAAGGAAGTAATTTGAACATTTAAGGAAGAGGATATATTCTGATCCCAGGTACCAATGCATTTAAGCTAACTGTTATTAATTATTATTATTGTTATAACTTTCTATAAAGTTGATTTTCAAAATCAAAGTAGAAAACTACATGAACAAAAATATGTAATTTTTAGAAACGTATTAAGTGTATCATTTATCAATCATCAGCTGTTAAAATATTTACCTGATTTATTCTTTTGATATTTCACAACACTGATTAACTACTGTCAAAATTAAAATTCCTTATTACTGCCAATTTAACTCTAATACAAGTATTGAAACATTAGGCTGTAGGCAGACAAGAAATTAAAATTGAAGCCTGTAACATACTGGATCCAATATAGAAAAGATGAAAGCAGATATAATCACAATGGCCCATGAAGAATTAGACTGGGAAGAGCACTCTGATGAATGACACTGTGTCCATGTACAATAGCCTGTTGATGTAATTATGTCTTCCTAAAACAAATCTGACAACATTTGAGGGGCCCGAATATGCTCCACTGAAGTCAATGGACTCCCATTGGCTTCAGCAAAAACAGGATCCAGTCCACAATCTCTAAAATAAAATGTGCATGTGAGAGAGAGAGAGACAGACACAGAGAAAGAGAGATTTCAGAATACTACATGCTCTTAGCTGACATGAAAGAGAATAGAAAAGATTCAATGCACAAACTCCAGGGTAGAAAATTCAGCAAATACACCATGTTCAACAACAGTGTTTTGACAGATCTCATTGTTTTTCCACAAATGGAAAAACATCTATTATCATCATCTATTTTTACAGGCTGTCATTAGTATCAAGAACATTTGAGCTAAGCATGCTAAAAAGATATCTCCTTTTTTATGCAAACTGTGTTTTGTTTTCGTACTGCTAAAGAACATTACAGTAAAGGGCACACTCTGCTGGTCAGAAGCACCCTTTACACCGGATGCCTTTTAGAAATATTCTACAATGAATAAAAGGCTGATCTAATTACAGGGAATCAGAGTTTGAAGTGGGTACTCACTAGCAGGTTGCTACCTGACTTTTTTCATAATTTCAGATATCGGGGAACTTATCTATGACACTTTCAGTACATGCGGATTCTGTCACACTTCTCAAGTATCAGCTTAACTGGTGCACACAGTAGGTGCACTTGCTGATAAAACTTTTTAAAAGCACTATGTCAATGTTCAAAACTCTTTACCTTGGGCTTTTCATCCAGGATTTGCTGACGAATCTCCTTGTGTTTTTCTACAAGTTTCTCCTGTCTTTTACTCTGAGCATCTTCTAGCTATAAGAAAGCAGCAAAAAGTTCTGTTTCACCCAACACACAAACCTGCTGAATTTTCAATTAAAAATATTACAATTCTCTAATGAAAATTGTAAACCTTTTTAATACAGCTGTGTAATCCCCTTTTTGACATGCACCAATGACTTCTATTGTTGGCAACAGTTCTTCTATAGATGCATATACAACACACTTCACAGGAGAGGCAAGGTGGATGAGGTAATTGGATCAACTTCTGTTGGTGAGAGAGACAAGCTTGTCTCTCTAATATCCTGGGACTGACGCAGCTACAACACTGCATATTAACTTCACAGGAGGCATTCAGAATCAGAGTGTGCAAAATAGCTGTGACAATGCAATGCACCTAAAAATAGTATTTTATTGTATTTTATTGCAAACTCTGGATCCTGTTCTGCAAGAAGCCCTATCTGGCTAATTCCTGCTGCCAAAAGAAACTCTTTGCAGGATGGGGGCCTTGAATAAGGAAACATGTTCAGATATTTTTGGCTACAGTACAGGACTTGGGCCCTGATTCAGCAAAGCACTTAAACATGCACTTGACTTCATGGAAATTAAACACATGCTTAAAGTTAAGCATATTCTTAAGTGGTTTATTGTACTGGGGCCTTTGTGAGCAAAAATGACCCAATTGTTGAATTAAACTAATTCTGCATTGAAGACGTAAAGAAATTCACGGGAGTTTCTTTCGCATATTTTTGATTTGAAAACAAACATTTTGATCCACATTTCACATAGCAAAATTTGGGGTCCAATACAACATAAAAACAGTTGAAACCATAAAATAGCTAACATTTTCTCGTGAAATTCCACAACACACAAATGTTATATTTAGCAGAGCTCTGCTTAGAATGCTTATGTATTTCAGCAGTTCTACAAACCTAATTAAGAATAAAGTATATGCTGTAATTAAATGTTCTTTGGTTCTCAGAGTTCTTTAAGCAATCATTACATTCTTGAGTCGGCAAACCAATTTACAAAAATGTTTCTCCAGTACCTGAAGGCAAGAGACCGTACATGGTTTCAATGAATAAAAATGGCACATTCAAAGATCAAAATAAATCTAGACTTAGATAAGAAAAATAATTTAATTCCCCCAGTCACCAATTGTTAAAAAAAAAAAAAAAAAAAAAAGACACAAAATTCTAATTTCATATAGAGTAGTATGCAAATAATCTGTATAGCTTTGGACAAAAAGTTGCAATTATAGAACCTTTATTTAAAATTTTAGAAAAAAATTGTTACTCACCTGTACAGTAACTCTTGTTCTTCAAGATGTTTTATGCACTTATACATTCCACTGTATGTGTATGTACACCCAATGAACTCAAGTCAGAGACTTATGCCAGCAGTAACACTAGGTGGTACATGCCTCCTGGTACCTCTATTTATTAAAATCAGGAAATAGTGGGAATAAAAGCCTCTCTCTGTGTGCTGATAAAGAGCTTCCTCTACTGGTCTCAGATCCAAGAGACTGTAGGTCTTGCATTAATACAGCCTCATGAGATGGGTCCCTAAAAAGCGATGGGGAAGGTGGGTTGGAGAAGGAAGTGATTTGGCTAACATATCCCTCCTTCACAGTGCCAAAAATCCAAATATCTGAAGAGATTTCTGTCCATGCACTATACAAGAAAGGTAGGCCAGTTTCCAAATGGGCAGTTGACACTTTGGAAATGATTTACAGTCAGTATTTTGTCTTTGACTGTGATGCTAAAATGACTGTTTTGAAACTGAGGTCTTGATGAGAAGGCCTGTTGTGGACAAAGATGATGGGCAACATTTAGAAGGCTAAGATCTCTGTTAGAATGATCTTGAGTTCCATAGTGGGCTTGTGGTCTGAAATATTTCCTCTTAGTCACTCGGGTATAGACAGAGAGCAAAGAGTCACACAGGAATCTTGACATGAACGTGGCATCATCAGTCTTTTGAGAAAAGAGCTGAGTGCCCTCAAATGGCAAGTTTTCTATTGTATTTTCAAGTTCCCTTGGGATGCCGGTGGCCTGTAAATAACAAGAATATCTCATTGAGATGGCTGTTGCCATTGAATGAGAAGCCATATCAGATGTGTTGATAGCCATTTAGAGAGATGTCTGGGCAGTAAGGTGACCTTCAGAGACTATGGCCAAGAACTGCTCTTTATATGCTCTGGCAACTTATCTGTGAATTTAGAAATTGCTGACCAATTAACAGAGGGATACTTTGTCAAACTGTCGGGCTTTATTGGCCCTCTCATTTGAAGGCTTATGAAGGTCTAGGGATTTCTACTGTATAAATCCAAACTCTTAAATTCCTTGTCTTTCAGGGTAGTCTTGGGGAGCAACTGCCTCGATTGTTCATTCATCGCTGTGACAACTAAAGAATCTGGGGAAGGGTGAGTGAAAAAAAATAATATTCTTGCTGGGAAACCTGATATTATCGACCCACACATTTGGCAGTGTGTGGAATTGAAGTGGATGTCTGCCAAAGGGTCTTAGCAGGTTCCAGCAGGGCTTCGTTAATGGGAAGAGTGACCTTTCCCAGGGCAGAAGTCTGCAGGATATCTAATAGCTTGTGCAGATTATCTTGCACAAGTTCCATCTGTGCTCCTAGAGAAGCAGCTGCCCTCCTTCTAAGGTCTTGAAAGACCTTAAAGTGTTCAGGCAGAGGTGAAGTTGACTTAAGAGGAAGAGATGTGAGGAGGAATATCTAGGAGTTCTTTTATTGGGTCCTCTTGGTCTGTGGACTCCAAAGTGGGAGGGACCTTGTGTTTCCACAGGAGTTTCACTAGTAGCTACGGGAGTTGGAAGAGGTGATTTCCTCCTGGATTGTGTAACTGATGGAGTCCAGAAGGCCTCTCATTGTAGGGGTCAGGCACTGAACAGGGATGTATTGACTTCTCCAGAAGATAAACCTTAAGTCAGAAATCCCTCTGTTTCTTTGTTCTCCTGGGGAATAAGGTACAGATACGGCATTTATCCCTTCTGTCCCTCGCCTAAACAAATTAGGTAACTCTTGTGAGGATAAGGGCCCTGCATGCGGCAAATTTCTGCCTGGCAACTTCCCCCCTTCCCGAAAAAACCTAACTAACTAATCAACCTATAACTATACTAAGTGAACTATAACTATATACAAAGTGAGAAAATTCCCAAATTGGCTAACCAAGCCTCAAGAGTGCTGTCACCATAGATGGTGAGAGGGAACTGAGAGAAAGGTGGCGGTTATGCCCCTTCTATGCCCTTGGCTCTGTGCATGGAGAGGGCAGGGGCATATGTGCCTCTTAGTGCTACTGCTTGCAAAAGTCTCTGACTTGAGTGTGTATTGGGTGCACATAGCTCTACAGTGGAATGTATATACTCATAATCACTCCAAGGATAACTTCCATTCAAACTGTAATCTGTAAAAACTGAAGTTTTACAAATGATGAAAATACAACAGACTAACGTACCCTTTTTATGTACTGCACCACTTCCTGGATATACGATCGAATCATCTCTGTCTTCTCTCTGGAGATAAAGGATTAACAAATTATTGCAATAGACGAAATTACATCAGTATGTTTGTGAATTCAGATAAATCAATACCCAATGAGATAGACTATGCCTTGAAGAGACAGTTCTGTCTGTCCATCCATCTGCTTTTCTAAAGTGTCTAATGCATTAGAATCAGGATGTCAGAGCTGTACCTTCAGAAATGTCCAGATTTTACTGTGACCTCCTGCAATGAAATTATTTTCTGTTTCTTGCCTTTAAGCCCTGATAATGTCAGGCAAGTCCTGCTCTCATTTAGTCCTTCTGCTGTAGAATAGCACTCCTGCTGCTGCTCCAGTGGGGCAGTGGTTCTTGTAAATGTTAAAATGGAATACTAACAAGAACACACAGGGAATCCCCAGGAACATATTGCCCAACGTTACATTACGCAGCACTCCATGTCAGTGAGCAGATAGTGTGGATGAAATTCAGCCTCACTGAAGTCAATGACAAAACTCTGAGTTCAATGGGGTCAGGATTTCACCCCATAACTTTACTAAGTAAGCCATGGAGCACTGGATTCAGTTGAAACACTTGAATTTTAGAAGTGTCTCTGAATATATTATTATGTAGGCATTGGATGGGGCTAACTTCACAATGGCAGGCAGCACGGCATGCCAAATGACTGCTCAACACTGAGCTTCTCTGCTCCTGTGGTAGTATAGCTGGTGACATGCTGCAGTATTTTAGGGATAGGGCATGGCTGCTTGTCTTCTGCTTTTGAACTGCATTGGCTTGTTCTGCTCCACAACACTGTTGCTTTACTGTTTTGGGTAACCCCAGAACTGGTACACGGACTGAGAACAACAAAAATATGTTTCTTTTGACCTATTTCATATATGTTTTCTGTTCAACCACTTTAAGTGGAGTCAAAAGAACTTGGCCAGGAACATTTCAGCAGCTTCATCTGCTGTGACCTTTGAGACAGAATTTTTTCAGGACTGCCTGGCTAGAGTTAGTACACACTGCCATAGACATCTGCACCATAGCAGGGGCAGTGCAGATACATTAAAAGTCACTGGGACTTAGGTTCCAAAAACCCTTATGCGCCTTTGAAAAGTTTACCCACTGGCAATATGGGCCCTGATTCTGCACCATTAAAGTCGATGAGAGTTTTGCCATGGACTTCAATGAGCACAGTATCAAGCCTATAGTGACCATGTAGCTCATTAGAGAGGATGGCATGTGGTCATTTGATTATATAATGTAAGCAGTTTCTTTATGGTTTATGAAGTTTGCAGAGAGGGAAGCAAACTATCCCCAAATGATGGATTAGTTGCAATATTTCAAGGAAATCAAGGAGCACTTGAACGGTTAAACAGAATTTTGAATTGGTTGGGAAAACTCTCTCTACATAAGGGACTCAGATATGCTGTTTCCAGGCAGCTACGCTAACCCTAGAGACAGGTAAAAATTAGGGACAATAGAAAAATGAAAGCCTGGAAAGCTTGGCACAATATATTAATCTGGGTGTCTTATGATTTCCCACATTTGTGAGAGAGCATCCTCAAAGACCTACTTGGCACAGGAGGTCTTGATGGAATCCACTGGCTTTGCAGGCAGGGTCCTGCTACCTCTTTCAGTAGTGGGGGGGGAGGGTGGCAAACTTTGTTCACTTATTGGAACAACTGGGAAGAAACACAGTACAGTTTCCTGCTCCTTTTGCTGTCTTCCTGGGGTTTTCCTGCATAAGAAGTTTGAGGAAGCCTCCTTAGGGATTTTTACCTGCCTCCTTTTGAACAATTAATTTGGTATTTCAATAAACTCTATACTGACAAATCATTTCATGTTGTAATTGATTTTACTGTTAGAACATTTTTCATAACGCCTAAGTGATTTTTCCCAGTTTTACTTGAATGCCATTAAGCCAATTTTACCCACCTTAAATAATTCTTTCCCTTCTTTCATATTACCACTTACTATTCCCATTTTGTCATCTTCTCTTTCAGCTGCTTATTAAATTCCTCTAATCTTTGTTCTGAAGTCATGCACTGTGGTCCTTTGATTTCCGCAGCCCATCTTTCATTTCTATCCAATAAAAAGATGCATTTCTTTTTCCTATAACAAGAAGCTGCAAACCATATACAGTGGTGATGCTGCACTAGACACTCTGTAATCGCGGTTTTCTGGAAAAGCCTGGCTGTTTGTTTTGGTTTTTTGTTTGGCTGTTTTTTAAAAATTCTTTTGCAGTTTTTTAAAATTTGGTTTTAAATATTACAAAGCATCAGAATCCTGGGCAAAGGTAGGCAGGAGCTCAGTAGGCAGAACAACCACTGGAGTTCAGAGTCAGTATCAGAGTCAATAGGCAGGCTGAAGGTCAAGCCGAGGGGCAGAGCTGGAGATAGGTCAGGGATCAGGTAGAGGTATCATGCCATGTAACAAGGTCCATGTAGGTGTTCCAGGATTCAAGTTGGAGTCAAGGCCAAGTCAGAATAGAGGTCAATACAAGGAGTTCAGGAACAGAACACAGGATGGTCATAGCAGCTAGCTAGTGCCACACTGTTGTCTGGACACTTCCTGACACACCCCCTGAGTTTCTATAGGGCAGGGAGTCAGTCGAGTGCCATAAAGGTGCCTGTCCTTCTAGCCACTTGAGGTGGGACTTCCTGTGTTTGGTCTCCACAGTGGGAATACACAAGCTGGTTACACCTGTTACTCAGGACTGATCTACACTTACCCAGCGATTAGGCGACAGTCGACGCAGAGTGGCTTGCGTAACTCCCGTCAACTGCTGTGCTTCCCTTCTGCGCTTCCCTTCTTCACTGCACTGACGGGAACTGCGTTCCCGTCAATGCAGCGCTATGCCACTTGAGGGGATGGTTTTGCTGCGTCGACTACTGGCGTCTTCTGGATTGATTGAGCGGGTCTTCACTGACCACTCAATTGATCCAGATAGGTCGATCTGACGGTGGCAACTTTACCACCCTCAGTGTAGATGTAACCTCAGTGGCAGTGCAGGGGCATACACTGCCTAGCAACTCTGCAGGCCTGGATTTGAGACCCAGTAGGCCTTACACAAAGATTGATAACTAATAATAAATACAGTAGTGCAGACCTAAAATGTTCCATTCTCTCTTTGAATTATTTGCCAAAATTAATTGAGGAAAACAAACAAATCCCATTTACTGCGCACTAGAAGAGGACACAGCCCAGCTATATTATGTGCTTATTTGTGAGCCATAAAACAAATCAATATTTTTGCACCTGTTTACAGATACTGCACACCTAGAACCCTATTCTTCTCTCACTTCCACTGTTGAAAAATCAGAAGTAACTCCACACTGGCTAAAACTAGCATGAAAGAAGAATCAATAACAAAGTATCTTAGGTGACACTACAAAAGTAGCACAAACTCTCCCTTACGATGCTGCTGTTTGTTGAATTTAGAAAGTTTAAAATAGATAAAGTTCAAAAGGAAGGAAATTCCTACACAAACTCTGTTAAGGTGAAATTAAAGTTGCAGGAACTGTCAGCAGTTTGAGCACATGCTATCTATCATTCAGTATCATTAGAATTTTTTAAACACATGAAAAGGTGGGATCTCAAGAAATGCAGTTAGGGTTGCATTTCCCAAACAAGGCACCCAAACTACCTTAACCCTGTACCCTTAGAGGGGCCAGCCTGCCACACTCCTTTCTTTTTATGCTGCATATTGAAAATGGCTCACAGAACACTAGAGTATCATTACAAGGCTGATTTGAAGCCAATGGGTTTATCCATGAGCATTCACCCACACGTGGAAGTATTTGTGGGATCAAGGCCTAAGTGTGCCATTCTGTCACCACATTGACCGTGGCTCTCTTCATGAGGATTCTCTCTTTTGACATGGAGTGCAGTACAAGAGCACCTCTTTAGCTGGCAAAGTGCCTTGTGGAGGAGGGGATTTGAGTAGTTCAATAGGAAGTGGCATAGTTACTTTGGTGACCCCTTACTGCCTGCATACTGATCAGCTAGTGGAGGCTTTTCTTGTGATTTCACACGGAGCAAGTGTCCTTGAACCGCTTCATAAAATCTAACATGATTTAAGAATATACTTACTCGTCCATTTGATTTTTATCCTTGGATTTAGCTTCTGTGATCTTCTCCTGCCTCTTCTTGTCCATTTTCTTCTTTAACTCCTTCTTTTCTCTATAGGAAAGAGTAATAAAGATAAGTCTACACACACACATACATATTTCAACCAGAAGTTAGAAGGTGAAGAAGATTTAGTTAGTTACATGAGAATAGCACCTTACTTTTCACAAATCTCCTTTAGTTTCTTTAACTGGCTGCTCTGACACTCCTCCGCTACATCTGTCAACTTCTGAATGAGCTGGGAAAAAACCAAACAATAAGCATTTTACATTTTGTTATCATAAATAATCCCAGATTTCTTCAAAAATGTAGTGTGGTGAACATGAAAATGTTCTATCACCACCAAGATATATATGTGATTAAAAGCTATTAGCAGTTCTATCAATGAAGTATGGATTGTCCTCTTGCGGACTGTGAATTTACACATAGAAATCTCATTAGCTCCCAAGTATTATCCTGCTTATGAATAAGTGTGGTCAATGGTAAATTACAATTGAATCTCCATGGCCTTGTCTAGTTCAGTTTCTCTGAATGCGGCACACAATTGCCATGTTCAGAACACTACTATTCATAACAATCTTGATTTTGGTGTAGCCAGGGAGAAGTAATAGATTCATACATATTGGGTTAGAAGGGATTCTTTGCTCATATATCGGAAGCATGGGGGGAATAATACTTCCTACATCATATGAGTGTTATGAGGCTAACTTCGTAATATTACGAGTCATAAAAGGATTATTGATATATTTCACTTGAAGATCACTATAGTTTTGTGTGACACAGTGTTGGGCAGCAACCGCTTAGCCAGCCCTCTGTCACACCAGCCCCAATTAAGTGAGGTAAATTGGAGCTGGCTAGGGACACCTGCACTTGATTGGTGAAGGGGAAACAGCTGTCTGCCTAATTAGGCCCAGGTGAAGGAAGGAGAAGCCAGGGGAGGGGAGGGGCAGGGCAAGGCAAGGCAAGGCTCTGTCCGCTAGCCAAACTGTATGTTGTAAGAAGGTGGTGGGACTGCACACTGTAAATAAACTACACTGGACAGCTAAACCAGAGGGTCTTCGAGTCATTCATGACCAAGAGGGTGGCTGAAGTGGAGGGGCAGTGGCAGAGGACCCTTTCATTTAGGTATAATTCAGTAAAATAATCAGATACATGTTTCGAACCATGAAACAAAGAATGTATAGTAACAGGTAGCTAGTAAAACCCAATTGTCTTTCCTATTTGCAGATAACTAAAGGAGGGTATTGAGTATGAATTCTCTTCTAGAACTACAGAATGACGAAGTATGCAACTACGAAAGAATTCTCAATTGGCTGTAAAGCAAATTTCCATGAGAGAAAATATTAATTCATATAATGCTCAGAGGAAACTGTCAAAATGTTTCTTATTGAAAAAGTAATCATCATGACACTTCATAACTGAACAAGTCAGAAAATGTAACCAAGCTGGAGGAACAATCACTGTCTGTTTTGAAATGTAAATGCAAGCAGGGAAAGGGGCGTACATACAATAAGAACCCTCACAAAATAATTATATGCTTGTCTAAAGTGTTTGTTCGCAAAAAGTAACACAAATTCTTCCTTCCAAATAAAAGGTAAGATACAACCCATATCATACATAGCTTATTACCAAAGTAAGGGCATGTTCCTGAGTTCACTGGAATACTCATATAACTGCTCGCCTATGTAAGCAAGGGGTTTATTTTCTGGTCCTCATTTAACTGCAAACATAAAAGTGCTTTGCATGTTAGTGTCATAGTTAATCTGCAATATGTTGTGTAGGAAGGTTTTACTGTGTACTTTTCAAATACATCATTTTTGGGACTATTTGTATGGCAGGGACAGAGTAATACACAATACTTCAAAATGATACAGATGTGCAACTGTTACAGGATAAGTGATATTATATTACTTTGTGTTATTTGAGAAGTAGCTTGTGACCACATAAACACAGACCATACCATAAAGCCCAAGGGGGCAGTGATAAAGACACATGTGCCTCCTTAACTTTGGGATTTCCTCACTTGGAGTGTGTAAATGTGCAATGTTGTCGTCACATCTTCTTGTTAGTGGAATGCATCATACAACATTGGGAATGCAAGTTCCTACTAAAATCTCAAGTCATTCAAATGATTATTTATCTCTTAAGAGTCTGGGTGCGAGAAAGAAAGAAAGGAGAAGGCAAACTAGATAGACAGAGAAAGAGGGAGCCAGTCTTGTGTCTGGCCTGGAAAGGAATTCAGGACATATTCAAACCTGCCATTAGCAGAAGTGCCAGTGAGTGTCAATTCAGTATTTATCTGGAGAGATAAGGAAATATATTTTGGGCAGAGATAATTCCAACTTTTAAGATTACCTCAAACCGGCCAGCATTTCAAGTCAAGGGCATTTTAAAAACAGAGAATACCCACACTGGCTAGTAATCTGCACCAAAAGCATTTAAATTCCTCTTGGCCTAGGGGGAATGACAATCCTCAAAAGTTTGCCCTATGCGACCTATGTGACATGACAAAATCAAGAGAGAAGAGAAATGAATGCTGACAAGAGAAAAAAAATCAGTGGGCCAAATTCTGTTCTCACTCACACCTAGGCCAGCCCTTTGGGCTTGAGGGCAACATTTGGCCCAAGTTCAGGAAATATTTATTTGTGGGTTAGTTAAACGCTGCAAG
Source organism: Emydura macquarii macquarii (assembly GCF_026122565.2). NCBI lineage: Eukaryota > Metazoa > Chordata > Testudines > Chelidae > Emydura > Emydura macquarii. The sequence continues at coordinate 46,500,668 of NW_027132813.1, forward strand.
ATTCACACTGAGGCCAACATGTGGAAATTTTGGCCTGGGACAAATCTTCAAGTAAACCAGAGGTCTGAGTATCATGAGGCCTCTCATGTCTGGTCAGCTGAGACCCTTCGTTCCATTTCCCCCTTCACAGCAACCCCTCACTCCGCACATGCAGAGAATGGGAGAGAGACCCTGATCTGGGAAGGAGCACCTATGTTGCCCACCCAGCCTCCAGTGCATGAGCGTGCACACACACTTGCAAAGGGCACGTCTGGGCAGCTGGGGAGAAACAAACCCCCTTAAAAAAAAAAAAAAAAGTATGACTGAAAGAAAGCGGAATGGGCTGTGTGTGGAGCATGGCAGGGGTCCCAGCAGGATGCAGAGCAGAAAGCAGCACCTCTGTACTCACAACAACCCCTTTGATTTTCCACTTGGTGGGAGGGACGAGGTACCAGGTCCTGAGAACCCTAACTCTGACCACTCTGTCCAGCTCTGAGAGAGGAGCTAGGCGGGGAGCACTAATAAGCCCCCATCTCCACCCTTCTAGCCCAGCAGATGAGGGGCACTGCAGGGCCACTATCAGCTGAGGCAGGCAGTGCAAGAAGAGTGGAGATCTCAGGACTGAGGGCTAGGGTGAATATGGCTGCAAACAGTCCCAAGACATCAGCTGGGATAACCATTACCTGGGCAGCCAAATGGGAACACAACTGGCAACTACGGACTCATCACTTAGATCAGAATCAGAGCTTCATTTGTTAGCGTCTTGCTCAGGAATGTTATTCAGTTGGCTGCCAAAGTATTTCCATATGTTTCATTTTAACTGCCAACGCTTTTTAAATAACCTGCTATTTAGATGATCCAACAAATCACTGTACATAAGCAATAGACTAGGCGATGTTATGCAGGAAACATCAGAGGCAGATCATTACACAAAACAGATCAGCTCACTGAATGCACAACATAATTCCTATGAAAGAACGCTCCAGCTTTTACTATAGGCCAGATTCCACACTGCTGTGACACTTGTGTTGTCATCTACGCCTGTGCAAAGCAGGAGTGAAGTACTGCCACTCACACCTGGTAGATCACTTTTCATAAGTGTAAATTACAACACATGATATAAAACAGTGAAGTTTCCAAGTCCTAGGAAAAGTGGAGCCTTCTCTACACTGGAAAGTTGCATCAGTGTTGCCCCAAGCCAATGGCTCATTGGGCTAACATGGTTAAGGCACATCAGTTTCATATGCAAACATCCACAAGGGAGCAACGTGACCAGCACCACATCCAACTGCCTTAACCCAATGGACCAGGTACCCATTTTGCAGCTGGGTGAACTAGAAGTAGCCTTTCAGGGGGAGATCAATCACAACTCAAACCCATGATCTTCCAGATTATAGCAAGTCACTTTAACCATTCCGCCCTAGAACTAGTCACACTGACTTAACTTTTAAATTAATGCAGTTTAACTGGTGCAAACACCTCCATGGACACTTATTTTGGATTAAGAGTGGTTTATTTTGGATGAATTTATGCTTCTTCCTAACTGATTTGAATTAAATCAATAAACACATTCAAACTGAAATAAGATGGTCCACACAGTGGTTTGCACTGGTTTAAATTCACATCTGATGATACACCAGTTACTTTTGCATTGTAGATATAGGTTAAAGCTGGATTGTCCAACCCATGGTCCACGGGCCAGAGTCCGGCTCACCAAAGCCTGTTATCCAGCCCGCTGGGCTGCCAGCTGGAGCTGAGGAACAGCCCCTCCCCTGAAGGACTCAGGACCAGAGGTAGGCATGGGATGAGCCATGTCTGGCTGGGATGGGACACTGCTCCACATTGCTCTGTGCAGCATGTGCAACTACCCTCCCTTGGGAGGCTAACCCCCCCCCTCCCTTCTGCCCAAGGCCCCGCTCTCGCCGGCCAGCCAAGCCCAGCCAGAACGCAGGCCTGTCCAGCACTCCCGGAGCCCACACCCCTCAGCAGCCCCGGCCAGCTGGGATGCTGCTCTGTGCAGCGCGGCAGCTGCCAGTGAGAGCTCAGCCAGGGGAAGCAGCGCTGCTGGGGGCAGGGGCTACGGGAACCAGAAGTCCCCCTTCTTCTCCCTTCTCCCACTCCCCGGGAGTTTGCGGTTGGGAATCAGTCCAGCAGCCAGGTGAGCCAGCCCAGGACAGGGAGGAGGAGGAGAAGCCGCCTTTCCCAGCCATGCCCCTGCAGGCAGCCACCCCGTTGCAGATCAGCAGCCAGGAAGAGCCAAGGTAGGAAGTGGCTCCCCGCCCAGGTGCCAGGGAGAGCAGCCAAATGTCCTGGGGAGCACAGCGGGAGCAGGACAGAGCCACCCCGTCCTGTCCCCCATAATTGGGGCAGGGAGTGAGGAGAGCACGGTGGCCATGGGCAAGGGAGGAAAGCTGTGAGACACGTCTAGTCACGTGACCAGTTATGTGTCTTTCTCCCACCACTCCCCCAAAACTCCCCCCCTCCCCGGCACCCACTGGCAAAAATAAAAGTTGACACCTGTACTACCCCCTGCAGTCCCATGCCGGCCGGCCAGGTGCAGCAGCAGCACGGCCCATTTGAAATTTGCTCACCAGCCCACTGAGTGAGAAAAAAATTGCAATGTGGCCCCTCACGCTAAAAGGTTGGACCCCCCTGGAGTGTGGTAGAGATTATCATCCAAAATTATTCCTAAATGAATACACACCGCATCTCACAGTCTGTATCGAACACAACTCAAATAGACTCCTTCCAGGGTATTAGTCCAACAAAGTCTTTAAGTGCTCATGGCCCTGGTAAGGTGCCATGCCCCCAAGGTTTCCTCCCTGGAGACACTTCACCCACTGTGGTTTGTTCTGGCCCCAGCTCTCCAGTGGGACCTCTTAACAGTGCAGATATCCTTCTGGGGGTTTATCAGTGTCCAATAATAGGCCTCTTCCCCAGTGGCTTATGGGGTGGGACTTGGGCCCACCCACTACTCCGCGTCCCAGCTCAGGGACCCTAACAATAGCAGCTACGTGTTGCCGTGTCCCTTTAGCCAAACTTCTTTCAGTTCACTCAGCCAGTTCCCCATGGTCCCAGCCTTCACCAATGCTTCACCCTTACCTCAGGGCTCTTCTAATATATATATATATATATATATATATATATATATATATATATATATATATACACACACACACACACACCCAGCAGCAAGCCAGGCACTCTTTCTCGCTCCCCCAGTCCCTGCCAGCACTGAGCTGTCCAGGGTGCTGCAGTCCTTCAGGAGCACCATATTCACTCCTTAGGCTCCAAGCACCAACTGACTGGTCTTGCACTATAGCTTCTTTTATATTAGCCTGCAACCCTCCGACTGGCTAGCCCCTTGCAGCCTCCCCGATTGGCTGTGTCCCAGACAGTCTCTCTGCATATCTTGGAAGACTCTTCTACAACTCTTTTCGTGGGATGGGTATGTCAGGACCCTGACACCTCCAGCAGGGGGACTCCGGGACTAATCCACCCCATCACAGTGTGTCTTTACAAATCAGTTTTATTTAATCCAGGACCATAAACACTAAAATCATAACAACATGGTTACTTCCAACTGTCACTTGAGGACCCAGATAAGGTTGTTTGGTTGTCCTACTGTGCACTTCCATACTAATAATACCTGTTCTCTAGCATTTTTCATTAGTACATCACTTAAGGAGGTCAGGATCATCATCCTCATTTTACTGAGGGGGAAACTGAGGCTCATAGAGGGGAAGTAATTTGGCCAAGGTCACCCAGCAGCAGAGCTGGGAAGTGAACCTAGGTCTCAGGCCAGTGTACTATCCACCAGACCACACTGCCTTCCTAGACCTAAACATCTTTGAATTGCTTTTAAGATTAACCTTAACTCTGACTTTCTTAGGTTTATAACACTTGGTTGGGAATAACTGCAATATTCCTGTAATATATTTTGGCCTAAATTACTTATATGTATTCTTAACTTAACTCCATTTTAACAGTGTCTGTCTGGTATAATCATAAGTTAGATACAATTGTTAATAATTTAACTCAAACACAAACTAATTTCTTCAAATTGTAAGCAGAACTGGTACTGCCATGTATAGTTAAGGCTGCCTACTACTTCTATTATAAGACTCTTTTTTGGTTGCTTATAACTCTGCCAAACTTTAATCATTCGGGCTGAACATTTCTGTGCTGGGAGTCTGCCCCAGGCTAATATATTATTAATTTATTATTATTATTTAAACAAAATGGTTCACCTGCTTCTGAGAAGAAGGTTAGGGAAAACGATGTGTTTTTCCTATCTGTACTGAATGAGTCAGGTTTCCTGTGGACAAAAATTGCTTGCAATCATGTAATTAGGGATTGTATTAAAAGGCATCTGCAAAAGGGGGGCCAAATTAAGGTTGCATGGACACATTTAATTCTGGTATTTCCCAACATTTGAGTACTTGACTTTATATCCTTAACATTTAACATAATTTGTTTGTTTTATATATATAGATTTACATAGATAGCCTATGCACAAGAATGTAACTATGGTATCTAATGGAAAGTTTGAAGAATCTCTTTTATTAAATTAATTCAGGATTAGGAAAAGATGGGGACATGCTCATTTTCTTAGGTTCCAGTTTTTAATTAACTCAAAGTAAATAAGAAATTTACTTATACATTCTCAGAAAATCCAATCTACACTCAAGGTATGTCTGTACTGCAGACTGAAGTTGATTTATTTTAAATTGACTTTCACCCACCGAATTTTAGAAGTTGCAGGAGTGTTATCACACTATGCTCCTTGTGCCGGGTTCTTGCGTCCCCACTCGCCATGCTTCGGTCGACATTCAAAGTATTGCACCCTGGGTAGCTATCCCACAGTGCAACTAGCCGCAGAGGCTTTTGGGAATCTTGTCATCCTCCCATGATGCCACATGCTCCTTCCCCCTCCCTTCTTGTCCCAAACAAACTGCAAAGGCTTTTTCACGCCTTTTTTTTTTTTTGCCACATACACACTGTTGCTGGAGAGACATGGAGCCCACTCAGTTCTGCACTATCATTGTGAGCATCACAAATACCTCATGGCTTATCCTGCAGTATTTTCAAAGGTGAGAGAGGAGCCGCAGCATGCAAAATAGCGATGTTACTGAGATGTTACTGAGGCCACCCTGCTATAAGCCATAGAGTGGAACAATTCCCGTTTGTTGCAGGTTGTCATGCATCATCTTCAGTCCGTGGAGCGCCGTTTCTGGTCCCGGGAAACAAGCACAGATTGGTGGGATCGCATCGTTATGAAGGTGTGGGATGATGAGCAGTAGCTGAAAAACTTTCGTACGCGAAAGACAACTTTCTTTGAACTTTGTACGGAGTTGTCCCCAGCCTTGAAGCACGTGAATACTCGCTTGAGACCAGCTCTGACAGTGGAGAAGCAAGTGGCCATCGCTCTGTGGAAGCTGGCAACCCCAGACTGCTACCAGTCAGCTGGGAATCTATTCGGAGTTGGTAAATCCACCATTGGAGCTGCTGTGATGCAAGTATGCAGGGCCATCAATAGGCTTCTAATAAGAAGGGTAGTGACTTTGAGAAACGTGCAGGACATAGTTTCTGTATTATTGTTGGCAAGGATTGTATGCAACCTCTGTATGGGGGAGATGTGATGCGAGGCATGGGAGTTCAAAGGACTATTCTGAAAATGTGCCAGACAAGAATGGACAATAAGTGTTGAGTGGATTTCCTGGGGAATACCTTGGGGGAGATTAATGCAAATTTCCCACCTCCGCTTATGCAAAACCCCTACCTTTTGAAGCTATGTTCTGAGGCTAAGTCTTTGTCTGCTGACTACCTGTTTCTGGAAACTTCAGATCAAAGGCCCAAGTGGTATAAAGAAATGGCTGTAGTGCCCAGCCTGCATTCTGGTTCTGAATCTGAGACAGCCATGAACTTGCAATCCCGGGGAAAACCCAGCTGTGGGTTTTGAAGGACTGACACCAGACCTGAGGTTGGAGTAGGGGGTGACCTCTCATAAGCTTTTTAGCAGGTAGGTTCTTTTACTGCTTTTAATATGTTTTCTCTGTAACATTTTTACCTTAAGAATAAATGTGCTTAGTTAGAAGGAGCTGAGTGGTAACTCATAACTTCTGGCAATCTCACTGTTCAGAGCAATCAGAGAGAACGCAAAGATCAGACCCTGGCCTGTTTAGACACTCTGGTTTGCTGGGGATATCACAGTGTAAAGCAGGCAACTGTGCAGCCTTAAAAACCCTTTGTCAGAAGGGAATGAGACGCAGGTCTCTGCTCTAGAGAGGTGATGGCTGGCAGCCAGAAGCCTAGAATGAGTGCCACCGAGGGACCATGAGTGGGGAAACAGGTGCTGCTGCCCCGAAATTGCAACAGAAGGAATGAAGTAAAGGGGGATGGAAGACGGATCAGATAAGGAACTCAGGTGTGAGGGGAGAACTGGGACAAAGGTCCCTGAGATTGGATGCAAGAGCGTGGGGAGGAAGATTGGGATTGGAAGCCAATTGGGATGGAAAAAAAGTCTCACAGAAAGCCAGAGAGAGAGAGAGATACAGACAGGTTGGGTGAGGAGCTGAGAGCAGGGGTGGGGGAAATGGCCAGTCAAGGAGACTAGGACAGCGAGTCTGGAGTGTGAAACTAGGACTTGATAGGCCACAAGACTGGGATGAGAAGCCTGAGGAGTGGAGGCTGGGACTGGCCATGTGAGGAGAATGGAACTTGGATGAGGAGCCAGACATGGGGAAGAGACTGTGACAGGTCAGAGTGGATGAGTCAGTAGGGGTCACGCTTGAGGAGAAAAGAGCAGAAGAGTCTATGCTTATTCCCCAGTAAGCACACTGCTCTACAGAGCCCTGAATGGAACCCAAGATTCCTGAGCCTCACCATTTCTCTGCTGTCAGCAAATATCTGTGAAACCCATTCGCAAAGGGTCCCATCATCTCCAGTGTTGGCCCATACACAGCACAACCAACTGTTCTGTTAGCTGAAGTGGCAGAGGTCTGTAGTGTGGATCTAAAAGTTCCAAACCTGCTGATGATCCATTTGGGTATCAATATGATGTCACATGATGGAATATCTGCTTTTTTAGTTTGTTTTTTTAAAAACCTGGGAAATTATACCCCCAAAAATGATGTTAAAAGAACATTATTAAAGTCACTAAGTCAAGCACCCTAATGCCAGAACTAAGGTTGCTTATCCAACCTTAATTTGATCCCTTTTTACATATGCATTATGATATAGTCTTTAGTTACATGATTATATACAATTTTGTCCAGAGGAAAGAAATATCTAGATCTACCTTTCTGAAAGGTATGAACTTATCAACAAATTATAGCAAAAGGGATACATCAACATGAAAAGTTCCCACCTAAACTTTTTATAGAAAGTAAACTGAAGGCATTTTTAAATTAAAAGCTTTTACAGAAGAGTTGTTTTTTAACAGATGAAGATTACAAATTGCAACATCTATGTGTACATTGTAGAAGCAGCTAGATTCTGTCGGACTTGCACTCCATACAATCTTACTGCCTTCATCTGGGCTTCAGGGCAGCCAGCCACTTAGTGTTTTTCAGCACAAGTTTTTTTCAAAAACTGTATTTTAAAAGAAGAGTCTGCATTACAAACTATCCAAGGTCCACAGTGCAAAATACAAGCCAAGTCCTTGATCCAGCAATCCCAAAGAGGGGACCCAACTGAAGGATAGGAACTGAAGGTGAAATCCTGGCCTGTTTAAACACAATGGCCAAACTCTCATGGGCTTATATGGGGACAAGATATCTGCCCTAACTTTGACGATAAGCTACATAAGAAACAAGGATGACAAACGCACTCCCACACTTTCTTGCTTTGCCAATTCATTTTTCATTAGCTTTGTGTTTTTAAAAAAAAATATAAGTATTCAGTCACTCCATTAGACTTAAATATCTAATCATAAATAAGCATGAGTATATTAAATCATGTGGATTTTTTCACATCATGCAACATCAAACATTTTATTATTTTCATGTCCTTGGATGTACGTTGGAGTATGCTTTGAATGCCAGTGGAGACCCAACACAAAGGGTTTTAAAAGTCTTTAAAGTTAACATTTCAGGAAATTTTCTAACTGCAATTTCTTCTAAGTATGAGCACTATACCTATTTGAGAAATGATGGCAGAACAGTAACACTAGGCTATAGGTGGAATACATCTATGGCCATTCTTACAATGGGCTGTATCACTTTGAGGGTGAGCGCTCAAAACAGGAATTTACAAAGCACAATTGCAAAGACTACCACTTGCTGATTAGCTACCAGCTGGAGCATAGAAGCAAGTTAGAAACACACATTTTTCTTCAGGAAACAAAACCCTGTCCCCTTGCAAATGGATGGAACAGACAACTAAATAGGTCCTCTGTGTAAGATACCTAGATAGCCCCCGTCACTGTAGCATCTGAGCAGCTCCCGTCTTTAATCTATTTATCCTTGCAACATCCCTGTAGGTAGGCAAGTGCTATTATCCCCACTTTGCAGATGGGGAACAAAGGCACAGAGATCCTATGTGACTTACTCAAGATCGCACAGTCAGCCTGTGGTAGAGCAGGGAACCAAATCTGGGTTTCCCAAGTCCTATGCTAGAGGGCTTACTACTGGACTATCTCACTTTCTTTTGCCTATATTGAACTTATATGAGTCTACCAGTCAAGAATAGTTTAAAACCAATGTTCCACCCACTCCATAGAACGGCCAGAGCTTACTTCTATTCTTATCTTGCTTACTGCTGATTAACAAGATAATTGTGTGTCTTATCAAAATACCCAGTGTGGTTACAGTTTCTGATAGGTACAGTCTCTTAGAGGATTTTCCATCTCAAAGCACTGTACCAAGAGGTGAGTACCAATATCCCCATTTTACAGCTGGGGAATCTGAGTGCTTATGGTTGGCATAACTTTGATCTTGTTGAAATCAGTAGAAATGTTACCATTAACTTCAAAGGGAGCAGAGTAGACCAGTGCATTTGAAAATCTCACTTGGTATATTTATATATCTCATTAAAACAGTTTTGGAAGCCATGGAACTGCTTTGGCATTCCATTCTATACCTTCTGCTAACCCTAAAACACTGGTATCACACCTCAGATTCACATAACCCTATTACCATATTTAATTGAGTCCCATAATTTTAAAAGCATACATGCACTTGTGCATGATCCCTAGTTATATATAAGCAAAGCCTGATCCACACGTGCATGTTGGGATTTGCAGGCACATGTGCCTTGTTGTGCATGCATTGGTCATTTCCTGATCACACTTTTAAAAATTTGGGACAATATTTGACTGGAGTTGAAGTTTATAGTGAAAACAACTTTATAAAAAAGCCTACTTTGGCAGCTTTTAAAAAAAAAAGACTGACAGATAAAACATTTGAAGCGACAGCTTATAGGCACTATTGCCTATTGTGGGACAGATTCTGTCCCCTGCCTCTCAGGCCTTATAATTTGCTAGAGAGGACTCTAGGACCTATGCTCCTTGAAACCAGGGGAAAACTTCCCCAGCATATGGACACTTGGAAACCCTGCTGCAGAGGGTGTTTTCAGGGTACGAGGAATCGTGCCAGAAGTGGGATGGGGAATCATCATAGTCCACGGTGCTATGGAGATTCTGGGAATTCTCCAGACTTTGGGAGGCTCTCGTAAATTAGAATCACCCCCACAGTTGGTCTAATTTAAAATGGAGGCATTTTGACCCACAGATGAGCCCAGAATCCAGAAGGCACAAAGGTGCCACTTTTCCTCCCAATTCCCCTTGGTTATATCTTCGAGGCATAGCACAGAATCTCAATGTATTCTTCTAACCTATGAACAATGGCTTTTCCTACCCACTAAAATGCTGGTGTATGTATTAAAACTTCCTTAAAAAACCCTTTTCCCCCCTCGAAACATTCTGCATCATCACTTTCATCTGTAAAGTCTTCCTTAAGTTAGCTCAGAGGGACTTACGATCGTGCCTCAGCCAATGGCAGCGTTCCAGTTGTGAAAACAAAAACTGGCTTGGAATAATGTATGGAAAATAACTCTTCACTGTCTATAAAGGACGCCCTTACTGATTCACGAGATTTTTTAAGCTGCTCCAGTTCATGTAAGGAGATCAGCACCAGAGACAGCATTTAGCCACCCAGCTGAAAAGCAGGCACAGGGGGAGAAAAAAAATATTGTGGATTTATTTGCTCTAATTAGCATAACAAAAATGGTGACAGTATCATAACGTTTAGGCATGAATAAAATATAGTTAGTTTTAGATGCAAAGGTTTTTTATACGTAGTAAATAATGATAGTTTAGAGCAGTGGCTCCCAACCCGTGTCCCATGGGGTCTTTCAAAGTGGCCCGCCGCTCCTCTCCTCTTGCCTCAGGACCCAGGAGGAGTATGTTGCCATGGGGCTACGAGACCAGTACAGGCTCCTTGCTGCAGCCAAGGGGATGGGAGATCAGTGCTCCCCTCCCCCTGGCTGTAGCAGGGAGCACGGCAAAGCGCTCTGCCTGGGTCCATAGGTGCTGAAGTGGTTTGATGGTCAGAGAAGAAGACAGCAACAGAAGACAGCAGCATGCATCACGCAGCAGCAAGCAGTTTGATAGAGCAGAAGGACCCTTAGATGAGACAGAGGGATTTGACCAAAAAGAAGGTGAATAAGTACAACTTCTCTTAAAATAAGGAATGCATGAGTGCAGTTGTAAATAAAGCTGGATGCTTGCATTTGAATGGCCTCTTACCTCACCCAATCTATGCTTGGTTGATCAACACTCATAGAATGTTATCTTCTAGTAATGTTATTAAATGTGTACTATTGCAATGTTATTTTATACATATGTATAAGGAATCTGGGTTTCTACAGGTATGTTAGCAACAAGAAGGGTCAGGAAAAGTGTGGGCCCCTTACTGAATGAGGGAGGCAACCTAATGACAGATGATGTGGAAAAAGCTGAAGTACTCAATGCTTCTTTTGCCTCTGTCTTCACAGACAAGGCCAGCTCCCAGACTACTGCACTGGGGAGCACAGAATGGGGAGGAGGTGAGCAGCCCTCAGTGGTGAAAGAACAGGTTCAGGACTATTTAGAAAAGCTGGACATGTACAAGTACATGGGCCAGAGCATGCTGAGGGAGTTGACTGATGTGATTGCAGAGCCATTGGCCATTATCTCTGAAAACTCATGGAGATTGGGGGAGGTCCCAGACGATTGGAAAAAGGTAAACAGTGCCCATATTTAAAAAAGGAAAGGAGGAGGCTCTGGAAAACTACAGACCAGTCAGCCTCATCTCAGTCCCTGGAAAAATCATGAAGCAGGTCATCAAGGAATCCATTTTGAAGCACTTGGAGAAGAAGCAGGTGATCAGGAACAGTTAGCATGGATTCACCAAGGGCAAGTGATCAACCTGATTGCCTTCATTGATGAGAAGATCTGCGGATGTGGGGAAAGCAGTGGACGTGGTATACCCTGTCTTTAGCAAAGCTTTTGATATGGTCTCCCACAGTATTCTTGCCAGCAAGTTAAAGAAGTATGGGTTGGATAAATGGACTATAGGGTGGATAGAAAGATCAACAGGTAGTGATCAATGGCTCGATGTCTAGTTGGCAGCCAGTATCAAGTAGAGTGCCCCAGGGATCGGTCCTGGGGCTGGTTTTGCTCAACATCTTCATTAATGATCTGGAGGATGGGGTGGATTGCATCCTCAGCAAGTTTGCAGATGACACTAAGCTGTGGGGAGTGGTAGATACCCTGAAAGGTAGGGATAAGATACAGAGTGACTTAGACAAATTGGAGGATTGGGCCAAATGAAATCTAATGAGTTTCAGCAAGGACAAGTGCAGAGTCCCGCACTTAGGACAGAAGAATCTTGTGCACTGCTACACACTGAGGACCGACTGGCTAAGCACAGCAGTTCTTCAGAAAAGAACCTGGAGGTTACAGTGGACAAGAAGCTGGATATGAGTCAACAGTGTGTGCCCTTGTTGCCAAGAAGGCTAATGGCATATTGGGCTGCATTAGTAGGAGCATTGCCAGCAGATCGAGGAAAGTAATTATTCCCCTGTATCAGGCACTGGTGAGGCTATACCTGGAGTATTGTGTCCAGTTTTGGGCCCCCCACTACAGAAAGGATATGGACAAATTGGAGAGAGTCCAGTGGAGGGCAACGAAAATGATTAGGAGCAGGAGCACATGACTTATGAGGAGAGGCTGAGGGAACTGGCCTTATTTAATCTGCAGAAGAGAAGAGTAAGGAGGAATTTGATATCAGCTTTTAACTACAGTTGGAGGGGGGTTCCAAAGAGGATGGAGCTAGGCTGTTCTCAGTGATGGCAGATGACAGAACAAGAAGCAATGGTCTCAAGTTACAGAGGGGCAGGTCTAGGTTGGATATTAAGAAAAACTTTTTCACTGGGAGGGTGGTGAAGCACTGGAATGGGTTGCCTAGAGAGGTGATGGAATCTCCATCCTTAGAGGTTTTTAAGATCTGGCTTGTCAAAGCCCTGGCTGGGATGATTCAGTTGGGGTTGGTCCTGTTTTGAGAAGGGGGTTGGACTAGATGACCTTCTGCAGTCCCTTCCAACCCTAATCTTCTATGATTCTATGATAGTGTCTTGTATTGGCTTAAGTGACTTATGCCATTTGTTACATTGTGTTGATTTTCGATTTAAATTGTATTAGAAATAACATATAATAAAGTCATTTTGTTTTCAAAGAAATTACTGCCTATATATCAGTCCTTAGAATGGAAGGCTGTATCCATGTTCACCCAAGGGTAAACTGAGGCAGGGAGATCTAGGGAGTTTTCCAAAAGATTAAAAGGGAAATCCCTAGTAAACCCTTGTGAACCCTCTAGGTGGACCACCTCCTGTTACCCACTTATAGAATTAAGACTTGTGATTGATCCATTAACACATCAAAGCCATTATAGAACCTCTTGGATCCAAATTTTGGGGTAACTTTGCATCCCTTTAAGGGATTCGTTTTTGCAGAGAACATTGTTTGGCAAAATTTCATGCCTCAGGGAATGTTTGAAGCTATTTTTATTAATTTATTTTCATGAAATTTATTTTACAACTAATTTTGCTTCTGAGAATATCATAAGTCTAAAAAGCGCCAGAAGAAACAGGAAACATGGTTCAAATGCTGCAATGAATATGGACTATTCTGTGCTGAGGTTATTAAGTAAGGATGAACGAGAGAGTTTTTTCCTCACAGCCATGTTCCCCTTCATCATTCACTGATTTACACTGCCCTCTAACCTTAACAATGACTCCCAACAGTCACAAAACATATGCAAAAATCAAAAGAACAAATTACTGAGACTGGAAAATTCTATTTCCTATTCAAGGTATATCCTTCTAAAATAGCATTACACTACAGGTGCTACATTACCCACTACAAAAAAAGAGCTGTGTTAATTGCTAAATAACTGTTAAAAATATAAAGTTGCAAGGCGTTCGCACACAGAAATACACAGGCCACCCTCTCCATAACACCGAAGAGATCAACCAGTCATAAAACCATTCTTTAGCTCCACCAACTCATTACATTATGAGAAAACTTAGAACTCAGACTATATCCCTTTCAACACTTTCAGTAAACATACAAGTAGAGCTGGCCAGAAAACAACACTTCCATTTTGCAAAAAAAAATTGAGGTTCTGGAATTTGTTCTGAAGTGACATGAAACTGAGACCATTTGAAATTTCGCATGACAAAAACTGGGGGGGGACGGGGGGGGAGAAGGAGAGAGACACCTGCCACAGAATAGCCAATAGCCTGGTGGTTAGGATACTCACCTCGGAGGTGGGAGACCCACGTCAAGCTGCTGCTTTGAATCAAGGCAACGTTTCCTAGCCACCAACCATTCTGGCATGGTGGGTCTCTTTCTAAATTCCATCTTGGACCTTCCTGACAAAAGTTACATAGAAATCGATATATTTCCATGAAAAGTTTCAGTTTTGACGAACTGGCATTTTCCATAAAAAATCCCTGACCAGCGCTGTGTATAAGGCTAGATGGTCAATTTGCAATCTGGCAGACCAGACTATGAGTCACAATTCCCTCCCTGATTGTTACCTTGCTCCACTGTGGAAGCAGCAGGTTTATATTCCCTTCAGTGCTCACTCAGCTCCACTGGCTGGAGTTCTGGGATTTGTGAAGAAGGGCAGAGTTTGGCTACACCCATTGCTGGATAGGAGGGGGGCAGTGGTCTCCAGGAGGCTACTCTCTCTCCCACCTCCCTGCAATGCTGGTAGCTCAAGCAAGTGAGTTTTACATGTGGTGTTTCCCTAGTTTATTCATGTGGTTTGATGTCCCAGTCATGATCTGGTCATTTTGATTTTTGGCCACAGCTTTGTTTTCACAGAACACAGAATGCACACTGTGGACGTGGATAAATTAAGGCTCAGAAATGGAGTCTGGGAAGGGATGTGCAGGACAAAATGCAACTTAATTAATAACAGCACATAACTTCCATGAATGATTGCGAGATCATCAGTGTAAACCATGAGTCTTACACCTACCAGCTTAATATGTTCTCGTTTCTGATACTTTTCACTATAATACTGTTCTTGTCGGAGATTGAGCAGCTGCTGTTGTTGCTTTTCCTTCAGTTCTATTAACTTCTGGGTCATTTCTGAGTCAAGGGCAGCCAGTTCTTGTTCAATAGTTGAAGAACTGTGATCTGGGCTGCCAGTTTCACATCTGCAAAGACACATGGAATACCAATAACTCATTCAATAAGTACAGTTAGTACAATTCCTATTTTTTTCTTTCTTTTTCTTTTAGCAATTGTCTAAAGTAGTAGCTGTAGCCCATCAAGAATGCACTGTATATTTAAGTCTCTCAACCCTGTATATTCTTAGTAGTGCAATTACATGATCTAATACACACTTAAAATAATAGGCTGGTTTCTCCACTGATTTCCATTTTCTATGCAAAATGAGTGCAAAACATATAGTACTGTATGGTGAAGGTTATAGTGGTTTAAGCTCAATTTGCACAAGGTACACTGCAGTGGAGAATCAGACTCAATATAAATAAGTCATAAACATAATTGCCAATATTTTCCCAAACTGGGTGCCTCGTTGGGTCCGTAAGTCCACATTTAGGCACCTAACTAAGTGGCTTGATTTTCAAAATAGCTCAGCCCTCCATGAGATTAATAGGAGCTATTGGGTGCTGAGCCTTTTGAAAATAAAGTCATCTATTTAGGTGCCTAAACATGACTTTAGGAACCTAATTTGAGGCTTGCATTTATAAAAAGCATGGCCTGTGTTTGTTTAGGTGCTAAATTGTCCCTTTATCTGCTAACTGGCTCCCCATTGGAAGTTATGTACAGTGAATGAGTGTGCACTTGTGTGGAAGTATTTAATGAACTTTAGAACAGTGGACTTCAGTAAAAAAGAAAACTAGCAAAGGAGTAAGACTGAGTAAGGCAGCACATCGAAGCAAAGGAAAAATTAAAGAAGAATTTAAAAACTAAACTCCCTAAGAAGCAGCCTGAGATTTTGGTCCGGGGAATGAGGGTAAACAACCAAAGGTGGAGAAAGGGGGAGATGAGGGAAGCAGTGAACAGCACATATGAGAGTGAGATAAACAATGCATAAATTTAATGGTAAAATAACAAAAATCTTAAATCAAAAAAATGAAACATGTAAAATAATGTCCTAATCCATATTCCTAGGTGTTTATTCTTTAACACCTTTATTCTAGGTGTTAAATTACTTGCCTAGGAAACCTCAGGAACACAATTAGTGTTGACAGTTTGTGGAAAAGGGCTACAGTTCAGCCTCAGGTAGAGTTATTACTTCAGATGGACAGAATTATAAAGCCCAGAAGAGACAGCAGAATTTGAAGGAACACGAGTCAGCCATTCAGAAATTCAAATCCAGAAAACCAATTATAATTATAATGTAGAAAGTTCTCTACTTTGCCAGTGTGGCCTTCTTTCTGATTGGATGGATACACGGGGCAAGATTCTCAGCTGGTGCAAACTGGAGTAGCTTCACTGAAATCAGTGGAACCACACTGATTTTCACCAGTGGAGGATCTGGACCTTTGTATCTCACTTTTAAGTTTTTAACCAGCAATAAAATTCTCCCTTTCCTCAATCACAGTGCAATGTTTAATTGTTCGTCCCCTACTGGACAGACCTACAAATCTGGGTTGTATATTAATTTTCAAAAATGGTTTGGAAAAAAATTAAACAGAGACAAACAAAATGGTTTGAATATAATAAAGACTGAACCTTCACGCAACACTATGGGAAACCGAACAGTTTCCTGAGGTTCCATGAGATTGGATGACTTTTGTTTTTACACTTTTCCCATGATTTTTGCACTTCTGCTTTTGGTTTATCAAAAGCATTCATATTGCATCAATCATTAAAATATCCGGGTACATGTCACCAGGCTTAAATTAAAGGAAAAATAGATTCCTGTATAGGAAGTTGAAAACATCGAGATCCTGCCTTCTCAGCACCATGACAGACTAGGAAGATCTTGTTACTATACTAAATGAAAGTGAAAGCTGAATCAGTCCAGATAAAGTGTGCGTGGGTCCTACAATGCTGTCTGAGTATAGCCATGTTCCAATTCAGAACAATTCTCCATGGTGCAAGAGAATTACTGGGAAAGCCCTAACTCCAACTCCCCTGAGCCACATCCTTGGCACAGTTAGGCATAGGTGATGAACATAGATGTTGCAGTGGGAGAGACTTTTGATATGGATTTGAATTTAAAACACTGAAATAGCATGAGACAAGCTATTGCCAGAGCAAGAGAATACTAGTCTTCTTATGGGAAATTCTGTTCTTGTGAGACTACTAGGTCAATTTTCCAGACCAAATGCAAGTTTAGCATGCACACTCCATACCAAATCTCTGAATGCCCATAACCCAATTTTCAGCTACAAGGTTTGATAGCCAAGATGAGCAACACATATTCCAGAAAGAAATGATAGAAATAATGGTACAGCACTGTTTTCCCAGTTCCGATAGTTTATACTGACAGAATATTTACTTTAGCAAGGAAAATTTAAATAGGGTTACAACTTTCCTAACTGAGTATCAATCTAATCCTAAAATCAATTTGTGCAAAGCCACTGCCTACTAAGCATGAAGTCCAAAGTATTTAGGACACCTTGTGACTAATTTTCAGAGGCACTTGAGGCCAGCTGTCAGCACTTCTGAAAAATCAGGCTCCAGGTAGTAGATTTTCAAATGTATTTAGATATCTAAAGATGCAGATAGTCTAAATTTTATGGACTGAATGAGAATTAGGTGCCTAATCTGTTTAGGCACTTTTCAAAATCCCACTAGGAGTCTGTATGCTTCTTCAGGTGCATAAGTACTTTTGAAAATCTGGGCCAAGGTGTCTCAATCTGAGCACTCAAAAGCTGAAATTCTTTTGAAAATGTCACTATATATCTCTGTAATGCAATTTGCACTATATTTGGGATTTTGAACGACACAGTATATAGATACTTGAGTACTTTGTGCCATGAACAGAGTAAATTTAATCAATATGCACATTTTCATCACACTTGTCAAATGGCAGTACTAGCAGTATCACTGTGAAAGGAGAGTCCAACCTAAATACAGAGTTGCAGCACAGAATAGGGTGGTCATGCTTACTAAACTGAGCAATTTATATGATTAGCTTATATATTTTCAGGATAATACTTAACTCATGTTGTTGAAAAAAATATGGCTTACTGCTAAACCTTAGCTAAAAATGCTCAGATCTTAAGATATTTAACTGACAAGCTCACTCAATAAAAATCTTCAATCATTACACCATTATGACCCCAATTCAACAAAGCATCTATGTAACTTTCAGTATGTGAGTCACCCCACCGACTTCAGCTTTACTGAATCAGGGCCTAATCCTACACACAGCTGTAGTACATTGATTGACCTCTGATCAGGTTATACACATTTGAGTCATTTTTTAATACAGGGACTGCTGACAAAATAGTAATTTGTATTCTGTAGTTGCAGGGAAACAGCTTCAGTAATGATCTAAAATGATATAAACTGACTTTTTGCTGGGATGTTGTAACTTATTATATGTCTTTTGCTTAAGATAATTTGCACTTGCAAGTTTGAACAACCCTAAGTATATATTCTTGTCTTTTTAAAATTCAGCATCAGACCTTCTAAACCTTCATATTTTCCAATGTAAAACTTCTCATCTTTGAAATTATTTGGGAGCTCAATGTAATAAGGCATAGTTGAATGTTTCATTGCCTGACACTATGGAAGATCTATGGCCACATCCTAATGGAACAAAAAATGTCCTTTAACTGAAAGGTAAATGAGTTTTTTATTTGATTTTGTTATACAGTCGAAGTTTGAATGGAATAAACCAAAGAAAGAAAAATCTTGGTGCCACTGTCTGCAGATTTCTGTCCTGCATGGTGGCATTAGACAATATAGCAGATTACAAATTACTGCGCAACAGAGCTGACAAACAGCGATAAAGAATTTTATAGACTCAAACTTAGAATTTGACATTCTGAAAACAGAACACAGCCAAAGTCACTTAAACATGGAGAGGCAGCTTTAGGATTACAAAACTCCTATTAAACTGAATGACAGTTCTGTCCTCAGACAATCAAACGGCCAAGTTGCCTTCTGAGAACGATTTGTGGGCTATTTCCCCATCAGTTACAATCAGACGTGTTATTATGGAAGTCAGAAGCCAGAAATCACTCCTGGCTTTCTCTCTCTGCTTGTCTCCTGCAGATTATTTTTTATGTTCATGGTTTTCATATTTTAAAGGCTGTGATGAATTGCAAATAGTCAATTTTATGAAATAATAAAAAGGACTCAGAATGTAATGATGCTTATTTTAATTAAATGAGTTGCAGAATGATGCTGTAATGTTCACTACACTTAAATAAATTATAATTAAATGAAAAGGCTTCATAATTGGGAGGAACAGAAACCTACCAAAAGGCATCCCTGATGAAGCAGATTCAACTGCGGTATTATTAGTATCCAACCCTGCATAAATTTAGGCATATGAGTAATTACATTTTGCGTAAGTGTTTGTGGTAGCGGTTTTTAAGGGTCTTTATTGATATATAGTTCATTGCTACATGCACAAAATGAGTATTAAAAAGATTTAATGAGTCACATTACACTTCTCACATCAAATTGACAGAAATAACTACAGTGCCCATACCCTTTTATTTTCTAAACAAAATTTTTAAAAAAATCACTTTCACACAAACAAAAAAATACCAGGCAATGGAGAATTGCAAAGTAAACAGGGCACAGCACGAGACTGCATAAGGAAAGGGGCCATAACATCTTGTCTAGATCTACTTAAATAAATCAATCAAAACATTTTAAGGAGTCCTCTTAAGTTCATCTTTTGAAATGTATTCAGTTACTGTCAGCTGTTAGTCAGTAAATCTATCAGATGTTAAATTGAAGAATTCTTAGTATTCGATCATCAAGTCTTTCCAGGATTCCAGTTTGGAGGCACCATCAAGCTGAGAATGTCGCTCCTTGCCACAAATAATAAAACAGGACCAATTTTGATTTTCAGGTTTAATTAGAATCATAGAAACATAGAAGATTAGGATTGGAAGGGACCTCAGCAGGTTATCTAGTCCAACCCTGTGCTCAAAGCAGGACCAACCCCAACTAAATCATGCCAGCCAGGGCTTTGTCAAGCCACACCTTAAAAACCTCTAAGGATGGAGATTCCACCACATCCCTAGGTAACTCATATCAGTGCTTCACCACCCTCCCAGTGAAAAAGGCTTTCCTAATACCCAAACTTGAGACCTTTGCTCTTAGTTCTGTCATCTACTACCACTGAAAACAGCCTAGCTCCATCCTCCCTGGAACCTCCTTTCAGGTAGTTAAAGGCAGCTATCAAACCCTCCCTCATTCTTCTCGTCTGCAGACTAAACATGCCTAGTTCCCTTAGCCTCTCCTCATAAGTCATGTGCTCCAGCCTCCTAATAATTTTTGTTGCCCTCCACTGGACTCTTTCCAATTTATCCACATCTTTTCTGTAGTGGGGGGCCCAAATCTGGACACAATACTCCAATTGCACCTTTAGAATTAACACTGGGGGATCAAGAGCTAATTGTTTGTTCGTTTTGGGCCAGATCATGGCTTGTTCTATTTATTTGTGCAGGGGAGGGAAAGGGCATAAGGTGGTCTCTTACCTTCCCTCTTTGGGTTACCTGCATGAGTTACAGTGTAAAGTGGAGAGGGCAGCAGTTTCCATGCGGACACTGCTCCTCCTCTGCAGAAAAGCAGGGAGACATCGGGAGTGTGTGACACCATGCAAAGCCCATCAGCCAGTGCACTTGTACCTGCTAGGAAAGGCAAGTAATTGGTGCTAGTAAAGAGCTAATGCAGACTACCTCCTGCCTGCAGCAAGGAGGGAATCAGGGACTGAATTGTGACTGAGTTGTGAGCTGGTCTCAGGTCTGGTCTTGCACCTAGGTACAGCCTCTTACTCAGGGCTTGTGGGAACTCCACAATCAAGTCCTCTATGTGTTATTTGTAAAAGAATGGATTATCAGAACAGCTGAATCACCTGACATCACCATACAGATGAAAGCGGGTTTCTCAACACACATATTGCTTGTCTATATCACATTCCATGTACAGTAGGAGACACCCTATGTACCATATAAATTGGGACAGTCTTATTTGTTTGTGAGTAGAGAAGAAATGCATGACAAGGGGGGCTTCTGTCCATAGTTGTAGGTTCTATCTCCATTTCAAGATCCCTGCTCTCATTCAATCTATGAATGTCATGGCCTTTGTTTTACGTCTGTATTCTTGTGTTAACTCCACGTATTTGTTATATTACCAATTAAAAGTAAATGGATAAAGATCTTTTGTATTAAAGGAGAGGAAACTCCAGTCAACATACCTTTTCTTACTATCCCTTTTTGTGGTTTTTTCTAAGACTGCCCTACGTCGCAGGTAATCGTTCTGGATTTCATTATACTTCGCAGTGTGCTCTTTGATCAGATCAGTGGTTTTCTTGTGGTGTCTCTTTACAAGGTCCTTCATTTCTTTGTAGTGCTTCTTCTGCAGTTTAACAAATGACTTCTGTTGTTTTAGCTCCTCGATAGTCTGTGCTTCCACTTCTGCAACAACAATCACAGAAGTGGCATCATTTTTCTCTGATTGAAATCATACATTAGTAGGACATTCAAATTCTGGTTAACAGGGCAGGAAACCAAAGGCTTTTGTTTACTATTGATAAACAAAGTTTATTGGCTTGAGATAAATCAGGGGCTTTCAATGATAGCAACCAACTTTATCTGCACTTTACTTAATAAGGCCAAAAATATTGTGGTAAATGTAATCAATTAAAGTCTAGGGAGTTAAATGATAAATTAGGAATCAGCTCATTTAGCAAGGCAAATACACTGTTTTTCTCTCCCTCAAGCCCTCTCAGACACAGAGGACTCCCACCAGCACAAGACAAACGAAACCACACTTCTCTCCTGTATTTCCCCAACCTACCAGAAACCTATTATGGATGAATATCCCTCTGACAGAGGAGGACTAGATGTAGCTCCTTCTGGGGACAGAGTAGTTGCTTCAGAATGTCCCTAGTACAAGCTGCCATTGTCCAGGCACTGACAGTAGGACATGTATGAACACCAGACCAATCTGTCTGGAATAATGGGCCAGTCCCAGTTCTAAAAACATTACACAGCTAGACCTTTATTCTTGTTTCCTTTATATTTCCATTGGCTCATTTTCCCTTAAACAAGTCCTCCCAGTTTGATGAAGATTTACCAACTTTCTCAAATTGATCTGCTATGGATGATTTCTCAGCAGTTTATTATCAGACAAATATTTGTTGTATTTTAAAATACAAGGAAAGGCAGATCTATTTTATTCCTTAATTGTACATTCAGTAAGGAAATGTCATCTAAAACAGACACAATGAAGAGATGCTGAAAAGATGGAGTCAAAAAAATCTATATGCCTCTTTTATATCCAAAAATTGTCCGATGCTGGTTATACTAGACACTGTTCATTTTCTGATTTAGTCTAAATTACAATGGGTCATGCTAGCATGTTTAGGTTGGAGAGTTCCATTCTATGTTGCGTTCATCTTATGTTCAGTTTGTACATGTATGATGGTTGCCAACTTGGCTGATGCACCAGGGATTGAACCAGAGACATCCAGAGCTAAAAACATAAGCTGCTATAGCGTGAGCTAAAGCACTATATATAGCTAGGGGCTGTAACAACTCATATCTCATCTGAGGATTGGGGGACCAGTAACACACTCACCAATGGGTTACATGTGCTCTTTGGGAAACAGAGATTAACGAGGGGAAATGGGAGATGTTAACTCACAAAAATCCTTATGGAAAAGAAGCCAAAGCTCTGGATGGGCCTCCAATTTTGAAATTTTCAACAGCGCAAACCACTGAATTTAACTGAAATCCAAAGCTAACCTCAAATGCAGTTCTATCTTAAATTGGGATACATCCTAGGGAAATTCTGTTACTTGTTCTTTTCACACTCTTCCTTTTCTAGGCAATGGTTTGGTCTGGAGCACAAGGACACATTTTCATATCAGTACACAGGGCTTTAGCTGAGCAACACTTTGACAAGTTACTTCTATAGGGTCCATTTTCAGTTGAATTCCATGGGGATTACAAAACTAAAGCTTCATGTACCAAAGTGAAAATATATCTCTTAGTATAGCAGAATCAATGTATTCTTCAAAGAAGTTGAACTAAAGGGCTTCTTTGCTGTGGAAGTGGAGAATGGACTTGATGTCATGAAGAAGCTAAGCCAACAATGACATTCAACTAGGTATGAAGCTAGGTATCAAGCTGTGTATCTTATTGTTAGGGGTTATGCCATTGACTTCAGGACTGGGCCCTACATTGCACTGATAGCTGTGCTATCACTGGTGAATCTCCAACAGTGTTAGCAATAGTAAGAGCTCTAGCGAATGCAAGGTGCTGGCATTAAGTCATCTAAGTCTGCTCAGAGCAAGTCTAGATGATATGGTGGTAGTAATACTGGTACCTTCTCTACATTCAGACTCCCAATATTCCCACCATTGCAGGCACTGGAGGTAGTGCAACAGAAGAAAATATTAAGAAAAAGTGCCCTGTAAGGACTCAATCCTGTTCTCACTGCAGCAGTCAATGACAACCCCACCATTGACTTCAAAGTTGCAAGACTGTGTCCTAATGGAACAAGTCCTGGTATGTACATTTGCCACAAAATTATTTCAGTAATAATCAGACAACGAAAGGTCAAAACCAGGCTATTTCCAGAAATGTACATATCCCTGAACAAACACCGTAAAATTCATTCGGCGTATGCTGCTGCATAACATCTGTATATTTATTACCTGTTAGCACACTCTGAATAAGATCTTCTGTTTTTGCAGGTGCTTTCACAGAACCTAGAGGTAAAAGATATTATTGATTCAAATTATTTTTAAACAGAAGCCACATATGTTGCCCTCAGAAACTTTATATATATTCTATATCACTATTGCAGTTGACATGGCATATACACTTGGTGAACATTTCTGAATAATATGAGGAAATATATCTTTTAGGTATATCCCTTTACACTTCCCAAGAGTAGCAACATGGAGGCAATGCTTGTATTAACACAAAACACCACAACACAAAATTAAATGCCCAAGCCTCCTTACTTTTCTTATGAGAGGTATGCTACTGAACTCAGTGGGACCAATCATCTGAGTAAGGTAAACAGGCTTGTGGGTAGTAAAACACTGTTACTTTAAGTGACAGTTCAAAATTGCTTTAAAAGGCTCTGATCCAACTTCTCTGAAGCCTGTGGAAGTTGAATCGGTCCTCTGATGAACAATCCATAATTACACTGGCAACAATGCTGTTTTAGAATTCTTATTAAACTAGATATATCAATATAAAAGTATACAGGCCTCCATTTTCAAAGAATGAATTTTAAGTGCACAGTAAAATGTAAATGCATGCACAAATAACTGGAAATATTTTTGTAAAAGCAACTTAAGAGCCTACTGTACTTGGACATAAGGAACTGTCATACAAACAATCTTGCCTGTAATGGAACACTCAGTTGCACAATAACATATGCAAAATATACTTCACTATTTTCAAAACTCAGGAAAAATGTCTAATGTTTGTTCATTAAAATACATGTCCATTCCTATTTACATCTTCCTTTGTGTGTGCAAATTGCTTCTAAAGTATCATGGGCCCATAGCCAAACCAATAAAAGTGTGGGTGTGAGTGTTGAGATGAGGATGCAATTGTTTTGGAGGACCTGAGACAGGAGTAAAATTGTACCTTTCCCAGGAAAATGTGTGTGAGGATATTATCATTTGTTTAGCATTAACAGTTTGCTTGTGCTGTATTAAGATATGAAAATGAAGACAACCCTGAAGACACTGCAATAGAAGAGACAGAGTATGTAAATATTAAATAACAGAAGACTGGTCCCCTAAAACATCCAGAGGTTGGGACAACAAACTCACTTCTGGAAGAAGTGAGATTTTATAAAGCATTTGACACAAGGGATTTGTGTACTTTACAGTAAGACTTGGAGAAGTTCAAAACATACTGCTATTATGCCTATCAACATAAAGTCAGGTGTCAAAAAATGCTCAGCACACAATATTGGGGTCAGATTTTCTACACAGCTCAACTCCATTTAGGCACCTACAAGAAGTGGCCAGATTTTTCAGAAGGGTTTAGTTCTCCAGAGCTTCCGTTGTTCTCAGGATCTCACTCCACTGGCACAACGGGAGATGCTGGGTGTTGGGCACGGCTGAAAACCTGGCCCATCATGTTTAACTGCTGCACTGGTATTTAAGATATGCAAGGAAAGACCAAAGTAATCTTCATACTGGATACTTCTCATTGCCTCTCCAAGGTTCAAGTAGTCTGTGTCTATGTGTGTGTTTTATTTCTGTCCTCAACTCTTGTGTAATCTTGACCTGTTTCACTCTAGGGGTGACTACTTTTCCGGCATGAATGGATACAGCATATGAAGCATATAGGAATCCTTCTGGAAGAAGGAGGCTATTACTAATGTGAAATAAAATAATGATGTGTGTTACAATACGGGACAATTTCTTACCGCTCATTTTACATTTTTTAATGCAAAGCACACAGAGAAATTGTTACTCAGCCATGGTAGTGGTGTTGGTTTTTGTTTTTTTAAAAAAAATAATTGATGTAGGGAAAATGTGTTTAAGTCTTTTACCTGGGGCTGGTTGGCTATGGGCAATCTGAGTTGCTGGCTTAGGTGTTAGAGAAGTGGAGTGACTTAGTCCATTTTCTGCTGGTGTTGGTCTGGGCTCATTGTTAGCTTCTGATGGTGCATCCCCCTGATCAACCTAAAGATACAGAGTATTTTACATTACTTTTTGAAATTGATATAAACATCATACATAAATGCAGCAAGAGGAGGAGGGAGTTATTTATTTTCAGTCTTAGCTTCATGCCTTTTTTGATTCTGAAATTGCTTACAGGTTTTATATACACTGCTCTAAAAGAAAAATATGGAGTTAGTAATTCTGTTTGCCACTGTATCAGTTACGTTCATTTTTGTTGTTTAACTTTAAAGAAATACAGCACATATATTTCTGAAGAATTATTCTGAGTGTACTTTTGTCTTGTATAACCACAAAGAAAATTTGTTAACAAGATATAACTCAACTGGGTAGTTTTCAGCCACAAAACAGACAGGTATTCTACTCATTTATAATATATATTGGCTAACAGTATCAGAGGTGAAACTATATGGAATCAGCATTGTACTGAATCAAAACCCCCCCTTCTAGAAGTAATGTCGAAGGCAGCAGGAAAATACCACCCAGATCCCTATTATGAATAAAATATGTGTATAGAACTGCTTCCAAATTTCATAGCTAATTTTACTAGATACACATGCCAGTATAATTATTCACCAACTCTCAGGACACACACGCATGTTTCTTATTCCCAGGATATAACATTATCATAATTACACTCAACAATGAGCATATAAACAGTACCTCCATCCTGCTGAATTTTGCATAAACGTATCTCTGGTATCCAGCTCGTCTAAGCATTTTCCACAACCTTTTCCTATTTGCCAGCTCCCTTATGAACACCTTACAATGCTCAGGGAGGAGGGGGGACTCATAGCAGTGGTAAGCTATCTGGATTTTGAGATGGCCAAAAAGTGTATGAAAAACCAGTTGCCATGGCATCAGCTGAATACAGTCCTGGACTGTTCCTTAGGCTGCTTCTATTTCGTTCCTTGAGGATAATCAAATTACAAGCAGGACACAGGTTTCAGAATATCCGTCTGCCACTCTATCAAGAGGCAAAACAGGTTCTGGTATAATTGTTTTATGCTAATTAGACTGCCAGTTTACTGCAACCTGGCTCAACAGTCATATAACTTAACACTTTGTGTACTGTGAAGAGATCTCTGTCTCGACAACTTAATTCTAATAAAACTGTGCGATGGGATATGAGGATGCCACCACCATTGTTTCTATTAGGAGATTCAATCTATTCCAACCATTTCATTTATCTCATGCACAAGCAAAACATGATCCGAACAGTGATACACATGCCCACTTTCATTATAGAATGATCATGTTTTTGGCAGAAGTCTTGGCTGCTTTTATTTGTTTTTCTTTTTTAAACACTGTTAAATGAAGTCATGTTCAACGGTTTCATAAAAACAGTGATCTGCTGTTAGAACTTGCACTGCATGAATTATTAATAAAAATAAAGCTAGACTTATAAACTTGCATCCCAGCTTGCAAATTCATGCATGGGAAGTTAGGAGCCAGTTTTGTGCGTGAAGGTGCAAATTTTATTTTTTGTGACCAGGTTTATAT
The DNA here is from genome assembly GCF_026122565.2 of Emydura macquarii macquarii. Classification (NCBI taxonomy): domain Eukaryota; kingdom Metazoa; phylum Chordata; order Testudines; family Chelidae; genus Emydura; species Emydura macquarii. The sequence goes on from NW_027132813.1 coordinate 46,527,529, forward strand.
ATGGCATACAAGTTTATGTAGCGCTGTACCTTGTTTACCAACGATTAATATGACTGTTCAGTTTTGGGCACCAGAGACATTTATTTCAAGAAACTAAATCAGAAAATGTGAGACAAGTTCAGGAAGTGAACAAAGAGCCATTTTCTGTGTAACAAGCAATTTAATCTTGTTATAAAGCGCTTTCTCGTCTCATAATTCATCATCAACCTCAATTTTTAAGCGAATGTAATCTTCCCTTAATGGAGAATATTGCAGGCTATCTTTCTTAATACATTATATATTCCACCCTCATATTTTACTGCTTTAGTAGTGAAGTATAAAAGGAATATTAGCTTACGCCCTATGCTTTGTCATGTCTTTATTAAAAGACTGTGCTTACTCAGCAAAAGTTAATGCTCAGCAGGGTAGAGCAGTGTTAGCCCTGGTCTACACTTACCTGGAGAGTCGGCGGGAGTTACGCAAACTGCTCTGCTTCCCTTCTGCGTGGTGTCTTCACTGCGCTTTGCCGACAGGAACCGTGTTTCCATCGGCGCAACGCTATGCTACTTGGGGGGGTGGTTTTACTCAGTTGACTTCCTGATCGATTGAGCAGGTCTACACTGACTGCTCAATCGATCCAGAAAGATCGATCTGGCGGCGGGGACTTTGCCGCTGTCATTATAGACATACCCTTATATAGATACATAGGGCTGGATTCTGTGCTACTATGCAGCAAAAAGTGGCTGGGGAGTCCCCTGTGCAGGAGAATTGCCAATAGCAGATGTACTGTAGCTATCTTCCACACTAACCGCACCTGATGTACGGAGGAGGAGGGGTTGTCTAAGAGGTTCCACCATGCCTGCCTGATCCTTTCTGTTAAGAGAGACCTTATGCTGCTGGCATAAGGAAGGACAGGATGTCTTGAGCTCTGACTTATGACAAGGCTGGGTGTCTCTGAATCAGTGAGCCACGATCAGCTCCCTGTAGCCATCACTCTCCACCTTGTCTGGATGTAGTGGAGATTTTGGGGTTACAGTCTTTGTTCACTCATGTCTGTGGACGCCATGATAGCAGCGGGGTCTTTAGGAAGGATCTCAATGAGGAGAGAGTAGCAGCTGGGGTGCCAGCTCAGAAAGGGTATTCCACGAAGAGGTGGCATGAACAAAGACGCAGAGATAACTGTGAGAAGTGGGCAAACAGGACGCTAAGGTTGGTATTATCGGCAGAGTGACAGTTGTGGGACAGATGCTTCAATAAGAGACTAGGTTGACTGACTAGGCAGGGGTCGAGTTATGGGAGGTTCCAGCAGGGGAAGGCAAGAAGTTTAAATGTCATGTGATGAAGAAGGGTAAGCCTGGGGAAGGATTAGAAAAAGGATGGCTGCAGTCAGATTGAACAGCTAATGTGATTTGAGCAATAAAGGTTTTGCCAACTCCAAATGTTCAAAAATCATGAGTCAGACCCAAAAACTCATTATTGGCTCCAAACTCATGAGTAAGGTTAAGATTTTGTCACAGTTATTTTTAGTAAAAATCACAGACAGGTCACGGGCAATAAAAAAAAAAATTTAACTGAGCCTGTGACCTGTCTGAGACTTTACTAAAAATAACCAGGGGGGCGGGAACCCAGCGGGGCGTGGGGAGGGAGAATGACAGCTAGATCCCCTTGGGGGAGAGGGAGACACCCACTACTATAGAGGGGGCTCAGAGTCCCGGCTCCAGCTCTGGTCGCAGCCATGAAACATGCATGCATAGTCCCAACACCAATCCCAGCCACAGCTACGGGGGGGCAGAGAGGCACACAAATCCAGCTTCAGCCCCAGCCACAGCCATGGGAGAGCACACAGGCGGTCCAGTAAAGTCAAGGAATCCGTGACTCCTGTGACCTCCATGACTAAATTGTATCCTTACTCATGAGATTAAAAAAAAAAAAAAGATATAATGTTTTTTGAGCTGCATTCTTATTTTCAAACACCCACCAACCACCCCAAGGTGGGTACGACAATTAGTGTTGCCAGTTTAGAGTGGAAAATACAATTTTGACCTCCACACCCCTCTATCAATCAGTGTTGTGCTTCAAATTTCTTCAGCTGAAGCCTGTGTATGAGATTTAAATCAATTGCTAACTACATGGGAAGTTTGAAGACTTGATGAGATCATTCAAGAAAAAAGACCTGACACACAATGCTGAATTTGTTAAAGGACCCATTTTCAAATTAATTTTAACTTATAAACTAATTCACAGATTTATGTGGAAGTTCTCAGAAAATACATTCTGTACTCCAGAATTCTGTATACATGCTGTACAGTGAGAGCTGTCATTTTGGGGAGGAACCACTGTATTTTTCACAAATATCAAAGAGGCTGAATCCCTGCCTTAAGTGCATGATTTAACTTAACCCTAGTGATTGAGCCATGACTGGTACCTCCCGGGTACATCCTATACATGTATATAGAACATTATGAAGGTTGTAAATTCAAGCAACCAAAAGTTAGGAAATGCCAAATTAAGGTTGTCTGTGCAACCTTAATTTGCCCTCCTTGTCTGTATGCATTATGATACAGTCTTTAATTACATGATCTCATACTATTTTTTCCACAGAACCTCTGCCTCATTCAGTATGTAGGATGGATAGTGCTAACTGAATTGACAGCTTTTCTATATTTCTTTTTGTCCTCCTCATTCAGTATGTACCTCAAACCTATTTATAGTACACCATGCAACACCTGCTCGGAAAACAGAATTATTAATGTCAGAGAATCACAGAAATGTCAGACCTCAATAGGTTACCAAGTCCAGTCCCCTGCAATGAGGCAGGACTAAGTTATCTAGATCATCCCTAACAGGTGTTTGTCTAACCTCCAATGACAGAGATTCTACAACCTCTCTAGGTAATTTGTTCCAGTACTTAACCCTTAAGGGCTTTTGTGTGTTGCTCTCCTTTTAATACCTTAATGCTTCACAAACATTAATGACTTTAGCTTTCCATCAGCTAAAGGGTAAGGTGGTATCATTATCCCCATTTTACAGATGGAAAACAGACACACAGAGATAAGGCCAAAATTGGCAAGTGTCCACTCATTTTGGTTGCCCATGTGGAAACAACTAGGGCTTGACTTTTCAGAGAGCTAAGTATTTGTATAGCATTTGATAAGTTCAAAACACTGCTCCAAACTGGAATCTTCAGGGAATTCAACCACCTATCTCTAACAAGGCTTTGCTGACCATGTGAAAACCTCGATTTGTTGGAAGTTTATGTTCTGGCCACATTTGGACAGGCTGTCGTGAAAACAGCAAAAGGCCCATCTCTGACACCAGGCTGCCCCCCTGCAAAATTTTAAGTCCCTGCTCCAAAGCACTGGGGGAGTGAACTTCCCAAGGAAATAGCTGTAAGAATGTTTTAACAAGGACCAACCCCAGTTTCATTCTCAGAAACTATTGATCTGTTTCAGCTGAAACTTAAAAACAAACAAACAAAAACCCAGAGGCAGACACCCAGCATGGAAAATTTCAGTCTGAATGGTTAAAGCTTGGCAAAGTTATAAGCAACTGAAAACAGGGTCTTATACAGGGTCTTTCTTCATGCTTGGCATATATAATTTTGACAGCCAAACTGAATTTTCATTGGTGTGGTGTTCAATTTAGCAAATTTTATTATATATGATACATGAAAATGCTATCCCAGAATTCTCTTCAATTTCTTTTCTCCATCAAACAGCTTGTTAAACCAAAAACCACTGAAGTGGAGAAACAGAATTACTGGGCCAGATTCTCAACTACTGTCATCTGCAGTTGGAGGTAGCAGAGTGACAGGGTTGTCAGGGAGCCAGTTAAATCCACTGATTCTCTGCCCCAGCTCCACAGCAGGAATGCTTATATCAGCTGGCTGTGGTCCCCAAAATATATTGCTCTGGCAGGAGCAGCTAGAGTGCAGCTCTGGCCACTCCCCTTTCCAGGCCCTCATACTTATCCCCCATGCCATGGTCTGCAGGGAGAAGGGTCTAGGAATTGGCTACATGGCTCTCCACCTGGTGAGGACTTCTCCATGCCAAGGAATCCTAGCTGGGGACCTGTGAGGGATGTCTGCTCCCTTTGTGCCATATGAACAAAGGGAATGGAATGGGGGCAGAGTATCTGCTCCATAAAACTGCTTTACACTATTTTGCATAAATACACTGAACAGCGTACTGTACTTTGACATCAGTACGGCTACAATGCACAACATTTACAACTAAAGTATTTAAATGTTTGTAATTTTACAAAGTATTTTTCTGGGAAACAGCATTTTACATATAATAACTCTAAAGTTTGCAGTGAAGGAAGGTCTGGACTTTTGTAGTGGTCAGTGATCGAAAACTGGGAATTCACATCATGTTCAAAAGGATTTCTGTTCTGAAAGTAACTGCTAAATATTGCAAAACAAAACAAAAAAAAAATACAATTCTGTAACTATTAATTCCCCGACTTTACTGATTCAGACTGGGAGTACAATGAATTAAGTAACTTCTGTGGTTGCTATCTTGGGATTTTTCTAATTTTTACACCCAAAGATTAACCTCTCATATCTCATTGAAAATGTGTCTATTTTCCTTCATCAACAGCTGCAAGAAGCCAGATTAGAAAAATGAAATGGAAAAAAATTCTGTGCTAAGAAACCACTCATCTTTGGACATAATGGACAATCTTTCAAATATAGCTGTATTGTTGAAATTGTACTTAGCAAAATTGAATGGACATGCATTTCTGTGTGCAAATCTGGCAGTTAGATATGGAGTTACCCTACTGTGCATTGCAAGTGTGATTTTCATGAGCGAACATGCATGTACAAAAGTAACACCCTTCACTCTGAAAACCTCGCCCAAGAGGTTGAATACAACAAGAAAAGAACATAGTATGAAAATGCACAAAAGTTCAGGAATGAGAAAAGTATAATTTTAGGAATCAGTCAATTTCAGACTTATGAGTACAGCCCACATGTCATATATCTTACCCTGTATGTATGTTTACCAAGACAAAGTAAGAATGGGACACTTAAAATGAAACAATGTTGCAAGTTTGTGCATCTTTCCTGTCATTGCATCCGTTTTACTAGTTTACTGTTGATAAATGCAATACCACATCGTGCCATTTTTCTCCTAAAACATACTTCTCTCCCACTGTGAAGTAAATGCCTTTGCCCTTAGAGTTTTCAAGCTGCTTGAAATATGGGAGCATTGACCAAGACTGCTTGCAGCAACTTAGCTTCCCATCTTGCTGTTTGTCTTTAACAAGTATTCTCTGAGTATTTTTCTTAGGGCTAGTCTACACTAGAATCGCTACAGTGGCACAGCTGTACTGATGTAGCTGGGCCGCTGTAGCGCTGTTAGTGCAGATGCTCTATGCCAACGAGAGAGAGGCCTCCAGTCGACATAATTATTCCACCTCCGCAAGCAGCAGCAGCTGTGTTGGAGGGAGAAGCTCTCCTGCTGACATAGCGCTGTCCACACTAGCACTTAGGTCGATGTAATTTATGTCACTCAGGGGGATGGCTTTTTCACCAACCTGAGTGACATAAGTCATACCAAAGTAAGCACTAGTGTATACAAGCCCTCAGACTAACAAATCAGTAATAACATTGTCCAAAAGAAATATGTTTGCACTGTTTAAGCAAAAAATTATCCCTAGACGCACTTAAAAGATTATGTTAAAAAAAGATTTTGCTACTAAAATAGGATCTCATGTGTCAAGCGTCCTAGATAAACCTTCTGATATACTATTGGGTATTTCACAGTGTCCTCAGTCATGTAAACTTATAAGACTGCACATAATAAAGAGACAAAGAGGCAAACTGTTGGCCAAGGAACTGTAATGATTTTCCCTCATTTAATTTTATTTGGGGAGTGTATTCTTGCTTACAAAAACAAGTTTGGTTGAGCTTTTATACCTTTGAGGATGGAGGATCCATGAGACAGGCATGCACAAAAATACACATCAATATATGTGTGTACAATCACTGCAGCTGCACAGGCAAAAATGGGGGTTTAGTGGTAAGTGCTTATGGAAACAAAGGTGCACAGATGTTCTGCTGAAAATCTGGCTTTCACAAAATCCAGTTAAACTAGAGCAATAGACCTGAATTCTCATTCACATAAAGGATTCTCAACATCACTATGGGAGTTTAATGGAGCTTTATAGTGGATATACTTTAAGGGCCCTTTACACTGCCAGACTGGTGTAAAAGGGCCTTTGTGTAAATGAAAATTGGGCTCAAAATGTGGAGACATCAGTATGTGAAGAGCATCTCTCCTCTATGAAGAGAATATGATTTTCAGAGAAACTGCTGTTAAATAGAAAGCCCTCAAAATTCCTGCAAAATTTGTAATATTTTCAAAGAAAGCGAATGATATAGTTCTCTCATTGGAACTAGGAAAACCACTCCATCAGAATGCTACACAAAAATGAGGGTCTGTGGTTGTTTCTCTCATTATTAGCTTTTTGCATTGTGGGTGGCATCCAACACTTTTTCACTAAGGACCAGAGTCAGATAAGTACTACTCAAAGGGAGTAAGGGTAACTCCATGCATAACCCCCAGGGACTTCAACTGGATCCCACATGGAGTACAATGTACACAACATAAGTGTATCAAAACCTGACCCTTAGATAATGGGTTTTTGAAAAGTCCGTAAGTTACTGACAAGCACAAGTCCCATTGACTTTCAATGAAGTCCTAAATCCTGTAGATGCTTTTGAAAATCCCATCGAATCTGATGAATTTTCAGTGACTGAAGTCTGCCTTACCTCTTTCTTTACTTCTTCTTCATCTTCCAGTGTGAGTGCTGCCAACTGTTTAGCTCTTTGTTCCATCAAGTTTACGTATCTAATTGGATTGGATAATGCTTCAATCACATCTGGAAAGGAAGTAAATATTTCAGATCAAAGTTCCTTAATCTATGTTTTTAGAAATGCTGAGGTGTTAAGAAGGTGAATAGCTCTTCTTAAAATCTATTATTCAGAGTTACTACTTGGACATCAGAAACTTCAGTGAAAGTGTGACTATGCCATCATACCAAAGGCATTATGTTATTAACTGTGAAACACCATTTATTGGACTATACATTCTGCACACGTTTAGGCCAGTATTTAGGTAAGGATTTTAATCCCTATTTAATTACTGTGAGATGAATTGGGGGAAGAAGGAGAAATGTTAAATTAGTTTTGTTTTGTCTCTCCTATCTACTGTGTTTTTAATTTTATGTCCAGAACACTTGGAGCCATGGATGTGCACTCTCTGGGAAAGAGTTTTAAGATGGGATTTTATAAACTGTTCTGCATTGGCCCAATTCTATCCCACTGAAGACAATAGTAAAACTCCCAATGCTTAGTTAGGACAATGCTGAGTGCTTTGGAACCCTTAAGTTCACACTAAATAAATATTTTTTTAAATTGCACATTTGCAATATGATCCACAAAAACCACCCAGGTTTATAAATGACTCCAAAAATTAAGTACTTTACTTTGAATCTCACAGTCACTGCACATTGTTTATATTACAAAATCCCCAGATTCCTGGCTTCTTTAGGGCTACATGAAGTCTGCTAGGAAATAAGTACTTAGGCCCTGATCCTTGATTGTGATCCATGCAGGCAACTGCAGACTGCTACATTAGTTTTATACAGTAGTGCATCCAGCTCTATGTCACAAACAGACTGAGAGGGTTCCAAAGACTTGTGTATTTAATTTTACCTTTGTTGTTCATAGTTGGGAAGTTTAAAAGTTACCTGCGTAAGTATCGGGTACGTAGTCTTTAACGTCTATGTACACAAAGACTGCTGGCAACATCAAAGGTTGGTTCCGCTCATTTCTCAGACAGATGTAATGATAGCCTGGAATATAAGAGCAGTTCAGTCCAGAATGTAAACGCTTTCCAATGTAACTACATTACTATTCATTATTTATACAGTGCCTAAGTGACCTAGGGTCTTTAGAGACTATAGGAAGGCAAATCCTTGCCCAGAAGAGTTTACAAGCTACATAGACAACATATAGACAAGGGAGCAGGTGAAAGGTGCAAGACACCACAATTTAAAAAAAAATCTTTTCCCCTTTATTTTTAAGCCATTGACTGATTTCTTGTTCTTTGGCTCATGTCAATTTGCAATTTATATCAGAGCTGGGTGAATGGTTTGTTTTTTGTTTTTTTTTCGCGAATATCAGTCAAATGAAATAAATTTGTGAATTTGACATGAATTCGCCAGATAGTTTCAGCCAAAAAGTAATTTGGAGAGATTGAGAGGCCATTCACAAAATGGCTGGAGGAGGAAGAGATGGTGGTGGTGCTCTCCTCATAACTTTTAGCTAAAAGGTTATAGCACTCAGTGGGGATGTGGGAGACCCAGGTTTCATTCCCCCCTCTGTGTGATGTGGAGCAGGGATTAAAACTTGAGTCTCCCTCACGGCACAGAATTGTTGGTGGTAGAGCTGCTGCTAGGGTTAACCTCCTTATAACTACTTCCTCCTCCTCCTCCTCCTTTGGTGAATTGAACCCTTTAAACACGCTTGAAACAAAATGTTTTGGGTCCAATTAAACCTGTTTTCTTTTACCTTAAATTAATTTTTTCCACGTGCCAAACTTTTTCGCAATATTTCGTTTCGGTTCAGCCTGGACCGAAATTCTTTTTAAAAAATGCCAGTGAACCAAAAAAATCAGTTATTTACCCAGCTCTAATTTATATAATTATTTGAACCTGTTTTATTGTTTTCCATGTAGTTTGGGTTGATTTGGTTTTGTAAACCTACTCTATTTTCCTTTTAAATTTTTATAAGCACTTCCTGTCAAGATACTCGGAGAGCTGCAGTGTTAATTAAAAGTAATCAGGACCCCGTAATATGCACACAACATGAATACCTGATAATAAAAAACCCAGAGAACCAGAACAAACAAATGACAAGGCAACATATTTAAAAAGGGTGTGTGTGTGGGGGATGAATCCTTCATAGTGGCTAAAATTAAAATACACCTAAAATATGAGAATTTGCAGGTAATTTTGAAAGTGTGGAAGGATTAGTCAAACTGTGGAAGGATTAGTGTGGAAGGATCAGTCAAGTTTCACACCCTCAGTGTCTCCACCCACCTCAGATAAAGCTCACTGAGCAGTCAACCTAAGAAACGACGACTTAAAAGGAGAAATGTCAATGATGGCTGACATCCCCCTTTATAAAAATGGCTTCATGGCTTTAATTTATTTAAATTAAATCAGTGGTTCCCAACCTTTTTGAGTGAAAGCCCCACTAGTTAACACTAGGTAAAACACATGCCCCACCCACCCCTCGACCCACCCCCTCACTGGCCATAAACACATATAACCCCCATAAACACATATAAAAATCGTAATAATACCACTAAATTACATTAATAACAATAATAAATTACTCTTACCTGAATCAGAAGCTAAGCCTTCCCTGGCACAACCGCCACTGCATGCCCCGTGTAGTCCTGCCTCTTCCCGCCCCTCATGGACTCAGGGAAATGGAGGCAGGCCCTGGTGGGTTGGCCGGAGCTGCTCCAGGCCCCCACCAGCGCAGGGCTGCTTTTCTCTGGCCAGACACCCAGCTGGTGTGGGGCTGGGAGGTGGGGGGGGGGGGGGGCAGCTGCTCCCTAGGCGGGGCGGGGGAGGGGAGTCCTTCCTTTACTCCGGCCGGCATGGAGTTTGGGGGGCTAACTGACCTCAATATTACTGAAGCCTCATGGACCCCCTGTAATCTTTGGTGCCCCCAAGGGGGTCCGCACCCCAGGTTGGGAACTGTTAAATTAAATCATGCTGTGGTATGTTGGAGACCAGTAAAAACCATCAACTGCTTTGTATGTTTTAGTTCCATGGGTTTTCCTCTTTCATTATAAATTTAAATTCTAGGTGATTAGGGTATTTCTCTTTTCATAGATGATATAAATGTATTCAAAATTATTTACTTTTTTTAAAGTAAAAATAAAGTTATAGCTCAAGCTGAAATAATAAAGTATCAAATTAGATGCATTTCTCCATCTGCATATGTCGGGACAGAACCTCAGATGGTGTATATCAGCATAACTGCACTGAAGTAAGCAAAGATATGCTGGGGGTCTGCCATGTTGGTTCTCTTCATTACAGTATGTTTACAGCAGCAAAGTCATTAGCGTACCTTGTCGAATTGCTGAGACAGGCAATATCCGATGCCCTATAAACTTTCCTCCTTCTTCGTATACTGCTATCCTCAAACATGCCAGAGAAGGCAGAACCACCTACAGGGACATATTTGGTACAGTTATCAGTTTTCTGCTATAAATAAGAAAAGCTCCTTCTTCATACAAGGAATAGAGCAGAGTAGAAAGATAAGGCTCTAGTCAGCAAATAAAAAGAGTTCTATAGCTATACTAGGGGTTTGCCATACAGCAGGTCAGAGTGGCAGGACGTTTTCTTTACAGATGAATAACTCATTGATAGGGAATGTCTAGAACAGCCAAATCTGAAGCTGAGAACTTACACTTACAATTTCAAAGCAGCACGTGGATCTTTAGCACCATGACTCTCATTATGCTTGAATCCTGCTTTGAAAATGTAGCGTTTAGTGACCATGTATTAGATGAAATCATGAGTGTCTCTCAGAACCAATGCAGGCCTGTTTTCTTGTCCTAAGGACTCCTTAATTAATTAATCAGGGCAGTGATAAGCACCTTAGTGCTGATATAACCATCAGATAACAAATCTGTCATCGGTGTGTTTTAAGAATGAAAAGTCTGAACATGTTGCTAGACTTTAGTTATTTAATTACATAAAGCATCATGACAGGCAGAAATTGAGTGAGGCAGTTTAGCATGCTTGCATAAGGCCAATAACAGTACCCTCGATAAGTGCTTTCCATTGCATGCTTCCACCTAACAGCTCTGCAGTGCTATTGCTAGTGCTACAGGACACCTATCCCGACATCCGCTGATCAGACAAATGACGTTTACCGGATAGGTGAGGCCTGGAGCAGAGATGGGTATGCCTGGGATGTTAACCTTAACCTCAGTGAAGGGGTGGGAAAGTCCTTCAGGGTTGTCAAACACTAAGTTCCCAGAGTTGGTACAATGGATATGCCTTGGTGGGCGAGGGGTGTGTGGGTGGGGGAAGAAATAGATTAAAAGACCACAGAATGGACCAGGAAGGAACCTGTACTAATTTCATAAACAAATACAAAAGGGAGATTGTTCTGGTGATATACTAATATAATATACTTATATTTTATATAATATACTTATTATATATATATATATATATTATATATATTATTATTATATATATATTATATATACTTATAATATACTTCATAACACAAATACAAAAGGGAGATTGCTCTGGTGATATACTAAACAGCATGACTCTATCCAGAAGGATGAGTGATTTCATAGGAAATCAGTTTGCCTGTGCAAGAAGGATTAACCTTTTCCTTCCTGAGGTAAGGATATGTGAAAGAACTGAGTTTGGAAGGTCTGCCCCTTTCAAAAGCACTTGCTGTGCATGGGGTTCAATACTCAAGGCAGTGGGGAGGCCCAGGTGAACTAGGGCCTAGAGATTCACAAAGCGAAGCGCAGGCAAAAGGGAGCTTTCAACTCCCAATCCAACAAGCAGTAATGAGAAATTTCCCATCACCTAGCTTATTTCTAGCAACAGACATGTCCCCCGATCCTTATTTCTGGCACATGGGGATAGTATAGGGCCTGTGGCACAGAGCTGTTGAGCGCGACATCATCCAACATTCACCCCACACCACTCTCCAGTGGGATGTAGTCTTTGCCAGAGTGGCCACAACCAACAGCTGGTTTTCTCTGCAAGCTATCAGACAGAAGGGCCTGCTTGTTTGGGTAGAGTCCCAGAAAGGCAGTCTCCGATTTCATCCTCAAAAGCTCTGTGGCACTGGACCTTTTCTGCTGACAAGAGCTGGGACCCAGAAGTCAGGACTGTTCATGTCCCAGAGCAAGGCCTATTTGAGACTAAAACAGTGCTTGGGTTTGAATGAACATTCTTCCTTTTCCTTAAATGTTAGTAAAGGCCCAAATCCCACAAGAAACAGATCCCACCTTAATTCCTATCCAACTGAACAGTACTGTAACAAATGTGCATCATGTCTCATTACTGTGTCATAGAGAAGCCACGTATAAATAAACAAGTGTGTTATGAGTCTGGTTACACATGCATCATTTTCTCAGAACACACTATGTGGAAATCAGTGTTTTGTTTTACTGGATGCTTATATTACACCTAAAAATATGTAGACACTTAGTTTAATTCCCCCTACCCTCTTCTAGGAACAGATTATACGAGTTAATCTTGAGGTCACTCAAATAACAATCCAGGTCCATTATGAGTCAAACATTACGGTAATATCGTTAACAGAAATAAAATATATTAATTAAATGCCCAGGAGAACAACAACAGCAACACCAAAATTGCTAATGCTGTTTCCAAAATCCAGTCCTGGAAGACTGCCAAAGGGAAGGAGGTCTGAAGACGAAGCTGTCAGGCGAGGGAGTCTTACTGCAACTCCTAGAAAGCAGAGTTTCAGGCACTGACTGTGTAAGTGCCTCCATGAACTTTAATGGCTGCCATGGGACATAGGGAAAAGGCAGTTTGTCAAACAACTTGATCCAAGACTGATTAACTGCATTATCCAGTCAACTAAAAATAAACCATCCTAGTGTTCTCTTCAGGAAATTGGCTGCAATCCCATTTATAAAGCATTATGAAATAACAATGCTGATTCTGAAAGGTGCGTGGCACCCTCAGCTCGCATTGACTTTGCAGGATTGGGTCCTCTGGGTAAGATTTTCCAAAGCACCTAAGTAATTTAAGAGCCTAAATCCCATTGTAAGTGAACAGGATTTAGGCTTTTAAGTCACCTATGCCCAGATTTTTAAAGGTATTTACGTGTTGGGTGCTCAGCATTGCAATGCCTAACTGATTTAGGAGCCTAAATCTCCTTCGAAGGGATTAAAGTACTTAGGTGTCAAATCCCATTGTCAATAGGATAGGCTCCTAAATGCCTCAGTCACTTAGAACATGAGACCTTGGCTCCTAAATTAGTGAGGCATGGCAACACTGAGTCGTGCAGCAACACCTAAATACCTTGAAAAAAAATCAGGGCTTCATGCACTTTGAAATATGAATAGAGGCCCAATCTTGCATCAATGAAGCAAAAAACGTTACTTCAGTTGCCTGATTTCTAGGGGAATTGGCTTGATTTCATTAGAGCAGGGCTGGGTTCTAAAGCATAGCTGTTTCAGAGTCTCTTAAGTTATCTCTTCAGCATATACAATAATTGTAATTTTCTGTAAAACCACAAAATCAACCTACTGGAGAGTGATAAAATAATCACTGTGCATAGTAGGGAAATAAACATCCACACCAACCTTCTTAAATACTATGGGTTCTTCTTCCCATACAGGATTAACTGCATTGCCTTGAGAGGTCTTTGTCTTTAAAGCTTTTCGTCTTGTATCCACAGGCAGGCCAAACATGTCTACTTCTACATAAACACCAACTTTTTTATCCGAAAGAAACTGACCTGAAATTATCTAGAAAACAAAATAGGCATGTTTGGAAGTGATCAATAAAGAGCTTTTAGTGGATTCTGAAATTACTGGCTGAAATTCAGGCTGCAAGAATTCTTACTAGTGAGAGTATAGGTCTCTCCTAAATAAACCCAAAACTCAAAACGAGAATTCTCTAATATTGCAAAAACAGTACTGTAGCGTAATGTTATGTATGGTAAATGAAAAGATACGGTAACACCAGAGCTATGTGTAGTGATGCGGCAACGACAAAAGAGCAGATGCACTTTTTTCTTTCTTGTATTATAGAAGGCCACACTGCATACAGAAAACAATTCAAACAAAAGTCTCCTTCCAGCCTTTTTTTCTTTTTTTTAAATATGAGGTAAATGTAACGGTTGTTGATGAATTCCCTAAGTAACAAAGAGCAGAGGGATGTTCAGCCAATGTCAGGGAATATGAAGTAACCTCAGATTCACCCAGAGTATGCCCGCTCCCATTCATGTGTGAGGCCTCAGCATTTACCATGCCACGCTATCACATCTAACATAATCTCTACTGGATAGTCAAAAAGAGCCAGCTTCTGGCAGTTGCCTCATTACTCTTAAGGACTCCTTCCTGCAACGTGCTGAGTATCTCCTGAGAGCGACTGAATGACGTCCATTCAGACGGTTCCCCAAAGCTGCCATCTCTATCACACATGCCCTCACACCACTGCTTTGCCACGGCTGACTTGCAGCCTTAAAGTGGGTATCAGTTTCCTCTTAGTGAACAAAACAGGATATTTTGTGGGTGGCACAGGGGAGATTGTCCAGCTGAATAGGCCTATGAGTGAAATAACAGCAGAATTTCAGATAAATTGCTTTTGTAACTCTGAGTAGAAAAACCATGACTTTTATAACTTCCTGATCTCATCACAAAAACAACCTACTATTGTAGTCCTTTATACTAAGCAGCATACTCTCTTGGTCATCTCAGTGCAAGTTAGCATGGATTAAGGACATTTTAAAGTTTACACTATTTGAAATACAGCACTTCATAAACAAAAGCTCAATAATCGTCAACGTCTCTTAAATACACCAATTTCCAGGTAGCTCTTATGCGATGGAATCCAGAAAAAGGAATTGAAAATATTAAATTATATTAAATAGATATTAAATATAAAACACAAGCACATTCACTTACTAGACAATATTCCTTCAAAGGTTGAGCTTCTGGTTTTTTAAGAATCTACAAACACATTAAATTTATATCAGTGTCTCCATTTATGGTATGTCTACATGGCAACTGGAGCCATGACTGCAGCACATGGAGACATCTAGCTAGAGTGAGTACCAATAGGGAAGCCATGGCAGCACAAACTTCAATGTGGGCTAGCTGCCCAAATAAGTACCCAGGACCCTGGGTGGGCTTGTATAGGCCAGGCTAAAGCCCATGCTGCTGCACCTTCACTGCTATTGATACCTGTGATGATGGGCTGTGCAAACCCCACACTGGAAATGGATGGGTTGAAAGGCTGGCCTGGCCCTGGAAGGCCCTGCTCCATCACAACTGCAAAACCTGAACAGGCTGGAGGAAGAGCCTATGAAGGGGAACACAGTAGCTTAGTGGCACTGGCAGACACACAGTGTAGATGAGCTGACCTACACGCAGAGCTTCAGAGAAGGAGCAACATGGAGCTCTTGCTCCCTGAGGCCTGCCTATGGTGACCTAACCAAGCCTACTGAGAAGGGACCTGTGACACTCTGAAGGCTAAAGAATTTATCTTTGTGTTTTAGATCTTTACTTTAGCTGGTGCAGAGAGAGGGGGCTGGGAGGAAGTGATCCAGAGAGGCAACTGCATAGCACCCCCGGGTGCTGGAATTAGCAGTCTACCACTGGGCCCTGGATTGGAGCCGAATGGTCAGGATGGGCCTGGACTCCCCTACCAACCTCTGCAGAGGGACAACTACAGAGGTCTATCCCTGATGCAGGGAACCTAGTTGGGGGGAGAAGCCCCTGAAGATAAAAGGTCTGGGTTGTGAGATCGTGACCCAAGGGACAGAGTCCTGAGCCTCCCACTTAATCCTAAAGGCCCCCCCCCTCCATTGTTGGACTCTATACATATCCTGAAAGGGACAACCTTGAATACATGACCTGGCTGGAGGACAGAGTCACTGGAAAGACAGAATACTTCAGGGTAGAGTGGCAGTAAGAAAGGGGGATGCCTGGAAGACAACCTGCCACATGCCGATCTGACCACTACACATTGCTGATGGTGAGCGTCCCTCCTCACGGTATACAGATTAAAGCTATTTTGGGTATGCCTACATGTGCTGTAAATCACAACTCCTGACAGCACACCTAAAAGAGATCTATCTGGGCTCCAGATAAAACAGAAACATGTCCAGGTTCTAACATAACGATAAGCAGAATTTTCAACAACTATGTACATACCTTCACAGACAAAGTGTTAGCGACAATTCCATCCACAATACTTTCAGTAAATGGGTCAAAATGTTTGTCTGGTCTTCTCATAAACTCTGGCTTTAGCCTGTACCCACTTTTGCCATTGTATTCATACATCCCCATGTTTATTTGCATAGACAAATCTAAGCAATAAAAATATCATAAGGAATTAACTTCTGGATAAGTATCAAATATACAAAAACAAGTATAGCTGCATTAATATGACAGAGCGTAATGTGAATAAATAGCTATTTCTTGAACACTGTTGTTTAACCTAGCTTTCAGGAAATCTTTCACTGAAAGACTCAAGTTTTCCTCACAGAATCCTCAGTGGCCACCATCTTGGATTCTCTCTGTAAGAGGATGGAATTCTCTAGAGATGATCTAGAAGATGTGGGGTAACATTTCCAAAAGAACCTAGGTCTCAGATTTTTAAAAGCATTTAAATGTTGCTCTGCTCAGTGTGAAAGAGCCTAAGTGACTTTGATGGCTATGTCTCATTTTAAAAAATGACAGACTCCCAAGGCCTGTTGATGTTCAGTGAGACAAAGGCACCTATATGTGCAATTTGCTTTTTGTGCATGCATGTGAAGGTGTTTGTGGGAACAGTGTGCATGCATTTCATGGGATGCGCGCATTGGGCCTGCCTATGAAAATCTGGCCGTGCCATTATATACAATGCCAAGAACAACTGAATCCAGGACTGGTTAAGACCTCCATGTATTATTGCAATAAAAATGATTAATAATAATTGTTTCTGGAGACTGAGGGAAAGGTAGCTATATTTTCAGTTCATTAAGCAATACGGAGGGGCTGCTATTAACAAGTGAATACTTACTGGACTGTATATGAAATACTGTAATTTTTTCCAATATACAGAAAAGAAAACCATTGCTAAATTTCAGAAATTGCAGTATGGTAACTGTTGGTAAATGATGACTTTTTAAGGTGACCACTGTGTGCATGTTACATTACAGTATAATTTGCTAATAAATCTGAGAGTAACTTGGGTTCAGGATAAGAATGAACAAACAGCTTTGTATAATTGGTCTACAGCCCAACATCTTTTGTTGAACAAAACAACTCCCTTGGCTCCTAATCACAAAACCTATTCAAAAAGAGGAAAATACAGCCCACTAAATGAAGAAAAAGCTGAGACTTACCTACAGTTTGGAAGTTAAGAGCAACCAATTGACAGCCAGCATTCCAGAAGACTTGTGGCATGTAGTTTGAGGAATCTACACGTGTTCCCTTTGGATAAATTCGGCTAAGCTGCATTTTGTTATATCTAGATGGTGAGTGGTTAAGAAACAGTACATTTGGCAAAATAACTATATATACTTTCAGTCATTAAATGTAGATGTCCTATTCAGAACCATAGTAGGTTGCTTAGTGGAGTTCTTCAATCATACTGCCTCCACAGATTCACATTCTTGGGAGGGCTGCCTGCCTATATACATATTCAGGTGTCTAGGTTGAGATTATAAAATGATACCTGACATACCTTCCCTTTTGTTTCTGTGAGGAGAGAGACTCTAAAGAAGCAGTGAAAAATCATAGGCAAGTGTGGATCTAGAAGACAATATATTTGTAACTCCAGTTACCACCACAGTAAATAATCTAGTATGGTCCTAAATTGCATCTACAGAAACTAGCCAGTGGTAACAATCTTTTCAAAGCTAAACTGAGGAGTGTCCAGTTAAAAAGGAACTGCTCTCCTGGAATAAGCTTTAGATATAGCCTCCACATAGAGAAAGCAACGATGAGTAAACTGAAAGACTGAGCTTCAAATGGCCACTCCACAAATTTAAGATATGGGAGTACATTGCAGTCCAGAAGTAGAAGTTGCTCTCAGTTAACGTTCCTTAAGGTCGAGTTGTACCTGGATGCCTCTTTGTGAATTGTAGGCTTCAAAAGAGATAATGCATACACTGAGAGCCATTACACTGAAATGGACTCCCCTTTAATTTTTTTTTTTTTCTCCAAAAGCCACAAATAATAAATCAATGCCGCTAGCTCCTGGTAGCCAGAGAAGAATTAACCATGACCAGGATCAAAATCAGATCTCCCATATAACTGTGCAAAGTACTGAGTTACCCAGATGATTTCTATCTGACAAATTTTCCTTTGTTTCAATTTATCTCATATCATTTTATATAACAAAATACTGATGCTTTATTTTTCCATTATTAATATTAAGTCAACGTGCTCACTAATAATTTCACTCTCTCTTCCTCCCTAGACCTTCAATCTGTATTTAAAGCTGATCCCTTTTGCCTCTAATCTACATCACAAGAATTCACTCTAAAAGCTAAATGAGGTCTCATCAGATGCCAGCTCTCTTTGCTAATGGAAGAGATAATTACTTTAACAAAGTTAGGTTGGGTTCTAAATTTCCCAAACTCATGTCTCCAAAGCCCAATGAAGAATCATAATGGCTCTTTTTCAGATTTATAAAGGCACATAAAGCATCTTTCTGAATGTCAAGGATACTCCACAAATTCCACTGGAGACTTTGTGAGTTGCTCAAGCCCTTTGGTTTCCACAAAGGAAGACATTTCAAAACTCTTGTTGCGTTCTGCAGTTCAAAGGGGAAAATAGTGATAGATTAGAACATTGTGGTTTGCCATATTTTGTAGCCTTATTGGTCCCAGGATATTATAAGACAAGGTGGGTGAACAGGGCCGGCCCGAGCCATTCTTGCGCCCCGGGCAGACTTTTGAATTTCCCACTGTGTCTTACCCTCCGCCAAAAATCATGCTAATCCGTCAGTTTTGGCGGCAGCTTGTCAATTTCGCTTTTCCCATCACCGCTTACCCGCTGCCGAAAAAAATGCAAGGATCAGCGAGATTTTTTGGCAGCGGGTAAGTGCCGGAAAAGCGAAATTGACAAGCTGCCGCTGAAACTGACGGATCAGTGTGATTTATTAGTGCTAAATAGATACCAAAAGTATCTAATTTTGGTGCCCCATCCAAAACATTTTGGCGCCCCATCCAATCAGGCGCCCCAGGCTGTTGCCCAGTCATACCATAGCTCGGGTTGGCCCTGTGGGTGAGGTAATATCTTTAATTGGTGAAAGAGAAAAACTTACACGCTGACATACAGTAGAGCTGCAAATTAATGGGTTCAACACAGTGCCTATATTCCATCTGCTATTCAGAGACTTACATATTTCACACCACCATTCATATCATCAAATGATTTCCAAGATTTTCTTTTTCCATTCTTTTAAAATTATATTTAAAATTAAACGTGCTTGACAAAACAATGTTTGGGAAAATTAAAATAACAAATAAAAGGAAAACAAAATAATTGTTACTGTGCTCTAACAGAGCAATAACATATGTCACTGAAGTCCACACTCTAGGCTGGAGCGGAGAACACAGATGTTATAATCTTACAATTAATTAAACTGGCAAGGTGTGCAGGAATATGAAGTCCATGCAACTGCTGCCCTCAGCATTGGTTCCATTGACTTCAGTGGAAGTTAACTGATTTACCCCAGCTGAGAATCTGCCCCATAGGTGTATTTCACAGCATTGCCAGATCACTGCAGGAGCTCCCGGACTGGTTCTCTCTCATCTTGGCTTGTTCTAGTCTAACACTAGGCATTGTGAGTGGAGTGCTGAGGGATACCGATCAGTTGTAAAATACCTGGAGGCATTAAAGCCACTGTGATGTATTCACAACCTACACACTACTATAATAATCTTTGTAAAAGGTATGTCTTGTAAGGTATCATTTGAAAACTTGTAATTTGCTGGTCAATATTGTCTTGATAAAAGATGTGTGGTAACATTGTATGTGAAATTATAAGATTCCCCTCTATGATGTTATTAATACATGTTCCAAATCCCACAGCTCTGCCTAGGCAGAAGTCGGAAGACAGGTCTGTCCTAAACAAAGGATTGTGTGCTTGCCTTAATTTGCATTTAAGCAGTATCCAAAGTCTTCAAGCACCAAGAGAAAACAAAGGAAACTGGTGGACACACACACACACCCACACCCACACCCACCCCCCGCAGGGACTATCCTTCCACATTTGTCTCCTGGTTCTTAACTGGAAATGTTTTTCAAGGGGGGGACTGAAACTATAAATGGGAAGGGCCAACACCCCAAGGGACCCCTCTTTCCCTCCCTGCCAATTACATTCTCTGCAGCTGAGAAGACAAAAGGAAACAGCCATTGGACTCTAGAGGGCAGTCCTGACCTGAAGAGTTTGGACGGTAATCTTGCCGAAAGCATGTGGTGAGAAATTTTGCTTGAATCTAATATAGTTTGTTAAGTTAGGAACCAGAAAGTGTTTTATCTTTATTTTTCTTGTAACCATTTCTGAGTTTTTTGCCTCATTACCTGTACTCACTTAAAATCTCTCTCTTTGTAGTTAATAAAACGGTTTTATTGTTTTATCTAATCCAGTATGTTTAAGTTGAAGGGTCTGGGTAACTCTATTTAAGATAACAGGCTAGTGTATATTATTCCCTTAAAGGCATAGTAGACTTAATATACTTGGACTGCCCAAGAGAAGGTTGGTCAGTACAATTTTGGGGGAAAGTCTGGGACTAGGAGAGTGTTGAGGTCACCCTGCAGTAGCACCAAGGCTGGTGAGAGCCAGGGCATGACTGGCAGGCTGCAGTTCAACAAACACATCTAAGAGTGGCCTGCATTCTGGTGGCTGGCTGTGAGCAGTCCAGGTTGGAGGCTACACAGCAATGCATCCCAGTTACAGGGCAGAGGTCACACAACACAGGGCCCTCCACTAGTCTGGATTACATTCCAATATGTCATAGCCATCCAGTTGAATCCCACACCTTGGCTCCCCTCTTGTTCCTCCTCTGTGCTTTGTCTCTAACTTACAGGGGGAGGGCCAAGGAGAAGTCTTTGAATTGTGGGGACTGAGGGATAAGTATCTTTGATCTCCTGTTCAGTGGAAGGCAACTGGGAAGAGGCTTCTGTGGACATGTCTCTGCTGACCCCTTCTCTCTCCAGTGGATTGGGATGGGGGTACAAAGGATGAAGAACAAGTGAATATCAAGTCTTAAACATGGTCCAGGATTGAACCTGCTTTCCCTCCCCCTCTTCTCCCCCTGAAGCCAGTGGGGGAAATTACACATTTGTTGGGGGAGGACAGAAATGTTTTTGCGGCAGGTTTATTTAACTATTTTTAAATGGCAGGTGTCTGAAGTTGCTGACAGCCTGGCATGGTAAAAGCAGAAAAGAATTATTGGGCAGAGTGTAGAGGAGGCAGACAGTGTTTTAATGAATTTTAAAAAATTGTATTTTTATTAAAAACGTTTATCTTAGTGGCATGAAATCTGTTTCACTTCAATACAAAGGCTGCTTCAGTGTTAACAATGAAGAGTTATGTAGGCTTCCACTATATTAAACAAAATGATTGTGAACTTGTTTATACACGCAGGCCAAAATTTTCATAAATTGGAGCCCAAAGGTCAGCTGCTAAGTCCATAGTGAGGCAGCAAGGTGATTTAGGAGCACAAGACCCATTGATTTAAAAACAGCAAACTTGGATGGAGGACAGCAGTGTGTATGAAACATTTCAGCTTTCCTGACTTGTGTAAGTTCAACGTATTGGAAGGTTGTGCTGGTTGTGAATACAGCATGGATAATATGCTTAATAACATAACGTTGTATCTGAGTTCGTGTTTTCTCACAGTAAGAATATTAATGAGGCACTGGATATGTCTTCTTAAGTGGCGCAGTGCAGTGAAGATGGCGCACAGAACAGAACCACAGAAGTCGATGGGAGTTACGCAAGTTTTTTGCGTAGTTTGTGTAACTCCGGTCAACTGCTGCCGAATCTCCAAGGTAAGTGTAGATAAGCCCTTAAATCTGAACACAGTTCCTTACAAGAAGTAGAAGTCAGTTAAGGCAAAAGCATGTGGGAGATGAATCTTTATGCCCAAATTTTTGACAACAGCTACAATGTATTGTTCTGAAACATTGGCAGACTTCAAAATAAAAGTTCTCTCACACATTTAGCTTCCTTTCTAGGAGGAGTATTTTTACCCATGATGTGTACTCATAACTCCCATTAGTGTTAATGGAAGTTATAAACATGCATCCAACAGAGAATTGAGTAGTAGAAACAAGCAACTTAAATACAAACATCTTACTATAAGTGGGACCAGTATGCGTACACACACACAGACACTTTTAAAACATATTTTTAAAGCTGGTTCAAGACAGAAAGTGATGTAAAGACTTCTTTCAGCCCCATTATCGCTGTTGAGCTGACAGATGGGATCAGACATATAAACACATACATACATTGACTGAACAAGGAAGTTTTAAATATTTTAAAATTTGTTTGGGGGAGTTACTTAATTTGCTTCAGATGAACCAGTTGTCATCGTGCTCATAACAACTGCAGTACAAGGATCAGTAGATGGAAAATCTTGTATAGAGGTAATGGATTTAGGCACCCATAAAGCTGGTCTTCAAGCTGATCCTCCATACACCAGGATTTAAACATTAAAATGCAATATGCTATTTTAACAAAGAAGAAATGTCAGGAAGATGTTGTCTCCTGTCAAAACACAGTGAAAAAGGGCAGGGAGATGGTAGGGGGTTCTTCTCCTAAACAGGAAATGCTGCTGCTTTGTTTATTATGGATGCTGCAAAGTGCATTCCCAGCAAGACTTTATCAGTGAAAATCAGCAGGAGATGAAGTTGTGGCCAATGCTGTGGCAGAAAAGATAGATTTACATGAGGGGTGGGCTCTCTGTTTATACTTTATCTGTTATAAGTGTAATGTTGGCAAAGTGGAAAAGCACTTGCTGTTTCTCATTCAGTGGTCACGACCTCATTGTTCAAATGTTGACAATATTTCTGATGCTATTTATTCATGGACATTTAATTGGATGAGCAAAGACTTTCAATTCCAGAAGCTTTGTCGAACCAGCTGCATACACTGTACCAATGTTGACCGTCGACAAAACTGAATGTTTAGACCAGCCCATCTCTCAAAATTCATGTGGACCTATTGTCCCATGATACATGTACATAGTTCTAATACCCCTAACAGGATTTATGTAATGCACTAAAGAGAGAAAAGCAGAGAGTCATCAGCTTTCTAAGCAGGCTCTTCTCCTATACCGATGGGGGTAGATCCTCCACTGGTGTTTATTTGACTTCCATGGAGATATGACAACAGAATTTACACAGGCTGAGAATCTGCCCTATGATATGTTCAGTTAATTCCCAGTGACATAAGAAAGCAACCTCCTAAATAAATAAAATAATGCTTTGGATCAGGCCTGCCAACGGGGGTAGGGAGTGGAAGAGGGGCAAACGGGGGCAACTGTCCAGAGGCCCGGCCATATTAAAAGGGGCGGGGCATGGGCAGCAAGTGAAAGCTTTCACTGGAGGAGGCTAGCTCCCCATCTCGCCTCTTCCATCTGTGGCCCCAGCCCACAGTCCACACCCACTCTGCCCCAGGCCGCAATGCCACTGCATCTCTCCCTATCTGCCCACCTTCTGCTTGGCCCCCTTCCTCTCTTCCCCACCCCTTCTTCCCCACTTGGCCTCCCAACTGCAGTGTCCCTCCTCCCCAGTCAGTCCCGCCCCCCGCTGTCGCTCACATCCCTCCTCTCCTGCCCCCGCTTGCCACCCCACCACTGCTCACCGCATCCTTCCTCCCACCTCAGCCCTCCCACCGCTGCTCGCCACATCCCTCGTCCCCCCACCCTGCCCAGCCCCCCCCCGGCTGTCGCTCGCTGGGAAGGGGGAGTGTGGAAGAGAGGAAGGGGACCAAACGAAGGGGGTGGAGGAGCACAGCAGAGAGGGGTGGGGCCTGGGAAGTCCGTGGGCGGGAAGAGGCGGAATAGGACTGTTCTGCCATGGGGCCCAGAATTCCTGTTGGTGGGCCTGCTTTGGATATTTAGCTTACTTACTTTTTGATATCTCAAAAGTCTCAAACTTCACTGGCTGTATGTAGTTCACCAGGTTAGACATTTCCTCAGTGGCCATGGCTTCACTGCCAGCCGTACCCTAGAACAAGGATACAAGGGAAGGATTTGTGTTTACTGCATATCGAAATTCAGTGGTGGGATTTCTATATAGTAGGCTTTATATAGTTAAGACTCCAAGTGCTCATTACCTGCCACAGCAAAGTCAATCTACCATTTACTTTAGTGGGTGGGGGATCAGTCTCCAGTAGATCATTATTCATTTGTGTATGCAGATTATCAGCTCTATTTCCTTTTGATATGTGGCTCGTCTTGTCCCCTTTAGGGACACCTTATCTAGAGGAAGGGAGTCATTTTTTGTTTGTTTTTGTTAACAGGGTGTTAGCCAATGAAATTCACTCAAAGTCAGGAGACCCGTGGAAGGAAGGAGGAATTTTAAGGGGACAGAAGGAAATACATGTGAAATAGTCTTAATCAGCCTAGTGGGAGTTTCACAGATTTAAGAAGAGGAGCCTTTGCCACTCTGTTTAAAAGTTAAATTACACACCTGATATTTTAATTCTTTGTACATGCCTGTAAGATCCCTGGGAAAGAGACTATGTTATCTTATCTTCTGAAAAGTGCTGAGTACATTGTCAGCACCCAGATAAATAAATAACTAAAGATGTGTCACCTACAGATTTTAACACAGTTGTCACAGTTGTCTCTCTCTCTCTCTCACACACACACACACACACACACACACACTCACTCTAAACTGATATCTGTCTAAAAGTGATATAATTAATCTTATTTTACTAAGTTAAAATATTGAAGTGAGCAACAATGTGCATGTTTTTCAAGAATTGTTTTAAGATTATTGGCAAACATTTCTAAAATATGCATATATGTTTTAAGTGCACTTCTTCCCTTCTTCCACTAGATGGCAGTCCAACACTTAGTAATGCAAGCCAAATTAAACGATTACCAGAATCACTCCATAACTATTTTAAAACATTCAAGTCCTTACTTCATCCATTGACGATTTTTTACAGTCATCATCATAGTCATCATCATCATCGCTCTCGATCTCTGCTTCTCCTGCAACATTTTAATTACAATATAATCATTGGCTGAAACAATAATTATAAAATACCAAAACTATCCTTGGTGGACACCTTGAAGTACTGAAGTACTGTTGCTTTAGAGGGTTCCACATTTTAGGGGGACTGCCTCTCATATAACAAGCCAAATTCACTGTTTTGAGTGGTTTATCCATCCTCAACATTGCTGAGTTACTTTGGGGAATTTGCCTATCAAACAACCAATTCCTTTGTAAAGGACTTTTGTGGTCAACAAAACAGTGATTCAGAAGAGCAGTTTAGATGTCAGAATAATGAACTCAAAAAAGAATGCTGCATTATGATAGTCAGTGCGTATATAATATCGCATATTATTAACCAAGGACAGCCCAATGATTAGGGCACTAGCTCAGGACTTGAGTTCAAGTCTCTCCTCTACCACAGACTTCCTGTGTGATCTTGGTCAAGTCACTTAGCTTTTTCTTTGTGCCTCAGTTCTCCATCTGTAAAATGGGAATAATAGTACAGTCCTATCTCATAGAGGTGTTGTACAGATAAATACAGTAAAGACCATGAAGTTTTCAGAAACCAGGGCAAAGGAGGCTATATAAGTACCATTACTTAGACTGTAATCTCTTCATTTGTTCAGTGCCTAGCACAACGGGGCTGCATTCTTGGTTAGCCCCTATGCACCGCTGTAATAAACATGACTAATACAAACCTTCTGGGGGAATTCTGTATCACTGTGCACATGCAGCATTTATGTCCCCCACAGATTTCTTTGCTTCCCTGCAGAAAAATGACTTTCAAGACAGAGAAGCAAAGGGAAGGTGAAAGAGCAGTGAGGTCACGTTACTTCGGGCACCTGGAGCAGCTGGTAGAGAGGTAAATCACTGCAGGAGGGGGGGAGCAACAGGGCAGGAGACGCCCTGGATGGTGGCTCTGGAAGTCCTGGCCAGTGGCTCTTACTCTGCGCCGGCTCAGCTGCTAGTCCCAGCTGGGTTGAGGAGGATGTAACTTCTTCCCCCACCAGGAGTGGCCAAGACTGGGTCAGATCAACCCCCAGAAACCCCCCGGCTGTGCATCTGGACCCACTACTGAGCCCTGCCCCTGCATTCAGACCCCTATCCTTGCACCCAGACCACCCCCGCACACGAATCCCCAATCTGATGAGTCCCACCTGCCCTGCACCTGGATCACCCCACTGAGCCCCCCTGCACCCAGACCCCCATCCCACTGAGCCCCATTCCCCCACACCCAGGCCCCCCTTGCTAAGCCCCAACCACATTCATCTGGACCTCCCTGCAGAGTCCCATTCCCCTTCACCTGGAACCCCGCAACAAGCCCAGATCCCCCTGTACCCAGATCCCCACCAAGCCACCCGCACCCAGATTGCCCCACACAGAACCCTCTTATCCCACACCTGGATCCCCCCACTCTCAGCCCCTCCACCCTTGGATTCTGCTGGGCTAAGCTTGCCTGCCCCACACCTGGATCGGGCCCAGGGCTTGGCGTGTGTGTGAGACTCTGTCCCTCTCACTTGCTATCTTGGTGCATCTGGCATGGAGGGGCAGGGCCATGGGGTGTTTCTGGGAAAGGCTGGCCCTTGTGCTGTGTCAGGGTTGGGGGCAGCCTCATTAATGGTTCTGTGTCCCGGGGGAGAGGAGAGGGTGCAGGGTGGTCTCCCACCTCCATGCAGCCAATGAGCTGTGCTCCTCACTGCCATGCTGGAGGCTCCACAATTATTTATTGACAAATAAAATATGCCAAAGTTTAATATGTTGTATGCAGAATTTTTTTTTTTTTTTTTGGCGTGGAATTCCCTCAGGATTAACTACTACTATTAATGATAATATAGAAGAGATGATAATGTAGCTATTCAGTATTTTGGGTTAAATTAAAATATTTAATATTTTTATTGTCATAAATATATTGAAAATGGTGAGACAGATGCTCAGTTGCTGTCAACAGAATGGAGCTATTTCAATTTACACCAGCTGAGATTCTGTCCCTACATGTTTTCCTAGCCGTCAGCTCTGAGGTGGCATATCACACATACACCAGCAGAGGGCAATGTAAACTAAACAGTGTGATGAAACTACTTAAGTGTCATTCTTTTCACTCAAAAAGTAGGGAATGAGGAGATGAGACTGAATTACACACATTTTTAAAGTCTTGTTCTCAGTTATTTTATACCAAGCAAAACCAAGTGGGCAAGTCAGATTAATTTGTGAATTAATTAAACAAACATTTTCCCCCTAAACAAAATATTCTTATAACAATGTTTTCAGGAAGCAATCACATTCAATAAAAAATCACAGTCTGTTGTCCTTAGAAATTTCTACAGCAGGTTTTACTTTCACAAAGAAGCCATCAAAACTGAGCTTTAACCTACATAGTAGACTCCTAGACGGACCTGCTAGGTTAATATGTTTTATTACAGGCTGCATAAAGCTTTTTATTTCACAGCCTTTTGCCCACATTTTTCACTGCTCTCCGTTAGCCGTGGCAAGGCAATTTTCTTTTGGCAAAAGGAACTGCTAACGTCCTTGCATGCTGAAAAAAATAAACTGCAATATGAGAATTTATCCACAATGCCACAATCTCTTTCCTTGGGAGAAAAGGTAATTCACGTCTTCCTTCGAATTCATGGCCTGATCCAAAGCCCATTGAAGTCAACAAAAAGACTCCTGTTGACTTTTTCTGAGTATGTAGAGAACATCTAATGTAAGTAATGTGGGCTACTTTCTCAACCAAGCTATGACTACCTAGGATCGGTTTCCTCACAGACACTAGTGTTGATATGTCATGCCTTTATTCACGAACAAAGCTTTGTCTGAACATTTCATTGAAGAAAATAACACAATTGCTAAACAGGCTCAGAGGGTAACTTGGGGATCTGAAATGTATTGCTAAGAACCTGCAATGTTCTCGCTGGACTTGCAGTAACAGCCACTGGCTATGAATCTCTCAGTTTATTCATCCAGCTTAGCAAAAAGAACTTCCTTGAGTCCACTAAAAAGGAAGAAGGGGCAGATTATAGCAAACGAGATTGGCATATTTCAGTGACACCAACTGGTTTGTAGATTATTATCGCCATGGAGGGAAATCTGCAACACATTACCTATTTATCTTAAAAGATTTAACTGAAAAATCCCCCGTGAGATCAATTCTCACTTCCAAGGGTTCTCGTGGGACAGCACACGCTGCAGCAGTTGAACACATGTACGTCTACAAACATACTGCAAATTAACACAGCTTTAGAAACTACGGGTCAGATCTTCAACTCATATGAGTTGTCATAGCTCCACTCACTGTGTAGTTCTACTGAAATTTACACCAGCCGAGGATCTGGTTATTTGACTTTAGATGAATCTACAATAAAAACCATGATGAAAAAGGGGAAAGGCTAGTTGAACAGAGTCTGACTATAGATATTTGAGGACTACGTATGCAGTAAGATAACAGTGCAGGATTTTCAAAGAAGCCTAGGAGGATTAGGTGTTCAACACTGAATTAAATTCAAAACTTCCATAGGCCTCTTTGAAAATCTCTGAGTGAATTAAAAAATGTAAAAATTCACCTGTGCAGCTTTGTTAGCAGTCTAAACTGCATCAATATCGCTCAATCAGCTGAGCACCTGCACCAACACCTTGCGGGGGGGTGGGGGAGAAGAACCTTTTATTGACTCTCTGGACACCTTTCAGCACTTACGTACTTTTCAGATTTAGAAGTTAACTTGATTCAGCTTGTAAAGTTAAAGCTGCCATTTGCTGACATCTGACAATGGGCCAGATACTGAGCTGGTATAAATCAGCAAATCCACCAACTACAACAGTATGACCGGATTTACACCAGCTGAGGGTCTAGCTCTAAAAGCTTTAATCCATTTTTACTTAGAGCACAGATGCCCCCCCTTCATTCTCCCCTAGTACTCCTGAACTTCTGCATAAGTAGCTCCTCTGCTCTGTAGTGAATTTCACCCCTAAGAGTGAAGAGTTAAGAATTTGCACCACTGTTTTTAAACGTTAGCCAGGCACTTAGCAGTCATCCAAAATTTGGCTGCTTCAAGCTGTCAGTTGCTTTGTGCCTTTATATTAAATAATCCATGCGTGTCAAACCCATGAAAAACAGCCTACCGCCAGTGTGCTTACAGATGTAATATGGAAAGTAAACAAAACACGAAGATGCTAGGAATGAGATTTTCTTTTGCCAAAATGAAACTCTAACCCACAACCAACTTCTCAAACATCTGATGGTTTGGCCCGAATACAATGCTGAAACAAAGCTAGTGGGATACAGGCATTTTCAACTCACAGAGAAGTACCTTCAATTGGTTTAAAAACCAACTTAGTGAATCAGGTGCAAACCCTTGTGTGAACACTCTTATTATGGGTTATAAATAACAATCATACTTTGCTGTTACATTGTGCTTGTAAGTACATCCAAGAGTCATCTTTAAGAGTGCTTTATTTCAGTTTAATTTAAATCTGTTCCAAATCAATTTCAGCTCAGCCAAAAAAGCCTAATTTAAAATGAAATACAAGTCTCCACACCTTTTGCATCGGTTTGACTAAAATTGTTTTATATTGCATCTGAAATTAAATGAGCACAACTTTCTCATGTAATAATAATACCCAGCATTTATTCAGCACGTTTCATCCACAGATCTCACAAGTGCTTAACAAGGGAGGTCAGTATCATTAACTCCATTTTACAGAGGGGGCAACTGAGGCACAAAGCAGTGAAGTGACTAGCCCAAGGTCATCCAGCAGGCTAGCGGGCAAGCAAAGAATAGACTCTAGGTCTACCAAGTCCCAGTCCAGTGCTTTATTGACTATGCAACACTGCTAGTCAAGACAAGTCTTTATTCTCACAAGTCCTGTATACCTCGATCAATGTATTTAAATAATAGATTAAGAAAAATCCTACATTAAAAGAACATTAAGCTTGCAAAAAATCACACAATCAAAAGTTTGGAATTGAAGTTGCCTGTGCTACCTTAATTCAGCCGTCTTGTGTGTATGCATTGTGATACAGTTTTTAATTACATGACTGGTTGACACCTGGCATGGAATATTGCACCCCTAATGATTAAAGTATGGCAAAATTATAAGCCGCTGTAAACAGGGTCTTCTAATGCAAAGTGTTAGGAAACCTTAATTTTGGGAAGTGCTACCAGCCAATAATAATTGTTTAAGCTGTAAGCTCTTCAGAGCAGAGATTGTCTCTTACTATGTGTGTGAACAGTGCCTTGCACAATGGGAAACTGATCATAAATGGGACCTCTATACACTACCATGATATAACTAATACATGATGATAATCTTCCTGTTTCAAAGCTGCATTGAAAAAAATCTGCTAGTGACTAACAAGAAATGAAGTATTACCTACTACTTCCCATTGGTTAAGATCTCTATAATCACCAGTTGTGCTGGATTTATATTTTCAATATTATTTTACCTGTTTCTCACTAGAACATAGGAACTTAAAAAAACATCAACAATTCAATGTTGTTTGTTACAGGAGTGCAGAACAAATCTTAGTGAACTTGGGTAGATATATTTATATCTAGATAGATAGATGTCAAATCAAAAGCAGCTAAAGATATTTTTATATATTTTATTTATTAGAAACTGCTCTTTGCCTGAGACTTAGTTTGCCCAGTTTTGGCCTGGAGAAAGTTTTTGACCCTCTTAAATACGTAAGAATGGTCATACTAGGTCAGACCAATGTCCATGTAGCCCTGTATCTTGTCTTCTACAGTGTCCAATGCCAGGTGCTTCAGAAGGAATGAACAGAACAGGTAATCATCAAGTGAGCCATCCCCTGTTGCCTATTCCCAGCTTCTGGAAAACAGCAATCCCAGCAATACAGGAGGTTTACACTAGGCATAGTTAAGACCCCAAACTCTAGCTGCATGAACAGTATGTACTGTGCATTGCAGGTGGGCGGGAGCAGCTGCAGGTATAAAACTAAGAGTGTAGTGTGGTGATAATTAGAGAAAACAAAGCTAAGGAAATGCAAATAATCTATACCCATGTATTTCTAACTGCAGAGTCTCAGGAAAATGAATCCATTCTCTGCCAGGATGAATGCACAGCCCATGCTAACCAATTGGTTTGTTTTATTTAGGTGAGTAAAATGGAAACAGAGCAGTGTATTTTCATAGAGAGGAGTGGGAATTAATGGGAGTCACATGTTTAAATAGTGATATATTGAGCTGAAAATATACCCTGATGTAATTCAAGACCTAGGGCCCAGTTTACCCTTGCCCTGCACCTTGTGTAGTCATTTGCCCCAATGTAACATAAGTGGATGTAAAATGCTACTGTTCTGAGGTGCTAGCATTTTACACACACTCTTGCACTGGTGTATGTGACCCTACTAGATGCGAGGCAGCAGTAAATGGGGCCTTGAGATTCTAAGAGCCAACTGCCCCCTGCACTCGGTCCTAAATACAGCAGATCCATTGCAGTTTCACTGTGCACAGAACTTGGCAAGGCCTTGCAAAGGATGCCATATTCCTTGCATACTGCAATGCTCTGCCCCATGTTGCTTCCCTTTGCATTGGAGTTTGGGCACATGGCAGTGGCAGACTGGAGGAGCGGACAGTATACTAAACTCCCCAAGAGCAGTGAGCGGGGGCTACATGCTATCGCACACAAAACAATGCACCAGGTCATTAGATTAGCAGGAAAGACTCTTGAGCCTTAACCCCCCCTAAGACCTCTAGAGCAAAACCCGTTGACTTGGCTTTTGTAAGGAGACAGCGCTTTGCCCAAAGTATGTAACATACCAGTCACTGAACTAGACCCACACAGAGGCAACTTTACACTTACAGAGTGGTGTAAACAGGATTTAGTGTCAATCACAGTCGGGCTTCTTATGTTCCAGGTAGTAATGTATTTGAGAGTTCAACTGTTACCTGCTCCAGGAGATGAAGGTTCAAACCCACTGGATATATCACTGCACGCGTTGGAAGCCTGCTCAGAGAGCTTCTTTTTTGAACTGCCATCGGCAGACTTATGTGATTTCTTTTTATTCTTCACCAGAATTTTGTACATTAAGTCCATAGGGCTTGGAAGGGGGACGCCAGTTTCAAGCTTAAAGGAAAGAGAGATTTGCAATAAATAAAATGGTCCAATGGTAACTTCTCATTCTCCACCTGACACAATGTACCTACAGTTCTGCAGTCCAAAAATGTAAACCCATTTTAAGATGAAGCGTGGTTTGCACAACAGGTGGTCTCTGTGCTGAACAAAACAATGCCAATGAAGGCACTTTAGCAGACAAAGAAAAAATGCACTATGAAATATCTACAATAATAACCATAAGTACTATTTGATATGTGAAAGCCCACATTATAAAAGAGTAGATGTCACAGCCAATTTAGTTTTATAGCATTAGAACTCATTGTATCACAATAATCTCCACATCAGAAACCATATGCTTAATCCAATACTTGCATAAATTACTTATAAATCCCCCAAACCAAAAAAAAACCCAAAAACAGCTGCTTCTATCTTGTAAGCAGTATATGAAGAACAACAGAAAACTGAAATATGTAAATAAATATTCCTACATATATTTATGATCAAGGAAATACCAAACCATCTTACTGGGTATTTTTCCAGTGGATCCATGAGCAGTGCATCTCCAAAAATTAATCTGCAATATTCTGCCATTTTGGCTTGCTGCTTAGGGCTAAAAGGGGAAAAGGATAGAATTAAGCGAGGCTTATTCATACTGCAGGCTGAAAAGCAGCAGTAATGGTAAAATCTAATATCCCTTAACTAGATGAAAGGATAATTTCTTGATCCTATCATTGTAAATTGTTCACAATGATATAGATTCATCATGCTATTATTCTGACTTCTCTGACAGCCTTATCACAGGGATTATACATGAAATAACACAATAAAGGCATTGGCCATCTGAAGTCAGAAAGAGTGAAACTGAATGTGTCACAGAGACAAATATTCACACGCACTTTATAGAATATAAAAACTGAATACGTCAGTTGTGTGAGTGATAGAAATAAACTGTTACACAAGTTTGGCTCTTGTAGGAAACATCTTTAAATATGTTTTCCTTCATGATACTTTTCATTCACATCATGGATTTTCAAGATGTACTTATGTCTTTACTTTTTCCCCCTCTATTTTGCTTTGCTTTTTCTTTTTTTGTAACTTGAGAACGTGAAACGGAAGACACAAACAAAGAGAAAAGGGATGAGCCTTTTTAAGGGCACTTCCAACACCTGGCAGAGATTAACATGGCCTCAAACACGGTCTCTCCAAGGCCAGCTCTACACTAGAAACTTTTGCTGGCATAGCTTTGTTGGCAAAAAACCTAAAATACAGTCAGAACGGTATAATTCTGCTTATGCTGATCTAGCTTATGGTGTTTGGGAAACTGGCATAAATGCAATTTTGTTCATATAGGAGGGCTTTGCTGATATAGCTATGCTGATCAGCAACGGCTTTCTAATGCAGAGCTGGCTTTAGTAACAAGCTCCTGAAGCAAGTAGCTGGGTGATTATTTTAGGCTGTAGGGCAAAGCACTGTTGAGATTTCCTTTCATTAGACGCTTGTCTACCCATATCACACTTTACAACAGTAAATTACTGTGGTGGTTTTCATGATGTCCACTAGGGATAAGTCAAACTCAACAGACTGTGCTTATAGCCAGTTTGTCCATAGTGCAACCCAAGAGTAAAATAATATCTGGATATCATTGTGATGGGAGTTTTAGGATACAGATAGGTTATAAATGCCACTTGCATAGCCTTAAAATGTGGCCTGCACCTGCAGTTTTTTTTATAACCACAGGGACAGGATAAAACTGTTCAACTACACATTATGTCGCTGGTGAACTCAAACAACAAGCAATTTCTATTCACAGAACATGAATGACTCCAAGCAGTTATAGCTGCATCTATTGTTCATCACAGAATGTACCCATGTGTCACAACATTTGGGATCCCCTAGTTTACAATCATGTCTCCTCACACGAAGTTAAAACTTGAGCTGGGTGGGATACAGTTTTCTTGTCCTATGAAGAATTTTGAGTGTTGAATATTTTTGTGTTTCAATTTGGGGCAAAAACTTGAACATCCTGAAAATATTCACAAAGTAAAGCCAAACAAATACAAAAATCAGTTTTGGTCACTGGGAAAAGTTTTGTTTTGGTAATTCTGAAACATTTCATTTTCAAATTTGACTTTTTTCTTTCCTAAAACCTTTTAAAGGTCATTTTGAACAGGAAAACAGGATTTTTTTAAATTTTGAAAATACTGAAAATAAATGTTTTTCCCCCAACATTTTTTGAGTTGCAAAATTCATCGAAACCCACCCTGTTTCATGAGCAGTTTTGATTTTGATGAATCTGCATTTTTCAATGAAAAACAATTTGTCAAAAAATTCCCCAGCAGCTTTAGCTGAAACGACAACTGCCCAGGTGACAGGAAGAATTTTTAATCTACTTCCTGATTAACTTTTTACAAACAAAAATCAACTAGTGCATCCACTTTAAAGCCCTATTGTACTACCCAGGCAGTGTGAAGGGGCCTTAGTGTAAATGAGAATCTAGTCAAAAGTGTTTGGATAAGCATGCACTTCAGCAATCTACACTATTTGCATTAATGAACACCTGATTCTGTTGTCAAGCTCACCTTCTTTTTATGATTACTAATTATTCGTTGTGTGCCAGCAATGTACTTGATAGCTCATGTCACAGTGAGTAAATCAGAGATGGGACGAAGCCTGGATAGCATTTAACTCAGAATCTGAATTTCCCAAAGTTCAGCAGTGCTTCCATTTGGGGAATTCCATCTTTAGCAGCTATAGGTTAAAATGCTCATAACTTCAATTGTCCACAATACATATGTTGTAGATTTTAAATGATTCCACAAAGCTATAACAGGTTTTAAACTGCTGCATTTTTAATCACTGCAGTATTTTGTTGATGCTTTCATTTAAATTCAGCCAGTTCTGCAAGAAAGTTAAGATCCCCATTTCAGCCTCAGGCATAAGATTAGGAAGATGAGTAGGAAGCAAACAGAGCTAAAAACCGTCAAGGGAAGGGTTGGTGGGGAATGCAGTGAGCTGAGGGTGTAAGTAGAAAGTTATAGTCAGTATCGAACTGTCAGCACCTTTTCAAACAAATAAAACAGGTCCGTGCACAAGAAAACCCAGCTCTCTGTAGAAAGCAGATAAGTGAGTGGGGATTTGTTATAACTCTCGCCTCCAAGGGGTAATTATTATAGGCAAGTTTATCTTAATTGTCTCAACTAGCATATATTTTTAATGGATCCACACTCCTAGTGACTATGATGTTCAAAGTTTGTGTCCTTTAAATCAAACCCCACATTTATCTAAAACTTAGGAACAGGCATAAGATTAGATTTCAAAAGGGCACATCAACCAAAAAACCCCCAGAAGTCTGGAGGTAGTGAGAGTTTCACTCCTACACAACAGTGAAATCTTACACAGAGAATTCAGGTTTAGAACCATCCTCGCTAGAAGTAGTGTTAGAAGGAGATTGTACCATCCTGTCCTAACCCCACATCTCTCTCTCTCTCTCTTTACAAAAATCTCATGGAAAATAGTGAGGATCCCTCCCTGCCTCCCTTCCTTTCAAAGAACGACTAATTTAACACATCATACTTGGCTTTGCAACTACCTTAAATAACTCATATGTAAAGAGGTATACAAAGAACAGCCAATCCTATGAGTTCTCACTGACTGAAGAACTAACATTTTATACATACTGAGCTACACAGTAATGATCCATAAAGTAGGGAATTGTACCAGAAATATGGGAAATGGAGAAAGGCAAAAAGGGTGCAATGGCAAAGGAATGTATTTACAAGAATAAGGATGAACATAATACCTTTAATGAGACATATTCAATACGTGTTAAGCGGGAAATACACAAGTACCTTTACATAGATTGTGAGCTCTTTGGGACAAGGACCATCTTCTTGTTTGGTGTATGTACAGCACCTAGCATAATGCAGTCGTAGTCGATAACTGGGGCTCCTAGGTACTACGTATAATAATAGCATGTTATTTGTGAAGTGTTGACAGCGTGCCTAATGCTGTACCAGACACACACAAAGTCACAGTCCTTCCTCAGAAGAGCCTACAGTCTAGAACAGTGGCTCTCAATCCACAGCCCAATCAGCTGCAGCCCATGTGACATCCTAATGGCCATATAGGTAGTATATATATTGTGTGGATGCGGCCCACATAACACATAGAGAGCTGCCTATACAGCTCACAATGGTAAATAGATTGAGAAACACTGGTCAAGAAGATTGTAAGGAGGATCCAGAAAAAGAAACCTTGCTAAAAACACTATTGTGACTCTGGCAAGCCAGATACCAGCTCTTGTCAAGACTGAAGGCATTAGCTAAGTACTAACAAACTCAGAGCTGGCGACCAGACCAGTTCACCTATACATTAGTTTTGCTCAAAATAGGTATTAATTTATAAGAATGTATTTAGTGTTTAGACTTTATGAAATGCTTATAAATTGCTACATGGATTAATTTCACTTGTAATGTCGGTATTCCATGAAACAAGAAAATCTGTAAATTTTGCTTTATAACTTTGAAATTGCTCTGAACTTATGAACCCAGGCACGGGAATTGTTCCCCCTCTCCCAGCCCACTCCCCCACCAATCCAGAAGGACTATCAAAATCAGGTGGGCCATCAAGGAACAAGGCAATACAAAGGATTGGTTAGTGATTCTACTGCACCTTGGAAATGCTAAATGCAAAGAAGCTCCTCCTTCTGATGTGGAAGCTGAATGAAGGAAATAAAACAAGTCACAGGAAAATTTTCCATTTTGCTCTTTGCTATTTGAACTCTTACAGGGCCAGAGACTTTAAACTGAGGCAGAGATCCACAGGGGTTCCTCCTGGATTTGCCCTGACAGACACTTTGAATTGACAGATCACTACGACTTTGTCACTCTTAGGATTTAGATGGTAACTCATTTGTGTGTCTATGTTTACTTGTTTTAATTTGTAAATAACATTTCTTTTTCCTAGTGAATAAACCTTTAGATAGATTATTACAGGACTGGCTATAGGCACTGTCTTTGGTGTAAGATCTAGGGTACAAGTTATTCTGGGGTAAGTGACTTGTTTCTTGGGACTGGAAGCAACCTGAATGTGGTGTGATTTTTGATGTAAGTGACTATTTATCATTAAGTCCAGTTTGTCTGAGTGGCAAGATAGTCTGGACTGTCTAAGGGGCTGTCTGTAACTCCATGGTAAGACTGCTGTCGTGATCCAGTTCACATTTGTTACTGGCTTGGTAAAATCTCATTATAGAACACACCACCAGATTGGGGTATCTCGCCTGGTTTTAACAGTCTGCCCTGAGGTAAGCACTCACAGTCGTGAGCCACTACAGATAGCGTGACAACTATTAATATTTGTAATGCTAATTCTAGCTAGAAAACAGCAAGATGAGTTTGACTTTAATTAAGTATAATCTAAAAATTGATCTTGGATACTGTTCAAGGATTACTTACTTAACCTTTTAGCTGCTAGGTCATGAGTATGTTTCTAATTATAGAGGCGTCTGCCTTCAGATTTTTAGATACCTTATATCAGGTCTCATTTCAAACCCCATAGTACTTCTGAGGCCTTTCCAATGTTTGCAAGGTCTAAATGTCTTCCCTCCCCCCCATTTCGGGGGTCCATTTCTTTTCTTAGAACTGTTTTTTTCCCCAATTCACTGACTTTGACCTCAATATCGTTACTGAATGATGATATAGCTTGAAATTATAATTATTTTATATACTGTAAAACACACACACTATACCGGATGCCTTACTGAGTCATGAATGACATTGAGTGGTTATCATCATCATCATCATCATCATCAGTGCCAACAAGCTCTCATTGTGGACCAGGATTCCATTATAAGAACATAAGAATGACCATACTGAGTCAGACCAATGGTTCATCTAGTCCACTATATTGTCTTCTGACAGAGATGAATGACAGATTCTTCAGAGGGAATGAACAGAATAGGGAAAACATCAAATGATCCATCCCTTGTTGTCCAGTCCCTGTATCTGGGAGTCAGAGGCTTAGGGACCCCAGCACATGGTGTTGCGTCCCTGACCATCTTGGCAAATAAGCATTGATGGACCTTATCCTCTATGAATTTATCTAATTCTTTTTTGAACCCAGTTATACTTTTGGCCTTTACAACAATCCCTGGCAATGAGTTCCACAAGTTGACTGTGCGTTGTGTGAAGAAATACTTCTTTTTGTTTATTTTAAACCTGCTGCCTATTAATTTAATTGGGTCGCCCTGGGTTCTTGTGTTATGTGAAGTGGTAAATAACACTTCCCTATTCACTTTCTCCACACCATTCATGATTTTATAGACCTCTATCATATCTCCCTTTAGTCATCTCTTTTCAAAGCTGAACAATCCCAGTCTTTGTAATCTCTCCTCATACAGTAGCTGTTCTATACCCCTTGTCATTTTTGTTGCCCTTTTGTACTTTTTCCAATTCTAAAATATCTTTTAGAGATGGGACAACCAGAACTACATGCAGTATTCAGGAGTGTGGTCATATCATGGATTTATATAGTGGCATTATGATATTTACTGCCTTATTATCTATCCCTTTACTAATGGTTCCTAACGTTCTGTTAGCTTTTTTAACAGCTGTTGCACATTGAGCGGTTGTTTTCAGAGAACTATCCACAATTACCCCAAGATATCTTTCTTGAGTGGTAACAGCTAATTTAGACCCCATCATTTTGTATGTATATGTTTTTCAATGTACATTACTTTTCATTTATCAACATTGAATTTCATTTGCCATTCTGTTGCTCAGTCCCCCAGTTTTGTGAGATCCCTTTGTAACTCTTCATAGTCTGCTTTGGACTTAGCTCTCTTAAGTATTATTGTGTCATCTGCAAACATTGCCACCTCACAGTTTACCCCCTTTTCCAGATAATTTATGAATATGTTGAATAGCACTGGTCCCAGTGCAGATCCCTTGGGACCCTGCTATTTACCTATCTCCATTCTGAAAACTGACCATTTATTCCTACCTTTTGTTTCCTGTCTTTTAACCAGTTAGTGATCCATGAGAGGACCTTCCCTCTTATCCCAGGACTGTTTGCTTTGCTTCAGAAACTTTGGTAAAGGACCTTGTCAAAGGCTTTCTGAAAGTCCAAGTACACTATATCCACTGGATCTCCCTTGTTCACATTTGTTGATCCCCGCAAAGAATTTTAGGATTGGTGAAGTATGACATCCCTTTACAAAAGCTGTGTTGACTCTTCCCCAACACCATCTATGTGTCTGATAATTCTGTTCTTTAGTATAATTTCCAGCTGGTACTGAAGTTAGGCTTACCAGCCTGTAATTGCCAGGATCGCCTGTGGAGCCTTGTTTAAAAATCACTTATCCAGGCTTATCCATTGCGCTAGGTGCTGTACAAATAAAAAATGACTATCTCTGCCCCAATGAGCTTACAATATAAGACAAGAGACAATAGGTTAATACAGACAGATGGGAGAGGTACGAAGGTACATGTTTGAAAACTTAACAATTTTCAGTGCAAATTTCACAAATTTAACAGTGCAAGTTGATATCATGGGCCAATCAGAGGGAAGCTTTGACAACTCAACAGTGAAAGAGAGATTATAGGCAGGATGGGGATTGACCGTGAAGGGCCTTGCAAGTGAATACACGCAGCTAATGCTTGATATGATAGAGAAGGAGGAGCCAATGCAGGAATGCAAAATATGGTCAAAGCATCAGGCTAGGAAAATGATCTTAGAATGCATTCTGAATGGACAGGAGAAGGGCAAAATTGCTTTTGTCAAGGCCAGAGCGAAGGCTGTTGCAGTAATCAAGACATGAGATGATGAGAGCCTGGATAAGTGTTTTAACCATGTAGATGGAAAAGAAAAGCTGAATTTTAGAGATGTTATGCACAAAGAATAAGCAAGATTTAGACATAGTCCAGAAGTGAGGACCAAGAGAGAGGTCTGAGTTGAAAATGACACACAGGTTATGGTACCATATGTTACAGTAATGGTAAGGAAAATGGAGGAGTTAATTCACATGCTATTAAACTCCATGAAGTTTAAGTCCTTCTGGGAAAAAATATTGAAAGCTCATAAAAAATATTTACCTCAGGTGATCTAAAAATCACTAAAAAATGACATGACCAAAGCATAGATGGTAAAATCATGTGCCAACTGAAGTCAATGGCAAAATTCCCATTAACTTTGATGCAACTGGGACTTCACACAAAATGTTCAGTGAATACAAATCTAATACAGCTGAGAACTATAGGGAAAATTCTGGTCCCACAGAAATAACCGGGAGTTGACTTCCAAGGATTTACACAAATTGTCCAGAAGTGGAAGTTACAAAAGTACTTAGCATTATGAACTGGCATTTAGACCTGAATGATCATGAAAATCTAGAAGGAAAATAATGTTCCATCTAAACAGAAAGGCAGAAGAAGCACTCCATGAAATTAGGTGAAGGATTCTCTGACTGGCATGACTAATTGCAGTATTCTCCGGCAACTTGTGAAGAAATGAAAGTCTAATTGTAACATGCAGTCAAATAACTGAAAATGGTATTTGGCCAAGGCAAAATTAGAAGCTGCACACGTTAAATGGGATAATTTATTGCAGCACAAAGTTAATAACAACCAATACCAATAGTTAGTCAACCTTAAAGCCTCATAAACAGAAGACATTTGATACTGCTTTCCCAAATATCCTATGTTAATAACTTGTTATTGTCATCATAACACATGAAAGAGCACTGCAGATAG
Source organism: Emydura macquarii macquarii (assembly GCF_026122565.2). Taxonomy (NCBI): domain Eukaryota; kingdom Metazoa; phylum Chordata; order Testudines; family Chelidae; genus Emydura; species Emydura macquarii. The sequence continues at coordinate 46,568,333 of NW_027132813.1, forward strand.
TAAGTACATCTAGGGCCTGATTCATCATTCTGTCACTGCAGTTTTATGATGGTGAAACTCCATTGATTTCTATGGGGTAACATTGGCATAAAACTGGAGTAACACAGTGGTAACTCTACTATCAACTTTTCATCTTCCTGGAATTTCACAACATATTTAGTTGTGATTAAAATTTAATCCCATTTTTCTCAAGATATTTTGGCACTTATTTTACCTCTGAAAATAACTGGTTTTTTTTCTTTTTTGCAATTATTAATGTCTTTGTCCTTTGAAAAGGACCTTATCCTTAATGCTTTTTGTTTAAACTTTCGACCTTAATAGTTGAGATAATAAATAGGTCCATATGCTGATTCTCCTATCTGTCTTTTCTAAACAAAGCTTGTTGATATTTTTAAAATACAGATTTGAAGAATAAGGATCAAGACAAGCATATTCCCTAGAGACTCTGGGTCAGATTCAGACGTGATGTGTAAGATGATGTAAGTGATACATTAGTGGGTAGGTGTAAGGGAGTCTAACTGGCATAATTTACATAACAAGGATCCAAAAGAAAGGGGTTTATCAGTGAGAGAAACTAACAGGTGTAGGGTAAAGAAGGTCAATCCCCCAACTTCAACTTGTACATTTTTCCAGTGATAAACTCAGATTCCCTTCCACACACTTTGCTACTTTTAACCACACCTTTGAATTTGGTCCTATAAGTACCTTTCAAACTTTAGTCATCCAGGCTTCCTGATTTGTTTCTCCAGTGGAAGGAGGAATTGATATAGAAGGCGTGGCTGGAGGGGGAACGGCAGCAATACTGTCTGGCAATCAGCACAGTTTCAGTTGTTTGGGTCAACTGCAGATGGAATTTTTTCCTAAACCTTTTTTTTTTTTTTTGGTGGCTGTTTTGCTATGATGTAGACACACCCCAGTTCATTCTAAGACAATGGATTCCTAGATTCTGCTAAAAGGGAGGGATGAGTAGCCATTTATGTATATTACTTTTGCTCTGTGAATCAGTCAGTATGGGCTTTGGGCAATGAAGAACAATGCATTAGTATCCACTGATAACCAAATCTATCCCTTTTTCATTTTATCTAATTTTTCCTAACAGTACAAATAGTGGGAGTCCCAAAATCTTTCCTGACTTCTTGACTAATCATATATATTTTAGAGCTGGGGGGTGGGGAAGGGGCAGGTGCAGAGGTGAGAAGAGAAAGTTTTTCTTTCACAGGAAAGTTTTCCCAACCAAATTGGCACAAAAAGTCAAAATCTTGAAAATTTTCCCAAACCAAAGATGGGGGGAGGGAATTTGTTTCAGGTCAATTGAAACATTTTGTTTTGATCATTTCAGAATATTTTTAAAAATTACTAATAACCTACAATTCTAAATGAAAAGTCATTCAAAACCAGATAACCAGAACTTCGTGTCAAAAATGTCAAATTGAGACGTTTCAACCATTTCAAGACTGTTTTCCAAAAGTTTTTTAAAAACAGGAAATTTGTCAGAACTGACCCTTTCAACAAAGCATTGGTTTAGACAAATCTGCACTCTTTGCTATAAAAAGGTTTCGTTGAAAAATTCCCAAACAGCTCCAACACACAAAATCCCACTTTTGGGATCTCCACTCAGACAAACACAATGGACAACTTCCACTCTAATTTGCACATAGGCAATTCCAAAGGAAATTGCTGTGTACGTTAGAACAGATTATGGGACATAGTCTCTCACTCTCCCTCTTTTATTTTTGTTATGTTTACTGTCAATGGGAATTTCACATACTCTGCTGGAGAAGTATGTTACTGCAAGAGTAAATCCATTAAAATTGATGAGGCTACTTGGGCAGAAAGATACTATTCAACCTGAGTAGAGGTGACAGAATTTGGACAATAATTATTAAATCATTACCCTTCACATTCAAGGCCTCGATTCAGTGAGCATACAGGTGAGCAGTCTCTTTCAAATCAAACTACTCACGTACTTAAAGTTTTGCACATTCTTAGAGCACTGCGCAGATACAAAATTTGTATCCGCATCTGATCCGTGATCTGCAAACATGGTCTGCATCCCTCCGCAATCTGCATCTGCAGATTTGTAGGGCTCTACACATGCATAAGTATCTTAAAGGCCTACATGTAGGATGACAAATTCACTAATGATGATGACTGATGCCAGATAACAAAAATGCTAAATAATCTTGTATCTTAACATTATAACATTGTTTAACCAAACATTGTAACACTGTAATTACTTACGAATCCACATGGTTTTCAAAGGAAAGGAGGATCGGAAAAGGCGATGTCTTAAATGCACACTCAGCAATAGCTTCTATTACTTCCTAAAAAAATTAGGACACAGATAAGTTACAAACACCTTTATGTCTAATGGAAATATATTTTGGTTCCTGAACTAACTTATCTCTCTGCAAAGCACACACAAAAGAACTCAGTGCCTTCCAAAACCATGCCCAGGCGTTTTATTCTGAACAACCTCAAAGATCTGGATGTGCTTTTGCAGTCTGATCTGCAATCTAGTCTCCAAAATGTTATAAGCTTCAAGTATTATCTCACTCCAGAAGTGTTTTTGTGCCTCTCTGTGACTGAACCAATAGCTTACTGCAGAACTTTTTGCAGGTCATGATTCCATGCTTAAAGCTATACCTTTCGTGGATTATTTTGAATAATTGAAGTAATCATGTTTTGTTTGACAAGCCTGTTGTATCTTCTAAGCAGCATCTTTCATTTTTTTTTTTTTTGGGGGGGGGGGGGAATCCTTAATTACTCTGATGCACAAGTTTCAGTCTCCTCTTGTTTGATGTGGGAAATCCCTTTAAGGAACAATATAAAAAAGATTGTTTCATCGAGTTTTAGCAGCCTGTTGGCCAAAATCTTGTTTTTGAAATATATGTAAGAACAGAGCCACAAACACCCCTCCCCTTCCTACCAAAAGGCACATCAGTCTGAATCAAAAGCTAAAACCTCAAACTGACTCTTACTGTTCTACCCTTTTAAATGTTAATTCAAGTCTGTCTGTACTTTGTATAATTTTAAGATTGTTTGTAAATGTCTGTACTATGTCCACTGGCCAGTTTATCTGTTAATTTTACCTGCTTCCAATATATTTGTAAAAATCCTATTCTAAGTACAAAAGCCACACTGTGCAATGTAATGTATCTATCTAATTGTGAAAGACACTGTCAAAAATGAAATAAGGTTTGCTCTAAAAAATAATATGTAAGTTCTTCAGCTAGGAGTTGGCCCTGAGTGACTGAAGTGTGAATGGCTGAGCAATTGAGTTGGGTGTAGACAAAAAGAGTGATTGAACAATTGGTCTGAGTAAGGGATATCGAAACAGACATGAAGAAAACACCAGCCTCACCTAAAACGCTTGAGGGAAGAAGAAAGAAGCAAAGATGATCAAATGGCCTAAGAGGAGCCCACCCTGATGACTTTGGAGCCAGCCCATTTCAAAGGACAAAATCTGATCAGGCTTGCAACAATGTGGGTGATTGAGGATCACACCAAGAATGCAGTTGCAGCATGACAATGCAAAACCCATAGACTTACATGGGGTCCTTTCCCTATAAAATGGGACAAGAAGATGAAGGCTGGAGGTTCGGGTCTACAACATCACATCAGCCAGGAGTACCGATGCGCATCGGCAGAACCTTGCTCCTCATCTTCATGCTCTAGTCACCTGGCCAGTGACTATCATGAGCACCAAGAAGCTGGTAACTATGACATCTGGAAGATCCCTATGTATGTTTGTCTGTCTCTATCTGTGTGTGCCTGTCAGTGTGTGTGAATGTGAATGAAAGCATCAATTGAAACATGTCTCTGTAATTTGTAGTTCTTTTCTTTGATACTATCTACAGAAGTTTCTTTGTTCACAATAAATGCGGCTTGTTGCCTTATCCCCTAATAAGATCCTGTAATATTTGTTATTTGGGTAACAAGCCAACTGTGTAAATAATGTATAATATCTATAACCTATATAACTATGGTTCAGAAATGTAAAGTAAATGTAAGTAAAGGCTGCCTTTCAACAGTAGTGATGCAATGTGATGGCAATAGTTAATCTACCAGTGGAATCATTTTATGACACTCATTTTAGCTCTGTGCCCATTTTTATCCTCTATCAATGCACTTATTGTTAGAAATAATTCACACTTCCCTCTTGGAATACAAACCTGCTTCCAGATGAACTCACTTTAGCACTGAAGGCTGCTATAACCATACTGTGTTAAAAAAACCCTCCATGAATCAAGCACCCAAAATCATAAAATCAAATTCAAAATAATGAAGGGTTTTTTTTTTTAATCTTCTGAGAGTTCTTTTTATTTGCCTTCTGGCTTTTGAACTTATAGAGGCTGCCTTTCCAAGCTAATCTACACAACCATAAGAGCTAGAAATTAATGTTTATTTCAATGAAAGCTGAGATTCTGGTGTATTCACACAACGGTGGGGCCTAGGGCTTTAAAAAAAAAAAAAAAAACCCACCAAATATAAAAAGAGTTGGCAACATACCGGTATTTATATTTTTCATATCTCTATAGAGACATCAAATCATACCTGTACTGTATGGTGCAGATGCTCAGTTGAAGTCAATTGAGCTGTGACTATTTATACCAGCTGGGGAACTGAGTCTGCAGCAATATATCTATATACCTATTCATGTGCGTGCACTCACACACACACGCACACCACCCACCCACCTGATCATAAATAACAAACTTGACACACTTAAACTGCCTCACTGGCGCACTGATCATTCCCTCATCTCCACCAAGATAACCTCTCGCTCTCCAGCCTCTGAGCAGCTTAGAAGCCATTTGTTTTTCCTTTTCCCCCAAACTTGGAACTTTCCTCCTCAGGGCCTAGCACAGGTCAGTTCTATCTAGCCACAGGTTTCTGGTTATATGTTTATTTACAGAAGTAAAACTGATAAATAAATGATACATAAGTAAGCAAATATAGTCTGGTATCTCCAGAACCATGAGTGCTAGCAACAGATACTGCATACCCCATGGGAAAGCACAAACTATTTCCTTCTAGATGAAACTTGCTTCTAGCCCAGGCAGCTCACCAAACACTGATGTCATCTTACATTTGTGACACTGGGTGGGATTTTTTTTATTAGTGCCTATGTGACCTCGGCACCAAGTCCCATTGAAAGCCAATAGGGCTTGTGCTGCTAAATCACGAGGACCTTTTTGAACATCCAACCCTTTATGATCTACAGAAAGGCTAGTTTAGATAGAGTTTTTTTCTTTAGAGCTTTCGAAGGTTTATTGGCTCTACTTTTTCTTCCCCCTTAGACTTCATCGCTCTTACACACGAACCGCAAAATAATCAAGCTGCAGGCCCTCAGCCCTATTGCACAGATCTACTTCTTATTTTGTAGTAGATCTAGGCTGAATAGCATTCTATGAAATGTTCTTTCTAAGAGACCTGTGACTCACATCCAAGTGAAGGGTACAGCATTTGTTACATGTTAGACACCTGCTGGGGTCAGTGAGGGAAATTCTCTCAGATCCACACAACGGTATGGATAGCAGTGGGAATTCTGCATGTTGTAGGGAGAGCCCCGTACGAAAGCTAAGCGCCCCATTATGCACCTGGAAGGAGAGTTTTGCTCCAGTTATGAACTAGTTCTATAGCCTCAGCTGTCATTGCAGCTCCTAAAATGGGATAAAAATACTGAACATAGGGGGAGAAAACAAAGTGGGAAAAAAGTCAGCCTGAAAGGGTAAGAGCGTGGAGACCCTACTGGGATTGGGTGAATCTATAGATGAGAGATTCAAACATGAAGTCATTGAAGTGATGGGCCCTTTTGGGGACTGTGTGCTCTCCACACCTTCAAAGTGACACACAGATCCACTTCAGTCAGTGTAGAAATGATGCTAATATCCAGGTTTTGTTGCAGCAGGAGCATGGCTCACTTGAAATGATTCTCCAAAGTATACCCAAAAGTACATATATCTAGAAAGCAACTCCTGACTTTGACAAAAGAATATGTTTGGTTTTGTTATAAGGTCATAGACCTGCAGAGGCTCCCACTCTGCAGTAGACAGAAGCCTCACAAATTGCTCCAAGTCATAAGAGAAGATAAAAAATGAAAAAATGAAGCAGTCTCACAGTCAGTTTATATTATTTTTTGTCTCAACGCTTCAGAAAATCTATTTATGTCGGTGAAAACTGATGGTCAGAGCAAATATCATTGCTTGTGATAGCCATGCCAAATGCATGAACTGATTGATGACTTAGCACCCAACAGCGAGAGCCAATGATCATTCAGAATCGATTCACACATCTCTGATGCATTATTTCACTATCGCTTTGCTCCTTCTACATCAGCCAGCATACATTTTAGAGCCTAAAAGAGAAGCCACAAGTAATAAATAATTACATTAAAAAGACATTTGCATTAGGGGTGATTGAAAAGTGCTGATTATATTCAAACTAGCCTCCCACCCCTTCAGAATGCCAGTGAGACATGAACTGTGTCCTGAAATCTCCTGGGCCCAGTTCTCGTGTATGCTTTAAAGCATCAGACAGATTTTGCTTTACACTCTTGTACATGGCTGAGAAGAGGTTGAGAACCACCTTATGAAATTAAACAACTTCCAGCAATCAAACTCTACACACGTCAGCATCAACTAATTTCTCCACAGTGGAATGGGAGGATTGGTGATATTAGTGCCAGAGGTTGTATTTTACAATTTCTGGTGACTAAATCAATCAATGCAGAGGTAGAGAAAACAAGTGAAAAAAGCAGAGAAGTGAAGAAGTGCAGTGCAAGTGAAATATGAGTACTTTGTTGTTGTGTTATTTATTTATTTGTAAGTGAATGATTATCAAGACAAGAAAACACTTGTGCCTCACCGTGAAAGAGAGGCACACAGAATCTGTAGCTGTTAAAGTGGTCAAGCCTATCACCTGTAATACAAGGATGCTTCATAGAAGGATGATATTTTCTCAAATATCTTCTGCATCTTAGTAAGCCTAGAAATGTATTTCCATAGAAAAGAAGTACCTAAAATTAACAGGAGGTGATTCTTTCAGGACTCTAAAATGCCGCCTTTACATAGCATTGTAGATAATGTAATATTACTGCTGACTAGCTAACATTTAGTACTGGAGGCACAAACACTGAAGATGAAATACATACTGTTGACTGAAAGTGAGATCGCATTTTAAGTAATATACGTTACTGCTATGGACTAACATTTACTATTGATGATAAAATGTAGATGAAGTTCAGAAGCCTAGAAATTCTATTTGTGGCTTGAGTAGTATTAATATCCCCCTCTTCCCTGCCCCCCAAATAAAGATGTTTTTGGTCATACTTGCTACCTCAAATACCAGATTTATCTTCATGAGACGGTCAAACACATTATAGCTATCGTTTTAATTTATTATGACAAATGCTCAGGTCCCATTGACACTGTTAACATCTCGCTACCTGGATTGGCAATCCATTGTCACTCCGCTTCCTGGAATTTACAGCTTCATTATTCCTTTATCCACAGTTACTCTTTTGCTACTTTCTAAGCTCCAGCATTTTTGTTTCCTGCTTTCCCCATTAACCCAGATTCCAAAGCTGTGGGTACCAGCTTGTTCAGGGGGATCATGGGAATAACATCTCAAGTGTCACTGGAAGTGCCAGGGTTTTGTCAGTTTTTGAATTCCTGTAGGGGAAAGAGGTCCTCTGCCACTAGCTATGTGAACTCTTGCCTCCTTTCTCCCTCAGGGGACACTACGCAGCAGTTCTCCCTGCAGGCCTTTCTGCAACCCTAGTGCTAATAGTCAGACCAGCAAGGGAAAAGGAATGAGTAAAGCTGCAAGCCAGGGAAAGGAGAGAAAACACATGACAGCAAACTTGGCAGGGAGTTAAGAGTCTCTGCCAGATAGAGGAGGGAAGAAGAATGGGAGCTTTGCTTCTTTCTCTGTCAAAACCTCATTCAGGCCTTCTTCTTGTTTGGACTCCTTTTGTCACGGCCTCTGTTCCAGCTCTCCAGACTCCAGCCTGTACAGGGCTCCCTGCTCATCATCTCACCTGTACTAAGAAATGTGGTCACATCCCCTCTATCCTTACACAATTCCACTAGCTCCCCATTCACCTCAAGATTCTAGTTCATACTTGTCCTCGTTTATAAAACCTGTCACGGACACCATATATGTCTTTCTGCTTTCTCTAGCATCTAGCACTGTCCCAGGATGGAATTTTCTGTCCCAATATGGAATCTCTCCACTCATGATCTTCTTGCAGCTCTGGACTACTGGAACATTCTCCCTCTGTCTCTCAGTTTCAGTGACTCACCATGTGTTTCCAACACTCATCTAAAAACATCTCTTTTCTCCTCAATTGCTCTTTTCTTCCACCTTTGCTGTATAAAGGTGTTTAACTCTGCCATGTGTTGGGACACCTTTTACATGCAAGAAAGTACCCCAGATAAAGTGACACTGGGTTGCATCGTTATACCTTGAAGGATATTTCAGTTGTCATGGTGAATCCATGTGTAATGACGGGCTCTTCTTCTGCTGTCCGTCCTTTCCAACAGTCCAACTCCACACAGCGACAGCCTGACAAGAGCACTTGGCGATACATCTCTACTGAGGAGCTACCAGCCAGCTGTCCAGCTGCAACAACATTAACAAGGACATGAAACAAGCAGATTTATTCTGGGTTGCTGGGGTGATTATAATGAATCTAATAATAATGAATGCTAACAACATCATTCACCCTCTGGTGACAGGCAGGCTGTCAAAGACATCTAAAGAGCATGAGTGCTAAAAGAAAATGAGTTAATACAAGATAATGCCATAGTTCAGGTTCTGCCTTTATTTCCAATGGTGTAAATCAGGACTAACTCCATAGAAGGCAATAGTTACCTGGATACAAAACTACCAGGAGACCAGAATCAAGCTCTAGATGGACAGACAGACATACAAGTCAGGTGTGCCTCATTATTATTCTCCTTCCTTTGAAATGTTTGCATTTTTAAAATGACTGATAAACATGCATCTTTGACATCAATGAGATTTTCTATAATAATTGCAAAACTTCAAGAAAAAGGTTTAAAGTTACTTGCCACCATTGTCTTCAAAAGTAATTGCTCAGATCCCCAAGTTAGCCTCCATCCCATGTTTTAATAAAAGAGCTCTTTTTAAAGTCTGAGTTCTAAAGCATGTGTTCCACTTTAAATAAGCAACACAAGGGCTACCCTACAAACCTGGGACAGCAAATCTCTTTATGTCATAACACACAATACAATTTAGTGCAAGAGAAAATCAACAGTTGTATTGTCACTAATGGTATCAGCAGTAGCTCCCAAATCAATCCTAATCACAACGCTTATTTGGTCAGTTAAATTTCCTGAGGTGATGATGCACTATGTAGTAAAAATGTAAATATATTACCTGTTTGCAATAGTGACGCCTTGTAAAATTAAAAAACCCAACTCTTTCCCAAACATGGAGACTTTAGGAGATTCCCCCTATCCCCCACTACATTTAAATCAAATGTGTGTGTTAATTAAAGGTGCTGGGCTTCCAGCACTGGAAACCTCAAGCTTTACAACAGGTTCAGCTCCAGTAACAGCAGTGCAAACATCTTGTGATGGAAGACTTCAGGTAATGGAAGAATGGTCCAGTGGATGCCAGCCTCAGACTTGAAAGACCTGGTTTAATGTCCTGCTCTGCCACAGACTTCCTGTGTGACCTTGGGCAAGTCATTTAATCTCTTTATACATTATTTTCCCATTGGTAAAATGGGGATAGCACTTCCTTACCTTGTGGGATTGTTGTGAAGATAAATACATTAAACCGTGCGAGATGCTCAGGTATGATAAGGGGGGGGGGTGTCATATAACTATGCCAATTTATACCAACTGAGGATTCATAGATTCCAAGGTTAGACGGGACTGTTGTGCTCAGTAAGTCTGACCTCTAGTATAGCCCAGGTCACAGAGCTCCTGCAAAATAATTCCTAGAGCATATATTTTAGAAAAAGACATCCGAACAAATGCAGCCGCTTCCTGGTTCAAACCTGCACAGGGAAACCCCATTGATTCTGAATCCACTGTTTTAACCACTCATCTGTCACAGCTGTGTTGGCTGTCAGAGGGCCTAGCCTACTGTCTCCATGTCCCTGGGCTTAAAATTACCCATTCTGGCTGCAAACAACATAATTTGCAGAAATTTTCACTCAGATCTAGATTTTCAAAGTTGGACTAGTACGCTTGTGTTCACATGCACTTGCCATAGTTGTAAAACATGGAATAGAGGGGTTTTTTTCCAGCACACAGCTAGTTGGATGTATCCTTTAAACTATAGCTTAGCACGGTTATAGCTATATTAAATGCCAGCTCATTTTAATTTATATCTACACAGCAGTTAGTTTCATACCTGATGTGTAAAACATCCAGCATCAGATCTGATACGCCTGAGTTGTCTTACTGCCAAAGACATAACTTCAAATCTGAATTTAAAAGATTGAAAGAAACAAACAACTAAAGTGTCACGTAGTATAGGACAAAGCCTGCACTTACCTTAGCCTCTCTAGAGGTGAGATCAGAGCAAGTCAGGTGTGAGGCCCTGATTCATTCTTCCTGTTCAAGTAAGACTGGCTTGGAGGGGCTCCAGGGGCAGTTGCATTCTGAAATTCACCTCAGTACTGCTTCAAACAGATGCAGTGCGTAGCTGCTTCTAGCACATGCTGTTGATCACATATTTTGCATAGTGCAATCCAGGAATGAAATCCTCAACTCATTAAAGTCACTTGCAAAACTCCCATTGACTTCAATGGGGTAAGATTTCACTCTGGGTGTCTGACTATATTTGTTTGAAGTTATGGTGCATGAGTTGACGTGCTGGTTAGTTTTCCCCAACACTTTTTTAAGGAACTAGGTTTGGAAACATGCCACAGCACATGGATAAAGAGTCCAAGGGACTAGCACAATGTGGTCAAGGAGCTTCCAGTCCCAAAAATCAAATTTGGCAGCCTAGATGTGTTTGCCCCGGTACTCCATTCAGAACAAGGTACAGTACCAGTGTATGCCAGTGGGGCTATGTCCTCTTTAAAGTAAAAGCTCGAGATAACAACACTTCTAATTTTAATGGCACTCTAATCCACAGGCTTCTGAGTGCTGCACTAAAAGATATTCCCAAACTCAGGAAATTTCAAAAGGGCAACAAGAACAGGCACAGAAAATGTTAATAATGCACCCCTAAGCAACAGTGAATTACCCCCACAAAAAAGCAATGAAAGGGAACAAAGAAGTGATATGTGGCCATTAAAAGTTGTGGGGTTTTTTTGTTTTGGGGTTTTTTTTAACCTACCCTTTAATTTGGGCCTACCTATTTTCTCTGTGTCTCCTACATCCCCATCCTACATATCAGCAACTTGTTACTCTGTCTGTTCATCTCTGCAGCTAGCTAAGGCAGACCTCTTCCAAGGCTGTTCGTACCAGCTGCTATAAAGACAGCCTGAACTATTAATCCTCAGGAACTGAAGGTATGTCTACACTGCAATTAAACACCCATGGCTGGCCTGTCTCAGCTGACTCGGGCTTGCAGGGCTTGGGCTATGGGACTGGAAAAAACTGTAGTGTAGATGTTTGGGCTTGGGCTGGATCCCGAGCTCTGGGACCCCTGAATGTCTCCACCGCAATTTTACAGTGCAGCAGCCCAAACCCCAGGAGCCTCAGTCAGCTGACACAGGCCAGTCATGGGTGCTTAACTGCAGTGTAGACATACCCCAAGAGTTTTGCCTCCATGGCACATGCAGAGTCTGACAAGTGAAGGAGCAGGAGACCCCGAGATGAATCCCACATGATGGTGTTTTATGTTTGACAGTAAGAATGTAAGAACTGCCACGCTAGAAGAGAACGATGGTCCATCTAGACCAGTACTGCCAATCTCACCTTCAGGGGAAAGTGTAAGACCCTTACACAGTAGCTGTGTGATATTGTATTGGGGCAGGGTGAAATTTCTGACTGCAGCTGGTGATCATCTCAGGGCTTGAAGGATTAGGATTTATACACGTTATAACCCTTATTTTAGCACGTGTGACTCCAAATAGTGTCAGACCACCTCTAAAATATATCTGAGGTACTTATATAGCCCTCATTACCATACCACCTTAGCACCTCACAATATTGAGCATGATTTTCCTCACAATGTGAGGTAGGGCAGTGCTATTGTGCCCATTTTACAGATTGGGAACTGAGGCACAGAGAGGCTAAGTGACTTCTCACAGGAAGTCTGTGGCAGAGCAGAGATGTGACCCACATCTCCCAGTTCCTAGACTAGTACCCTAACCATTGGACCATTTTTCCTCACTAAAATGCATTGCTCAAGCAGGAACGTCATGAAATAACTTACCCTTTACTTTTTTTTAAAAGCATCCTCAAATAGTCTACGAACCATGCAAAGGTGGGCAAGGTAAGTCCTTGACATGGCAATATAAATGTGGTGTGGAGTAGATGGAGTGGTAGCTGTACCTTTCTTGGTAAGAGGTGAAGTTATGCAGCTCCATGTTCCAGCTAACTTTAACCACTGAGAGCCCAGTGCATTGTCCCTCTACTGGGTAACTTGGATGGGCTTTTGCGATTTTCCAAGTGGGAGCTTTGGAAATGGCGAAGGCCAAGAAGCACCCCTACAAAGCCGCAGGGTGGCAGTGGTGCTTCAGTCCGGGCACTACGCCAATGCCCTCTCCCTCTCCCTCCCTCCCTATAAGTTCCCATCAAAGAAGTCCCAGGTATCCTCCCAGAAGCGGCTTCTAGTTCTCCTTCCTCCATACAGAGACAGTACAGGGGTAACAGGGAAATTTGGGGTACCTCAGCTCTCAACTGCTGGCCAGGTTCCCGCCTCTCCCAAGCTCTCCTACTATCCAAGCCAACAGGGAGGGGTGGGAAGGGCCCAGACAGAGCTGGGAGGGAGCAGAGCCTGCTGTAGAGTGGCCCTTCGGAGCCTGCTGCCTGAGCCCAGCAGCTCAGCAAGTGTTCTGTGGCAGCAGGGAAGATGGTGAGTGGAGAGGAAAGTTGGCTTAGTGCTGCTACGTAAGAGAGCAGCCTCAGACTGGCCACTGTCCCCTCTCCTCCTCATCGGCACATTGTTGTCCCTTGAAATTGTGAAGTTGGAGCATCATAGTGTAGGGGTTTTTTTTTGGCCCACCTATAACTTCCCTCTCACCCCTAAAACTCCCTGGTAACTCAAGCTGGGAAGGTCTATCCTGCTTGGAAAAGATCTTGTGCAAGGAGGGAGGTGAGTGCAGGGGTGAGGTGGGAAGGTTTTAGGGATGTGGTGAAGGTTGCAAATAAGTGATACAGGTTGTGGGCTTGGGATTTGATAAGGCAGCAAAGCAGGAAGGCGGTGTAGGCAAGGAATATGGTAGCAATAAGAAGGAGAGAATGAACTTGCAACCGAGGAATAGAGCCTGGTATTTTTCATGGGAGACGCTCAGTGGCCCAAGAGCATGGATAGAGGAAACGGACATTGGAGGCGAAGCAGGGTTGGGAGTTAGTTGGGTAGACTTTGCAGTCTATACACACATACACAACACCCAAAACTGCTGAGCTCTGCCTCCCACATGCATTTGTCTTTCCTTTTAAGAGGCAAAAAGGAAGATGGCAAAATACATCTAAAAGGTTAAATAAGTGTGTGATAATGATTGTGATAGATAATGATCATTATGCCTTGGCTTCCCCTGCTGCAGGGAGAGCTGCTGAAGTGTACACTCCCCACTGTGACAATAGCAATAACCTGAGGCAACACTGGGGAGAAATCAGTCACAAAGCAGGGCTGCGAATTAATGTCTCAAGCATATTTAAAAAAAAAACCCCAAAACCAACAGTGATGAGGGCAGTATTTTTTGCCATGAAGACGACAGTTCTTTAAGCCAGGTTTGAATTAATGGAAATTATTTCTTTCCATATTGTTTTTTACCTTTGTTCTTAACTGTAGCGTTTCCTTGAGAGAGAGAAAAGAAAAAAAGCAATAATGCTTCTAAATAAATAATCAGGACTTGATGTACTGCCAAGTGTTTCTACTAAAGGCTAGGAAAATGGTCATTACAATTAAAAATAAAGTCAGACTGTGCATATGTTTCTCTTCGTGTTGGAACAGTGTTTCTTTGGGGATGCCTTTTTCTTAGCTTAAAAACTAACAAAAGGATAGATAATTAGTAGGGCAATAAATGTAACCATAATTGAGATGTATTGCTAGACTGGTTTCCCTACTTCCTTAACAATTATTACATGATTGGTTGCGATTGCCATTTGCACTGCTCAAATTAGTACACAGATGTTACTGACGGTTTTGTTCCCAACCTTCAACCCTTCAACAGTCAACCAATAAGATAACAATTCTGTAGCATTTGTTTACATGTTAAACTGAATTAAGTGTCTGCTGAATGAATGCAAACAGCAACATGACTTTATCTGGTCTAGTTTGAAAGTACAATCTATAGGTATCAGCTTTTGTAATGCATCTATGAAAAAAAAAAACCAAACAAACTACTGATTAAATCCCATTCCAGGCCAGCTGTCTCAGATTTCCTGAGCACAACAAACCCACTAAGTCATGGGGCACATAGTTTGTATCTCAGAAAGTTAAAACACAGAATGATTTTGTATTTTTCTGAATTAAAATTATGACAATTTTTTCACTTGTACTAGTAATAATATTTGAATGATACTGATCCACAAATGATATGCTTAATAGCAATGCGGGCTACATTTCCAAGAGTACCTTCTGAAACTATGCCCTCACAAATGCATGTCAAGTAATCTGCAGGTGCAGTTTGGTAAGACCTTTTTTTTTAGAATCTGGTCTGACTTAAACTTGCAAAAGGCAAGGCAATTTTGAAACACAATCGGGAACTCACTCCTTCCTGCGATATTAAGGTGCGTACTGTAAGGTTATTTATTGTGTGGAGACATATACGATATCTAAGCAGAATAGTTTGGATTAATGCCAAAGTTTCATCAATGATTCTGTATTTCCAGGCTTCTGTTAGTTGGTTGTTAGTTGTCTGTTCTGTTGGTTGCTTAGTGAGACTTTTAGGGATTCATTCCATTCTGAGCTGCACTTATGTAAGTCTAGAGTTACTCCACTGAAATCAATGGCGTTGCTGCACATTTACACTGCCATAAATGAGAGCAGAATTTGACCCTGTGTTGCCTCCCCACTGCATGGGCCTATCCACTAATGTGACAGACTTGCCACTTCTCTACAGCTCCTTGGAGAACAGCCTTACTATTGAAGTGACAGCTTCCATGGATCAGGAATTCTTTCTAACACTGCAGCATTCTAACTAAGTGGATTCTTCTGTATATCAGTAAGGCCCAGTCCACATTACACACAATGGGCCTGCAAAATATCACTATAGAAAACAAAGTTGCTTTTGTGTTTAGAATGCTTGAATTCTTCCAAAGATCCTACTTTTCTGGATATTAGAATTATAACTTTTAAACAGACAAGCTGATATTCCTCCCTCCTCCCCTCCCGCCCCCCAATTTGCAGAAACTAAGCTGCTATTGAGCAGAGCATGGCAAGTTTCAGGATAAAACACATTTTACAGTCAAGGTATAAAACTATGAAATATGGGTGTCTAATGGAAATACTGACAGTTCATTAACTATATAAAAGCAGTAGTAGGTGCTGCAAAAAGTACTAGAACATATATAACAGATCCAAGTTAACAACCACTTGCCCTATTTAGATTTTGCTTCAACATGGGATTGTTGTGTGTGGATTACTGCTCCCTGGCATTTTGCAGAACTAAGGCATGTCTGCTGAATCAATAATGTTAAAAAGACCATAAATCAATTATATACGA
This sequence comes from Emydura macquarii macquarii, assembly GCF_026122565.2. Taxonomy (NCBI): domain Eukaryota; kingdom Metazoa; phylum Chordata; order Testudines; family Chelidae; genus Emydura; species Emydura macquarii. The sequence continues at coordinate 46,584,162 of NW_027132813.1, forward strand.
GCCAGATTTTTATTACATATTGTATCACTACTTCCTTGTTTAATATGACGCAAGATGATGCGAACTTAAAATCAAATGTAGCAAACAAAATTCCCCAGGTGAGTGTGCTTAAACAAAAATGCTTAATTTTTGTATGATGTAGAATAAAACATTTTACAATTGTGAATTTACAATTCTTTCCATGGAGACAAAACCCTATGGCCAAGATTATAATAAATGAGCATCAAAAGATAGGGTCCTAAATCTTTATGTAGCATTATCAGGATAATGATCTGCACTTGCTGTCCTAAGTGTTTTAAAGCCCCATTGACTTTAGTGCACAAATAATGCAGATCAGGCCCTTGATTTAATTACATCATGGGAGCTTCTGGGTGCTCAGCATTTGTGATAACTGGGTTGCACCATCAAAGAGCCCAGATGCTGAAGGCAGTTAGTAGGTCAGATCTCCCCTCTCCAAGAGGAAAAGGGCAGAGACTCAAGAGCCATTCTGGATCTCTCTAAACTCCCCAACTAAAGCAAAACTTATTGTGAAGTTTGATCGCACAAAAGCTTCAGGGTCAGTTGGTTTCAGGATTGAGAGGGGGAAAAAATGAAGGAGATTCTTTCTATGATATTTTACCATACTAGTTCGTCTATCACTAACCGCAAGTTTTGGACACTAGGCAGACAATGAAGCATTTCTTTTCTAAATTAAAGGCCTGTTCCAGAGCCCGTTTAAGTTAATGGGAATCTTTCCAATGACTTCACTAGGCTTTGGATCAGGCACTGACTGAACTATATAACTTCCAATGGATCTTCAATTTTAATAAGAATAAGGAGGTAACATATCCGTGGACCAATGAGGATAAAAATCAATAGCTGTGCCTTTCCTGCTTTTCAGAAACAATAGACTGTAGGATCATTTACACCTGAGTGGTTTGCATGACTGCAAAAATGCCATCTATTAATGTTGTAAAGCAAGAAATCAGATCTTTCCCATACTATACCTGTGAGGTAGGTGTTGTGTGAGGAATTGATGAAATAGTGAGACAATGGCTGAGACATATCTTCATTCAAATCCAGTTTCTCAGGTGGAACAACGCCATTCTCCTCTCCGCTCAGATATCGCATAAATCCATCTATGGATATCTGTCCTGGGAAAGCACAGATTCAGGAGAATCACACATTAATTCTAAGCACAGTATCCTTGCGATATACATACTTTTCCATTCATTGCATATCCAGAATGTGGCATATGAGAAAGGCCACATTATAATCATATTAGGCTAGTTATGAATATGGCCTAGATGTATACCATTTACTGTAGTGTTATTATAATTAGCCCTAATATATATAATTATCTCTACTGTGTGTAGGGATCTACACATATGACATCAATTGATTTCATTGGGATTAGATTGGCTAATCCACTATTGCTTTGAAAATTAGGAGAATATTCTCATACTGAGAGATTGGTCCTGCCACCCTTTTTATTCCATTCACTGCAAAAAAAAAAAAAAAAAGCCAAGCATCAAGATTCCCCATCTATAAAATGTTATAAATAGTCCCACTTGGCCATTTCTTCTGGTTTGTTCATTGACCTTCTAATTGTTCCCATTCTCTCCAGTTCCTTTAGAGCCAAATCCTGGGGTCCTAATTCAGTTTGCATTCAATTCCTACTCAGGCAAATTCCCATTGACTGGGAATTATCCTGAATAAGGACAGAGTAAAAACACCACTGCTGGGGGAATAAATATACCAGGAATCTGAGGAGCAGAAGGCTATGGATACAGAGCAACCAAAAGGAACTGGTAAATTCTCTTTTGTCAATATGATTCCAGTATGTCTCTCTGAACTCAGACTAACTAACCCCCTTAGAAAGTGTGTTAGCTTTGTTTTGTAATTATTTTACTTGTGTTCTAATTCTTATTTCCCAGGGTGTCAGGACTAATGAAATTTGAGCATTCCTTTGAAATTATAGGACCAAGTTCAGCCTTGGCACAAGGGGAATCTACACCATTGACTTCAGTGGAGATGTGCCTGCTTACACAGAGGCTGAATTTGATCTATAAACCACTGGGTAAGTGTTATATAGTAGGCTTGGACTTACTCTGTATCTGACACATGCACTGCACTAGGCCAAGCCATAACATTTACCTTCAGGGCTCCCCTGCCCTCCCCACCTTTTTTCCCCGATTTTGTTTGTCTAGTTTTCCTCTACAGGTCTGTTTGATGCACAACATACTCTCAATGCGCTACATAGTTGTTCCTTGCAGATGAACATAAATACTGACTTCTCTGCCTTTGAAGAGTGTATGATCAGATAAGGAGGATGTCTCCTAACAAGGCCAGGTTCCAAGCTGGAAGAAGATGTGTTTTTCTCGGCTTGTCCAAAGTATCCTGCACAGTATGTCTAACTGCAGGAGGTAGCGAACTCAGTAAAGGGCTAGGGCGTGGAAGATCTGGGTTCTGTTCCTAACTCTGCCACTGTCTAACTCTGTGACCTTAGCAAAAGTCACGAGTTCTATGCCTCAGACAACCTGACCTGTAAAACAGGAAATAGCATCCCTCTCCCACCTTTGTAAAGTCCTCTGAAATTAACGGATGAAAATGTGCTTTCTCTCTCTCCCCCTAGCATAAAGTAGTTATTTTAAGCCTGAGCATGGATTTCAGGACTTGGCTGTGATCAGAGAGGAAGACGTGGCCAGTTAACCAAAGCATGTAACAGATTTAAATTCTGATGTGTTGTTCTTGTAACAACCCAGGGTCATCACAGCAAATGAATCTATTCCTGCGACAAGGCGTGTCGGGAGAATACAAAATAGCGCAATCATAATTCATTCTTATGACAATAAATGTAAGAAGGATGAAAGGGAAAACACTGAGCCCTTCCACAACTTGAACACTGTAATTGGACTTACAATCTTCTGGGGCTCCTTGGATGCTCTGTCACACAGTAATCAGTCATCAGACAGAGGCCTAAATGCTTTCCCTTCCACAGGAAAGTCTCTGGGCTGGAGAAATAATAATCAGGAAACCTGAGGAAGGGTTCAAGCCTAGGGACTCATAGGGCAATCAGATGGCTGGACAATCTGCTTGACCCAAGGACCTGCCCCGTTCAGGTAGCAAGGAGCTGTGCTGTTACTGGCTCATATTGCTACCCAGGGAATTAGGGCCTGATCCCAAACCCATCCAAGTCGATAGAAAGACTCCCAATGACTTGGATCAGGCTCTTAGTGACACAAACGGAGAATTAATGCTGTTCTGTGACAGTTTCCTACAGAGTTAACACCCCCTGTGATAGGCTGGACCATTTCCAGGCCCTGCTTGGGTGTTTTCAGAGTGTCCTCCCTTCCAAAATCTTTTCTCCTTTGGGAATCTTACTCCAGTCTTTCCAGAGACAGGGACCTTCCAGTTAAGAAGACATTTAGTCTGAGTTTTCCTTTAAGAGAATCTATGGAAATCTGGCTTGTTTATAGCAGTTAGGTATGGCTAAACCTCAGGTCAGGATTTACCTTCAATCCCTCCATACAGCAATCGGCTTGTATGTGGTCTGGTGGGTCCTTGTGGGCAGCAGAAGTTCACATACCATCTTCCTCCCAGCAACCCTGCTGTAAGACAGTTTGGGTGCTGTCCTTCCTGTGACAAGTTTTCCCTTTTAAGCTTGCTTCCTACAAGTGGAGCAGACTCTGCAGGTGTGCCCATTTGGTACCAGCTGAACCCAGAGCAGCTTCTTAGACTTCCCCATCACACCCCTGCCACAGGTCCCTACCTCATCCTCTCCCCAAATACCCATGGAACCGTAAACAGGTGGTGCTAATGTGAAGAGGCCTCAGGGCCTTATTAGCTACACCCCCACACATCTTAGCAGCTAGCTCACCGCTACAGTGGGCTACTTCTTCTCCATCACCATGTACGAGACCACTTCTCAGAAACTGAAGCAATTTGTAAGCAGAATTATTGCGGATTTTGCAATGGTGAGAATTTGATGTCAAAGATGTTTTTACTTTTGGGTACTACATAATAAATTGTTTGTGACCATGTAAATGACCTTGCCAAGGCCAACCAATGAGAGACAAGTCTCCACAGATGGCAGTTCGTAATAAAATTACTTGAATTTATTGGTAGTTAGTTCTCAGTTTTCTTAGGCATGCTGAAAGAAAAAAAACATGATCAGCTCTTTCATTAGCAGCTATCATATTTTATCTGAGTATTAGGTAAAGGAAAACCTGCCCAGTGAACTATAACAAGACAGATTCATAGTGATATTGCCATTCTTCATGCTCTTCTACAAACAGGAGAACACAGTCCTGGGCCTAAAAAGGAGCAGGACAAGAAACTGAATATAGGGCTTGATCACACAGACCTTACTTCAGCAATAATCCCATTAGGTCTATGTTGTATCTTTAGCTACCTCACCAAGCAAAAAAAATGTTTACGTTTTTTTTTTCTCTAACTCAGATCTATAGAAATGTTCAAATTTAATTTCTTTAAAATAATCAATATAATCTCTCTTCCTGGGCAGTATACTATTGTGAAAAGAGAATTAAACTGGCTTGTTTCCTTCTCACTCACTATTACCATTAATAAGAGTTCAAGAGGTCAAATCACTCCCTGTGTGGACCTAAGGCTTTCAGATAATGCCCTCCATTGATAGCTCTCTTGACTTTTATATGTTTGAATTGTGTAACTAACTAGAATATATTTTCCCAGAGGCTGAGAATGACTGACAGGATGGATCACTTGATGATAACCTGTTCTATCCATTCCCTCTGAAGCCCCTGGCTTTGGCCACTCTTGGAAGACGGGATACTGGGCTAGATGAACCATTGGTCTGACCCAGTATGGCCGTTTTTATGTCTGATCCAAAGCCCACTGAAGTCAGTTGAAAGACTTCCATTAATTTCAATGGCTTTTGGATCAAGCCTATAGTAAATAATTCCACTGATAATGCAAAAGAAGGGATAGAATCCAGAACACTCTTTCTTAGCTGTGTTGGCAATGGAGTAAACTGTACTTTAGTTATAATCACATCTGCTATGTCCATAAATCTTTTGCAGATATTAGTTGAGATCTTTTCCTTTCCTGGGGTAGCATCCTGTTCAGTAGCTCACTAGTATACAGAATGCCTTTCTTTCTCATTGGGATGGCTCCTCTCTAATACATGTGATTATTCAGAACTTATTTGCAAAATTATATTTCATGGGGTAATGTGGAAGTGCCCCCACTGAAATGTTCACCCAGATGATGTCCACAAAAAATTCTTCCTCCTTCCTGTGCGCTCTCTCTCTTTTAAAGATCCTACACTTTACTTAGACTTTTCCCATCATTCAGTGGGTACTTGCTCTGTTTAAAAATATGAGTTTCAAAAGGAAAAGGTACCACATTTAATGCAGGTACCCTTGGGTGCCCTTTGTAACAGAATATTCTACTTCCATCATATCAAGGTTAACAATTGCTATGCAAGAAAACATTAAGGATGTTCTAATGGATCACCAATTTTCAACTTAAACCAAACCTGTTCCTGATCAATGATCAATTACTATTTGTCTTAATACTTCTTTTAAAGAAAGGAAATAGATATTGCTATTTTTGGTGTCAAAACAGTGTAAAAAACAGCCTGATTCATACATTTTTCTTCTATATACAGAGAAAACAGATGGATCGTTGATTGTATTTGACAGGACGGCTGGTGACTGATGAGTTTTTTACCTCCCTTACTACTACTTGTTTTCAAATTAAAACACACACAGAATATTTCATGCTATGTGACAGCGGGACTTATTGGAAGAGCTTGTCAGAAATATCTTGTTCCTGCACAGAATGGACTATACTTTTGTATAATAGGACTAACATAAGGTATCTTTTTCAGGGGTGCTGGACCAATTTTTAGTCAGGGCATGGAGTCATTGAACCAAACTGGAAAGCCTGTGTACAATGGTGTAAGGGTTCTCTACCACCGCCCCTCCACTTCGGCCACCCTCTTTGTCACAAATTACTTCAAAATCCTCTTAGTTAGCAATCCAGTGCAGTTCATTTACAGTCCCATCGCCGTCTTATCACATACAGCTTGGCTAGCTGCCTTAGGAGCTTCTGCAGCCAGACTGGTAGAGCCTCTGTTCCCCTTCCACTCCCCAGCTTCTCCCCTTTTCCTCCCCTTCACCTGGGCCTGTTTATAGCCCCGGGCTAATTAGGCAGACAGTTGTTTCCCCTGCACCAATCAAGTGCAGGTGTCTCTAGCCAGCTCCAATTTACCTCACTCTGGGCTGGCATGACAGAGGGCTGGCTTAGGGGTTGCTGCCAAGGACTCTGTCACAAATGGAAACCACTTCCACCCCCCACACCGCTAGTTCCAGTGCCTCTAATCTTTTTTCTCTCATGGAGCCAGTACACTGAGAGAGAGAGAGAGAGAGAGAGAGAGAGAGAGAGAGAGTGTTTCAGTTGCCTGATATTTGGCTCCCAAAACTTGCACACGCACAGCAGGCTTTGGTGAGGTTCAGTGAAAGTGGCATCCTGGGAGCGTGGCCATAGAAAATGGATTCCCATATTTTACTATATAAAGGAACAGGAGAGGTAAAATACTGGAAAAAGTATTGAGAAAAACATGTAAGGGCCTAAAGGAAACCTGGAATAATAAGCATTCCTGATATTCTATGTATTATTTGTAAATCAGGTAAAAAATTTCAAAAGCATTCAAGTAGCTTAGGAGCCTAACCCTCCTTTTCAAAGGAGTCTGAGACCCAGATCCTCATACATATTCAGGTGCCTAACTCCAAAGGGAATTAAGTACCTAAATACCTTTGAGAGTCTAGGGGCCATAGGCTTTAGGAACCTAAGCCTTATTGAAAGTTAAGTGGGACATAGGGCCCTAAATAGCTAAGTCACTTCTAAAAATGGGAACTAGGCTCCTAAGTCACTTAAGGTTTTTTAATTGTTTAACACATCACCATAATATTTGGGCATTTAATAAGCTACATCAGTTATCTGATAGGAGGAGGAACTCTGTCCTCCCTTTCTTTTAAGCCACATTCTCACAGTGATCAGCAAAACAGAAAAGTTGCACCAGACAAATTGATCACTTTTTTAATCACATTAATAAGCTAATGGAGGAAGGGATATGATAGAATTCATATATCTGGATATTATTGAAGAAAGAATCTTACTGGAAAAGATAATCCAGCAAAGCCTGGATAAATGAAAATGAACTGAAAGCTGACTAGATGGTCATGATGGTCCATTCTGGTTCTGACAGTATAAATTAGATTGTATGGGGCACCCAGTGCTAGGGCTGATTTCATTTAATGTCTTAAGAACATTAGAACGGCCATACTGGTTCAGACCAATGGTCCATCAACCCCAGGATCCTGTCTTCTGACAGTGGCCAAGGCCAGGTGCTTCAGAGGGAATGAAAAGAACAGGTAAATCATCAAGTGATCCATCCCATTGGACAGTCCCAGCCTCTGGCAAACAGCAATCCCCGCCCGTCTGGTTAATAGCCATTGGCCTGTCTTCCATGAATTTATCTAGTTCTCTTTTGAATCCCGTTGGAGTCTTGGCCTTCACAACATCCTCTGGCAAAGATTTCCATAGGTTGACTGTGTGTTGTGTGAAGGAATTCTTCCTTTTCTTCATTTTAAGTTGGCTGCTTATTAATTTCATTTGGTGAGCCCTAGATCTTGTGTTATGTGAAGGAGTAAATAACATTTCCTTATTTACTTTCTCCACACCAGTCATCAATTTATAGACCTCTTTCATATTCCCCTTAGTCATCTCTTTTCCAAGATGAAAAGTCTCAGTCTTATTAATCTCTCCTCAGAGAGAAGCTGTTCCATAACCCTAATGATTTTTGTTGCCCTTTTCTGTACCTTTTCCAATTCCAATATATCTTTTTTGAGATTGGGTGACCAGATTTGCACTCAGTATTCAAGATGTAGGTGTACCATGGATTTATAAAGAGGCAATACGATATTTTTTGTCTTATTATCTATTCTTTTCCTAATGATTCCTAACATTCTGTTAGCTTTTTTGACTGCCGCTGCACATTGAGTGGATATTTTCAGAGAACTAACCACAGTGACTCCAAGATCTCTTTCTTGAATGGTAACCTCTAATTTAGACCCCATCATTAAACATGTGTAGTTGGGATTATGCTTTCCAATGTGCATTACTTTGCAGTTATCAACATTTAATTTCATCAGCCATTTTGTTGCCCAGACATTCCATTTTGTAAGATCCCTTTGTAACTTCGCTGTCTGCTTTGGACTTACCTATCTTGAGTAGTTTTGTATTATCTGCAAATTTTGCCACCCCACTGTTTACCCCTTTTTCCAGATCATTTATGAATATATTGAACAGTATTGGTCCCAAGAAAGACCACTGTACTTCCTTCTGCTTTCAGATAATTAATGATCAGCAACATGAAAAATAAATTGACAGATATTACATTGGGAGGCATTGTGAATACAAGCAAGGACACAGCAATGAAACAGGGAAAAATAGGCAGGAAATCAGATGAGATTCAGCAGGTGAAAATTAAGCTTAATATCTCTGTAGAAAATAATCCAAAATAGGATGGGAGGGAGGTACCTGGAAATAAGTAACACTGGAAGAAAATGGAGAAGTTAAAAAAGACAGCAACACTGGATGAATTAGCAATGAGACATGGTGGTAAAAAAGCCAATGTGATATTGGGCTGCCCAGGATACTGATATCAAGTCACTGATCAAGGAGGTGAAAATACCAACCCTCAGTCGCACCAACACTTATGCACATGCGTAATCTTAATCATGAGAGGAGTCCCATTAGCTTCATGACTTAGAGGTAAGCACGCGCTAGAAGTGTTGGAAGGATCGGGGTCTATATGTCAGTGCTCTTCACAATCACAAAAGTGTCTGCAAACTGGAGAGAATTTAGAGAAGAGCAACAGAAATTGTTAATAATAAACTGCACTTTTACAGGATAGCCTTTTCTACCCAAGCATCTTAAAGGGCTTTAAACAGTGAGGTAAGCATTACTATTTCCATTTCATGATGGAAACTGAGCTATGACAAGGTTAAATGACCTGCCTATAGACAGAACTGGCAAAAAGACCGTAGGTCTCCTGACTCTGCCTCTTGTGCTCTAACCATTAGACAACATTGTCTCTCTAAGGTACCTAGAGAAATAAAAATGAGAGCCCTCAGTATGTATAACCTCCGTAAACAGTGACTAAGGAGGAATGCAATAACTGTCGACAAGCATCTGAAGCATAAGCAATGAGGATAGGGAGGAACTGTTTAAGGTGGCCCAGGGCAAAAAACAGCAAGGAGCAATGACATCAGAATAAGCAATGGAAAATGTAGGATATTTGAAAAAGCTTCACAATAGTGAAATTTATTAGACTGTGGAACAGTAGTGCAATGGGTGTGACAGATGCCCCATTGCTTGACTCATTTAAAATTAGACCTGATATAATATTGGAGAATATACTGTCGTGTTGAAAGAATGATTCACACTTTGGATCTTTACTTTTTAAGAGACAAAATTCTACTCTGAATTACACCCACCTAGCAACCCACAAATTTACAAAGACTGTAAACACTGTTTAAAAAAAAAAAAGTTCACTATATAATTAGAATCTTGCAAAAGAATCTTAACCAATAACGCAGGAGAAAAGCAAGATTCCTTGCTGTATTGCTGCCTTGAGATATTGTAAAAAAGACACAGGGGAACCTGAATAGGAATGGAGAATGATATTTCCTAAGCAATTTCCAGAATAAATATTGGTGAATGACAAGTAGGTAGGGAGAGAAAAAGCATGTCTGTGCTTAAATTGAGTAGGTAAGAGAAATTGTTCAATATCAGTTAATCCACGTGGAAATATGACTCCATCATGCAGCCAAGGACAGTCAGATCTAGGATGTTTTGCTGAGTAAGAGCTAATCTAACAAGGAAAGTAGAATTTGCCTTATTTGAATTAGAAGTCTTTGTCGTCATAATTCGAGCTAGGCTACAATTTTGGGTTGAACTTTTTTGCCAAAATAATGCAGATTCCAGCCAACTGAAATATTATGTGAATTTATGTCAAATTTGCCAATCAGAAAAACAAAACAAAAAATTCCAAAAAACCTCAAAACATTCCTTTATGACATTTTTAAATTAAATGTTTTGATTTTTCAATTCAAAACTTTTTGTTTCAAATTTTCAAATTTTATTTAAGAAAAGCTTAAAAACCTCAAAATCACAACACAGCAAAACATTCAATTTCAGTTTGAACAAAACATTTTGTTTGACCCAAAACTATTTTTTTTATTTTTCAGTTCAGCCAGCAAAACAAACAGGAAAACAAATCAGCTATTTGCACAGCTCTAATAAAAATGAAGCCATCACCAACTTTTTATCATTTTAGGTGATCCCTATGGAACAGGGAAAACTAACATTTGATGTCTCAGGATAGTTTCTACAATAGGAAAACAATATATTGTGCAGTCTTCTACCTGTGGTAGAGATATTTAGAGCCTTAAGCAATTTACTCTGCATTTATGTAAGGAAACATTTCCTCCACTTACTTATTACCATGATTAAACTGTAGATAAACCAAGCAGAAATGAAATAGCAAAGTGAATGTCTACCCAATAATTCGCATGCGCCTCTAGTATCACAAACCTCAGAAAATCTCCAAAAAGATTAGGGTCTTCTCAAATGTAAAAGGAAAATGGGATTTTACAACAGAAAAAGCAAAGCTTCCAAAATTTCTCCCAGATTTGCATGGTTCATGTCTATAAATACAGGTCAAGGAAGTATGCAAGTAACGTTACAATGTTAAATTTATTACTAATTATTATTTATTCATGGAAACTCCCATTCTGTCTTGGGCTCTTTCCAAACACTCAAGAAAGAGGGGCTCTGCTCGCAAGGGCCCATCGTCTATGGAATTTGTGCATTCTACTCCAATGGCGGTCGTTACCAGCAAGTTAAACGTGTAGGATGGGTTTTTCAAAGTCACTTCAGGAAATCAGGCAGCCAATTCTCATTAATTTTATTGGGAACTGGGTTTCTAACTCCCTAAAGTAGTTTTGAAAATCTTTGCTTTACCTGCTAGAAAGTAGGACTAAGAATCACAACAGCTGGTGATTAATGATACACATTGTATGTTAAAAAACATAATTTCAGAATACGGAGCTTCAGGTAAACTAGACTATATATAAAAACTATAGTTGACATGTAGAAAGTTTTCCCTTTTCACTTTGCTTTGCCTTTACTGAAATCAAGACTGGATGTCTCTTTAAGAGTATGTCTACACTGTAGATTTCTTTTAGCGGCATGTAGTGTACATACATGCATTGCCCTCCTATCATGGGTATAAATCACACTTTAGACAGTGAGGCACGGATTAAGCTAGTAGAGTAAAGACACACCTGAAGGATATGGGTATGTACCCAGAGTACATACCTACATGTTCTCTACTGCCCAAAGCCATGCCTCCCATCTACATTGCTATTTTTAGCAGTTTAGTTTCCCACTGCCTCCCGCTGCTGCAGCCTTTCTCCTCCTCAGGAAAAGACTCTGGTAGCTGGGAGAAGACCTGGCAGCTCTCTGCTGCCAGAGCCCTTCTCCTCAGCCAGGAAAGGCTCTGGCATCAGGGGGCAGGGCAGCAGGGAAAGGCTGTGTGGTGGGGCACATTCACCCATGGGGCAACCTCTTGTGTCTGGGCATAACATCACCAGGATCCTTAGCTCCAGCACCTCCTGCTGGCTGGCTGCCTCTGGCTCCAGGTCTTCTGCAGCACAGCCTTGGGGAAGTCACAAAGTTCAAACCCCTTCCAAGGTATCAAGAACAAGTCCAAATATATCTGAATAATTCTTCTGCCTCCTTGGGCTACTGAAGTCTTCTCCTTCTACTTGCCAAACCCTATCTCAGGGCTTCTCTTTCAGGAACTACACTGCCTCTGCAGCATGCTGCCCCCATATAGCCTATCTGTTACCCTAACTCTAGGCTTCTGGTCTGCTAGAGACCTGTCTCCTCTGCAGTCTTCTATCCAAATGAGCTCCTTCAGGCTACTTATTATGGCTTAGCTCCACCTTCTCTGGCCAGGAGATAATTAGCTACTTACCTCCCCAGGTACAGAGCATGACTAATTGGGTGCATTCCCTCAATTTGCAGGTGATGGGGTTAAGCTCCATCAAAAGCTACCAGCACCCCATTGCTGGAGACCTTCTCTGCAACAAGAAATGCTCCACTAGCAGGGAAAAACTCTGGCAGCTCCCCACTGCTGGAGCTCTTCTCTGCCGCTGGGAAAGGCTCTGGCAGCAGGGAGCAGCTGAAGCTTTTCTCTGCTGGCTCCCCTCTGCCAAAGCCTTTGACGGACACATATAATTACACACCGCAGTGTGGATGCAGCTTGTTTTCTCTGCTGCTTTTAGCTACACATACACGACACGTGGCCGAAAGTGGTGTGTAGTGCAGAGGTAGCTTAACAGATTTGCTGTTGCTCAAACAGAAATGATGGGCTCGATGCAGGAATTATTGAGTGAGGTCCTATGACCTGTGTTATGCAAGAGGCCAGGCTAGATGATCATATCGGTCCTTTCTGGCCTTAAAAGTCTATGACTGTCTCTTTGATACAAGACCATCTAATATATGCTTCCTTAAAGTTAGGTTATAATGTATGTTTTCAAACCAACAGACCCAATTATGATCAATTTTGAAGGTGGGAATTGCATAAATGTAGGCAGGGCTCAATCCCACTGGTTTTACTTTACATCACGGTTACAATTATTAAACCAAAACAGTTTGAATAAGGTTTAACAATATTTTTAAAAAGGTTACATTAAAAAATATCAAAAACCGGAAGGGGGGAGGGAGGGGGCTAAATTTCATTCTGGTGGAAATGAGCATACCCTTTCCTCTTGATTGAAGACCTAGGTGATCAATGCTTTCATCCACTCTAGGTGAGATTACCTCAGAACAGTCCAGCTGCAGATAACCACAAAAGCCACATGGAACCTCAGCAACTTGCTCCATTGTGCAGTCCAAAGAGAAAACATCTAACTCTGTGCTTTTCACTGACTCCCTATCCAATTCCAGTTTCATTTCAAAGTGATGACCCTGATATGTGAAGTTTTTAAAGCAGTAAACCCAAGATATTGCTTTGTCCTCCCGGTAGAGGATTCCAATCTCCAAAATTCAGTATGAATTAATGTCTGGACACTTTCAGGTAAGAATGCAAGACAACAGCCTTTCTAGAGCAATGAACTGGCCCCGAGATGCCTTCTAAGCCAAACAATAAGTTGTCCTGTACAAGATATCTTCTCTGATATGAGAGAGGCAGAGACATTCAGTCCTTTGCAAAGAGAAGTAGTTCTAACGTTTTCTTATGTATGTGGTGCCTGGATCCCATGATAATTGGTCATATTTGTAGATAATGAGATTTTGAATATAGAGTGACAGATAAAAATACAGTGAATCACAGTAGACCACAATTCGCGTCTCAGCCAAATAAAGTCTTATAGGAATGTCACTATTGGCACGTATAGTTATTTTCCCAAACTGTGAAACTGTGATCTGGGGGCCACTAAGGCCTGTCTTAATGGAACACTATGGGGAATGTGATTTCTAAAGCACACTAACGTGTTGTGCATTAATTGGTCCATGCAGACACTGTTGGTGAGAACTAAAAATTCCCCAGTACTTTAAGGTAACGCTGTTTTAAAGGTTAAAATTAATGGAAATAACAGTGCTGTCACAAATTCTGCACTAAGATTTTTGTTGTGGGACTCAGCTATGAGACAAAATGTGCTGGAAAGAAGCAGATATTGGTTGGAAAACCCTTACATAACTTACCAAAGTGGAAATAGAAAATTTAAAAAATGAAAGAAAAACAAACGTGTGTCCTGGTTCCAACAGCACAGGACCAAGGAGGAGAGGTCAGGGGGCTCCTCCTCCTAAACAGATTATGTAGGACAGCAGCCAATAGGAAACGTTTATTTTAGTGCCTTTCAGCTACCTGAGCACCTCCCCATTCCCTCTTCCCAGTCTTCTTCTTGCTTCCCTGGAAAGAGGAAGCAAAATCCATCTGTTCTCATTTTGGGCCATTTTACTGTCTTCTTTGCTGGCTGTTTTAGGATTTTGGGGCCATTGCACTCCTTTTCTTTGGGTACCATGAGTTCCTCCATGGAAGAGAAGAGGAAGAGGGGCACAAAATGCACTGCTTGCCCTGACACTCATTAGCATGCACTTAGCAGGTTCTTTCCAGGCTGCCAGAGTCAACAAGAAATTGTAGCCCCAGGGGGTAATTGCCTGGATTAGCCAGGCCTTTGCTACTGCCTGTGTTGCCTATGGTAGAGACTCCCTTGTCTTCTGAGTGAGATGGAGTGAAGGAGCTGGCCTGTAGGAGGCCTGAAGTCTGAAACAGGCTTGCTAAATTAGGCAGCCAGAGATACCTGCAGAAAGGAGGAGCCTTTGGCAGCTGATTCCTTCTCAAAGAGCTGAAACAGTTTCAGGGAAGGAGAAAGAAAACGTGGAGGGGAATGACTTGAGAAGCTGCAAGGGAGTCAGCTAGGGCAGGGCAACTGCAAGTCATACTCTGTGGAGGAGACCCTTTTTACTCACCCAGGCTGTGAGGTAAGAGCCAGGCCTTGGAACAGATTTTTGGGAGATGTGAGTGACTGGGGAATTTCCTTTTTAAAATTTGTTTGTGGACCCTTCCCCCCATGGAAAGGGGCCCCAAACAGGCTATGAGTTGATGAGACAAACTTTCATTACAGCTTCTTGGGATACGTCTCCATCACACTCTCACACGTTGATGAAACAAATTCTGCAATATGATTTTGGTGGAAGCTAGATTGGGATGAGGAAAATTTGATCTTCACATATGATCCAAGAAGACCAGAGATGTGCATCTGTTCTCAGTTACACCAGTTTTACACTGAGGTAACTCCACTGGCTTCAGTGCAGTTACTCCTGATAAACACCTGAGAGCAGAGTCAGGCTGAGAATGCATGGGTGCAAGACAGCTTGTATTTCTTTACAAGTATATGCAACAAATGTAGCAGAATAGGAAGTTTCCCTTACAACCTAAACTTATTACTGAGGAATAATATTATAAATGTAGGGACAACAGGCAAAACCTTACACCATAAATATTGCTCAACAAAGGGCTGGAGAACTCAGCCTAAACCTTGCACTTTCAAAATACAACCAGTGATTAAAAAGCAAAAAAAAAAAAAAAAAAAAAAAGTGTCATGTTATCAAGACATATAAAGCTGTATTTTCCCACTGTTGTGTTTTTTAGATTCACATCTACAATATCCATTATTGCTAGTCCACATCATTGCTTTGATTTACATTGTTTGTTTATTATGTTGCGCCAGTTAATAATTTAGAAAGTTGAAGTGCTTCAACTGTAACATATTTGTAAAGGGGAGGTTACTGTTCCAGGTGAGGAGATCTCCTATTTCAGTATGATTTTAACAAATGTGCAACCTAGTGCAAAAAAATGAATTTTACAAATTGGCAAGCAAGTCAAACACACACATGTAAAAAGAAAGGAGAATGCATTACAAAACTGTACTTTGCTCATTTATTTTGACAAGAGTAGTTTACATGTAATTATTCTGATAGTAAACACACTCTAAAACTTGCTACAGTGCCATTTCTAAAACTAATGAAGTCTCAGTAATAAGAGAACCTAACTTGAACACTCTATGAATACTTTGCAGAGAAAGGGGGAGAAGTCAGATTTTTTCTCTGAATTAAAAATTGTGAAGATTAGTGAAGTGCAGTTTTGGTGGGCTCTGCTGTACTGTACTATTAAACAGGGAAAACTGCCAAGGGGTCTTCTGCAGTAAAATGGGGGAGCGCATGGAAAATGTTCAGAACCCTGAAGTTAATATAAATATCTCTAATTTCTAATGTCAGAATTAAGAGCACCTTGTAGGAGCTGTTCAGCACTTTGGAAGATCTGCCCCCATAACTTCTGGTGACAGGAAGCCCACCGCTTATATGTCAAAAGTTATGCTTTAAATAGAATTGCATTATTAAAGCTCCTTCAAAGTGCAACAGCAGGGCACTTACCTATTTTGTACTTGTTTGTGCCAGTAAACACTGTTGCCTAGGAAATGACCCCATCAAGTCATCAAAGGACATTAATGCGACTGACTATTCTTACATGCAGTGTTGTTGTAGCTGTGTTGGTCTCAGAATTTTAGAGACATAAAGTGGTGAGGTAATACATTTTATTGGACCGACTTCTGTTGGTGAGAGAGACAAGATTTCTAAGTTACACAGAGCTCTCCTTCTTGGTCCAATAAAATGTATTACCTCACCAACCTTGTGTCTCTAACTATTCTTAAGCAGTTACTGAAAGGTGATTTAAAGCAGTGGGACCAAATTGTTTAAAAACATGTTGATGTTTAACAGGGGGAAAAGTACATCCATATTCAAATGAATACTGCGTGATCTTTTAATAGTGTTCTGGAAAAAAATACATGTGCCAGGCACTCTATAAAAGTATTTAATCTATGACAGAGAGTTCATTAATTTACCTGATTGTTTAAAAAAGCAAGCACAACCACCACCATACTTGCACAAGAAAATGAGAATGAATGTGGAAATTAAATAGGAGTTGGGCACATAATTTCCGTAGGCTCATTTGAAACCCCCCCCACCTAAATATCTACCCCCCTCTCTCCCTTCCAACAACACACACAATATTTATGAGGCGGTTGATCGAGGAGCTGAGGGAGCTTGAGGGGAGAAACACTTATTGCTGTTGGAGAAAGGTTCTTTTTTGTTTGAAAAAGTATAAGTTTTATAAAAGGACAGATTTTTGGCTTATGGAGAACGTGGTACTTTCCCTAGGGTTTACAACAGGCAGAGTTAATATTTCAACATACCCATATTTAAGACATGGAAAAGTATAAAATCTTTATTCTATCTCATATCTCAAAAATGTACTTGGGAGAGCATAAGCTGGTGTTCTGATTCATCAACCAGTGAAGGAGAAACTATAGGGCACTTCAAGACACCACCCCCAGGGCTCACATTACTCTTCCTCTTCGCTTAGAAACTCTAAATTTATTGAAGTCACTAAGTGTAGGGCCTTGAGTTATTCTGGGCAGCTGATGGAAAAATGATTCACTTCAGAAGCAATAAACTTCTAGGTGTTATTGTGCAAAGATTATAACTTTAATAAAGAGTCCTGGACACAGAGCTGGGTGAAGCTTTCGGTCCACATTTTTTTCCAGAGAAAAATGCAGGTTTCAAACAACCTAAACATTTTGTGTTAATTTTGCCAAATTAAAAAAAAAAAAAAAGGAAAAAATATCAGAATTAAACATTGTAATTTTTCTATTCCAAATGCCTTCATTTTACATCCATTTTATGCAAATCAAAATTTTAAAACATATTCTAAAAGTTTAAAACTGACTGAAATGTTTTGGATCCAACAAAAAGTTTCATTCAATCCCCATTTTTTATTATTATTTTTTAGAACAGCCAGTGAACTGAAAAATCAGTTATTTGCACAGCTCTACCTGCACATTTTATAAGCTTCATATGGTAGTTGGCAGAGCGGGGCTGGCAGGAACTTCAGCAGAACTGAATTTTCAGAGAAACAAAGATACACAGGGTAGTGTTCTTGTGGAGTTCCTAAACTCCACAGGCACAGACAGAGACAGAGACAGGACTCGTACACCTGGCACTCAGAATTTAAGTCTCACTTCTCTCTGATCCAAATTGTTATAAGTCCTTTGACATCATGTGTTCACAGACCAAAGGGTTTTTTAAAACCCAAACAACTAAGGTAATTTCCACATTAAATGTTTAGTAATAAGGTTATGATTATTATTTCATATATAAAAATTTCATTTAAAAGGGATTAAGGTTGGCCCCATGTGATATCTATCTTATGCAAGCCTTAAACAGCATGGAAAGACCAAGCTATGAGATGCCTCTTAATCTGCTTAGTGCCCGTGTAGCATGATTTTGCTGTCCATGATAGATTGCCCATCATCACAAGGAACTTCCTTCTGCTTGCAGCAGATAAGGAAACACTACACATATTAATCTCCTTCATAGTTATTATGCAAAATATTAGCCACAACATCACACTTCCTCCAGAAACAAACAACACACCACATACTTGACCTATGTGCATTGTCAACCATAAGTGTTTGCTGATGTTGCAAAACCTTAATTTTAACTTAGCAACAGACTATGGGGTCAAAAAGTGTGTTAGGTGATTTACAGATATGTAGGAAGACAACCCCTTGAACCCCCAAATTTACAATCTAAAGACTTGATCCTGCATGTAATTTTTCTCATGTAAGTAGTCACCATTGACTTGAATGGGGCTCTGACTACTCACATGAGTAAACTAACCCAAGGACTGGAATGCTGCTAGCTGTAAGAAACACCAGACAGCCATTTGCCGACAAGACTGAAGTGGTTGGAAAAGAACTGAGATGGTACTGTTGTTCTCAAGCTCTGAAGAATCTAAGTGACATACACACACTACATATTTAAGCCATCAGAGATCATCTGTGAAGGAAGATCAGAGGGGAATGTGTTTATAGGAGTACTAATGTATACAAATGTAAATGTAACGTTGAAACCTTTCATTGCAATACATGTAAGAGCAACAAAGTGGTGGAAGTCTGTAGAAAGAGCACCAGTAGATTTACTACCTAAAAGCTTTTGCTTTAAAAGTTATTAAAGAAATATCCTGAATACTGTTTACAACGTTTATGTATGCATCAAATGTCTGTTTATTAAGAATTGTGTAGAACTCTGTCTTTGAAGATGACTGGAAGCAGTCACTCTATAAATTCAGGGGCTTGCATATAATAGTCCCAAGCTTTAACTCTGTAATGCTTTCCAAAGTCCTGAAAATAGAGAACTCAGCTTCAACACAGCCTATGTCTAGAGGGGCTTTGACCAAAGCATGTCTTCTTGTGCTGCAATCACACTTCCTCACTGCAGTGTAGAAATACCTAAAGAGTTAAGATGAAGTGTAGGAAAGTGGAGTGCAATAGAATTGTCCATAATATTACCCCCAACTGTTACACAAACTTAAATACATTCTCAAGTGCTTCATTAGACTGGGGTCAGAGTGCTCAACACTGCAAAACTGAGCCCTCATCTCTACAGCATAGCTGCACAGGCAAGCTTGAAACCAAATGTTTTCAACCATCTCAAAATTACAGGGTATCCAGTCTAAGTCCACATCCTGATGTGTGTTATGGCACACAGGAAAATTAATGAATGCTGTATTTTTATTGGTTATCTTTGTAGGAATCGACTAGACGTCCAGACCTTTATGGGATACTTGACCTATCAAAACATTCTGAACTGGATTCTGACTTCCTGATAGCTATTTCACATGGCAATTTAAACAAGGGTAATAACGTCTTTAACAGTAGGAATGCAAGAGAAATACTTGGCTTGGCTTTCAAGGATGCAGCAGAGCAACTCCCATTGACCTCCATAGGATTTGCAGGTACTCAGAACTTCTGAAAATTAGGCCAACCGTTTTCGTTTATATAAATATATAAAGATATTCAAACAAAGGAAGGGGACAGCCCTTCACCATTAATATCTAGTTTTACATTTAGTCTCGTGTTTCCTTTTATTTAATTCTTCAAACCATCAGTTAATCTGAAACAAGACAATGAGTACAGCTGATAGGACTGACAAAATCAGAAACGGCAGTAACAGGAAACAAAAACAAAACAAAAAACACCAGTTGCACATGTTTAAACTCTTTTGAGAAATTTGGGGGGAAGGAGCAATTTAATTTGCTCTATGGCTGGCCATTTAAGCCAACCTAATGCTAATAAGTAGTCTTTAAAATCTCTCTAATACCACCACAAATCACTTTAAATCACACCAATACACACATAAAGTGGTTTAAACCACTTAGTTGGAAAAAAACTTTTGATTTCTGATGGGGCTTTTTTTGTTTGTCCTGGGTTTGGATATGATTCGGTTTCCCTGGTGTTGATTCATTTCATGCACAGTGATATTTTTTCCTTCAGAACCATATAATGTGATTGGCAGATTGACACTGTCCTGCTCTTTGAAGCCCCAACCCTGCAATTTCTGTCATTCTCCCTTTCCTCTCTCCTGTCCTAAATATCCACTTATTTCAGTAAGATGTCTAGACACTACAGTGATGAGCTCAGTATAAGTGCCTACATGAGCCATCTGTGCCCCTCTGATCCAGGCTCATTAGACCATCTTTCATGTGTCCCTTCCCCATCTGACTCTTGTTGTGCTGCTTTCTGCCTTCCTCATATTATCGCTCTGTTTCTTGTTGTACCTCATTAATTCTGGGTGATGATCGCTCCAGTCAGGCTCTCTTTCTGCCTCACCTTAAGCTCCTAGAACAGCTTTTCTACGTGGCTGCTGGGGAACATTCAACCCCGTCTCTCTCTCTTAGCACTGCTGCTCCCTGCAGAGGGAGGAAAAGGGGCCAAATATGCCAAATGAGGCCTACAGCTCTGTTCTTGCTTATCTCCTTGGCCAGTCTCAGTATGGTCTGGGAACTGTGCTTGTCCGTGTTCGCACAACTCTGGCTGGCAAGTGATTGGGCAAGGAGGGGAAAGTTATTTAACTCCATGGAAGGAGAGGAAGGATCATACTGTGAAGATCTACACAATCTACTCTGATTGGTCACTTATTTTGGCACCCTGAGTGGGCAGGCTTATTTTTTTTCCCCCAATTCAAAAAAGGGGTGAGGGCCAAGAAATCCAACAGGGCATCTGAGCCACACCCAAAGGGAAGCCAAGCTGGAAGAGTCCATTGGTGTATTAGGGGAGTGGAGCTCAGACAGCACACATGGTCATGGTTTGAACACCTGCACAATCTACTGAAAGCTTATTTTGTGGAGCACTTGGAAAAATATCAGTACCTTTTACTTTCCTTTTCCAATTCGACCTCTGCACAATCCCTTGCAATAGCACATGATTCTGCACCCATGCCATTGTGTCTTGGCTAGATTTTGCAGAATGTCCAGGGTTTGTCTGCAATTATTCTGCATTTGTATGGTTGTGTAACTTATTCTATGGAGAATCTCTCCATATTTATAAACAAATGGGCAGAACTAGCATTAGCGACTTGGAGCAGGCCTGTAAAACAATACTGTCCCCCACAAGTCTTATCCCAATAGCTGATTTCTATCAGTTGCTAATCATGTCATGACTATGCATAGGGCCTGCCAACAGATTTTGGGGGTGGTTAGCAAGACGTTGATATGGACACACTCCAAACTTAACTGGCTCATTCTACATAAAAAGTGTGCGTATGTGTTTGTCGTGGGAGGCGGGGAGAAACGAAAGGGGGAGCAAGATTTTTAGGCTTTCAGCTGCAGAACAGAGCTAGTTTCTTTGAATCGTAGTGATTGGTTCAATGTTTTGAAGCTGTCTTCACAACAAAAGACTGGAAACCAATTAGAAAACAGAAGTTTTGCTTTCCATTACTAGTGCTCCCAAATGAGTAGGCACAGGGCTGTGGATGTTGGAAGGCCCAAAGGTTGGCTCTGACATTAGAACGGCCATACTGGGTCAGACCAATTGTCCATATAGCCCAGTGTCCTGTCTTCCGACAGTGACCAAGGCCAAGTGCTTCAGAGAGAATGAACAGAACAGGTACTCATCAAGCGATCCATCCCGTCACCAATTCCCAGCTTCTGGCAAACAGCAATCCCCGCCCATCTGGCTAATAGCCATTAATGGACCCATCCTCCATGAATTTATCTAGTTCTTTTTTTAACCTTGTTATAGTCTTGGCCTTCACAACATCCTCTGGCAAGGAGTTACATAGGTTGACTGTGCGTTGTGTGAAGAAATACTTTATTTTGTTCGTTTTAAACTGGCTGCCAATTAATTTCATTTGGTGACCCCTAGTTTTTGTGTTATGAGAAAGAGTAAATAACACTTCCTTATTTACTTTCTCCACACCAGTCATCAATTTATAGACCTGGATC
Source organism: Emydura macquarii macquarii (assembly GCF_026122565.2). NCBI lineage: Eukaryota > Metazoa > Chordata > Testudines > Chelidae > Emydura > Emydura macquarii. The sequence continues at coordinate 46,606,105 of NW_027132813.1, forward strand.
ATATCCCCTTTAGCCATCTATTTCCAAGCTGAAAAGTCCCAATCTTATTAATTACTCCTCATATGGAAGCTGTTCCATACCCCTAATAATTTTTGTTGCCTTTTTCTGTATCTTTTCCAATTCTGATATCTGTCTTTTGAGATGCGGCAACCAGATCTGCACTGAGTATTCAAGATGTGGGCATACCATGGATTTATAAAGAGGCCATATGATATTTTCTGTCTTATTATCTATTCTTTTTCCTAATGATTCCTAATATTTTGTTAGCTTTTTTGACTGCTGCTGCACACTGAGTGGATATTTTCAGAGAACTAACCACAGTGACTCCAAGATCTCTTTCTTGAGTGGTAACAGCTAGTTTAGACCTCATCATTAAATATATATACTTGAGATTATGTTTTTCCAATGTGCATTACTTTCCATTTATCAACACTGAATTTCAGCTGTCATTTTGTTGCCCAGTCACCCAGTTTTGTTAGATCCCTTTGAAACTCTACACAGCCTGTTTTGACTTAACCATCTTGAATAGTTTTGTATCCTCTGAAAATTTTGCTTTTGTGGATACATCATCATATTTCTTATTTTTGGTAACTTAATTACAAATAGTATGATCATCATGGCTTGTCTACGCTCTGTGCTGCACTGGTTTCTCTAAAACTATGATTTTACACTGATTTAAATAAACTGGTGCAAAAGGCTGTGTGTACACATCCATTTTGATTTCATTTCAGATGATTAGGAAAAGGTTTACGCTACACTCACATAAGACACGCTGAAACCAAAGTAAGCGTGTTTAAAATGGGTTTAAACATAAGGGTTTAAACTGGTTGAACTAAATTAGTTTGAATAACAGCAATGCAAATGTGTGTGTAGACAAAAAGAAAAAGGGGCAATTACTGTCTTTGACCAGACCCTGCACCCTTTACTCAAGTTTAATTCTCACTGGCTTTAGTATAAATTAAGCCTGAGTGAGGATTGCAAGACCAGGCCTTGAAAGAACAGGTTTTGAAAGAAAAATAGAAATTGTATCCAGGAGGACAGGCTTTAAGACAAGAGCAACTGCATGCAGAAAATGTATAAACCTCTGAGAAGAGGGACAGACTGGAAATTTTGCTCAAACCCTCATTAGGATGGTGCTAGCACATGCCATTACAATACAGTTCTTTCTGAGGTTCATTTCACACTTTCTCCATGTTGCTAGTCAGCATGTTTTATTCGGTGTTGATTTCAGGTCTATTCATATCTTCACAGACCTCATCCCAACACATCTTTTATTTGATTTACAGCAGGTTCTGATATCTGTTGAATAAGATGATCTTTCAAGAGATAGGCTTTCCTGCAGCTGATGGAAAATAAGGAGAGAAGTTCTGATATTTGCAAGGATAAGGCAAGAGACCACATCCTGCTTACCTTATTCATTCTAGTATTCTCACTGAAGTCAAAGGAACTATTCACATATGTAAGGCAAACAGGCAGGATTTGGCTCTTGAGTGCTAGATTTGAAAGGACTTAACTTGATTTGACTAATGAAATAAGTGACCTTGGAAAGAAGGCCTAGGGGAAATATACAGAGGACCTTTGTGAAATCAAGTAAAGGTATAATGTATATTAGATTATGCAGGTACATATAACAACACCAATTAGAGCTACTACAATTTCACTTTATGGAACAGATAATCTGTATTTGGGCTTTCAGTCTAGAAACAAAAAGTGAGGTGATTGGAAAAAAGCTTCAATTGACATATGCACTTTAACAGCCAGTCTGTGGTAGGCCTCTGTGACAGTACATAGTGGGAGAGAGAATAAAAGGGGCACACTATTTACACTCAGAGAGTGTAAGGATCTATGTATGCATTTTAGATACCCAAGCATGTGTACACCTCACTGTCTTTAATGTATTTATCCTCACAACACACCTGTGAGCTAAGGGAGTGCTATTATCCCCATATTACAGTGGGGGAAGTGAGACGCAGAGAGCCCAAGGTCACACAGGAAGTCTGTGGTGGAGCAAATAAGTGGACTTGGATCTTTATATAACCAGGCTAGTATATGAACGATCCTACCAACCTGCCTCTCCTAGGATGATGTGATGCTAGTTCTGCTGTGTGTATCAGTCTCTCTAAATGAGGTGAGGGGACCACCAGCAGGGTTGGCTCAGTGAGGTTGTGCCTAAAGGTACAGCAGAAACCAGAGTATCTAAAGATGCAAGGTACCTGCAATGTTACATGGATGCGAAGAAGAATCAACTACATATTTTCTACTGCTGCTAGGTACTGAGGATGCAAGGATCCCTTCCTCTCTGCTATGCAACTGCACAAGAACCTGGAGCAATCAGAGTCCCTGCACATCAGACTGTTTCCTTTGGGTGTCTCTAGGACCCAACAGGGGATGTGGCCATGTCCCTACCTCTACATCAGTCCATGGAGCTGGTTGTCTGTAGGCAGGGGGCATGCATGGGAGGGAGCATAGGGAGGGATTGTCTTCTTAAGCACAGTCCTACTGGTGCTCCTCTCTGAAGCTGTACAGCATTATATCACTCGCAGCTTTGACCAACGGCTACACGTCACCATGCAGCTAGTAATGTTTTGTAGAGGCGCCTGAGCTACAAAGTTGGAATCTGGATCCAAACTCTCTCAAGATTTGGGCATATCCGAAATGTTGAGTGGCCCATTGTGGATATGTACCCTCCCTTTCTGATACTATTTTATTGTGAGTTTCCTATCCCTTAAATAATCATACTTATTTTATCTGTTATCCTACCCGTATGCTGATTTAATCAATGTGATGATCATGTGTATGGAGAATGGACCTCCACTGCAAACCATCTACAAATAAGGGATAAGATTACATCTGAATTAGTACCTCCCACAGACTCTGCAGGCAAAGTACCACTGAAACAACTGTTAAGATCTATTGAGTAAATTAAACATTACAGGCCTAATTCACCTCATTTATCTCAGTGCAACATTTCTGGGGAGTTACTCCGGATTTACGTAGGTATAACTAAGATTACAAATTGCAAGGGTCTTTAATAGTGTTTTGACACAATGATTTTCAATTACGTTGAAATGGTATGTTCAGTTAGATTCAGGTTGTAGAATTGCCTCATATACTTCCACTGTGACTCCTTCTATTCTTTTAAATAAGTCTTCCCTCTAACTTTTTAAAACCTCATTACAAAAACAAACAAAAATAGGAAAATAACATTGAATCTAATTTAAATTAGTAGCTGTTAAAAGTGGGTTTGCCAAAAGTTATCACACTCTTTCACACGGATATCTCCTACAGTCACATAAAATATAGAAACATAAAAGACTGCTAATTATGCCACAAAAAAATAAGGGGTGAGATTTTCAAATAAGTAAATGACTCAGGAGCCTAAATCCCATTTTCAAAAGTGATTTAGGGCCAGATTTTTACAGGTATTTAGACACATAAAGATACAGATAGGTGCCTAGGGGGATTTTCAAAAGCACCCAGGTCCCTAACTCCCATTGCTTTCAAATGCCCAAGTCACTTTTGAAAATAGGATTTAGGCCCTTTTGAAAATTTTACACAGACAGGATCAATAACTAACACCAACAAATCGTTAGAAGCCCTTTCATCTAAGCATTATTAGGCTTGTATCAGAATATCAAAGTAATGTAAGTTGCATTCTCCACCCCTGAAAAAGTATCCTCCTTCAGAATACATTGCATTGTAGGTTTTTATGTTGTGCTTGGAATGGTCTTTCAATGACATTAGCAATTCTTCCATAAATACAGTCAAGAGGATCTAATAGATTCCTTCCAATTAGAGTTAGTCAATTTTTTTATGGGGAAACATTTTCAGTGAAAAAATTGGAAACATTTTTTATAAATATTTTCAAGGGGAAAAAATCACTTTTTTTCACCAAATATTCATAGATTTTTGACTAACTTCACTGTCGGCAAATCTCTAACAATAGCAAAAGCTTTGACCCAATGCATAGCAACAAACTGCCTAGTACTCCTCTTGGTTTTGTAGACAGACCAGTCTACAGTATTTTTATTTTCACATAATCAATTTCTTAACATTAGCTGTCAATCTCTCTCTCAATTAACAGGGCCCGATTCATCATTGTTGAGTGCCAGTGCAAATAGTGAAAAAAGTTGCTTTTCTGATTTTATTGCATTTTACACCCACATTGCACTGATTTAAATGACTGCACAAGGTGCAGGACAATGGTGAATCAGTCCAAAAATTGATAGATTAAGTAGTTGATTTGAAATTAGTAGATTAATTTGATTAAATATTTGTATAAGCATTTGTTGCAGAAACTTTTTCATTAAAACACTTGCAGCTAACCTACCTATTTTCTTGACTTAGTGAACTCACTAGAAATACTCAACATGCATATAGTGGCATTCACCCTAACAGAAGACCCCCTTCACTTTTGTCCTACAAACAGTAATGTGACCACTAGGTCTTTACTTAATCATGTCCTTAACTTTAAGCACCTGTCCTTTACTTCAGTGGGGCTACTCAAATGCTTGAAGTTAAGCCCGTATTTCAATGCTTTGCTGATTCAGGACCCTCGAGCTTATTTTAAATTACCAAGGAAATTGTAATTGTGATAAATGGGGGGGATGCTGCACTTTAATAACTACTAATTAATTAATAACTAACTAATTAATAACTACTAAAGCTGGATCTGTCACTAGCATGGAGTTTCTCTACCATACATAGGAATGGATATTTCATCCTGGAGGTCTGACTGGGTGGCAGAGATTGTCCACATACAGAAAGAGGAAGGAGGCCCATTCTAATAGTCACCTTACAACTTCCACTTAAAGGTCATTAAGAGTCAATGCCAGTAGCCTTAATTGCTCTAGCTCACTCTCCTTGGGGAGCACAGAAACTAGTTCAAACAGGGTGGGTCAGGCTAGTAGAACCAGAATGAAAGACACAAGCACAGGATTGCTAGGGGGAAGTATACTGGTTCTGTTCTGTTCCTCTGTCTTAAGTAGAAAGCCTGTCGAATTTAGCTTAAATGAAGCACAAGATTAGATGAGACAAAACCTGTGGATAGCCTGCTTGTTGTTTTAAAATCCCCTTTCTCTGATGCTCTGTTCCAACTGTTACATGGAAATACTTTGTTTTAAGATTGCTGGTCACTGCATTACGGTCACAGGTTACTGAAGGGAGGAAAAGCAGGAGTCCAACACCCAGTCAGTTCTATGGGGTGAAAACCAGTTGGTATAAACTGGGCAGTGTACATTGGTCCAGTTTAGGAGTGGAAGAATCACGAGATCCCACTCGCAGCAGGAAAGGGCAAGAGGCCCAAGGCTGAGGAAGAGGAGCACTTTGACCAGAACGGAAGGCAGAGACGCGGCTAGTCCTGTAACTATGACACACAATTCTCTGCTGCCAAACTCAAAAGCTTTCTTAACGTTAATCTGGGCCCAAACCTGTAGCCCGTGTTTAATCAAACTCCCCAATGGAAGCCTGATTCTCATTTACATTCAGGCTCCTTTACACCCCTTCTGGCTGTGTAAAGGGGCATTAAAGTTGGCGTGAATGTACTGGCCTTAGGGTTAATGAGAATCAGGCCCTGAGAGTTTTATTCAACTGAGGCTCCAAGGTTTTGGCTTCTTTGACGGTTATTTTGAATCTAATCCTTCAAGGTGATGAAGCTATGGAATTCAGGGCACTCAGCACCTCTGAGGAGATGGTTAGCAACTTGTAAGACTGGGTCCCGTAACTCTGAATCAAAATATGTTTTTCAAATAAGATCTCTTTTTCAGGGTATTCCCACACCCACAGAAATTCTATGGTATAAACACATTGAAAAGGAGGGAGACATTAAAATATACAAATCAGAATAAACAAAACCATGCGTAAAAACTAATGTTATTTTAAGACTCAGGGTGGTAGTAAAAGTCTATCTGCTGAGACATGATTAGGATTTCACAGCACTTTTGGCAAAATGCCCAGCTGAGCCCAGACAACGTTCATGATTTTCAAAAGAGAATTTTCTGTGATTATGATAGAAAATACATTCTGCTGTTCCCAAAGTCTGCTTTGTATAACCACCTTATCAGCGAATAGATGGCTCTGCTATTATTATTATTACTATTATCAAGTGATGGAATTATTTTTCTCAGATTATAAACAATCAGAGATATTTAATGTTTTGCATTTCCCAAACATTTCAAATGCAAGAAAATAATTATTGTCATAGTGCTGCTTGTGCTGAAATTTACGTATCAGAGGAACAGTAGTCAACTATCAATTATACATACTGAAGAGCAAACAGGGAAACCAGCTCATCCTTCCTAACATCAGTTCCAACAAAATTCATTTGAATATTAACTACCTCAAGTCTCGCAAGCCTGTAAAGTCTAAAATCAGCCATTTGGAAATGTGATTAGACTATGAACCAATGTCTGCTCCAGTGTGTTGCACTAGTATAATTTGTTCATTGTTTCAAACCAGAAACTGAGTACAGGAAGAATATGAAAACTACTGACCTTTCTTGGCTAGATTATTATTGGGCTCATATTTCTCAATCAGTTGTTGAACTTGCTCCTGTTTCAACGGTGGATAAAGGATTTCATTTAACCGTGGATCACGTTGCTTATAATTTATAAACTCCATCATCTGATCAACAGTCAGGTATGGTCTGCTCTTGGCACCGCTAGAGAAAAACAATGTTTAAAAAAAAAAAAAAAAAGGAATTAGAATATTTTCCCTTGCATTCTTGTTCAATGTTTTGCAATTTCCCATGGAAACAGAAACAAGATTCAAGCTACCAGAAAACAAAGCTATGTTCTGTTAAGTCTCCAAACTCATTTACTTTATGACTATGTATGGCAAACTTTCTTCATTAAACACCTATCGGGGAAGTGCTCAGCATTATTGCTGTCAATGGAAGAAAGTTAGGCCAATGCTGTGAGCTTTTGAAAATTCTATTCTTAGATTCCTGTACTGGAAGTATTTTTTTTTAATGACAGGAAATGAAATGCTGTAATCCTGCCCCCTATGTTCCACTGGCATTCCAGGCCTAACCTTTAGGTTTTTATGCTGGAGGAGAGAAGCCCGGACTTTATTATACTATTATTTGCTTGTTTTACAGTGCCCTCAGAATATGCTAGGCACTTTATAAAACATGCAAAAAGACAGATCTCAGCCCAAGGAGCTGATAATCTCATGCCACAATTCTGCAACCGGCTTTGTGCAAATGGACGGCTGAACACACATTGGGCCCTAGTGAGCTCCATATGGGTACTAGGATATGCCTGCATGAAGGCAGGATTGGTGTCTAAGGAGATACTATGTGTGGCATTTTCAAAAGCATTCATTGGGGTCCTGGCTCTGTTACTGAAATCAATGGTAGTGTTACTATTAAGTTCAAAGTTAGGCCAAAGTTGAGCACTTTTGAAAATATCACCCTACAGCAACGGTTCCCAACCTGAGGTGCAGAACTCCCTTGGGGGGGGCGGGGGGGGGGGGCACCAAAGATTACAGGGGGTTCGGAAGGCTTCAGTAATATTGAGATCATTTAGCCCCCCAAGCCTTCCGTTGGCTGGAGCAGAGGAACAGTCCCCCTTGAGGGAATGCTTAGTTTCTTACTCAAGTAAGAGTCTATTATTATTATTAATGTAAATTAGCAATATTATCATTATTAATTGTCTTTATAAGGGTTATATGTGTTTATGGCCAGGTTGGGGCAGCTGGAGGAGGGGATGTGTTTTACCTAGTGTTAACTAATGGAGCTTTCACTCAAAAAGATTGGGAACCACTGTGGCTACGGATTGGGGGAGAAAAAAGGTGAACAAAGAACACACAGGTTTCAAATATAAGCTCATGAATTTGCTTTGGTGGCTCTTAGGATGTGTCTTAGGGGTCTTGGGAACTAACATCTCATCCACTTGGCTTCTATCTGGCCCCATTTTCCTGCTCCACTGCTAATAGGAGAAGAGGCTGTGTCGGGATTGAGAAGTACTGTGAATCTTGGAGGAGCCATACCATCACATGCCATTGTCTACTTGCATGCCAAGAGGCCAAATTTAGCTCTGGAGTAAGCAGGTGCAATATTTAGTGAAATCAAGGAGTATTGCAACCACTTAGTCCGTGGTTGTGTTTGTCTCCAATAGCAGTGAGACAGTAGATTGTTGCAGAAGAAGTCAATATCCTGTGGGGGATGGAGCTGCACATAGGAATGCCAGTGAAACCAATGCAGGTTTTTTTAAAACCTGAAAGGTCTGTGGGGTTTACCAAAAAACATAAAACTGTACTGATCCCATCTCAGAAAAAGAGGATGTGAAATAGTTCAGCTAAAGTTTTATGGGTTTCAGGTGTTTACGAAGCTGAAAATATGAAATGACAAAAGCACAGCTGTTTGCAAATTTATTTTACACCGTAGTGAGGCATATGATCTCTAACTGCATCATGCATGAATCCTAAATGCCATTGTATTCTTATTCCAACTCCTAATTAGTCTTCAAGTGATTTATATTCGTTGATATCTAATGCCTGTTCTCATGCTTATAATTTTCCCTCCTTTTTTCTCACTAAAACTTAAACTATCATAATCCATACTGAGAAACAAAGGCTGGCAGTTCTAGTCCTCCAGGAATAAATTACTGTAAAACTCTGGCCATTAAAAACAGTTGCTAAAACTTGGAGGAAGGAACTTTTGATCTACATTCACCTCCTAGGTTAAATAACTGTTATTTAACAGTCCTGCTTGACATGGAAATCTGTTCTTAGCAGTCGTCGTGGTGCTGTATCCTAAATAACTTATTTTGCCATTGCTAGGAGAGAAAAGTAGTGGAGGGGGAAAAAAAGTATCTTTTCTTACAACTCAGAAAAGATGTGGTCAATTTCAGGCCGAGGACAGAGATTGTTTAAGAATACTCGGTATGCTTCTGGGGTGAAGTCCTCTTGAGGGATTGAATCATTCTGTGAAACAGGAGGGGGAAAAAAACACTGAAGTAAAGAAACAGCACTTTTTGTACTCTGTTTATAAGCAGCTCATTACAAGATTATTGCCTTTGCAAAGTAATCGACTCTCTTGAATAACAGCAGTTTTAAGAATATATCTTTTGACAACAAAAAATCATCTTAGTTTCAATAACTCCCTTAGTCAAGATTATCTCTTGCCCTATGCACCCACACAGAAGTGTAAAAAGACACAAAACTTCCCCTTCTCCCACTATGTGAGTTACTGAGAGAATGGGTGAGCTCTACACAGGTGAGCGGGGAGTGGGTAGGACACGGAATAGGTGGAATCCACGCTGTGCCTCGCAAGAAGCTGGCCAGCAGAGAGGAGCCAGGGTTCAGGGGGAAGTGAACTCGTATTCTTATAAAGCAGTAGCACGTTATTTGCCTTGGAATTTGTGAAGAACCAGGAAAAGAATTGGGGCCCTGAGCAATAATTAACACCCTGATCTTGTCCAAGGGCACCACAAATATTTCCAACTACTTACTCTGGATACATGGATAAATATTACTTTTCTTGAAAAGTCCTATGGAATTTAGCCTTTCTATAAGTTTATTTTGTTCATTTGTTTGTTTGAAAATCCAATGTAATTTAATAGAGAATACTATAGAATTTTATCGGATGGTTCCAAAACCTATAGAAAGAAAGAAAGATGCCACCCTTTACTAAATTTTATAAATCTCTAGAATAATTTATATAACCCTGTTTCTATACAGTACTTTTAATCATCCCTACTATATTCTATAGACCTTTTCCATAAGAATAGGGTTATTGTTTTTGCCCTTATGCATGAGGGATTTTATTATAGTAGATAAGATTTGAGCCTTATTGTGATTGGCCCCTTGCATGGGACTCAAACGAATGCAAGAGCTTTCTTCCTATTCGACAGTCGTCTAAGAGCCCATCCAACCACAGTCCCTGAGCTCAGGGAAGAGCTTTCTCCCCCTCATCCACTTCATCCTGCTCCCTCCATGCACCTGAGCTGGGAAAAGGCAGAGAGGAGGCCTAAATGATAGTGCAAGCTGCACAGTCCTACCACCTTTTGCCTTTGCATCAGCCACTGAACTTTTCTGAGAAAGGAGGATGACATGCAAAATAATTAATGTGTAGAGAAAACCTCCTAAGGGGCCAGAATAAAATTGAAAATGCAAAAGGGTGGAAAATAGGTATTGAAGACCTGATCCTGAATTCCCTTCATGTGAGCAACCCACATGGAAGGCACTGGGGGCTTTGGCTGTGGAAGGACCCCAGTATCAGGAGATACCGCTCCATACAGAAGTTACACGATTCTGATCCGTCAGAAGAAAATGTTTTGTGATTGGATACAAAAGCCATTTCCCTGTAAATGCGGCTGAGCCCACTTGTGACAGAAGCAAGCCGCTGACAGAGGAAATCATTGCTATTATTTATTCTGCTGTTTAGCACCGTTGCCAAGGAAACCGGAAGTGTCTATTCAAGCCTTTGTTAGAGGGAAGGGAACTTTTCAATATTTTTCTGCTTTAGGTAAAAATATGTCATGAGTGTGATTGCTGTCTCCTCCCCCACATTAGTGGGATTCATTGAGCCCCAAGGGTAAATCACCTGTGGGTGTTTGTAGCAACACCTTCCCTTGATGTTTCTTCTAGGAGAGAGTACACCCAAAGCCTCACCACTGCAGGCTATTTAGGGGATGTGTTGACGATATATTCCTCAACTGTCCTGCTTTCAGTCCTCCCTCCCCAGGGTACCCTCTTTTGGGGTTGGCTGGCTCAGGGTCGGTGACAAGAGGGACTGCCTGCACCTTGTACCTCTGCCATCCTCCTTTGGGTGGGCTATCCACCATCAGGGTACCTAAGCCCTCCGTTATATCCATAAAGGCCCCAAGCTCAGTGTTCCTAGACAGTGTGGCACAGTGAGAGCTCAGAACGAGATATCTGTCCCCTCAACACACACTTGCTATGCTCCCACCACCTGGGTCTGCCTCAGATCATGTAATCCTCCAGTCAGTTCCACACAGTGTGGGCAGCAACAGCGCCTCAAAATAAGTCAATTATACAGACAGCCACAAAAAAGTAACATGTTTTTATATGAACATAAGTTGCTGAGGGAACTGGAAATGCCTCTCTCTCTCTCTCTCTCTCTCTCTCACACACACACACACACACACAGAGTCATTTTGATTATGTTTAACGAGCTATTCATTTTTTTCCAACTTTTTTCATTTTTGCTTCCTTATGTTTGTTTCCTGGACTGTTCCTTCTTGCACCCCGGACACCTTTTCATCAGCAGTTTGTGGCCCACCAACCACCTTCAATGCATTTTCCTATTATAAACACCTAAGTTGGGTGTATTAAACAGTCCCCAATGTAGTTTGTATAATTACACGGGAGCTAAATATAGGTGCAGGACCACCAGCTGCTGCTGTAAGGGCAAGTTTGGATCCTTGAGGGACGGGGATGTTTTCTTCATCTCCTTCACAAAGGCCTCCTCTTTTAACACTCCACCCCTGAAACCCAGCCCACACGGCATCTGTGTGACAGCCCCCATTTTGAGATTTGAACTGTTGTAGGCCTCAGAGGATTGAAAGAGCAGAGGAAGTGTGTAAGCCACCACGCAGTGTGTGTGTGGTATCCTTGTCTGTCCCCAATACACAGAGGATGTGAGCCTGTTACAGATACCAGTTAGCCTGGATCTTTAGCACAAACTGTAGAGATGGCTACTTTTAGCTCTGGAGATCTCCAGTTCAATCCCTGCTGTCAGCCAAGATGGAGGTCATTCCATAGCAACGGGGCCACATTCTCTGTAGACTGGGCACAGAGGGGGACACACTGGCCAGTGGGTTAAATCTTCTTCCATTATATTTGTCACCAGTTATCTTCCCCCCTCATCCACTTCACTGTTCTCAGTAATGAGGTCCCTGCTGTGTACTACTAGGATTTGGTTCACAGGCATGTAGCATTGCGATCAGCACACATGACCAACCAGAACGTGGCTTTGGACAATCAGTGCCCACAGTCATACTTGAGTTGGAATGAAGACAGATGGAAAGTGAAGTAGAATAGGAATATACAAAAATCTATTAAAAACAATCAAATCCACTGCTGAAATGGAGGCTAATCCTCACCAAGTTCTTACTCAGTGCAGGTGGGATGGGGGTGTGGAGATGAAACATGGCTACAAGGGAACCTTCCATCTCCCCTAATCCTGGAGGTGATCAGTGGCCAAACCAGCCCCCCAATTTAAGCTAGAGAAACCACTCAACTACTCAAAGTTATGCTGGCTGGAACAGTCCAAAAGTCCCCTAGGAACCTGTGACAGCTAGAGCACAAAACACACCTCAGCCAACCACAGGAATTCCCAGCTGCCCCTTTAGAAGCTGGAATGGCAAAGATGTGACTTGAATTGGGACAAAGATCTAACCCAATGTCTCTGGATGAAACCTTGTCAATGTGCACAAATCTCCAGTGCATTGTGGGGACACGTGTGCAAGGACAATCTTTTTTGCTTCCAAATTCAGTGATCATTTCAAAGGCACGTTAAAAAGTATTCACCTGTCTAGCACGATTATGGGACACTGGTGTAATACTGAGTCACAGAGAAGAGAATCTAGTGATCACTCCACACCGCTTTCCACGCCACCCAGAATTCTGCCTCTAATCAAAGAACTGACCCAAACCGAACCTGTTTAGCTGGTGAGATGGAATGAGATCATACCCTACAGTGGAACTGCTGACTGTATGTGATGCATGCTTACAGAGCGCAAAATTTTCTCAACAGCTTTTTTTGGTTCCCTTTGTTTTTTTTGAGAAAAAAATCAGTTGTTTTTCACTGATGGGTGCAGAATGCTTTATGAATAACCAAGTTGGACTTCCTTATAAGTTTGCTTATATTGTGGGTGACAAATGGAGATGCCATTATTTTCTTTGTTAGTGTACAATTTGAGATTCCATATCAAGTGGAGAAAATGCTCCAATGAATTGATTCAGTCTTCAGATGTATTGACACCCCTGTTTAACACTAAATACTGTAGGGCACAACACAAAACAAATAGTGACAATTCTTGAAAAATATAGTTCTACAGAGCTGAGGAGCTAAAAGCTCTTTACTCTCTTTGTTTTGGCACCATGTAAAGTTTCTGAGTGCTTGTGTGGGCATAATCTGTAGGCAGTTGCTACACCTAATTATGGTTCTTAGAGAGAACCAGGCAGAAAAATACTTTGTCAGCGGTGTGCTCAGCATCTAAAAAAGAATTGCCACAGGTGACAATAGGCATTTCTCCAAAATCTGACTGCTATACATTCATTAAAAATGTGTACAATACCAAATATTACAACCTTAGTTTAAAATGTTTAGAATATTTTGGGAGTCCTTAAAAATGATCATGTAGGAGCAGGCAAAACAGTTGACTCCTTTCACACTGTAGTGAACTGGTGAACTTTGATAAACCTTAGCTGTGCCCACTCAGTTTTAATTTAGTACGCATTGATGAATGTGTCTTCCTAAAGGAGTCTTCTGCTTGATTAGCAAAATGTTTCTACTATTCGATAAAGCATGCACCTCAATTTGTATTGCATCTGAATACTCACTAAACAGCGGATAATTAAAATATGCCATTGCTTCACTAAATGAGTATTTCTCATTGGAGTAATTTTGACACCCTCCCCCATGTTGTGATTACTGAAGTTCTTTACACTGGTATAGATTTCAGTTCCTATTGGCTTTAATGGGAGTGTGAGGGCATTCAGCACTTTGCAGGATGGGGGCCTTTCCTGATGACCAGAGATCTACATTTCTGTCCCCTTTTCCATGTAATTTGGTTCAAATTCAGAGATACCATTTGAATTTCCATCCATTTATGGCCACAGCCATACAAAAAGCCATCTATGCAAGCCTCTGGGCAGAAATAAAGTGTGAAATTTATGTAGCTCCATTATTATTTATTTACCACCACCAACATGCTCAGTATTGCAAAAAGCACAAAGATCAAAACAGGAGATAAAAACCCAGCCCAAATAGCTTCTACAACCTATAAGACAATTTTAGACAATCACTAAATTTGGATAGCAAATTCCTCATTGCCCAAAACATTTAAAATATCTTGTCCCTTTCAACATGCTGCCCTGAGAGCCAGCCACATATCAGTGGAGACAGCCATACACTTTTGGTCCTAAGCTATTTCTGTGATCTATGAACAAACTGCCCTACTTTTTGCACAGCAGAAAAACATTCCTTGTTTCTAAATTTGCTGTAGATTTGACATTCAGTATTCTTTTTTGATTAAGGCCCTCTATTAATTTCAGGCACTGATAATTTATGATTTGTCTGGAAACCCACTTGCTTTTGCAGCATTTGTATCATTACCCTATTAATTTACCAGCTATTTAGATTATTTGCACTGATAGGATTCAATAGTCAGTTATTTTATTTTTGAGTGAATACTTACATTCAATGGCTGTTTTCCATGAGTTTCTATGCTAAATGGAGTGTAGAAAACAATCTCCATGGCCAAGATTTTAAAAAACAAGTGCCCAAAGTAAAGCTATTAAATTCATATTTGAAGCATGGTTGCTTTGCCAAAGTGCAGAGCACTTTTCAGCTCCCATTGACTTCAACAAACCTGACGGAGATTTTCAAAAATGCCTTTGGGAGTTGGATGCCCAACTTCCAGCTGGACACCTAACCTTCTTTTTGAAAATTTCACCTCCCTGACTTCAATATTTGCTGCTGGATGCTCAACAATTTGGAAAATCAGGCCACAAGCACTTACATTCATATGTAGGAATCTGGATAAGGGCTCAGTCCTACAAGGTGCTAAGCACTCTGACCCAGAACTAGCAAAGCACTTACTTATGTGCTTTACTTTAAGCACAGGAATCATCCCACTGCCTTTAATAGGACTATACATATGCTTCAAGTTAAGCACATGTTTAAGTGATTTACAGAATTAGGGTTAGAGTGCTCAGCACCTTGCAGGATCAAGCCCTTATTTAGGTGCCTTTATATGAATTTATTAGCTTAATTTTAGGCTTTTAGGGCAGTGTTTCTTAACCTGGGGTTTTAGAGGGGTCGCAAGTGCAGAGCTGGTATTGGGGGTGGCAAGAAAAGCAATTTGAAACTAAGTAATGAATAAACTAAATAATGAAACTAAATAATGAAACTAAGTTACATGCCTCAGCCCCGTGGGGGTGGGACTCAGGCTTCAGGGGTACAGTAGTTTGGAAAGGTTAAGAACCACTGCTTTTAGGGAGAGATTCTCCCTCCTATTATTCTTCCACAGCAGCATAAAGGGACTGTAAAATCTCTGTTCCAGCTGGAGGAGAATTCCACCAGCATAGGAATCAAGTAATATAGCTACCCATTTGTCTTTTGAAGCCTACTCCACAAGCCGCAGCATTAGGGGCATGTTAGGGGCAGGGGCTGGACCTGTAGTGGACACAGTTACAGGAATTCTGTGCAGTGATGCAGTCAGGCAGCTCAGCTCAGCTCAGGTACTATAACTTAGGCAGTATCCTAAGGCTGAGGCTATGTCTATATTACAGCTTATGTCAGCGTAACTTATGTCGCTCAGGCCTGTGAATAAACCACCCCCCTGAGCGACATGTTACACTGACATAAGCGCTGGTGTGGACAGTGCTGTGTCGGTGGGAGTGCTTCTCCTGCCCTCACATAGCTGCGATCACTCGTGGGAGCTGAAGTAGTTAAGCTGACGGGACAGTTCTCTCCCATCAGCTTAGCGAGGCTACGTTAGCAAGCTTACAGCAGCACAGCTGCTTCGGTACAGCTGTGCCACTGTAAACTCTCTAGTGTAGCCACAGGCTACACGCCAGGGGCCATAACAGTCTCTGAAGCAACCTAGAAACAGGATGGTGCAAAAGTGGCTTAAACCCACTTGAACCCTTTTTCCCCCAAGGCTGTGAGTGTTTTTTTTTGCCGTGCCTTAGGGGCTTTTACAGTCTCTTAGACGTGCAGCACAAAATAAGACTCTCACTTTGGAAATTCTCAGCCCACGAGCCCTACACTTCCCTAATGTATATCTTCAATATCCTTTCTAGGCAGCTTGGAGAGAAATTGTGCTTTGTGATTTTAGAAAATATAATACAAAAAACACACCCAATCCAATGTCCTGGGTGTTCCGTCAACCTTTGTAAAAAATACATGAAATAAACAAATGTCAGTTTTCCAAGGAGGATTCCAGGCTATTCACATATGTCAATGAGAGACAGTATCCTGTACTAGTTTAAACTTTACCCAGTACTAAACTTTATGTCTGCAGGACACAAGATGGGTTAAAATATCACAAAAATTGGAAGTTGAGAGCCCAGTTTTCTGCTTGTTGAAATAGATGGGAACACAGAATTGAAAGGGCAGAAGTCAAAACAGTAAATTTTCCCATTAACTCTGTGGGATTTACTCTTTCATGGAGGATTTGGTCATGAAGTGGTGTGTTTCTTTTAAAAGATTTTATTTCCAGGATAATCAACAGAGTTTTCCTTATTGCATGTAACACATCAGTTTTTGTCCTGAACAAAAAGATCTACCTTATACTATGAATAATTTTCAAACTGGTATCCCAGCAACAAATATCCAGCAATCTCTAGATAAAATTGACTATTGACAAATAAATAACAGAAAGAGTTTGTGGTTTCCTACCAATGTTTATGTTTCTTTCAGTGAGAATTAAGAAATCATTTTTATCCTTGTTACCACTCAGTAAACAGATACATTAAATCAAATGAGTTAAAAAGCATACTTCCGTGATTCTTGAATATCTCATCTTAAATGCTAACTGCACTGCCAATTAAATGAAAAGCAATACTGGAAACAAACCTCCCCCCTCCACACACACACACACACACATATATATATATTTAAGGAACAAATGAAAAGGTACAAAACCAATCACATATATGTTGGTGGTGGTAAAGTATACAGTTTACTATTTTTCACAATTAGTTTAGATTTCCATAATCTTTACATATGTTTTGCAAATATTTACATAAATTGCTTGCAAAGCCATTTTCCATCTTTTTAGATCCATTTTTTCCTAGATTTCTGAAATATCTGAGGGACTGATTGAGCAAGTGGGAGACGAGATCTCTGAAGTTAGGCTGATGGAGTTTTGCCCTGTTGTAGTGCTGGTGCACCAGATTTGCCCTTCCCTAAGGAATCAGCTGTGGAACCAGGCCCCAAACAGAGTCTGGGTGTTCACAAGAAGCTAGGGCCTTCTGCATGCCAGCTCTGTGTTTCTGCTGCAGCTTTGTCTCCATTGAAGCTACATTGCCGGTGACTATGTTGGTGGCAGCTGTTTCTGAAATCCCTCCGTTAAAATGGGGTCTCTTCTACAGGCAGTGTTACCTGGAGTTATCTAGACTTGAGTTAACTCCTGTTGAGTTAGCCTAGCTCAAATGAGAACAATGAAACAGCAAAAAACGCTTGAGATGCACAAAGTGTTTGAATTAGCAGCACAGAGCAATTGTGTTTACAGCGGGATGGGAAACAGTTTTCTTGTCCTGTGAGTTACCAAGATTTTGAATTTTTTTTTCCCATCCCAAAACAGGATGAAAAGCCAAAATCTCAAAAATTTCCACCAACTGATAATCTAAAAAATACATTTTGGATTGGGGCAATCAAAATGTTTTGATAATTTCAAAATGTTTTATTCAGATTTTGACCTTTTTTAACAAAATAACTTTTTTTAGTATAAGTTAACTACAATTTTTAATAAATAAAAAAACCCCTAATTATTCCAAAAAAAAAGTCAAATTGGGAGATTTGATCATATCGACCCTTTCTTGTGAACAGTTTAGGCCTCAATAATTTGTTTTCTGACATAACACTTTGTCAGAAAATTCCCAACCAGCTCTAGTTGTATTAGCGGAACAGAATGATTGGATTAGCAGTGCAGAGTAGCTGTATCTGTACTGCATTACTAGCTCCAGCATCAACCATACTCCAGCTTTTACCCATGTCCCCTAACAGGCTTGCTAGCTCGAGTTTAAAGCACCACTTAACTTGAGCTAGAGACTTTTGTGTGTGGATGGGAGTCATGCTATGGTCAACTCCAATTATACCCTGGGCTAACACTGCAAGCCCAGGAGGTATGTAATAACAGAGTCAGTGACTGTATTATAGTCTCATGGCATCTCCAAAGGTATGGCACACAACCCTATACCTTTGCCTCCAGCTCACCCATACTTCCTTCAAGCCCTGCTAATTCCCTTCCCAACTCCTCAACAAAGAGACTCAGGCTATGTCTACACTGACGGCGGCAAAGTCGCTGCCATCAGATCGACTTATCTGGATCAACTGAGTGTTCAATGAAGACCCGCTCAGTCAATCCAGAAGTCGACGTACTAAAACCACCTCCTCAAATGGTGTAGCTCAGTGCAGTGAAGACGGCGCGCAGAAGAGAAGCACGGAAGTCGACAGGAGTTATGCAAGTTCTTTGCGTACTTTGCGTAACTCTGTTCGACTGCTGCCGAATCACCAAGGTAAGTGTAGACCAAGCCTCAGACTTGCAGACAGCCATCTGTGGAATCTAAGGGTATCTTCTATGTAGAAGAGGAAAAGCCACTGGCTGAGGGCCTATTTATTCAGCAGATATCAAGGGGCATGATCAGCCCCTGAGAAAACACTGCTGGAATCAGCTGTGAACTGGCAGCACTTCAGAACAGGCTAAGATGATATTCGAATGCTTACCCTTGCAGATGGAAGGCTACAAGCTTCCAGTGCAGTCTCTACTCGTTTTCTGTCAGCGGAGAACAAGCGGTATATGCTGCAAAATGGAAATAAACAAGGCAGGATTTGTTCAAAGGCATATCACACTGTTCTGTATTATATGGACACAAGCTGCGCATGGCTAACAGACTGCACAGCAACGTGACTTTTTTGGAAGACTTGTGTGTTCATCCTTTGTTTCATAGCTTGATCTTGAAAACAGAAACACTTTAACAAAAGAGGAAAAGAAATTAAAATATTCCAGTCAGATAAACACATAACACTGGGGGCGGGGTGAGGGAGTTGAAGGGGAAAGTAGTCATAGAAGGGCATAAAAGGTGTGGACATATAGAGCCCTGTAAGGGGAAATCAATTCCTTTCACATCTAGGTCACCAGTTACAATCCAGGCCAGAATGGTAGTAATCAACATTTATTACCATTTGGTGGGCGCTGAGTGGCATATATTAAATTAGTTTGGTGATGTCAGCCCACTTTCCAGCATTCCCACCATTAACGCTATTATCACAATGGGTATCTAACATATTTATATGGCTCCCTCCCTAGCATTTGAGCACATTACACTCTTTAACGTATTTATCATCACAACAACACTTTGAGGTAGGGAAGTGCTATTATCCCCATTTTACAGATGGGGAACTGAGGCACAGACAGTCTAGGTGACTTGTTCAAAGGAATCTAGGGCAAAGACGGGACTTGACCCCAGGTCCCTAACCACTGGACAATTCTTCACTTTTGGTTTCTTAACTGGATAGTCTTAACATCAAGGACATCAAAAATGCGGCCCAGTTCTAACCCTCAAATACAGAGGTTCAAACTCCATAGACTTCACCCACAGCCCATGAAGACAGAACTGGTTCCTGCCCCCAAAAGTGGTCTGTTTAGCTAAGAGTGGAGCAAACTGACACAACAGTGAGGAAGTCGCTTGCACTGACAGCTGTGCCATATGCATTCTGCATGGATACACAGATTTCAGTCCAAGGGGTGACAGTCCAGCACCTATCCAAAGATTAAAATCACACTCAAAAGTTCGAAAAAGCCAATTGAATAACAAAGGACAGAAGAACTTACCTCTTCAGTGGAATACGTCCTTCTGGAGCAACCTGCAGCTTAAGTTTTGTGTAACTGTAGACAAAAAAGCATTTTAATGGCCTTTTTCTTTTTAAAAGCTTTTCGAACACTCTTATAGCTCAACCCTATTGTTTCTATCAGTTTGCTAGTTTTACTCATTCCTTTTGTACTGTCTGAAAAATTTTGTCGGACACATCATAAACAAACATCAATATTGAATGAGAAACATCACCTGCATCCATATGGGGTGATGCAAAAACCACCAGCACACAAGAATGCAAAACAAACCCCATAGAATTGACATCAAAAAGCACAAAATCAGAGATTCTCTCTACAATGGAGCTGGAAGATGTAATTCCCAGCTCAAGGAGACGTACCCCCACTAGCGCTGATCAAGCTAGTGTGGTGTAGCCATGGTAGCGAATGCGGCTAGCCACCCTAAAGGAACCTAGAATCAGGATGGTGCAGAAAGTATCTTAAACACACTTGAGCCCCCTTTTCCCCAGGGCTGCAAGTTTTTATGCTGTGCCTTAGGGGCTTCTACAGTCTCTTAGATGTGCAGCACAAAATCAGACTCTCACTTCAGAAAATCTCAGCCCACGAGTCCTACATTTCCCTAATGTATATCTTAAATGTCCTTTCTATGCAGGTTGGAGAGAAATTTTTCCTTGACTTTTTAGAAAATAGAATATAAAAACACACCCACCCATCCAATGTCCTGGTGCCCCACCAACCTTTGTAAAAATACAGTAAATAAACACATTCCAGTTTTCCAAGGAGGATTCCAGGCTATTCACATTTCAGTGAGAGACAGTATCCTTGTACTAATTTAAACCTTAGCCTATACTAGTATGGTCTCCTCAAGCTACAACTTCTAGATCCAGTGATGACATCCTCTTACATTAGGAATGGAATGACCCAGTAGAGCAGCTAGTCTGGAATCTTGCTAAGTGAGGGTTGCTCCCTACTGCTTTGTTGGGTCCAGGTTTAAATAATGGATCCTTCCATCACCTCCCTCAGAAAACCATTCTACAGCCTGATAGCCAATTAAATGTCCTGGCACCAGTGAGAGCGTGAACACACTCTAGCAAACATGAGTCAGCTCAAAGACTTAGAATCAATGCGCTAAATGAGTCTGACTTCCCAACTGGCCACTTCACCCGTGTCAGCTTGAAAGCCTTGTGGGATGATCAAATGGGTTAAGGTAGCCCTGGTGCTTCTCTGGTGCACAAATCCGTTACTTACCTTCCAAAGTTGTCTATTTGCAGACAACTCAGTGCATTACCTGGACTGACCTTTTAAGAGTATATTTATATCTCAATCCTCACAGCGTTACCCTTGCCATGCCCATTGGTGCATTGGGATGAGAATATATTTCTAAGCGCTGCACATCCTTATTCTCACAAACAGGATCTGATCCAGAGCCTGCAGGAATCCATGGGAGTCATTCCATTGACTAGAGAGCATTAGATCAGGCCTTCCTTGGGACCTGCCGAAGTGAGTGAGGGCTACTTTTGTAAGGATCTACAGCATCAACCTTTTGTCAGAAAATAAAAGAGCCTTTGGGGGATTTTTTTGGTTTAGGGTTTTTTGTTTGTTTGTCTGTTTGTAACATAAAGAATTAATTAACCCCCCTCTCCCCTGTACATTGAACTTGGTATACTGAGTTCACATGTACAAGCTTTTCTGTGAAACCAAGAGGGCTAGAAACTTACATGTTAGTAAAATGAAGGCTGAGATTCTCAGCTGTGTTCTTTATATAAAGCTTCAACTGTTGTAGGATTCACGATGGTATCACAAGACTCAGCAACACTGGTGTTATAACTATCCTGACCGGTACTGATCAGGCTTCCTTCCCCCAGGACTTCTCGGTACCTTTTATGGACCCCTGAGGTCACACCATTTTACCTTGCTCTATAGCCATAATCTTTCCCTCCTAGGACGTCTGAATGTTATTCCTGCTCCATTACTGGCTAGAAGGGCTGATGCTGAGAGATGCTACCACCTTCAAAAGCTAAACATGCTATTCCAATAGGTTGCTGCTAGCTCTGAGGATAATAGACCCAGGACTTGAAATCAATCCCATGTCCCCATGTTAAGCCTTTGTGATGTACTCCAGTCATAAAGGC